>NC_141459.1:50755000-51412500 GCF_015680905.1 Coptis chinensis
TCAATAGGTGGGTTAGAAGAATCACTGGGATAGTGTGTAAAAAATTCTTCTTCTATCATGGCGTCAATGTTGGAACTTCTGAAGGAAAGAAATTGGTGCATCTGATTATCAGGAGACGTGTTGTCAAAATAATCTTGAGCTAAGCTCTCAATCATGCTAACCTCTCCATCCGGTCATTATCACGGGAGCTGTTTTTAGTCATTTTAAAAAAATTACCTCAACGTAAAGATGGCCAAAAGACATGGACATCGAACCACATGGCGATTTATGAAGCGTTGGCGAGCCAAGAAGGGGCGCCTAAAATGATAGGAACAGTCGTTAGCAACTTCGTATCGTCGAGGATAACAAAATCAGCCGGATAGTAGAAATCTTGAACCTTAATAAGTATGTTTTCAATAACACCCTTAGGATACTTAATAGACCGATCAGCTAATTGCAACGTCATTTTAGTAGGTTGCATCTCTTGTAGACCTATTTGTTTGTAGAGATAATAAGGGAGTAAGTTAACACTCACCCCCAGATCTAATAGAGCAGTTCTCGTGTGAGTATCCCCTAAGGTGCATTGTACAATAGGACGCCCAGGGTCCTTGTACTTGACAATTCCATTATGTTCAGATAATGTGGGAAACTGTTCAGTTAAAAAAGCATCTTTAGAAATATTTGTTTTACGCCTAGTAGTGCACAACACTTTTAGAAACTTGGCATGTTGTGGTAATTTTTTAATAGCTTTAAGAAAAGGTAGGTTATCGTTAGATTTTTGAAAACTTCCCTAATCTCATCGAAATTCGTATCCTTGGTTAACATGGCTAATCTTTGGGGAAACAGTGGTTTCTCTCTATATTTAGCATATGGATCAACATGATGTTTAACCTTGGCCTTTTGTTTCTTAGGTTGTAATTGGTACCTCTACAGGGGTAGGATCTTCAGTTACTACGTCGGTATCTAGTAAAGTATCAGGTGTAGGGATTACTGATGGGGTAACTACAAGCATAGTTATGGCGTTATCAACCACTCTTCTAGAATGGAGAGTGGTGATGGCATTTAGCTCACTTATGTTTCCATTTTCATTACTAGTATTACTGTTTACCTCAAAGGCTGTGTTTGGTGTTTTAGGGTTAGGTATCGCTTGACCTGGAAACACACCTTTTGGTTGTACTTTGTCTTGGGTTAACTACTATAAGGAAAGTTGGATGGATTATAAAATATGTTGTTGGGTTTGTATAAAGGCGTCAAAACAGTCCGGTCGTGGAGGAGAGTTTGTTACAGGTGGTGTGACAGGAACTATCTCACGTTGATTATTAACAGGTGGGTTGTGATAGTTATGATTAGCCGGAACGATACCTCTATTAGCATTATAATTATTATTGTTATAATTATTATAATTACCTTATCCTTGTCCTTGTCTCGGTAGAGCTTGATGTAATTGTTTACTTGCCTAACATTTTGATTATTATACGCTGGAGGTGTAACTTGTTGAGTATTTCTCCAATTGAAGTTGGGATTTTGTCTCCAAGGTGCGTTAGGTTCGCTATTAATGGAACAAACATTGTCCGGCTGAGCGGATGGATTTTCATAGACTAGAGGACAATAGGAGTCGGGATGCGCATGACTAAAATAGAAATCACTGGAAATAGAGTTGACATTCATGACAGGGGTAGGCTTTTGTTGAACAGAAATAGCTTCTACCTTTTTAGTGAGGGATTCAATTAGAGTTTTAAGCTCAGGATCAGATTTAACCTCAAACATACTAGTAGCCTTAACTGTTGAAGAATTCACGGAGAGGGGGATATCGTCACTACCCCCCCCCCCCCTCCAGTTATTATTACGCTTTGTTTGATCTTCTAAAAACCTATAAGCCTCTGAGGCTCCTTTACTGAGGAAACTACCCCTATTCATTATATCAAGGACCTCTTTATGGTGTTGTAAAAGTCCCTTGAAAAAGGCACGAACTAACGTGCCTTTCGCAAGGTTATGATGTGGACACTCTATAAGAAGATCAGTGAAACAATTCCAGGCCTTTGAAAAGGATTCATGAGGATTATGGCGGAAAAAATGAATTTTGGAAAGCATTTTATCTATCTTCAGTGGTGGGTAAAAATGTTTCATAAACAATTGAACAAGTTTGGCCCAAGAGTCCACAGAATTAGGCGCTTGGACAGTTAACCAAGACACCGCCTTATCGGCTAGGGTAAAAGGAAACACTCTCAGTTTAATTTGTTCCTCACCTACCGTAGGATGATGGAATGTGGTAAGAACTTATTCAATCCTACGCATATGCTAATAAGGTTTTTCATGGTGTAACCCATGAAAAACTGGTAACAAATTAACTAATCAAGATGTTGAACAAATTAACTAATCAAGAGTAATGGAATTAAATTTAACTACGATGGTGAATTAACTAATCAAGATGTTATAAATCAACTACGGCAATTCAATACTAAATTGACAATATGAGGAGGAATTAGGGGAATTTGATTCCACCTTGATTCGACTTAATAAACTAGCATATAATTCGTTGTAATTCTAATCTTTACATTTTCAAGTAAAGGTTGAGTATTTCTAATAATCTCTAATTATTCATGGTAATCTCTACCAACTAATAACTAGCATGTGAAACAATCTAACTCATTCTCATGGTGAACTAATTACTTTCTAGAGTAGAATAGAACATTACAACTGTATCTATGCTAACAAAAATCAAGTCATCATCAAGGCTTCCTCAAACCCCTCTAATGGAGATTTAGCCTTGAGTCATTAAACTATCATTTCTGGAATAAGAACAACAAGAACAAGACATTATTGAATGAATAAAAATTACTTTATTAATCTAATGAACAATAGTCTAATGATTTAAAATGAATTAAAATTGAATTAAAACTAATTTAGAACTTGAGTTTATGACTAACTAATTATGAAATTAAGACAAACTAAAGCTAACCAACTATTGAATTCTCCAAAAAAACTAAGTTTATCAATTATCTAACTAAGTAACTAAGTAACTTAAGATCTAAGCCTTAGTCCTCTTTATATAGAAGATGCTAGATCCACAATTTTGTGCATGGGCTTAGGAGCCATGTTTTGGGCCGGAAAATCGAGCCCAAAACCTCATTACTTCAATCCACAAAGGGGTTTTCAGCTAGAAATGACTTCAACAGCCTTTTCATCCACTTCTACTCCTCTGATTGGGTAAATGTTTGGACTATTAGAAAGCTCGTTCTGAGTCGGTCGTTTGGAAGTATGGTAGGTCAAATTCTGAGGTCTGAGTCTAAAGATACGGCCTACGGAAGTTCTGCTAACTTTTATGCGCTATTTCTGCTCGCGTTGACTTTGACTTTTCAGATTTGACCGGGATTTAAAAAGGCTTTTTCTCCTTGAATCTTGGTATTTAATTATAGAACTTCTTAGCAACCAACCTTTGCTCCTTTCTAGTGAAAAAGTGACATGTTTCTTCACATATTTGACTCCAATGCCTGAAATACACAAGAACACGATAACAGTATTAACCCTTACTTATTAATCACATAATTGGTCAAAAAGTAATATTGTTAAAGGGTTAAAACTATAGTTTTGGGCTCTTATCATATTTTCCACTAATAGTTGGTAAATCGGATCATTCCGTCGCTCGACCTATTGATGGTTTATTGGCCACTTACCCAAGAGTCTTTTCACTATTTTCCCGGAGCGATTCCCAGTCAAATACCTCCATCTAGCGTAGAAAGCCTCAATGTGGGGCACCATCTCCTTCCGAATGCACTCAAATGTTTAGCTAAACCTACATGCAGAGGAATAACTTGGGGTTTATGCTTCAATGAGAGAACCCTACAAAAAAGGAGGGGATAGTCATTGCAAAAAAGATAGACACCTATCCCCTTTCCTTGACCGAGAAAGGGCAAGTCCGGCCAGGAAAGGACCGCCTCTCCCTCAATTTCATTAGGTTAGGTCGAGGTGCACTGATTGAAGAAATGAGTATATGGAACGAGCGATCTCACGAATCTTAGCTCAATCTAAGATGGGTGCCAATACTTCCCTAGTTCAAACTCTCGGGAATGGATTAGAACCTTAGGGAGGACTAGCTATAATTTGGAATCAAAACATGTTATAACTAGCTCGTCCTAAGGGTACCAGTTGTCAAGTAGGACCTCACGCACAAGAAGGTAGTGATTGGGTAACTAGTAGCCTTTAAGACAAATGTCCTTAAAAACTATTTGCTGCATGGCTTAACTTTTTCATGGGTCTAAGGAACCCTGTGATAGAACATCGTAGATTCCTTGTCTACTGGCTTGCTCGTTACATTGTTTCGTCACAGTTCGAGGATCCATTTTTATTTAAAAGAAAGTATGAACGATGGATTTGGACTTACAAAAGGGTACCCCGATAGCATTAGCAGCCATAGTCACATCAAACTTGTATTAGAGATGGGTGTCATCACAACGATAGCTAGGGGCGGTAAAGTGGAGTCTTTAACTGTGTACAGCTGATTCGATTTACTTTAGGCCTGGGCATGTGAACTTCCACTTCTTAGTAAACGTGCTTATTCCTAGGATTGACTGGGTCATTCGGTCACTGCCTCAAATGGGTCCCTCCCTTCGCTTTTCCAGTACTATAACTATATAGTAGGATTAAACCTATACTATATATAGTAGGATAAATAGTGGGTTTCCCTTTCTTGAGTGAAGGCAGGCATCTGAAAAGGTCTCTGGAATTAGGCTTAACCACTCCTGTTGTAACGGATTCGGACGTGGATACGGATGCTCACTCGGTTTCAGACTGATGGACGGACGATTGCCGATAGAATCCAGAGAATCATGGACAGGCAAAGTTTGGTATGAGGCTCGCAGTAACCTACAGATTGGAATGAGTTGACTACGTGTAGAATCCCCATCTCTGCTTCTACTTCGGCTTCTCCTAGAAGTCTCCTCTTCTCTGCTTTTTCTAGGTCCTTTCCTCACTGAGGACCATGAGCCAATAAATTTAGATACAAAGCATGATTCTTCCAAGATGTGCGAGCCCCCAGCATTCCAACGGGAAAGACTTGAACATAAAAGTAGATTTCCGTTCTTCCTGTTCCCCGGCAGACGTATGCTTTCGATTGAAGCTGGATTTAGAAAGGGACAAAGGATCAGCAGCGGTGCATATATTCTATTTTAAGGTATAAATAAGTTGGGTACCTAAGACAGATGCGCCTTGATCTGAAAAATGAAATTCATTGCATACAACGAAGTAAGGGGGTGCCAACTTACACAATGATACTACGTGTTTGGCTCCCTTCACCTTTTTAAATTATAATAGTAAATCCTAAAAGTTGCACTTCTTGAAAGCAAAAAGAGATCTTGGATCAAGGGCTATCGACCCGACAGTGCTCCGTTGGTCTATTTAGTGGATCCTCCCCCAAAAAACAAGATCATATTAAGCAGCAACTTTGAGGGAGATAGCATTGCGACATGCGATTACCTATGTATGGTGACGGGTGTCATGCCAGAGTCTGTCCGGGTGGGCTCAACCTAAAGCAGGAGAAGAGAGTTAGCTTTCTGCTGAGTAAGCCCGAACAGGAGCGGATGCACACTAGATCAGAGCAAGTTTAGCTGGGCCCATGGCACAGACACCTACTAGGATGAGGCATAGCGGGAATTGAATCCACATCTCGTTGAGCTGCTCCAGCAAGCACCTTGTTGGAAATAAGGTTGGATAGACGCCCACCAAGATAAGGATAAACCACTGAGTATAGGACTCTATCCTATCTGATATTAGATGAGTATAGGACTCTATCCTATCAGATATTAGATGAGTATAGGATTCTATCCTATCAGATATTAGATGAGTATATGACTCTATCCTCTCTGATATTAGATGAGTATAGGACTCTATCCTATCAGATATTAGATGAGCTATCAGATATTAGATGAGTATATGACTCTATCCTATCTGATATTAGATGAGTATAGGACTCTATCCTATCCAATATTGAGGAGGTGGGAACCTCTATAAATAGACCCCCCACCTCTCACATATTAATCATCCGAACAACAAGAAAAGCTCTCTCTCCTTTAATGGCACCTCCAACATTTTCTAAAGTAGAAGCCCGATGATTTGTGGAGATTCCATAGGTGGTATCCTCCCTAGCCATTGTCGGTTCTTGGTTCTTGGTTCAGTGAAAAAAGGTTGCTTCCGTTAAGGGTTGGAACTTGACTCCGGCAAAGTTAAGAAGAAGAAGATCTTGAGTGTGCCAAGAACATCTTCTCCACAATAGATCAAAGCTTGGAACTTCAAATTGAAAGTTTTGTGACCAAGGTGCGATCTTCTGTTTCATTGCTACTATTTTATGCACGTGGTATAACGTAATTGTATATATCGTAGGAATCATGCATGAGATATCGATAAAATCCTACATTGGCATCGAGCGGTTTTCCATGGTTTGCATGCTTTTGTTTTGCGGTTTTGATCTTGTGATCTACAATTTTTGAAAAACTGCGGTTTTTTCAAAATCTTTTAATTAATTTTTAAATAATTAGGTTGTTTAAAATTAATTAGAGATTGCTTAATTTTTTTTGCAAAATAAATTATTTATGGGAAATAATTAGTGGAAATTTTTTTTTTCTAGGAAATTTTTTTTTTTTTTTCTTAGAAATTTTTACATGGAAATTTATTTCTGAGATTATTTCTCTATAAATTTTAGGATTTTTTTTCCACATGTATTTTTCCACAATTAAAAATTGACATTAGGATGTTTATTTTTACCATGCAGTAATTATTTGAATCTGGTTTTTTACTATTGCATGCATATAAAATTGTTTGTTTTCTATCAACGGTCATATGAAAACTAAGGCACAATGCCTAAGTCACATAGACCCGAAACTTGTAGGAAAACTGAACCAGATCTTGGGAGACGGGCTTCTAAGAAACGCATGACTGCTAAGCAATATAGGAGAACTTTCAAGAGTACTGTCTTGAAATCTGATAAGATAGAGACAGAGCCACCATCACTAGAATATACACCAAAGAGCCCCAGTCCTATTCAGGATAGGAATGAGGCTCGACCACTTAAATCTCTCCTACATCGATTATGGGACGATGCTAAGGAACTAAATCCATATGATGTGTCATCAGGGTTTATTTTCCCACCTCACGGGGAAACAGAGGAAGTGGCTAGTAATTTTCAAATGGCTGATAGTGAATGTGAGGATGAGGATGACTCCCGTTCGAGGACGCTTCTATGTTCATGGTTGACTAGCTCTGTTTAGTTCTACATTGTTTTTTGAAAGATAGGAAACTCTTTTTTGTAGAAACAATTTTATGAAATGGAAATTTAAGTAGTAAATTTTTTGCATATTCTATGTTATTGATAGTCAAATGCATTGATTTTATTTAATGGCTAGAATCATGCTAGTAGATTATCATGATCATCTCATATGTGAAAATGTGGATTACTTAGATTTAATTTAAGAGATGATTCTTATTAAGTAGTATCTTATTTTTGGAATTCAAACTTGATAGAATGGCACCCGATGGAAAATCCCGTTCTGATGCTACCCGAAAAGGATTTGTTAAACGATAAAATTACGAACTTTGGTCTAGGAAAGTTAGGCTAATTCTGGCAGATAGGAAGGTCATTGATGTAATAACTGAAACAGTAGCAGAACCTACCGCTGAAGGATTAACACAAGCTGCTTATATTGCTGTACTTAAGAAGTACAATGAGTATACAAGCAAAGATAATGTTGCCCGAATTGCCATACTTGGCACCATGAGGAATGACTTGATGATGCGGTATGATGGCCTTGGATCGGCTAAAGAGCTATGTGAAGCGATAAAAGGCGGACCTTGGGGTACGACTCTTGCCGCAGGTTGAGGAGGCTACAAATGAGCTTTGACAAATTTATCAAGCTGCCCCATACCTCTATGACACAACATTGCGGTGATGAGAAACATGGTTCTTTGAGTTGGCCCAAGCGGGACAGTCTGTCAAATGAACAACAAATTCAAGCTGTCATTAGGTCTTTACCTAAAACTTGGGAACAATTTTGTCTTATCTTGGCGATGACGACAATTATCACAAACTTTGCAGGTGCAAAAAAAATGTGAAACTTGAGGAACAAAGGCTTCTCAATGAAAAGCACGTTGTTCAAACTGAAGCAAATGTTGTCAACTCCAAAAAGAGGAAGGCTCCTTGGAACAAGAAAACTGGAAAAGGGAAAGACAAGGAAAAGGCCAAGCCTAACCCACGACAAAAAGAAACCTAGGAAGTCGATAGACATGACTAGTGTTGAATGCTTCCGTTGTCATCGGATGGGACACTATGCTAGGGCATGTCCTTCTCTGAGGTGAGTTTTACTTTAAGTAATCTTGTCAATGTGATAAAATCTTGTCATCTTTGTCCCCGATTCATCACAATATTGGATTGTAGATTCCAGCGATAGACCACATAAGCGGGATAGGTCCCTGTTTGAAGATTTCGGGAAACTTCCACAAGGAACTTCGAGAGAGTCCACATGGGAAACCAAAGTGTAGCTGATGTTTTAGCCAGCACTTGTAGGTTGGATTTTTGCGAGTGGGAGATCTATCCTTATTGAAGAAGTACTCTTTGTACCCTCAATTAGGAGAAATCTTTTATCGGTTTTGAAATTACTTCAAGAATCCTATGTGTTTAATTTTTCCCGAAACTCGCTTGAGATATCTTTAAATAACAGTTTGATAGGTCATGCTTATTTAATGAATTCTTTTATGACATTACACTTAGCACAAACTGAAGTTTTATGTCTAAAATGGTTGGTTGCCAATTGTGGCATGCTAGACTAGGACATATTGGACCTGATAGGATAGACGGCTTAGCAAGGGGAGGTTGTTAGGTAACTTAACCTCTGTTAAAATGGAAACACAATGAAAGTTGTCTTCTTTGGAAAAGCCATCAAGAAACCTTTTGGGAAAGCCCAAAGGGCAACTTATCCTTTACAACTTATTCACTCAGACATCTGTGGACCAATGAATATAACAGCAAGGCATGGGGCTTTGTATTTCATTACCTTCACAGATGACTATACACGTTATGGGACCGTGTACTTGATGTCTCACAAATCAGACGCCTTGGACTGTTTTAAAAAGTACAAGAACCTAGTTGAGAATCAACTTGATAGGACAATAAAGGCCTTAAGAACTGACCGCGGATGTGAATATCTTTCTGATGAGTTTAAGGAACTCTGTGAAAATAGGGGTATAGCTAGACAACTAACTATTCCTTATACCCCTCAGCAGAATGGTGTCTCTGAGAGAAGGAATAGAACCTTGCTGGACATGGTTAGATCTATGATGGCTCAGGCTAACTTGCCTATCTCATTTTGGGGTGATGCATTGTTAACGGCTGCGCACATACTTAACCTACTTCCTTCAAAAACTGTTGACAAAACACCCTATGAACTATGGACTGGTAGACAACCCGTTTTGAACTACCTTAGACCATGGGGGTGTGCTGCCTTTGCCACTTCTCAAAATCGAGAATTTGGAAAGTTGAGTGCTCCTGGAAAGAAGTGTATCTTTATAAGATACAGTGAGACTTCTAAGGGGTATGTCTTCCTAAGGGAGGATACTCAAGGGCATGTCACAGAAATAGAAGCACGTAACGTCAGATTCTTAGAGGATCAATACCCAATGAGGGGTGAGGTTGATAAGGATATACAACTTTACGAAGTTGATAACTTTATAACTGCTGATGAACAAGGCGAATATGAAACTTTCATCAACCCTGATTCTAGTAACAATGGCATTGGTCAAATGATTGATCAATCCCAACCTCGTAAGAGTGTTAGAGGCCATATCCCCAAACATCGGTTTGAGATTGAAGGGGAGATAAATATGACCAATGCACTTACAGAAATATCTGATGAACCTAAAACGTTCAAGGAGGCTATTTCTGGGTCCAATACAAGTAAGTGGATGGAAGCTATGAAGGAAGAATTAGAGTCGATGAAGAAAGTATGGGACTTAGTTGATCTACTTCCAAACAGGAGATCTATTGGGAACAAGTGGGTTCTCAAGATCAAGAAAAAAAATCTTGGAAGGGAACATAGACAAATTCAAAGCTAGGCTTGTTGCAAAAGTTACACCCCCAAAGAAAGAATAGACTATGAGGACACCTTCTCACCATGAGTGAGATTTGCCTCCATCGTCTCCTCTTGTGTCAATGGTTGCCCATTTAGATTTAGAGCTTTACCGGATGGATGTCAAAACTGCTTTTCTCAATGGAGAATTACAAGAGGAAATCTATATGGATCAACCCACTGGTTTTTCAATCAAGGGTCAGGAACACAAAGTGTGTAAACTGAACAGATCCATATATGGTTTAAAACAGGCCTCTAGACAGTGGAATCTGAGATTCCATGAAGCAATGCTTCAAGACAAATTCGAAATGGTAAATGAGGACCATTGCGTATATGTCAAGACATCTAAAAATGGTTTTGTGATTCTATCTCTATATGTGGATGACATTTAGTTAGTAGGTAACAATAAGGCATTGATAAATTCCACTAAGGAGTGGTTGTCATTAAACATCGAAATGAAGGACATGGGTGAAGCTAGTTATGTCTTAGGAGTTAAAATAACTCGTGATCGGCCCAAACGCTTGTTATCTTTGTCTCAGGAGACATATATCAAGAAGGTTTTGGAAAGATTCAACATGACTATTGTAAGCAAGTAGATCTCCCAGTAAGTCTAGGAGAGTCTTTGAGTTCTAAAATGTCTCCCAAGAATCCTCTTGAAACTTCGGGCTATGAAAAATGTACCATACTCAAGCCGATCGGAAGCCTTATGTATGCAATGTTGTGTACAAGGCGGACATCTGCTATGCAGTTGGGTTAGTATCAAGGTTCCAAACAAATCCTGGTCGCATTAATCGGAAGGTCACATCAAGAAGATAATGAGGTATCTAAAAGGCACCGTGGACTACTCACTTGTCTACCAAGGGAAAGATCTTAAGCTAATTGGGTACTCCGATGCCGACTGGGCTGGAGACCTTGATGAGAGGAAGTCAACTTCAGGATATACCTACATAATGAATGGAGGTGCTATATCCTGGAGCAGCAAGAAGCAAACTTCCATAGCACTTTCAACTATGGAAGCTGAGTATATTACATGTTGCTCTGCCACACAGGAGGCTGTGTGGCTCAGACGATTCATCAAACACTTGTCAGTGTTCTCAAGAGCTGCTGAACCAGTTCACATCTAGATTGACAGCATGGCTGTTCTTGCATATGCTAAAGATCCAAAGTACCATGGAAGAACCAAGCATATAGAGTTAAAATACCACTACGTATGACAAATGATACTGAAGAAGAAAGTGGTTCTAAAACATATATCCACTGATCAGATGGTTGCGGATCCACTGACCAAACCTATTCCAAAGGAACTCTTCCTTGCACATGTAAAAATGCTTGGGTTAAAGAGGATGTGATTATGTTAAGAACACTTTGATGGTTTAATGAATAAAAGTGCATTCTTTCGGATCGATTGCATTCTCATTATCTTCGTTTATCATCTCATATGTATGTCAGTAGGGTTGACTGGTTCACTCACATGAACAGTCACTTCCATTTTAAACAGTGGGAGTTTAGCTTGACAAGTCACTAAACCTTATAGGAAGGGTGGACCTAGTGCCGAGTCATGCCCCTTCTTATAATTGGATAAGAAGAAACAGGCTTCATAGGGAAGATTCTGTCTAAACCTACAAACGGTTGTTGCCAAGTGGGAGCATAGTATCCTTGGAATTGTCATTAGGGATGACAACACTTGCATGGTATGAGTGGACATACAGATATCTATTGTTGAGTAAACAAATTAGATACTCTTGTCATGACATGTTTTCACACAACATGTGTATAGTTGACCACCTGAGAGCAAGAAAAGAAATATCCCTAAAATTCTTGCTATGTGAGCTCTATTGATATATTTTTTGTTTAAAACATATCGAATGGTACCCTCCTTGAACTTTTGACCTTGTCAAGAAAATAAGAGGACTACTCGTAACTTTGGTTTGTTCCCCACAAGCTCTTACTAAAAGGCTGACTGGATGCATACTGGGAAGTTGGTAGAACTCTGACGACAATGACTTGCGTGCAAAGGGTAAAAGAACTGAAGGTTTATCACACAATCACTGGGATTCTACCTGGCCAGGACAATTGATGATAATTGTGAATCATGTGATACGTTTTTGACTTTATGGTGTGGACTCATAGGGATGAGTGCTATTTGTCAAAGTGATGAAACAAACAGATCTTGGGGTATACACACACTCTCCGGATATTAGGTTTTCGGATTCATCTTCTTTAAGATCACTTTCATGGTAGATCACTGTGTCGTGCTTTTCATTGCGACTTGCTACTTCACATATATCATGATGCGTGTGCTAGGGCCACACGAACCATTTGCCGTGTGAGACACACAAATGGCTAAGCATTCTATTTAAATGCTTCTCTTAGAAACCTTCTTCGTCGTTGTGGGCGAGTGGGAGATGTTGGAAATAAGGTTTGATAGACGCCCACCAAGATAAGGATAAACCACTGACTATAGGACTCTATCCTATCTGATATTAGATAAGTATAGGACTCTATCCTATCAGATATTAGATGAGTATAGGATTCTATCCTCTCAGATATTAGATGAGTATATGACTCTATCCTATCTGATATTAGATGAGTATAGGACTCTATCCTATCAGATATTAGATGAGTATATGACTCTATCCTATCTGATATTAGATGAGTATAGGACTCTATCCTATCCAATATTGAGGAGGTGGGAACCTCTATAAATAGACCCCCCACCTCTCACATATTAATCATCCGAACAACAAGAAAAGGTCTCTCTCCTTTAATGGCAGCCTCCAACATTTTCTAAAGTTGAAGCCAGTAATTTGTGGAGATTCCATAGGTGGTATCCTCCCTAGCCATTGTCAGTTCTTGGTTCTTGGTTCGTGAAAAAAGGTTGCTTCCGTTAAGTGGTTGGAACTTGACTCCAAAGAAAAGTTAAGAAGAAGAAGATCTTGAGTGTGCCAAGAACATCTTCTCCCGTAGATCAAAACTTGGAACTTCAAATTGAAAGCCGTGACCAAGGTACGATCTTACATTCTTCTTTAGCTTTATTTTATGCATGTGGTATAACGTAATTGTATATATCGTAGGAATCATGCATGAGATATTGATAAAATCCTACACACCCTTTTAGGAATCTCAATTTGTAGGACCGGGGAGAACACTCGCAGGCGTGTAGGCGTTTTGATAGTGCGCTCTAACTTGAGTAAGTGCTAGCCAGGCAAAAGGGTTAGCCTGAAGTGGTGGTTTAGCCAAAGGGAGAACGTGCAATGGTTGGATTCAGCACGCTCTTAGAATAGCTATTCTAATCCGAACGCCTATCCCAGCTTATCCACTACATCTACATAAGGAATAGTCTAGTCCAATATTTGTTGTCCTTCAGCGACAATGGTGTCGGACCTCGGAACTTCAAATACAAAGCAAGAATCTTTCAAAAGGCATATGGAGCCCTCCCATCCCACTCTCTAGAGAGTTAAGTCCCTCTCTTTCTTCTTTGGCCTCTCTTTAGTTTGGTCGGTCTTCAATTACAAGGGCTCATAAATTAGCGGCCAGCCTTATTTTTTTATAATATATTATGCGATCTCCAACTCAACCTCTAATAGGGCGGGGGACAGTTCACAAGCTTGTATTTAAGTCAGTCTCAGGTCGAAGTCCTTCACCCCGGAAATGCAGTTTAAAATCTACTAGGATATGACCTCCTGTGATTCATAGCTTTAGTGAGAAGGTAACTCTCTCTATTAAAGTGAAACTTTCTCTATGTATGGACCTAACCCGGCTAGGATTAATAATGAGGCAGTTCAGGAACTATTAGCTCTACTCGAGCTATGCCGTTTCTTGCCTTTGGGCTGCTGCCCTCTTCCACCAAATCCTTAACCACTTCCATTGGTTGGAGATAGGGGTTCCCAGTTATTTTAATACTTATCATCTATTTGATCTCACCTGCCCGACATGCCATCACTCTTCCATTGTGAACTTTGTTTCACTCGTTCGTTCAGTTGCTTGTAAATAGCAAATGACTATAAAAAACACTACTCAAAATAGGAACCTTGGCTAGTTTGAGCTGGAAGACGAGTATAAGAAGTAAAAAGAGCATAATAGCCATCAACCGAAAGCAGTGCTGAAATGGGAGGATAGTCTCAGCAAGTGATTGGGATTGCCAATGAGGAAAAAGTTGCCTGACAGCGAGGAAGGCCCTAGACGAGTGATTGACTGACTGTTAGGCTCCTTAAACCTTGACCCACCTTCCTAACCCACTGTCATAGGCTTGCTTCCCCCTGTTTGTTCTTTCTTTCTTTCCTTCTACCACTAGTAGTTGTCTCATTCCTGATCTTTTGTTAGTACGGGCTAGGCTCAGCTAGCTGGTGAAATGGATAAGTCGTGTAACAAACAATCCTTGTTCCTTTAAACTTGTCTTTGCCTTAGATCTTTTTTAGCTTTAGGACTAACTCAGTCTTCTTTAATAAATAGGTATTCAGTGAGTGACTCTTTTCATTTTTAGTTTTTGTTAATTACGATAGTTGTTAGTTCTGTCTCTTTATCAGTTAATTCGATATCCTTTATTAATTGCTTATATGTAGTCCTTCCCCCGGGTGAGCCTAAAGTCTTATGATGATCCCTTTCAAAGCCCTAGGTTAGGTTAAACCATCAGGCTCAACTAAAAAATTCAAGCCTGAGACTCTAACCATCCCCGAAATCCAGGGAGGTGTTCTTGAAGACATGGCGGGTTCCAAGCTACACCCTTCTTTGCTACCAAATCATAAATCTTCCAGAGAAGACCAAAGCGAATGAGCTCACTTTCGATTAAGGCTCGATCCTCCATTCTTTCTCATAGACTGATGCAGAAAAGAAGTCACTTAAGGAAACATATGGTGAATTCGTGACACTCCAATACTAATGGACGTACCGAAGCTAATCCTTCATCCAGTTCCTGAGCAAAGACCATTCAAGGGAGTCCCGGACTCTTTTTTGTTGGAAATAATTCATCAGGAGCCACCAAAATATCCGAAGGTTTCATCTCTTTAAGAAGGAAGGAGATAATGAAACCTCAAAGATAAGGAAGCGAAAGCTCACTCTGCCAAGCCACAATTCAAATGGATAGTCATTCTAACCCCTACCCGAGGCTTAGTGTACATAGCAAGAACCCACTCAAAGTGACGAGATTTTGTATGATTGAGTTTGGCAAGGACCCTATAACCTCCACCACCTATCCTTAATAAGGTAGAGAACCTTAGTAATGAATGGATATTTTTTACATATAGCCATCAGACCATATGGATGATGGTAAGTAAGCAAACAACGAGCAGACATGGCAGATGAATCCACCCGTCCACCCTTGACGCAAAAGCGCTTAGCAAACTCAAATGCACCAGTGTCAGAAATCAGATATTTTGGAGTTGAAATTGGAACTCCTAATTGATAGGGTTATATACTAAAAACATTACCTTTGTATTAACTCTAATTCTTTATATTTTGAATGAGAATCATATAGGCAAATGTTATGCATATTATATATGTTATTAGTTATATGCATACGTCTAATACTTTATGTTGTAGATGATATGGTGTGTGTTGACACACAGAAGATCATATTATCAGTACCTTATAATGTATAAGTAAACGCTCACAACCTAGATGGATTTGGACAAACCATTGGTACGGTTGTAGTATAATCTGGTATTAGTCTATCTTGACTACATGATTACACTAGTACACTTTGTGTGCATTGAACAGGACCAAGTGAGGTTGTTTCTCTTTATACTGACTATATAAGAGAACAAACACCTCTGTTATTATGGATGCTTGTCCTCTTAATCCGGATATAATAACGGGCACTTACGTGCATTGTACATTGCTTTAAATCATTAATGAGTGAGATTGATTTGTGAATCAACAAACTCGATGGATTGGGTAATGACATTGTATGTAAGGTGTGTTGTTGATTATAAAATGAATCCGTGACCCGCAGGAAGTCGGGCTGATGATGTCCCCTTGAGGAGCTCATAAGGATTGTCATGTAAACCTTGCAGGTAGATTTAATCCGACATGACAATGAAGTTGAGTGGTACTACTCAAGGACATAAGAAGTTGATTAATATACTTGTTAGTAACTTGACTTAATCAACGGGCATTCGATATCTTAAACACGGAGAGATCAACAAGCATATAATATGGAGCCTATAAACATAACACGTAATTTGGGATTAGGGTGGTAGTATAACACTAGCTTTTAGTGGAATAAGCCATTTGTTGACGGACTTGGGCCGTGTGTTCTGGGCGAACATGGGAAGCCCAAGCCCGTCAGGAGGCCCAACCTTAATTTCTTCTCATGGTCCCTGTTGTAGCCTAATTTCACTATTCATTTGATTGGAAAAGAGAGGCAAGGAAAGATAGAAAGAAAGGGTTAGTAGATCGTTGCCCACACAACGTCTATTCTAAGGATAGGAATACAACAGAATATCAAGAGGTTGCTAATTTCATAGAGCTTGGATTCTCAGAGTTATCACAGCTGATTAAAAGGTATGAATTTCTAACCAAACCGTGAACACCCTTTAATTCCGTTGCGCATGGGTTTTTGCAGTTCGTAAATCATTCAGTGAAACCATAATGGTTCCTACACTAATTTCTGAAGACACTGAAAATAAACTTCAGCAACTTGCGCATCAGCGATGACAACATCATTATCGAGCACATTGATTGGGACACATCAACTAAAATGGCTTTTGAAAGAGACCTACCGGCTTAGGGGCAGTTGCTACTAAAATGGGTGTACCCAGAACGGGGTTTCGATCTCTAAATGGATATGTTATAGCTACTCGATCTCAATCAAATGGATTAGGATCTGTCTCTACATATGGAATATCTGTAACAGAATATGGAACTCAATATCGATCTGAAACTATAAGGGGTGCTCTATAGCTTCAACTGATACTGCTTCTAGCCTACATCGGCAATGGATCACGCCCATCATCATAAGGGCTTCTCGATATGGGGTTGGATCATTGAACTGGTGATGGCTCCCCTTACTAGTAAAGGGAACTAGGAGGGATGCTATTGGTGCTATCGGAACTGCTCTCGTTATCATCGCCATATATGCCTTTTTTTCTATTAGCGGGAGTCTTTCTTGTTGTTGGCATCAGCTTTTAGATATGCTTCTACTTTTACTGATGCTTATGGATCACTTGCTGAATCAAACCCCAGATAGGCTTGATCGGCCTGTCCTCGGGTGGTGGATCGAATGAACACTCAACCGCGTCATCACGGCAGCGATGGATGTCCAACCTTTATATCTCTTCCTTCTCAATAAAGGCAGGGATGGACTATGAAATACTCCTTTGATCGGTTCCGAAAGTCTTTTCTTCACATTCTCTTCTCGGCATGATCCAGGCATTCAAGCTAGCGGATCAAATCATGAGTTCTCATCCCCAACATTGGGAGAGGCAATAGTATAATTAGACGATATAGTCATAGGGCTCTTAGCTCTTTGGCCACTAAATCAACATCTGATTCCATACTAAGAGTTTTCAAAGGATTGGAAGTTTGCACCTTCTTCCCAATAGAGTACTCAGATAGGCTCTTCTGTAAGAACTATTATGACTAGCTCTGACTGTGTGAGAACTCGATGGATCCTTTGTCAATTCTACCTCCTTCATTAGAGCTCGATCCATAACAAGAGTGGGTTGATTATCATCACACTTCTCATTTGCAGCCTTCTCAGTAGTAGCTATAGGGCATTGGTTAATGGAGTGCCCAAAGCTTACAGACATGACATATAGGCTTCCACTGATAAGACAACACTAATTTCAACAAAAATGTTCTTTTCTATATCAAGATCAAATCTTTCTACAAGAGGTTTGGATACCTCCACGCAAATTCTAGCAAAGCTAATTCTTTGGCGACTCTCTCTAAGTTTATCTGCGTGTAATAGCTTCCCAAGAGCACTTGCCACATAGCAAGATTCGAATGCCGACCAATAGGAAACTAGTACATTCGAAAATTTTACCCAAAAAGGAATTTTTTTCATGCTTTCCCTGGGAAAAAACAAATTTCGGGTGCCAAAGTAGAAAGATAAGGGATCTCGCCTTTGACCTTCACAGCTCCGAAAGAAGAGGAAATCGAACCGAGTTTATTGCAGGATCATCCAGGTCTGGTTTGAAGCTCAGATAACACCTTGCTTGAAGATTGATTGATTGAGATATGTTCATTGGCCTGCGATTGATCCCATCGTCTGTTTTTCCCTCTTTCCTATTCGATAGTTATCCTCCCTAACGGCACACTTTATATAATCTCTCTATATGGCCAATGTGAACTGTTCAATCAAACTTGTATGTGTTCAGCATCTTTCCAGTGACATTTTAAAAGCACAGACCCCTAGAATGGTAGAACTCAGACATGAAAGATAAGGTAGTCATGAACAGTACGCTAAGCTCCTTGCTTCATCGCTAATGCTTAAACCTGCCGTAAGTAAGGAATAGAGTCTGTCCTTCCCCAGCTCATCTTAGCTCCTAGGGACTTTGCTTCCCTCTATGAGTAGCATCCCCCTTTTTAACATAAAAAGAAAAGCAAATTCTTGTAAGATGAGCTAAGGATTTCACACTTTGCGAAAGGCAAAGCAAAATACCACTTAGTTTATCACCAGCCAAGCAAAGATAAGAAGCTACTCACCTAGAGGGAAAAGCACCCTATTGAGGGAGGAGCAAGCCCTATTCTCTTACGCACACAATTAGTTGGGAAGAGAGGAGCACCCTACTCTGTTATGTTAACAACCGATTCTATTACAAAAGAAGTTGTTGATGCTGCTCGAACTTCTAGTGATTCTTACCTCGAGCATAGAGCCATTATTCGACATAGACAACTATGTGCCCCTACCCTACTCTAAAGTAAAGACTGTGATTTGCTTTTTGTTCTATCTTGTAAAATGAACCGCTACTAACAGAAGGATGACCTTGAGCCCAATCTCTAGGGAAGGCAAACCTCCATTACTATATTTTATCACCAAAGGCGGACTCTTTTTTTATGTTAAAATAATTCATTGACTTGTATTCGAAGAATGAGCCGGTACTCCTACCTGGAGGAAAAAGAGCAGATAAGCAGTAGCGGATGATGCAGTGGATATATCATATAATCGGTTGCGGTTGCCCCTTTTCTCTTTAGTCGGATAGGAACTAAAAACTAGCAACTGGAAGTTGGGATATCCGTGCTTTCCCCTTTGCCCTGGGACACATAGTTGTTGTTGGTTCACCCCTTGGTTTGGGCAGCTTTCACCTTGTCACAAGCCCTCCCTCAAAGAGAGCGCAAGTGGCGCATCAATCTGATTCTAGTTTTCTATTGATTATTCATCTTATCTTAATAGCAGTTCCGTGTGAGAAAATAGTACTCATAAGCAAGTTATCATCGGAATCTGTGAATGCCGCTACCCCAAGATCGAATATAGCTAGTTTTCCCCTTTTTCTATTGTTCGGGTGAATGCGCAGTCTCGAGTGGAATTATTTTTCTCATGTCTGTTCCGTATCATTCATATTAAGAGCAGTGCAGTGTGATAATTGTTATTTCATATTAAGTTATCATTAAAATCCTCCGAGATAGATCTCCACTTGAAGGAAAAGCAACAGAGAAAACAACAACAAAGTGAGGACCAGGAATGAATGCCCGATCCAGATAACTGGGACGGTGTCGTGTCCTCACGAATGCCAAACTTTGGAGCTAAGCTCATCTGGGATTAGGAGGAGAGCACACCATTCTCTTACAAGACTCTTATTTAGATTGATCTGGCATAATGGACCGCTACTAGTACTAGAAGAGCATTCCAACTAACACTAGCAACTGGAGAACTAGTATCTTACATAATGAAATTAGTAGGGCACACCCCTCTTTCCTGTAGGAACGAACAATAGCCGACTAGTTTGTTACACAATCATTTGTGGACTTAGATATGCCCCTGCTCTTTCTAATGCTATTGCCCTTGGGGATAGAGAGATTATAGGACATAGACAAAGAAACCCTATTTAGTTTAGGGAAACTAATTCCTTATTCTTGTCCTTCGATTGTGCCCATCTATTAGGAATCGGAGTTAGCCCAAAAGATTAGGAAACAAAATAACTCCTGTTGAAGTCTTAGGTCTAGCACGTTGCACCCTTTCATCACTTGGTCAGTACCAATCCTAAGACCAAATGCTATCTCAAAGGAGTACATGCTGGTGCTCTAACACGGTGTAGTCCGAGCCAAATCATGTCCCTGAAGGCTATACATCGGCCTCCCCCTCAAAGTTTTCACCTCGTCATTAGGTAGAGACACCAGCAGAATATTCAATCATGAACCTAGTTTGCTGGATATCTTTCCCAGTACAATCCAATCTGCCTCGATAGAACAGAGCCTACTATCCCCAAGACTGTCTACACCAAGTTTGTCACCTCGCGGGGTAGGAAACCTATCCTAAACCATTGACGTCTAAAACACAAGTTGTTTTATCAAAAAAAGATCACACTCTGGGTATGGATGACTCATTTAGGAATCTAGAACCATCTCCAAGTACCTTTCTCTCTCACATGCGAGCTAAGTTCCTTATTAGGATCCCTAGTAAAGCCTTCATTAGGATCTTTATTAGCGTTCCCTAATTAAATCTCTGTTAAGGCCTGTAGTATTATCCTTGTTGTTGTCCTTCAAGATTGGTCCCTCCAAAAATATTGGAAAGGATTCTTCGCCAACACTGTGAGATCGCCTGTGAATCGTTAATTAACGTGTGGGTTTTATTTGGGGATTCTGTTTTCATGATTAAGAGTAGAGAAGATAAGAGGTCAGGGTCATGGGTGTTCAATGAAGTCATCAATAGACCTTGTTCTTGTTCCTAATTAGAACAAAGTGAGAAAATTCGGAATACAAGTCAGTTCTGCCATGTGTTACTAAAAATGGTGTATCTTCATCTACGAAACTCGCTTTTGTATGCGGTTTGGTGCGATAGGAAGTTAATTCACATAGATTTCAATTGGTATATGGCATGATAGCTAGTTCTATGGAGGTGATTCAGAAATGTAGATTGTTTTGTGGTAAAATTTTGCTGCCTCCTTGTGATTAGTAGATGATATTGGGCAATGTGGATCAGGTTGTGAAGTCTTCCATATTAGTTCTTGTTGCTTTTAATCTCTTATACATCAGGCAAGTATATCTACAAGCTTTTCTTTCATTTAAATAAATTATGACCAAGTTTAGTTTTGACTTAGATGTCGACACTTTTATTGTGCATTTTAAATTGAGATTGGAAGCGTGGATTACCATAATTAATGTGCGTGTAATTCCTTTTCCTGCTGAGTTTGTTTATTGTATGTTGAACCCATATGATTAATCTAAAATTGGTTTTATTTGTGTTGTTGTGCTTTTAGTTCTTTATTCTGACTTGTGTTGATGCATGAATTATTATTTGATGACGATGATGCACTTTCTATGTTTTGAGCTATATACTATGTATAAGTGTTTGGGATCATTTGCATACGTTGCACTTGTTGAGTTCACTTGTTTTCCACATCCTATATATCTTATATAGTTGTTAAATATTTATACTAGTAAGTATTTGGAAGTATGTGTATTTGGAATTAAGTATGTGTTGGCTTGGTTTTATTTGATATGTTTGGTATATTTTATTTAGATTTGAAAATACTAGTTTGTGGATATTACTTGTTGGGCGCGTGGTTTTTACGCTCTTACAGATTTTGCAGGTGTTTGATTCTTGACCACGTGGAGAGAGAAGTTAGGATATTATTTGGGTTAGAACTTGGACACTTTGTTTTTGTTTTATATTTGCTAGTTATCACCTGTATTTGACTTATTGTAATGGTTTCATTTTGTAAATCGGTTACTTGACTGCTCTGGCACTTGTTGAGACGGTTAAGTAGCTGGGTTCTCTGACTCATTATATCTTGGGCTGGTTAGCTAGGATATAGTGAGTATAGGGCATTACAAGTACTCCATGTATAATTTGGGTGTTGCCTCTATGGTTCATTTGGTATATTGAAAGCACAGACTTCTTCTGGGTGAAGTGATGATATGTTGGTGAGCAAGGGACAATTGATATCTATCTGGTTTAAGCTGAGACAGAAAGTGCATGGTGATATGGGCGACCCTTAGTAACACATAACTGATTCTCAAACCGCCCTTAGAATAATGGAGATTGTGTACTTCTAAAGGTTGGTCTAGCTGGAATTCATTGCCCCTTTTGTTTTTGGAAAAATCACATAACTTTTAATGTATCAAGAATCTTCTATTATATTATGAGAACGGAGAAAAACAACTATTGATAAGTGCTCAAAAAGTGTTATTTAACCCTCGATTATGTCTCTTGTTTAGCCATCTTAGTGGACTAATAGTGTTTGTAAGTTATGTTTTATGATTCTACAGGTGAAAGAGAGAGTTTTGTGGAATATTAGAGAAAAAGGGGTAAAACGGAGCAATTCGAAGCATTAAAGATCACATGGGAAGCCCGTGGACAATCATGGAGAAGGCCAAGGAATTGGAGCTATTAAAGATGCGACTTGGACCTATTTTAAAGTCTATTTGGAAGCCCAAGGCCAAAGGATTCGTTGCTTGGACCAAAGCCCGCAAAAGAAGATAGAAGGATAGAGCAGAAGAGACAAAATAGATTAATGCGTTTGGGACACATGGATCGCGTCTGAGACGCATTGATCGCGTCTGAGACGCATGAATAGTGTGTCCAGACGCATGAATCGACACTGTAGCCAATTCCTTCTCAGTTTTGGAGACGAAGTTGGACTCTAAAAGAAGTCTATTTGTATTAGGAAACAAATGACGGTTTGGAATGCTTCTAGAGCACATTGTAACCTCTATAAATAGAGGACCTAAGTGCCTCATGTAAATTGCCAATTCACTTATACTCTTGTCTCCACAATTTGAGGTAGAGAGAGAATAATAATAAAAGATCGGTTTTAACTAGCTGAGTCTTAATAAATTAGTCTTTCTAGTCTTATGTTCTTCAACTCTTCTTCTTCTCGTTCTTCGTGTTCTTCTTTCTTTATGGAAGGCTAATTTTCTCCTTCAAGGGAGAAGATGAAGCCGGTGCTTAAGGTTTAATGATTCTTTTGGTTCATGGTGTTCTTCAATCAGGTTAGTTCTTTATGTTTTTAGTTATTAGTTCCATTGCCCAGACTAGGGGATGGAAGTATATATTAAGGGTTTTATTTATTGCAATCGAATATCATGCTAGTTTAGGGTTGTATTTATTGCAATTGAATATTTCTTAGTAAAATGCTTTTATTTATTGCAATTGAATGCAATGCTAGAATAGGGTTTTATTTATTGTAATTGAATATTATACTATTATTCTTTACTTTTCTTCTAGTTGTGTAGTGTTTTAGAGTAAGAAAAGTATTCATTGTGTTTGCCTTAGATGGTGATTCATTGAATAGCTGCCCAAACTCACATAAAAGGAAAGATAATACTAGTAACATGAACATAGGAACAACCTTAAGTAGAGTTATTCGTTAACGATGTTTCGTCCAAGAGGGCATCGGCACTCGTTCGATTGCCTAATTGTAGTTTACTTGTAAGAATAACCATGAAGCAAAAGGTCATTGAATCAAAAGTTTTGGTGGATTCTAATCTCTTGAATTCTCTTTCTTATAAATTCTCAATAATTTAGTTTAGTTTAGTTTAGTTTAGTATTAGAATCTAAAATATATAATAATAGTTTTTAATCCCTCAAACCCCCTTTCTAGTCCTGTCCTTGATATAAACATACACTTAAAAGTGGAATGATACCCTACTCATCCTTTACTTATTGATGGATAATTAGGTTTTGATACGCTTCTATTTTGTTCAACGACCATCATCTATCTACATCATCCATATACCATCTCATCTACATACACAAAAAGAAAGCTTGTCAACTATTTTGAAAAAGAAATGTAAAAGAAAGAAAAGAAAATTGTATACTCGTTCCATAGGATCACACTTACTCAAACGACGAGTAAAAAGTGTGTTACAAAGAAAATGCGAGATATACGTGAACTAAGGCTTTGACATTTACAACCACATACTCCCAGAGGAGGACCCGGTTACCTTAAGGATGCACTCCCATGGAAAGCATTGAGAAAACATATTATGAATATTTTATAGTCAGATATTCAAGACTATATGTGGGGTCATTTTAAGTTAGATTCCCCAAGACTATGCATAAGATGGATGATATGTTGTTAGCTATAAATTAATAGCCTAAACAATTGGGGATCAATATAGAAAAATAGTTAGGGATCTTTATAGAAAAACATATTAAAGCATATACCCCCAAACATAATGAAATAATGTAGTTTGAGTGTAAGATACCGAATGGTAAGAGAAAGCTTATGTAACCCATCATGAAATGTATGCAATAACCCATCATGTTTGAATTGTCCAAAAGAGTGAGAGATTGGTAGTAGATGTCCTTCATGAGGCTCAAATGATAGGGAATATGACATACCAAGTTTCTCAACTACTGAAATGATGGACTCTTGCGTTTGTATATTTGGCAAAGTCTCTTTACTGAGAGGATTGAAAACATTATGAAACATTTTGGAGGCGATTGGTTCAAGTGCGAAATTGAGGTTTCTTTGAAATAAGAGAGAGATACGAATAGCTTGGTGATGTTAGATAGGTGAATGGCAAGAGGTGTTAACTTGGGAGAATGGTGGTCGGTTGGTGGTTCATCACATACTCTCGGGAACTAAGAGAATTCTTCATCTAATTTTGGCATATCCACAAAATTGTGGTTCATTTCAGAAATTGTAAGGATGTCAAGAATATGTTCCATTGTTAAGTCTTAAACGACCAAAGTAAATTGAGATCCTAGTTCCACCATAGATTTTATATCATCTTTTTTGGGCGCTTGATTTTCTTTTTCCTCTCTTCCTATATCTTCATAAATTTTCTCAATGTCATTGTCCAAGTTTGTTGAGTTAATTTCCAGCACAGGTTCTTGAGTTTCTTCTGTCTGAGTTTTCTCTTGGATATAGTCATCATCATAAGATCTGGAATTCCCACGATAGTTAGATGGATGGTGATGGGGTTTTAATTGGTCATTAATATCAGGATGGGTTTTAGCAATCAGCTTTGTTATAGTAACACCTTGTTTCTCTTGTTGGTTGGGTTCTAAACTGGTGAAAAAAATATTAGTCTCAGATGTGGCATATTTTGAATCGGATTGGAGAAAACATAAAGTAGTTGCTATTTGTTGAGTTAGTATTGTTTGTTTGGCCATTTTCTGGTAAAGTTGGTATGTGATAGATGGTGGAGTGGGATATAAATTTGATATGGATGGTGATGTGAATGGTAATGGGCTTTGGGTGAAACCGCACTCTGATTGACCATATGGATATATGAATGGTGGCTGACTATTTGTGGTGGAATCCCATGAATTGTTTGCATGATTAGAAAACTTTTACATGTATTGGGTACTAGGGAAATTTGATAGTTGAGGTTCATAATCATAAAGATTTCCCGTAGTATACTCGAATTCGGTATATGATGGACAATAAGATAACTAGTGATAAGGACTACCGCAAAAAGAACAAGGTTCTGGGTTTGCATTATAATTCCATGACGGTTGCGATGAATATTGATAAGCTATAAATGCTCAATCAAGGATGATGCACAAACAACGGAAATTCATTTTTTGAATTTTGAAAAATGTTTGCATGGTCTATAGATTACTATGCCCTGTTCAAAATAAACAGTTACTTCATCAAGTGGTGTACTACCAAGAAACTCACGCATGGTGAATATGGGGGAAGGGAGTGAGGAAGGTAATTGGTCCACCGGAATCTGGTAATTGATTACTCTAAATCCTCATGGCTATATTTTTGTCCTTTTCTGGATGAGCGTGGCTACTTTAGACTCTAGTTGATTGATTTTTATTTGTTTGTTCAACTGGGTCTCAAGGAACAAGTAGCGTCTGGTTTATCTACATTGGGTAATGACCTCCTAATGGTTGTAATTTGGCTCAGGTTCAGCTTTATGCATGAATTGAAATTATAGTGTGAAAATTTAACTCAAACAATCATATAAGCATGCTCGTAACACTCAAGGTATCCTCTTACAAGGGTTTTGATGATGTTTAGAACTTACCTCTCAAGTCGTGCTTACACGCTGCTTGAGGTGAAGGCGACGTTGGTTGGTGCATGATCTGAGAATCAGTCCAACCGCTCGAAATGTTCCCTATTTTAGATTATAAAATCCTACTTTAAACAAAAGCCCACAGTCCGGGTTTTTAATAACTATACAACTTTACCTTCAAGGACCCAAAACATAAAAGTAAAACTAATACTAATATACTATTAGATTAACTAAAGATAATCGTAGTTAGAGCGTTGATTACTAGGTTGACATGATTCAAAATGTGCAAGCGTATGATTCACGACTCGCCTCGCACACTAGAACTTCCCAAAACAATGAAAAATCTAATTCTTGGTAAGTTGTACAACTTCAACTAAGTGAGCAACTCATCCTTATATATATATATATATAGCCCTGCTCATAGACGGACATCCGTAAAACGGACTTAACTAAAAAGTGAAATATCACGCGAAATATACTCACGAAGGGTTTCAAAAATCGGGTCCTAAAAATTGAAAACCCCAAACCTCTCTCCTATTTTCTCTCTCAGGAAGGGTTTTAGAAAACCCCAAACCTCGCTCCTATTCCCTCTCAATATTACCGCGACTCTCTCCCTCCTGGTACTCTCTTTCTCTATAAAAGGGTTTCTCTTTTCTCTCTTTCTCATCTTATAAGCCTAAACAAAAAAAATTGACGGCTTTACACATACAAGCTTTACGAATCTCGATTACACGTAAGTTTAGTTTTTTTTTGCTAACATCAATATCCATTGTTGCATCTTCAAAGAAACCAACTGTTCATCATTGTTTGTGCTTGCTTTAGTAGTTACGAGTTTCAAGTTCACACATTAGTGGGTCTTTGCGGGTTATGCCAGTAGCTTGGTTACATAGTTCAATATTGAAAACAGTGATGGGTTTCGATCACCACCATTGTGTATATATTGTTCTCTATTTATTGTGATGGGTTTCCATTGTTCTATAGTGTATTACCAAAATGCAAAATATACTATGCTCCCCTTGAGTAAAAAATCTTTAGTCACTTTTACACTAAACGGCTATTGTGGTAAACAGAGAATGGTATATTCTTGTTAAAGCCTATATGCATGTGGTGAGCTACTTAACAATACCATTCTTTTACATGGCTAGGTGGATGGGTCCCTGTGTATATTTGAAAATGTGTCATGGGATATATTTTCTGTTTTTCTCTAAAAGTTTAACATTCAATAGGAAATAACCTAATAACTTGAAGAAACAGAAACGTAACAATGAAATGCCAAGCAACTAATATTGATAATTGTATTGTCAAATTGATTATCAATGGAACCCGACACATTGTTTGTAAAGTGTTGACAACTAGATATAGGTATAAGGGCCAGAATATTTATCTAAGTTGAATCCGGCCTAATGATTCACTGGCCCCATAACAAGAGCCAAGCATGCCCTTTTTCACAGTCGTCCTTGAGATCCTGAACAAGAGAAGTAGAAAGGTGCTAATTAAGAGAGAACAAGAGAATGTTTTTGCAGAGCACACGGTCATCAAATAGCCTTACACTAGACCTGCTTTGTTTTTTTTTTCAGTTATGTTTACATTTTACTTTAGTTACTTGGTCAGCCTTCATAATGTATACGACTTGTTTAATTAACTACTAATTTTAGGAGTATATATATAAACTAACCATTTGACAGAAAAGAAATTTTAATAGAAAGAACATGAGGTTGACTGGAGAATGTTTTTGCCATAAAGTTGAAACAAAAGATGAATTCAACAAGTTACTTTGGATGCTTTCAGACTACATTTCTTGTTAGATGAACATTTAAGCATCTTCCTTTGGAAATGTACATAATGGTTTTCCTAAGTTTAATTACAACCATATGACTGTACTATTGAAATATTAAGAAAGCAAATTCCACTGGAGAATGTTTTTGCATAACGCTTATTTGAACTTGTGTTTGATATACCTTCTTATTTTCTTTTCTTTTTTCAGGTTACATTGAGATGGAAGATGAGGATTTCGAAATTGAGAGTGAGAGTGTAGATGGGAAACCTAATGAGGTTTACAATCCCCAAGTATCAAATGATGCCAAACCTAGAGTAGGACAAGAGTTTGACTCACTTGATGATGTCTATAGTTTCTACAATAATTATACCAAAATCACTGGATTCAGTGTTCGTAGTTGGTCTGATAGGAAGAAAGATGGTGAATGTGTAAGAAAGGAATACGTGTGTTACAAGCACGGAAAAAGTTCAGAAATAGCGGACGTTGATACGAAAAGGCGTCGGGGCAATATAAAAGAAGATTGTAAAGCAAAAGTTATTGTGGTGAAAAACTCTGGTACATTTGTTGTTAGTTTATTCGTTGAAAGGCATTCTCACCAGTTGTCGACCCCGCATAGAGTACATCTTCTAAGATCTCACCGTGGTGTTTCTCGTGCCCAAAAATGCTTAACGCAACAACTTGGCATGGTAAACATACCACAACATCAACAATTCAATCTTCTTGGAGTTCAGTCCGGAGGGATAGAAAATATTGGTTTTATACAGAAAGATTTAAATAACCAGGAAAGGGACAAGCGTAAAGAGATGAAAGGCCATGATGGAGAAATGTTTCACGAGTTTTTAAAATTGGAACAAGGGAGGAATCCTTCTTTCACTTTTAAAATGAAGACATACGATGAAAAGAGAATTACTCGATGTTTTTGGGCGGATGCGACCTCAAGACGAGCATACAAATTTTATGGTGATGTTGTTATCTTTGATACTACGTACAACACTAAAAGGTATGGATTGATTCTTGCACCGCTGTTTAGGGTTAATAATCATGGTCAGATAGTTGTTTTTGATTGTTCATTTTTATATGATGAGACCACAGAATCATTTATTTGGTTGTTCAACCAATTTTTAGAAGCTATGCCAGGTGGTCCTCCAAAGATGATTATTATAGATCAAGATCCAGCAATGACAAAAGCCATTTCTCAAACTCTTCCAACTACTTTTCACAGGTTTTTTCTAATTATTATTTTTTTTATAATTAATTTGCAGATGTTGTTTTTTTTATTTTTCTTACATACTAAAGCTTTGAGTACTCTGTCAACAGGTACTGCAATTGGCACATACTGATGAAATTTTAGAAGAAAATAGATTCATTTATATATAATGAGTACTACACTGAGTTTTCAAATTGCATATGGGGATCTGAGATGAAATATGAGTTTGACTTGAAGTGGAATATATTCTTCAGAGGAGTGGTTTACATGAGAACAAGTGGTTGGAGTCGATGTATGAAATCCGATCGCAATGGGTGCTCGCACATATGAATCACATCTTCTCTGCAGGTATGTCAAGTAGTCAACGAGTGGAAAACACTCATTTATTTTTCAAAATGTATGTTTCAAAAGAAAATTCTTTGGTAGATTTTATGGTTCAGTTTGGTAGGGGACTTG
The DNA here is from genome assembly GCF_015680905.1 of Coptis chinensis. Taxonomy (NCBI): domain Eukaryota; kingdom Viridiplantae; phylum Streptophyta; class Magnoliopsida; order Ranunculales; family Ranunculaceae; genus Coptis; species Coptis chinensis. Next base: position 50,784,606 of record NC_141459.1, read on the forward strand.
TGCGCCAAAGTCATGAAGAATTAATGGCAGATAACAAAGATATGATTGAGAAACCAAAAATGAAAATGCCCCATAGCTTTTTGGTTCACATGGTTGATGTTTATACACATGTGTTTTTCTTTAAATTTCAAGATAAATTATGGGAGATCTTGAATTATAGATTTGTACTTGTTAGTGAGAATGAGAAGTGTTGCGTTTATAAGGTTCATAGAAAAATGGCGGCCGAAAAGTCTAGAGTGCGGGAAATTTCTTATAAAAAAGATATAGATTTTGCTTCATGCACTTGTAAAAAGTTTGAGAGCTTAGGGGTCCCTTGTAGGCATATTTTAGCTTATTTGAATAAGATGCATGATTTGGATAAGTTGCCGAATCAATACATTTTGAAGAGATGGTGTAAAACTGCAAAGTCAGGGGCAGTCATTGATGATGGTGGAATGGAGGTTCAAGATGATAAATTATACATCATGAAGTGGAATGAATTGATTCAAATGTCAACACTTGTAGTTGATAAATCCCTCGAAAGTGAAGAAGCAACTAAAGTGTTTACAGATGCTTTAAGTGATGCACTTGAAAAAATTAGTAAGTTGGTTGGTTGTGATACAAGTGTAGCAACACCACATGAGAAAAGTAGTCAAGCGTTTGGTTGTGATATAAGTGTAGGAGTTTCTGGAGCAAAGAGTTCTAATTTGGCAATTAATTATCATGAACCGAGTCAAGCAAGACCAAAAGGATGTGGAAAAAGATTGAAAGGAGATAAAGAGAAAGCACTCAAAAAGGCACAAAAATATAAAAAGAGACGGTGCAATGGATGTAACAAGGTTGGAGTGTCACATGATAAAAGAAATTGTCCGGAGCTTAATAAGAAGGGTAAAGAAGAGCTAAACAATGAAGAAGAGCTAAAGAATGGGTAAGAAAATTTTTCTTCCTTTATTTTTATTTCGATTAGAGTATTTGCATATTCTTTCTTATTATCTTAAGTGACTTGCAGTGAAAAAAATTCCTTGTACGACGAGGACGCAACTTCGGACTCTACCACAGATAATGATTCTTGTTCATCTTCGGGTAAAATATGTAATTTTCCTTTCACATACACTTGCTTTGTTTTCTATTACTAATGCCTTTGGTGGGGCTGATAAGAGCCCAAAACTGTAGTTTTAACCCCTTAATAATCATACTGTTAGACCAATTATGTGAATAATAAGTAAGAGTTAATACTGATTACGTGTTTCTATGCATTTCAGGCTTCAAAGTCCATTATGTGCGAAATGTGCCACTTTTAGCGAGATAAAGGAGCAACAGTCAGTAGAACTTCCGAATGCCATATCTTTGGACTCAGACATCGGATTGAGGCCTACCTTACGTCAAAACGACCGGCTCGGAAAGAGCTTTCCAATGGTCTAAGCCTTGACCCAATCAGAGGAGCAAAAGTGGACGAAAAGTCTGTGGAAGCCAACTGCAGCTGAAGAGGCCTTTTTGATCGAAAGAATTGGGTTTTGGGCCCGATTCTCTCGCCCAAACCATGGCTCCAAGCCCATGCACGAATTTTGGATCTGATGTATAAAAACAAAGCTTAGCTCTTTGTTAATGGTAGCTAGTTAGACCTAAATTAAGATATAGAATTATAGATCTAGTTTTATTAATTAAATTAAGTTTTAGTTCCATTTAAATTCTTGTTTTAGATTAAATCTCTGAATCATTTCATTGTTCTTGATTGATTAGATAAATAAAGTAGTATTTTTATCAAGTTTGAATTTTGTCAATTCCATTCTAGATCTAATTTCAATTCTTGTTCCTAGTTCATTCCAGCCATTAAATTAGATTCATTATTGTTCAAATTAAGTAAATCTAAATTTCTTACATTATGTTTAGTTTAGATTCAATGGGAAATGTTAGATTGATGATTCAAGGCTAAACCTCCATTAGAGGGGTTGATGAAGCCTTGATGAAACCTTAGTTGTTTAGTATAGAAACGCCAGTAGCATCTATTCCACTCTAGAAGGTCGCGTTTAAGCCATGAGAATGGGTGGGCTTACCTCACATGCTAGTTAGTACTTGGTAGAAATGCCATGAACACTAGGGATTAGACTCGGAATTCTTGCCGTGAAAACGTAAGAATCGAGATACCACAATCTGTACTAGGTCATTAAGTTGGATTCGAGGTGGATTCAATTCCCCTCTAATTCCTTTATCTAGAGTCAAACAATAGTATTTCCATAGCATTTGTAGTTAAATTCTAGTAATCATATTAATTAAGTATCGTAGTATAATATTTCGTAAAGCTCTCATTGACTTAAGAGCGACTAGTTAGACTTAGAAAACAATCCATGCTAGGGAACTAGGAGTGGAACGAACTTCGTACTCCATTTAGTGCAATTCGCATTGAGAGTAGAAGCTTTGATAATAGACTCGTAAAAGTTTAGTTATAGTTTACTTACGTTGTGAATTCATAGTAGATTTGGTAGGTAGACTATTAATTTTACATTTATCAAATGGCGCCGCTGCCATCTTAGTTGCACTTTAGCATTGTTTTCTTTGTAGAAGTAGTTATTTTTAAGTCCCATTAAACCCACCCACCCTTGTTTGATTCATACTGTGGTTGCCGTTTCAGTTTTGGAAAAATTCCGCGAGAAAATACACTAAAGCGCCCTAAAAGAGAGCGACCCGCTATCTTACCGAATTCTCGATTATAACCGAGGTCGACTTTTCTTCACCGGAGGTCGACTTTGCAAAGCGCGCCGCCAATATCTTCTTTCACTGAAATTTTCGGATTTCCACAGTTTGTTTCGAACTTCGAGTTGTCAAGTTTTTCAGTGTTCTAACCTCTTATATATTGACCGAACACGCCAAGCACAAGAAGACGCTATTCATAAGCCGGGCAAGGACGCTATCGGTATTCCTTTCTTCCACACCTCGCATTTCCGGTTAGAGGTTTTCTACTAGTATATCGAATTGTTTGGAGTGTTGCATGTTAGTTAAGCTCAACTTAGTCTTGCATGAGATTAAGGTCTGGTCGAACAAAAACAACAAACGTAATTACACCACAACAAACAAGTCTATCTAGTACACCACCCACGACACCTCTAACTACTATCACACACACCATACCGACATAATGGTCAAGAAAGAGAGACTCCTCTCTCCGACTTTTACAAAGCCTTGAGCGATAGCCCTAAATCGCATCGCTCTAGCAGCAGACCCATTGGGGATTTTGAATCCCCAAACATATTTAATTTGTTACCCGCTTTTCATGGGTTAGACCATGAAAAACCTTATCGCACATCGTAGGATTGAACAAGTCCTTACAACATTCCACCATCCTCACGGTTGGTGCGAGCAAATTAAACCGAGGGTATTCCCTTTCACCCCTAGCCGATAAGGCGACGCCTTGGTTAACTGCCCAAGCGCCTAATTCGTGGACACGGGCTAAACTTGTTCAAATTGTTTATGGAACATTTTACCCACCCCTAAAGACGGATGAAATGCTTTCCAAGATCCATTTCTTCCGGCGTAACCCCTCATGAATCATTTTCTCGAGGCATGGAATCGCTTCACCGATCTCCTTATAGAGTGTCCACACCATAACCTAGCAAAAGGCACGTTAGTTCGTGCCTTTTTCAAAGGACTTCAACATCACCATAAAGAAGTCCTTGACATAATGAATGGGGTAGTTTCCTAAGTAAAGGAGCCCTGAGGCTTACAAATTTTTAGAAGACCAAACTAAACGGAATAATAATTGGGGAGTGATGATATCCCCCCCCGCTAGTTCTTCTTCAACAAATAAGGCCGCTAGTATGTTTGAGAATAAAACCGATCCGAACTTAAAAATTTACTCGAATCTCTAACTAAAAAGTGGAGGCTATTTCGCTCAACAAAAGCCTATCCCCGTCATGAATGTAAACTCCAACCCATGTAATTTCTGTTTGAGTCCGAGCACCACGACAATTATTGTCCTCTAGCTTATGAACAACAACCACTAGAGCAAGATAATGTTTACTCTATTAATAACTATCCTATTCCTAACCCTTGAGACAACATCCCAACTTCAGTTGGAGAAATAATCAACAAGTAACGCCTCCAGGGTACAATAATCAAAACGTTAGGCAAGCAAACAATTATAACCAAGCTCCACCTAGACAAGGACAAGGACAAGGACAAGGTCAAGGGAATTATAATAATTATAACAACCAAGCGCAACCACGACAAGGTCAAGCACAAGGTCAGAATAATTATAATAATTATAATACCAATAGAGGTATCGTTCCGGTTAATAATAATAACTATCACAACCCACCCATAAATAATCAACGAGAGATAGTTCCAGTCGCACCACCCGTGACTACTACACCTACACAACCGGATCGTATAGACGCCTTTATACAAGTTACCCAACAACTTTTCCAGACAATGACTCAATCAAACCAACAGATCTTACAATCCATAAATCAGGGCATACAACAGTTAGCCCAAGAGAAAGCCCAACCAAAAGGCGTGTTTCCAAGTCAAGCGATACCAAACCCTAAAACAAAGAAACACAGCCTTTGAGGTAAACGGTAATTCTAGTAATGAAACTACAATCGTAGGTGACCTAAATGCCATCACCACTCTCCGATTCGGAAGAGTGGTTGATAACAAAGTAACTACTACCTGTAGTTACCCCATCAAGATTCCTACACCGATATCGAACTAGATACCGCAATAGAAACTGAAGAGCCTACCACGGTAGAGGTACCAGTTAAACCACAACCAAAGAAACCGAAAGCCAAGGTTACACAACAAGTAGAGCCATATCACGAAATATAGAGCTTAAACCACCGTTCCTCAAAAATTAGCCATGCTAACTAGGGATACAAACTTTGAGGAAATTAGGAACGCGTTTTCAAGAATCTAACGATAAACCTCCCTTTTCTCGAAGCTATTAAAAAGCTTCCTAACCACGCTAAGTTTCTTAAAGAGTTGTGCACTACTAGGCGTAAGACGAACATACCCCCAAAGACGCTTTTTAACCGAACAGCTCCCAACTTTATCCTAAAATAATGGAATTGTTAAGTACAAGGACCCCGGTCGCCCCCTCAGAAAAATGCACCTTAGGAGATTCTCACCACGACGACTTTAATCTTTATTAGACTTGGGGGCGAAAGTGTTAACTTACTCCCGTATTACTTGTATAAACAAATAGGTCTACAGAAATGCAACCTACAAAAATAACGCTGCAATTAATTAGCGGACACCGAGTCAATTAAGTATCCTAAAGGTGTAGTGGAAAACGCGTGCTTGTTAAGGTTCGTGGATTTCTACTATCCCGCTGATTTTGTTATCCTCGATACGTAAGTCGCTAATGACTCAGTACCAATCATCTTAGGACGCCCTTCTTGGCAACCGCCAATGCGCTTTATAAATTGTCGCGATGGAAAGATGTCCTTATCTTTTGGCCATCTTTTCCGCCGAGGTAAATGTTTTAAAATGATGAAACAGCTTACCGATTCGCCTATAGATGGGGAGGTTAGCATGATCGAGAGTTTAGCTCAAGATTATTTTAACAACACGCTTCCTGAAAAACAATATGTACAAATTCCTTTCTTTTGGAACTTCTGATTTTGTGAATGATTCCTACTTAGAGGAGGTCAACACCATCCTGGAATCCACACCAATTGTAGACCCGTCGGTTGCTCCATATACTGAGTATGAAGACTTGCTACCTAAGCAAGTATTCATTACACAAGATAAGACACTTATGAAACATCAACGGACATTCCTCCCACACCAGGTGCTTAAACCTCTTCCCCCGGAGTTAAAATATATTCAACTTGATCCGATGGTAGTCACCCGATAATTATATCTTCTCTGCTAACTAAAGATGAAGAGACATCTTTAATAAGGGTGATTAGGGAACATCGGTCTGCGATTGGTTGGTCCTTAGCCGACATTAAGGGCATTGACCCTAATGTCTGCACTCATCGTATACATTTGGAGGATAACGCCAAGACTTCTCGCGAACCTCGGCCGCTTGAACCCCGCCATGAAAGAGGTGGTTAGGGAAGAAGTCTTGCGATTATTACTCGATGCGGGTATTATATACCCAATCTCCGATAGCGAATGGGTAAGTCCCATTCATGTAGTTCCTAAGAAGTCGGAATTACCATGGTATCGTAACGGAAGGGTGACTATGTTGTCACTCAAGGTCCTATGAAATGGAGAATCTGTATTGATTACAGACGTTTAAATGCTATGACACGAAAGGATCACTTTCCCTTACCATTTATAGATCAGATGCTTGAACGTCTGGCTGGTCATGCCTTTTATTGTTTCCTGGATGGCTACTCTGGCTATTTTCAGATTATTATTGATATTGATGACCAAGAAAAGACAACCTTCACATGTCCCTTCGGAACATATGCCTATAAACGAATGCCTTTTGGCCTTTGTAATGCTCCCCGTACCTTCCAAATGTATGCTTCATATATTTAGTGACATGGTAGAGCTTTATGGAAGTTTTCATGGATGATTTTTCTATCTATGGAGACTCCTTCACGATCGTTTGTCTAACCTGTCTAAGGTTTTGACACGGTGTGAAGAAAAGAGCCTCGTTTTAAATTGGGAAAAGTGTCATTTCATGGTCAAAAAGGGCATAGTATTAGGTCATATTGTATCTAGTGATGGCATCGAAGTAGATAAAGCCAAACTAGATAAGATAGCGACCCTACCTAAACCACGGACTGTCCGTGAGATTAGAGCCTTTCTAGGCCATGCAGGGTTTTATAGGCGGTTCATTAAAGATTTTTCAAAAATAGCTAGGCCTTTAACTAACCTCCTTTTGAAAGATGCCATCTTTGATTTTAATTTTAACTGTAAACAGGCTTTTGAAACCTTAAAAGCTGCCCTAACCACTGCACCTATTATACTGACCTCCCCGATTGGTCTAAACCTTTCGAACTCATGTGTGATGCTAGTGACTATGCGGTTTGGTGCCGCTTTGGGACGTAAAACTAGATAATAAGTCCACTGTTATTTATTATGCTAGTAAAACTTTAAACGATGCTCATCGAATTATACAACTACTGAAAAAGAATTCTTAGTCATCATTTATGCTTTAGATAAATTTTGTCCTTATTTGGTTGGTTCTAAAACTTTAGTTTACACGGACCATGCAGCCCTTAGGTACCTTCTTGCAAAGAAGGATGCTAAGCGAGATTAATCCGATGGATTCTTCTCCCGCAAGAGTTCACATTAGAAATAAAGGACAAAAAGAGGGTCGAAAAACGTAGTTGCCGACCACTTATCTAGACCGACCAATGACGATAGCGGTGATTCCGAGTCCATACCGACTCTTTTCCCGATGAGCATCTGATGCTATTTTTTCATCACCATGGTATCGCGGACATCGTAAATTATTTAGCGGGATGTTATGCCTTATAATTGGTCAAGAAATGAACGTAAAGAAGTTTTGGCCGAGTCAAGTTATACTATTGGGATGAGCCCTACCTTTTTTTAAGTATTGTGCGATCAGATTATTCGTCGTTGCATTCCCCAAAGGGAATATAATGAAGTTCTATCGCTCGCCATGACAAAGAGTGTGGTGGCCACTTTAGTGGAATGAAAACAGCCGCTAAAGTTCTTCAATGTGGATTTTATTGGCCTACCCTTTTTAAGGATGCCCAAGTGCATTGCAAGACCTCATATTCGCTGCCAACAACTTGGCGAATCACGGCGTAATATGATGCCATTAAATCCAATCTTAATAGTAGAAATTTTTTATGTTTGGGGTATTGATTTCATGGGCCCTTTCCCCTGTTTCCCACGGTTATATTTATATTCTAGTTGCCGCGGGACTACGTGTCTAAATGGATAGAGGCCCTAGCTTGTCGTAGGAATGACCATAAGACCGTTGTATTTTTTATTAAAGAATATATTTTCTGTCGGGTTTGGCATTCCTAAAGCCATCATTAGTGATGGGGAACACATTTTGCAAATGAGTTGTTGCATCCCTAGTTAAAAAGTATGGAGTTACACACAAAAAAGCAACTCCTTATCATCCACAAACAAGCGGACAAGTAGAAGTTTCTAATAGGAAATCAAAAAGATTTTAGAAATAACAAGAAACCCCGATAGGAAAGACCGGTCGTCGTCTATCGGATGCCTTATGGGCATATAGAACTGCTTTCAAAACTCCTATAGGTATGTCTCCCTTTAGACTTGTATTTGGGAAACCATGTCATTTGCCCGTTGAATTAGAGCACCGCGTGCTCGTGGGCTATAAAAAGCCTTAATTTCAATATTGATGAGGCGGGCGCCAAACGCAGTTACAATTAAATGAGCTTGAAGAAATCCGTGAGCGATTCTTACGATCTCGCTAAGGATTATAAAGCCAACATGAAACGTGTTCATGATAAGCATATCCTGCGTAAAAGAGTTTGTGGTCGGACAAAAGGTTTTGCTTTACAACTCCCCGCCTACATATTTTCCCAGGGAAACTAAAAACCCGTTGGTCTGGTCCTTTTCTGGTTACTGAAGTCACCCCTTACGGGGCAATTACCTTGGTAAATCCCAAGGACAACAGTGCCTTTAAAGTTAATGGTCAACGGTTAAAACATTTTCACGAACTTTCGTCCCCTGATGTGGAGGAAGTCCTTTTACAGGACCCTGTCTATGAGGACTGACCCTTGTCATGTGGTGTACTTACTTTCATTTCCATATACTGATAAGTACACCATTCAGGTAACCGGGCCCTCCTTATGGAGTGTGTGGCTGTAAGTACCGGATCCTAAGTCCACAGTTCACATAATTCACGTTTTCCACTTTCGCATGTTTTCTCGATTTTTGAGTCATGTTCCTCTATGGAGTGAATTAGGTATTTATTGTTTTTCGTGTTTCTTATAGTAAACAAATAAAAATAAATTAAAATTCATAAAAATCATAGACATAGCAATCCAACAAGTCTTGGGAATCGACTTTAAAACGACCCGACGTTGTAAACAAATTTTGTGGTTAAAAATTTGTTTGGGGTGGGAAATCAGTCTTTCCATCCGGATTGCTCGAACTTTCTAGTTGTGTTGTTTAGGTCCATTAGTATAGTTCATTGGGGTTGACGTTATCAAATTTAGTGTTCATTCGTTCGCATAACTTACGTCATGCACGCACTACGAGGCGTTTTCCACTATCTTATTAGTCACCCCCGGTTGGAATAGAGTAGTTTATGGATCATTGGATTGGAAATTCTCTCCTGATCATTTCCATATCTCATTCGAAAGAATCGGACCGATAACGAAGCGGGAAATCTAGTTTGAAATTGCGCTAAAAATCGACAAAAGTCGAAAAATACGAATTGGGCTTGGGCCGACTCAAGCCACCTAGAAGGGCCACTTTCTTTCAAAACCAAATCGCGATCTTCTTCTTCTCCAGCCGCTTGACACAAATTTTAAATCCAAACCCTATCAACCAAAATAAAAAAAAAAAAAAATAATAAAAAATAGAATACATCACAATAAGAAGACCACCCACGCCCATTGTGAAACACCAATCTTCCACACAATCCAACCGTTTCCACCATTAAACCATCCACCAATTCAAGTTTTCATACCCACCGTCGTACCTACCATAACCACCACTGTTGGTTTAGTTAGAGTTCATCAAACTCGCATCCACCACCATCTACAAACCCCAAATCAGTAAATAACTTCAATGGCGCAACGACGTAGAATTCTGCCGGAAAACGCGTTTGCTTCCGACAGTTTCGCGCCATTTTATGACGCGGAGATGTTTAAGAGACATTGGAACGGACTGTGGTATTCGATGGGATTTCTATCACTATGATTTGGTAGAACAGTTTTTATAAGAAACGAAGTGGAGGGAAATAGGATTTTCATTAGGATAGCGAGAACGCGAGGGAAGTTACGAGACGCTTGTTGGTCGAGCTATTAGGAATCACCCTCAGAAACCAACCTAGATAATGCACCATTCAGGAATCCAAGAATACCGCAGTTCCTGTTTTGATGAAAGATACGGGTCATAGAGGGTGAATACAATACGATATCTCATTGCGTTAAGCCGGGACGACCACGAGAACCAATCAACCGGCCGCCGCCGCCGTGGATTGGTAAGAACGCCCCTGAAAGACAAAGTCACGACATCGGACTTCAATTAATGCGACGCGTTCTCGAATTTGCAAACGAAGGAGTATAATTTCTGCATCCTTGATTTAATTTTGAATGTGATTAGAGGAGGGGGAAAGAGCCCGGCGCTCTTCCCGTATTGATCACTAAGATTATGCTCTCATTTAGAGCCGCCGCTAGATCTGCTCCTATTAAGATCAAATTGCCTTCTAATGCGAAGTATTTATAAGGAATGCATCCAAAAGACGTGGCGTTGTCCGCAGAGAAGGAAGTCGAAGCCGGATAATGTAGGGAAGATATGACATGGTTGGTTGAGGATAATTTTGATAGTCATACTTCTAATTTAGAACGATTGATAATGCCGCAAACCGGGTTTGCGATGCGCTTATCATATCTGTGAAGATATTAGACATAGACAAATCGTGCTTCGAATAAGCAAACGAACCTTCGGGACGATAGTTGAAATGCTCGTAAAAGGTCGACGATATCTTGTCTAACATGGAGGTTATCCACAATAATCACCAAGCCCAAGATGCCGTACTCAAGACCGGAGATGGAAGCACGGCAGCTTTGTTCAGATAGAGATGCTACGACGCATGCCACTCGTGGATGAGTCCGTCTCACCGAAGTCCGAGAGAGGCATGAGCCGTCGCCGCCAGAGCCAGATGGCTCAAGCCATTCGTCACCACAGCCAGCCTCCATCTCGGGGACCATCTTCTTCACACGCCTAGGTGTGCACCATCATTGTGTCCTTTAATTACATTGGTTTTATTGTTTTGTTAGTGGAATTTTATTTCAGAGTTAGATTGAGTATTAAGTTGTTAATTTTCGATTGCTTGGATTTCATATTATTTTAATATAATTTATTTTGATTATCTTTTCATTATAGATAGTTGTCTTGGAGTAAAAGTTGAAAATTAGGCCGATACCGCATATCTATGATTTTTTGTAGCGGTAGCATGATATGTAGGAGAGTTTAGAAGTTACTATTCTAAACCAAGTTTAAAAGATACCAGGGGTTGTTAGGAAATCAAAGACATGGTTAGTTCCGTTTTGGGTTTGGCGCTTCCTATTTCTCGAAATTGCCTTAAAACAATTTGGCAACTTGCCGATTCGCTTTGGAAACCCGTAACCTATTTAAACTTCCATCATACTACACTCACAACCCACACTACACCCCACAATCATCTTTCACTTTTCACTCCAGCCCTTTTTTCTAGTTTTTCTTGTTTTTTTTTTAGAAACTCACTTTCTTTTCCTCTACGACGAAGCCAGCACTTAAAGCAGAGCGACTTCGCCCTACTTTTATCAGAATCGAAAATTCACTAGAGCCACCGCTTCAAGTAGAGCGACCAGCTCAAACACCGGAAATCAAAAATCACCGAAACCAGCCTTCAATCAGAGCGCGACCACCAATCAAACTCTAGAATCCAAAACCAAAGAGCGACTTCGCTTATAATGCGCCCGCCTCTTTTTAAACAACACAGAATTTTAGATTTTCCGAGGTTCTTCCAGGTTTTCGCAGCTATTCTACAAAGTAGTGTTGAGATGACACCACCTATAGTCATTCCCCGAACAGTCTTTTGAAGACTTGATGGGAACCTATACCTATGGAGCATCGTTCATGAAATGATCTTGCAATTAGGATGGCGGCATCTTCCGGTGAGTGATGCCGATTCTTTTTCACCTAAGCTAACTGAATTCTTCTATAATAATATTACTTTTTTGTACCCAAGAAGGAGAACAAAAATTTTCCCTTACTATTGATGGTACGACTATGGAATTCAATAAGCACTTGATAGCTTTGGTTTCGGGATTGCCATTACCTGACCCTATGCACACGTGGGGATATATGACAGATAACTCATACCTATATGAATATGCCTATTTCCATGAGTATTATGGGGGAGGGGTATTTCATATCATGGACCAAGACCAATATAACATCGCCTCGAAAGTAGCCTATCACTGAATGTAGGCATAAACCATGTTGTTCATCATGATGAACATTCTAGGGGAACGGCAGTTTATTTCGCCAATAATACCGGTGGTGACGTTTTCCTTGCTTTAGCCGAGGGACGTCGTAGGTATGACAATTCCCCGAGTTTTAGTTGCTACTCTCGCTTTGAGCCCATACCTTGAGGCATAAGTACCTTCTTATGCCTGTTTTGGTTTGTCGCCTTTATATGCTTGCCTTGCCCATATTCTCAGTACCGCGATTACGATTTGGGAAAGGGTCGAAATCATGAGACCCACCAATCGTGGGGTAAGATCATTCGAGCCATGACTTGGTCGGGATGGCAGGTGCAACCACATTTGGTTGCCCCTTACACCCCATCGGACCAAATAACACTAGAGAGGTTAGCACTAGTTGATGATACACGACGGAAGGCATGGCAAGTTGTTATGGCATGGCAGATCGCGAAAGAACCTCTTATAGAAGAGGATGATGGCGAGTAAATGCTGGGGTGCAGGTAAGTTTTTAGTTAAGTTAGTGTCTGCTTATGTCCCAAGCAATTTAAGTCTGTTAACCCCATAATGGGTGGAACTCTTATAGTGTTCGCGTCGGGTTTTTATTTCCTATATTAGTACGTTCTAACATTGTTTTGCGATGTTTCGAATTTCCGCGTTTCAATGGTATTTTTCCTACCCTCTTTATTTAAACGCTTTGAGGACAAAGCATGCTTTTTGTTTGGGGGCATAGAAACACGTGTAATTAAGACATCTGTTAGGATAGAGATATGTATAATGTGCACTTGTTTTCTAGTTAAAATTTCGAAAATTCAAAAATATAAATAAAAAAAAAAAATATGCTATACACTTAGGAATATTGGTATTGTTTTCTTCCTCCATGCTCTTAACAATCTAGAAGTCTCAATGAGAAAGCTGTTGCATCGTAATAATTGTTAGAAACTTAGGTTAATATGTATGTAATAATCTTTGCATCTATCTATAAATTTATTACATGAGTATCTATGATTGCTAGCAGTAAGTTTCTGAAATCTAGGCTAGAGTACTTATTCTACAAATCCTGTGAGAATATAGCCTAAAGCCTTATATGAGCGAAACATTTGAGAAATGACACAAGGGAGAAGTAAAATCCGGATAGAGAAATCACACGTCCACTTGCTTGATCACTAAACCATATCCTAAGCGAGAATTTAGGCCGCTCTTTGGATCGATATAGCCAGAAATTCAAACCTATGAATTATGTTCCACTAGTCGCCCCTCTGAGCCTTTCTTTAGCCTTCCATAAACCACAATTCCTTTACCCTGCTACAAAACAAAACAAAATAAAAAAATCAACCTACCCAATTTAGAATAAGTCTGAGAATAGAATGAGGAAGAAAGAAGAAGAGAAAAACCTGTGTAAACAAAAATTAGTTAGTTGCTTCAGAAAATAAAGAAAAGAAGTTTCCATCCAAAGAGAAAAGAAAAAAAAAAAAAAAAAAAAAAAAAAAAAAATAAAAAAAAAAAACTCCAAAAAAAAATAATAAAAAGGGAGTCAAAGGCCAAAAAAAAAAAAAAAAAAAAAAAAAAAAAATATGGCTAAGGATGGAAACAAAGTGTAGAAGCAAAAGTAATTAACAAGGTTTTCTCTAAGTTACATAATATGAAGACTCTATTATCTCAGACTTGTCCTTTTGAATATCTATTTCCTTCCTTCTTAAACTATCTCCTAATCCCATGACACCTAATAAAGACCTCTAGCTCAATTAGGAATAGGTTAGTGTGATAGTAAGTGGCGATGTGTTTGATCGACCCGGCTTCCTTGTTGTCATTGAGATTGTAAGGTAAAGTGTGCCCACTTACATTAATCGGAGTAGCTAAAACTTGAGTGGAAAAATCAGAGAGGTTTTTGTCTTGACATTTATGTGAGGACCTACTTAAGGACGCTATTCCGAGTTCTCAGAAACAAACCTGCTAAACATTTCATAGTATTACTCATTGTTATATGTTTATTGTAGATGATTGATTATTATGCATATATTAACTTAGGTTTTTTACTGTTATTCTTATGTAATTGCTATAGAGATGTATAGATAGTTGAGCATGAATAAGGAAACAATAGTTTTATTTTCTTAGTCGTTGTAGTATAGATGAAGTTTGTGAGTACCTTCACTGGAAAACTCTCACGAGGCTATAACTCGTCCACTAGGGAATTCCTAGTGGTTTAAGGCCTTGTTGCATATGGTCAATGCAATCGCACTCAGCGAAACGAGAGTAGTTAGAACTCCATTTTTGGTCACTTATTCTAATTTCTCATCTTTGCTTGAGGACAAGCAAAATGCTGTTTGGGGGTGGTTTGATAAGAGCCCAAAACTGTAGTTTTAACCCCTTAATAATCATACTGTTAGACCAATTATGTGAATAATAAGTAAGAGTTAATACTGATTACGTGTTTCTATGCATTTCAGGCTTCAAAGTCCATTATGTGCAGAAATGTGCCACTTTAGCGAGATAAAGGAGCAACAGTCAGCAGAACTTCCGAATGCCATATCTTTGGACTCAGACATCGGATTGAGGCCTACCTTACGTCAAAACGACCGGCTCGGAAAGAGCTTTCCAATGGTCTAAGCCTTGACCCAATCAGAGGAGCAGAAGTGGACGAAAAGTCTGTGGAAGCCAACTGCAGCTGAAGAGGCCTTTTTGGACTGAAAGAATTGGGTTTTGGGCCTGATTCTCTGGCCCAAACCATGGCTCCAAGCCCATGCACGAATTTTGGATCTGGATGTATAAAAACAAAAGCTTAGATCTTTGTTAATGGTAGCTAGTTAGACCTAAATTAAGATATAGAATTATAGATCTAGTTTTATTAATTAAATTAAGTTTTAGTTCCATTTAAATTCTTGTTTTAGATTAAATCTCTGAATCATTGTTCTTGATTGATTAGATAAATAAAGTAGTATTTTTATCAAGTTTGAATTTTGTCAATTCCATTCTAGATCTAATTTCAATTCTTGTTCCTAGTTCATTCCAGCCATTAAATTAGATTCATTATTGTTCAAATTAAGTAAATCTAAATTTCTTACATTATGTTTAGTTTAGATTCAATGGGAAATGTTAGATTGATGATTCAAGGCTAAACCTCCATTAGAGGGGTTGATGAAGCCTTGATGAAACCTTAGTTGTTTAGTATAGAAACGTTGTAGCATATATTCCACTCTAGAAGGTCGCGTTTCGCCATGAGAATGGGTTGGGGAACCTCACATGCTAGTTATTCTTGGTAGAAATGGCATGAACACTAGGGATTAGACTCGGAATTCTTGCCGTGAAAACGTAAGAAT
Source organism: Coptis chinensis (assembly GCF_015680905.1). NCBI lineage: Eukaryota > Viridiplantae > Streptophyta > Magnoliopsida > Ranunculales > Ranunculaceae > Coptis > Coptis chinensis. Next base: position 50,800,000 of record NC_141459.1, read on the forward strand.
CGAGATACCACAATCTGTACTAGGTCATTAAGTTGGATTCGAGGTGGATTCAATTCCCCTCTAATTCCTTTATCTAGAGTCAAACAATAGTATTTCCATAGCATTTGTAGTTAAATTCTAGTAATCATCTTAATTAAGTATCGTAGTATAATATTTCGTAAAGCTCTCATTGACTTAAGAGCGACTAGTTAGACTTAGAAAACAATCCATGCTAGGGAACTAGGAGTGGAACGAACTTCGTACTCCATTTAGTGCAATTCGCATTGAGAGTAGAAGCTTTGATAATAGACTCGTAAAAGTTTAGTTATAGTTTACTTACGTTGTGAATTCATAGTTCATTTCGTAGGTAAATTATTCAATTTTACATTTATCAGGGGCACTCATTAATTCATAGCTTTATATTTTCACATGTTTCTATTGTAGGAATGTCTAGGAATGTCACTTGATTAAAGGATGTTGCAAATAATTAGAGTTTGAAGGTTGAAATTCAAAGTTTACAAGCTATGCCGAGAGATAAGAAGCTTGCTTTTGGAAGATAAATTTGCAACCACATATTTGGAAAAGTTTTATTTTGAGTTTTTATGCTTTGAGTATGCATTTTTTTTTCTTCAACAAATAAATTGTTAGCTTAAGTAATCGACTTGATGAGCTATCTAGTTCTTACATTTTTTTGGTGAACAATGAAAATTTCTATAGAAGTGCGATATTGTTTATGAATTTCCAAACTTGTTCTAGATTCATTGGCTGTGTATGTGCATGCCACTTACCATATGGCGCCATGTCTTTCAAGATTAATGGGTTTTTGCTAGATGTATCCTCACTTTGTTTCCTTTGTGTGCAGTTCAATGATTTAAAGGCCTCTGAACCTTTAGTTAAGTACATCAGACAATCCAAGTTAAGTCTCTCAATCCATGTTCAGTGTTATTGACAAAAACAATAGTTACAACTAGTTTGCAATAACAAAAATATATTTCTCTTCCCTATTCCTACTTTAAGCCAAAATGCAATTGAAAGACTGGAACAAATCACTGCACTAAATAACTACTTACAAATTTCTCACAAGAAATAACAAGGATGTATAAAGCTTATCCATATTCTAGAGCACTTCGAACAGATAATGGAGGACCTTGCACCAAGCCTTGGGAAATTAGATCATGGTTTTGAAACAAAACAATTACACTTATATCATCATGGAAGTGGCATATGACTTTCTTGTCAATCCTTCTAAGGTCTGCATATCACATCTCACGTTTTCTAGCTGCTTCCTGTAGTGCAGTCTTGATTAGCCTTTTCGCGCTTCCCTGCATCAACCAAACCCAACAAAGGCTTTAATCCACATTACAAGAGACTACAAATCATGACCTGTAAAATTATATAACAGAAATCTAAATCTAAAAGTAACTGGTTACACATGTAACCTAAGTCATATTGACACGAACATGTATCAAACAGGCAAAGTACCCAAATTTGAGATTGAGCAGTGACTGTAATTGTGTGTCCGACTCTTGATGACGCCGCACCATATGAGCTCTATCGAATCCCAAAAATTTGATGGTGCCGACTAGCAAAGTTAGTAAAACCTTTGGGTGATGATACCAGAGGTCTGGGGCTCGAACCCCGCCAACATCAAAGAGTTACTGATCTCATTTAAAACAGGCTTACCAATAATAATAAAAAAAAAAGTACCCAAAAGTGAAGAACATAATCTTCAATATGTAAGTGTCGGATTTGACGATGATACGTATCTGCGACACATATTTTTTAAAACAGCGAGTGTCGATGTTAGATAGCATGCAACTGAACTAAAGTTGAAATGACAAGACAAGCGTGGGCGGGGAACATCTTCATAATGCAACAAGTAAACACGGTAAACCCTGGGCGATAAAGCATATATATCAAAATCTTGCATGAAACATTAAAAACAAACAAAAATCGATTACCCAAACGAAGTGTGATTGCTAATTATTAATGTATATTTACCCGCATACACCTTCACCATTCATGGCCACAAGAGTCAGTCTCTAACTTGATTTGAGCTTTAGCCCTCTCAAAGTTATCAAACACATGCAACATGCATATTCTGAACACATAGTGGCTCCTTCTCAATCGGACTATCAAAAGTAAGAAGCAAAATGGAAAAAAAAAATAAGAGTATGATGTAAAACTTGGCACGACCTAAATAATGGTTTTGAAAAGAATATGCACCACCAAGTACACTGACCAAATTTGTGCATAGAAATTATAGAGTACCTGACTCATTTGACCACTAATTGGGATGGCACCGAATCCCAAGTTTCGAAGAATCAAAGACAGAAGACGCGTTGACTCACAAGTGCGAGTAAACACCATTGATGTACTTCCCAGGTATATCGCTTAAAATAAATACAAGGTAGCAGTCTTGCGTGTGATTTTAAATTAAATAGAGGTTAGCACAGAAGAATACAGTTTCTGGGATATGTGACAATGAATACTTTGGGTTGGGATCATACTAAAAATCACAAACCCCACACCAAGTTAAGTCTCAATAATTGGCTCAGTACACAGCTTTTAATGCCCAATTAACCCAAGATCTTGGAAAATATAGTGGAAAGAAGAAAACCTTGTACTTTGCAGGAACAAAGCGATACTTCTGCTTTAGAGTGTTAACAGTGGAATATTTAGAAGCTGCCTCAATATGAATAAACCAAAAAAACTGAGATTTAGACCATAACTGATACAATTATGCAGATAGTGCAACACCAAGCACTAGTTATGCAAAGATACACGAACTCATCAACCATAAAGAACACAAACAGATACGTAAAATAATAGGGTAGAAAGGGAACACACCTTCACAGGATTCCGCGACATGTCCTTTGTAGTTTGCGGACCTAGAAACACAAGGTAACAGATTAGTGAAAGCTGATGGTTGTTACCCAATGACATTAAAAATAATAATTAAAAACCATAGTCACAAAGCTTGAAACTATGAACTCAAGGGTTCCCTTTGTCATTACAAGAATTAGAGCATTGCAGATAGAAAACAGGAAAACTTGTCAAGACATGTACATCTTACCTTTTTTGTCATGGTAGCAGAAAATAAATATGTCTTATACTGCGGAATGGCCTTCAAAATGTTATCAATTGATTCCTCAAATTCCTCATTCAATAATCTATCTGCCTCATCCAAGACCTGCCAAATACAAGCAAGTTATAATTAGTAGGTAAATAATTGATCCGTAGATGGAAATTAAGTTCTTGTATTAAAAAAGTTATGCAACGCCATTTAGAAATTAAAATAAAAAAGGAAAAGCACTTGAACCAGTAAGTGTTTGGAATGTTGTTCACGCACATACCACTACAAAAAAAAAATATGGGACTTGGTCGGACAAAGGCGATACAATCTTCTAGGGACAAGAAACCACTATAAATTGTTTTCAAAATTAAGGGGGCAATTTTTTCATGTACAAAACATCGTTTGTTAAAACAGAACTCCTAGGGACAAGCAGTCATTTGTTTCGACTTACGGTTTTTTTTAAAAAAAAGGTAAAATTCTCTACATTTTATTATCCTTTTTATCTTAGTTTCATAAGCCACGCCCCTCCTCATAGCATCTTAAAATCCCTAGGCAATACTCCTACCGTTCATCCTCCCTCCTTGAAGGCTAAGTGGTCGATAGAGCGCATTCCAAAGGCGAAAGGCTTTATAGGAGGAAGAAAAAAGGTGGGCACTTTTATAATGAAGAAAGATATGTGTACCAAATTATTCTTGACATCAAGGAACTTCTCAATTGGCCACTAGCTCTCTCCTACATTGTCATGTAGAGTGGTCTTTGAAATTAGAGAAGATAGACTTGCATGATACAATGATCACACCAGCCATGCTTCTAAGGGTTGACTATATAGGCTCAAAACTCTCACCAAGTACGAGACAGTGTCAAACCTGTTTTGAGTTTTGACAACACAATTCTACACAAAAGCACCATGACTCCTGACTCACCCAAACAATGAAGAGTTGCAGACTACATTAAGTAAATTAACTTTATGTAAGTTACATCACAAACTTGAATCTATATCTCAATTTTTTGTTTTGAAGCTTCTGATTCAAAAACAAATACTCCAAATTATTGCAAGCAACTAGAGCTGAAGAAATAGAGAAATGATCTTATGTTTACATCAGTTTGTATTAAATCAAATCTTGGAAGCTAGACTCAAAGCTTACCAAAAATACTCACCCAAGCCACAACCGTTAAAATCAGACCCCAAGAACACAATCAAATTTGTTTCAGAACTACCAAACTCAGACTCTATAGCGATAGAAGTTCAATCTCATGAATTTTGTGAACCGATTTGAGGAAAACAGGCGAAAGAGAGAAAGATAAAAAATGGTATGTAGGAGAGAGTGTTCTCACGAAAGAAGATATTGGGGAGAGAGAAAATAGGAGAGAGGTTTGGGGTTTTCAATTTTTAGGACCCGATTTTTAAAACCTTCATGAGAATATATCGCCTGATATTTCACTTTTTTGTTAAGTCCATTTTACGGATGTCTGTCTGTTAGCCGGGCTGTATATATATATATACATGATCTCCCCACCATGGAGAACATGCTCACAAAAATTTAGCATATTCAAAGAAATCTAACATTACAACATGCTCACAAAACTTTTAGAGCGTTAAGTGAAAAGTTCAAAAATGAACATAAATGAACACTAATTTTTACATGGTTAGAGATATCTAAATATTATGATTTTTTGTGAGAATGATCTTCATGGTGGGGAGATCATCTCCACAAAAAACTGGCCTTAATTCATTTGTATGTTGAAAATGTGGCTATAATGTGCGCATAATGAATGTGCCTCTATCCCTCCCCTATATATATATAATAGGTTCCATTTACCACACTTTTTATACCATAGTTTATACCATGCCCCACAACTTTACGTATAACATGAATTATAACCTAATTTTTTTGTGGATGTGTTCAACTAACCATTAAGATCACCTTTGCTAAATTTCAACTCATTTGATAATGTTTAACTATGTCAAAAGATGATTGCAAAATCGAAAAATCCGAGCCGTTTAAAAAAAATCAAAATTGAGAACGATTTTTAACTAGGTTAGAGATTTCTAAATGAGACGAATTTTTGTGGAGATGTTATCAAAGGTTAGTATATCATATCCACAAATTATTTGCACTTAAATCATGTTGTAGGGGGGTGTGGTATAAACTATGGTAAACGGGCAAGTGCCAACTAGCAAAGTCGGTAAAACCTTTGGGTGATGATACCAGAGGTCTGGGGCTCGAATCCTGCCAGCATCAAAGAGTTACTGATCTCATTTAAAATAGGCTTACCAAACAAAAAAAAAAACTATGGTAAACGAAACCTGCTCGAATATATACACTATACCAAAACAGGACATTCCTAACGGTTAGAAACCGTTACTAAAAATATTTGTAACGGTTTTTTTGCGTCACAGTTTTGGCGTTTCTAATTCGTTATTAATATTCGTAACGGTTTAAAACCGTTACAAAATTATTTATTGTAACGGTTTTTTTCGTAACTGAAAATATTTGCTAACGGTTTTCTTTGCCTAATTGTGTTACCCTTTTCTAAGAATAGTAACGGTTTTATAGAGTTAGTAACGCTTTTTGACCGTTACTCTTTTCTAACAACAGTAACTGTTTTATAGAATTAGTAACGCTTTTTTGTGTTACTGATTTATAGAATTTGTAATGTTTTAGTAACGGTTTTGTTGCTTCGTAAGTGTTATTTATTACAAAGCTTAGTTACGGTTTTCCACCGTTACAAAACTATTTCATATATAAAAAAAATAATTTTCCCCAAAAAAAGGTAAAACCACCATTTTTGGGAGACTACTAAACCTGCATAAAGATGCCCCCACTTATTAGGTATTCTACAATCGTCCATAACATAAACAAGAAAATACATCCAATCACATAATCTTTTATTAAAAAAACATCACCAAAATGTCTTTTCATAAATAGGACTTGCCACGAATTAAATACACATTGTTTTCCAAATCAATGGGACTTGTCCTTAAACTCAAGCTCTCACGTCATTTGTACAAAACTCCCACCTTCAATAGTTGCAAGCATCAGGGGATGACTTTGGGATTGTATCATCAAAAAAGTCCCTTTCATCGTTTACGTACAACAAAATAGAAATAAATAAAAGAGAGTTAGGCAGTAGAAAACAAATATGTATAGATATATACTTATATCTTATTCTTAAGTAGTAGCTCCTTATACTCAAACTACATAATTCAAAAAAAAATAGTATGGTAGCAGACTAGTAACATAGAAGCATAGTATAGACAGGAAAGTTTATGTACCGTCCCAAAACCCTATAATCTTGTCAGACACCTTGACGAAATACATAAAAATTTCGGCAGAATCTCCTCTGTATTTTCAACATTTCATAGACATAAATTCTGTCATAACCTGACAATCAAATAATATACTTTCATAACATATATTAAAACCTCAGACCTCGGTCGTAAACCAAACTACTCAAATATATATTGATTAAGAGAACCAAATTACTTAACCATCTCGACTAATGCTAGTTAAGTCAAATAACCAATCCTCGAATCAAAAAGACACTATAAATTATATACCAAAATTAAAATGAAAACAACATATACATCACTTCCACTTATATCAGTGTTATACACCTCTATTAGTTCCAACCATAGATACCACACTTAGAATATATATACACCATACATTCACACTACTCATATGTAAGGACTCATCTTCCAAAACAAAACTTATGAATATTCCAGCATCTGCATACACTTGTGACATGAAACGAAAGAAAACCACATGAGGACCTTACCTTTCATTAACTGCTAGGTCTCCCGTTGCTGCTCTCCATCTACGTTCTAATACATCACCAAACAGAGATGTATCCCTTCAAATATACAACGAGACCCTTGAATAGATCTATTCTTGGACCAAAGTGGATAAAAGAAAAAGATACAAAAACAAACATTGTATAATATTACCAGATACAAGCCTTCTGTATTCGAAAATGAAAAGAAATTCTGCACGAGGGGCTAAAGGCTTGCCAGAATTTATCCCTAACAGATATTTCAACAGCTAGGTTAAGAAAATTCAAGTACAAAACTCAAAAACACACTCTAATTTGCTAATAAAGATTGAGAAAACCCCATTGAAGGAACATCACTATATCTGTAGCTATCACTATTTGTAGGATCAACAACCTACTTGTCCTAAAAACTGATTATGTCTCTGCTGGAACTGAAACATTTCTATATATTGTTATAGTTGTTGAGAAGAAGAAGATAACTCATTAAATCTACCACCACAGCCCATCCAATCTTGTTAAGCACCACCAAATAAAGATAAGCCAACCAAATGATATGGATGAGCTTGAACAGCCATGTAAAAGCAATAAGAATAATATTTACCTTTATCTGAAGGTGCCGCCAAAGAAGCCAATTGACTACAAGCTGTGACCTGCATGTTACAAGCACCCCACATTAAGGTTATTATGCTACTAGTCAAATGCTACACAAGCTTCTAAAAAGTCTAGAAGGTAGGAAAAATAACAAAAAATGATGTAAACTATAAACTTGATTACAAATGGATGTATGTATTCACCTCTGCTGAAAGCAAGTTATTGCAAGACAGCTTACTCTGCTTCTCACATGAAGCTTCCTCTAAAGCTTTTCATCAGACCATACATTTTTTATCTCTTGCCCATAGCCCAAGAGTGGTCAGAGGCTCAGAGCCCATAGCTAGTATAATGAGCTCGTGAGAAATTATCACATTACCTATAAAATAGAGTCCATTCAGGACAAACATCGTATATTTTATAACCCTATTTCAAATAAGTAAATAGAATTCAATTCACACAAAAGAGATATTACTTGAAAAGAAACACAAACTTGGAGTCTTGGACTAGTGTTTAAATTACTGCTCAGTTGTATCAAGGGTCGATCAATGGTGTGAGATCTTTATCACTAACAAGAGTACACATCATTGATCTAACATTGCCATTGTTAGTACACTAATAATTGTATGAGACCACAAATCTGAACAGAGTGACTCCAAGTAATGCCTCATAATTCTATAGTTCACACGGTTATAGCATCAAGCAATGGTGGCTAATAAGCCATAGCAGATTACATAACTATGTGTCTACGACTCTATGCCCATATCTAAAGGTAAGGTAGATAATGTTTGCTGCCTATTTCAGGAGGTAGAATCATTTTATCACTGTTTCCGCGTCAAGTTTGCAACCATGTTAATCAAAGATCAACAGGAAAAATCTATTAGGAATACACACTAAAACTAACAACAAAATTCTAAAATCCACCGTTTTCATACCTTTTTCCCTCAAACCAAGAGATTGAAATAAGATCTGCAAAGGGTGAAAAAATAGTAAAAATTAAAACTTTTGAACAACGACATAATTTTTATGAAACAATTTAAAATATTCAGCGAATATTAAGAGATAACCAACACACTTGTGTTCAAATACCCGTTAGCAAAATTAATTGACCCAATCAGAAATGTTGAACGTACCATTGACAAAACCCTACCTCGTTCTAAAACAAAAATTTGAAATCCAATTAAACCCAACACCAATAATGACAACAAGTAAAGAAAAGAATTGAAATATCTTTACTAATAACTAAAAAACCAAAGAGGAAGAAGCAAAAATAAAAAATCTAAAATTTCCAAACCCTAAAAAGAGAAGGAGAAGAAGACAAAAAACTTACCTTCAATTCTTTTTAGATCAGGTAGTCTAGGTTTGAGGTATCCACATCTCGGCCCTCTGAAAGTGAGAAAGTGAGAGAGATGAGTACGACATCTTTTGGTTTTGAATTGTCTTTTATTTTTCTAATTTGTTTTTGCTTAGGTTACATTGACACGGGCACGCGTGTCGGTGTCCGACACGGATACGGGGTGTCGGATACGGCGAGCAGTTGAAGATCGACACGGGGACACGGATAGGAATAATTAATTAATTTTTTAATAATTATAAATTTATTAAATTAGATGGTAAATCAGAAATTCGAGGTAAATTAAATACAATATGTGTCCGTGTGTGTCCGACACGGATACGGACACGGACACGTGGATACGTATCCGACACAGATTTTTTTCAAAATATGGCGTGTCCATGTAACCTAGGTACTTTTTTCTAACGGTATCAATGTGTTAGCTCACCATGACAAATTAATTTCGATAATTATTCGAAATTAAGTAATGGAAAATTTTACATAGTTACGCTTTCTAAACGTTAATAAGTGCGTCACGGTGAAAAGTTAGATCGAGACGTTATTTAAGGTTATTATGAAAATCTATGATACAAAGAAAAAAAAAACAAGTCAAAGCTAAGATGCTTGCCAAATTGTCAAAAAGCCCTTTTTCATGTAGTGCTAGATCATGAGAGTACCCAAGATAGCAAAAGTTATCCTAACGCCAACTAATATGGGCCGTTGTTCAAAGTTAAAACAAGTATAGTACAAATAAATAAAGTGATAAGAATGACTTAAGTTTGCAAGACCAAAATCTAAAACAATAACTCTTCAAGTCTCAAAGGCATCAAAAGTTATCTTATTATACATCTAATAAAAAAAAACATCATTGTACTAATATCAATCAATTGAAATCTTTCAATGAATATATATTTGCACACAAGTTAGTTTTCTTGTAGTGCATGTGTACTGTGATTATATTCCATGTATGAAGAAGAGGATTATTGTATGTTTAATGTATGGATGAACCAACATGCCATCGATTAATTCACATATGAGTGCACATTTTAAGTGATCTAACTACGAAAAATTGATACCCCCAAATGTAACTGATAATAAGTCTAAATACATGCCCAAGGATCCAACACTAGATAGAACGCAAAGCAAATAGACATATAGAATACCCAAATATAGGATGGAATAATTACATAAGCAAAGACCAACACAATCTCAAACAGAATCCTCTAAGAACTAAGCAAATCTTTATGTTTGCTAAAATATGTGCACTTAATCAGAACTTCGATATCAGTTTTAGGAAGGCTCCAATCTAAATATAAAATAAAGGTACTAAGCTCACAATTCAAAGCTTGAAGATTAGGCCGACTGCGATAAGCTAACTTCCGTTATCCAATCCATTTGCAATACCCTGGGAAATAAATGAATGAAACAAATTGCAGTCCTAGTGAATACATACGAGTTGGAAAACCAAATCAATTAGAAACGAATAAAAAAAATGAAAAATAGCATTCAGACCAAGTGGAATAAAAGACATACTTTAGAAAAGAGTGCTACTAGCTTACAATGTTAGCCTAGCTAACTTAATTAGGGCAGTCAAAATAGCTACAGGTCATGAGCCTCCCCTTGGTATCACCAAAGGTCTTGATTCCTGTTTGTTTTTTTTGCAATTCTACAACTCTACTGAAACTTATAAGTTCTTAGATAGATGTCATTTAGCAATAAGCCTTTCACATAAATGGAATCATATATACTAACAGCACCCCCCCTATGAACAAGAGTGCATTCAACGTGGAACTCTAACAATTACTTGGTGCGACTAATTAACGTAATCTAGTATAAGTCTCATAAGCATATAAGCATTGCACCATGAGCTGAAATTTGTATAAATAGAGACTATTAGATAAGAAATTTTCAACTACACAATTAAACGAATCTATCTTAGTGTGAAATGTAACTAAGAATTAATAACCCGGCCTATACAAACATCCAAAGTTGCTGAAAGTGTAAACTTGGGAAATAAGAATGATACTTGCTAAAGCCGATCATTCCTCATCAATAAAAGAACAATATGAGCCTTAAGAGTCTTCAAAAGTTCAAACTTGACAATGAAATCAAGAAATAAGTTGATATCTACAAAAACTGAAAAGAAACTTGAACTCACCGTTGTTTAAACAAACGAAAAATCAAGAGAGAAGATACATAAAAAAATATTCATACCTAAATTTGAAGAGTAATTGGTGGGATATCTTTGTCTTGAGCTCTTCATCATCCTTCGTCTCATTGAAAGTGGTGAGATTTAGGGCTTGCTTAAGAGATTTTCTTTTTTGTACTAGTTCTAGATGATTCATCCTAATTAGAAGGGTCAAAACTTTACTAAAATTTTCTAACAAACAGGACTAAAAGAGATGTATTAGAACATCAAAATATCACAAGACATCCTTTTTCACTTATGTAACTCATACAACTCCCATTTAATCATCAGATCATGTTGCCAGTTTGTTTTCTAGAGCATTTTTTTTTAATAAAATTTATTTTCCAAATAGCATACACTTATTTTGATGTATTTTTTCCGTCTATAATTAACGTGAAAATTTGAGTCATCTGTATAGATATTGGTGCTAATTTGTTTAATTGTACTCACCTAAAGATCCAAAGAATAATTATTTGTTTCAAAGGGCAATTGGTAAATCAAAGTGGGGGGTGAATTGCATGTTGCAAAATAGCATAACTTTGTCTATTGTACTTCAATTCTAAAGTCGGTTTTACACTGAATAGATACTTTGGAGATATAAAAGATGAAAGAGTAAAATTGAGTGAGTTATACCTGGATACTCATAACTTTCTTGTTAGCTTCCAACTGACTTCCTGTCAAGCACAAGTAAAAATAGATAAGTTTCAATCCAAAAGAAGAGTATCTCACAACAAGTTAAAAAAAACTACAGATTACCCTTGCCAGCAGCCTTTTGCTTCTCCAAGTTCTTCTCGCGAGCCATCTTGGCTTTCTGACCGTTTCCTCCACCCATCGGATCAAGATGGCTGTGGTGTGTGGTGAGAGAGAGAGGGTTGAAAAAATATTGATGAAGAAGAGAAAAGAGACGCAACTTTTAAAAGAGATGATCAGAACATCAGAAGAAAATTTGCCCTAGTTTAAAAATAGCACAGCGGCAGTGAGAGACAAGAGAAAATACCCTAGTTTAGAATAAAACCGATCCAAAAAAGTGAGAGAGAGAGAGAGAAAGCGAGAGACGAGGGTACCGGCAGTGAGAGAGAGAGGTGGAGGAGACCGAAAAACGCAGCGGCGGTGTGAGAGAGAGAGAGAGGAGAGAAAGGAAAGTTATGTTTTATATTCCAATCAAAATAATAGAGCATTTCAAGTTTTTTAATTTGTAACACTTCTCACACGATTTTTAAGCGTTAGAAATTAATTCCTGAAATTCACCCTAATTAAACTAACACTTTACAACATTCCTAACGCTTATATAGCGTTGGCAACTTGCTAACAGTAAATAACCGTTACAAAGCAAAAAAAGTGTGTGTTACAAATATCCTGTTATGGTGTAGTGATATATATTATCAAAACAAAGTTCACTGATTTATACTACTCTATTATAAAATCCGGATATGTAGTTGGAACCACTAGATTAAGTTGATCTTGTAGGAACCGTTATTTCAGAACGAATATTTCTACAAACCGTGAGAACCACGCGTAGCGGAATCAATGGGGTTCTCACGATTTTAAATAGAAAACATACCTTTAAGAATCGGTTTAGATAACTCTGAGAATCCAAGCTTTATCAAATCTGAAATCAACAATCAACCCCTTGATCTTCAGTTGTATTCCTTTAGAATAGATTGGATGTTGTGTGGACAACGATCTACCAATCCCCTTCTTTCTCTCAAGATCAGAAACGAATTCAGATCTACTTTTCTTGCTTCTTTTTCAGAACCACTGAATAGTAAATTTTGGCCAGAGAGAAAGAGTATTCTATTTATAGGCTACAACAGGAACCATGAGGAGAAAAGGTTGGGCCTCCTGACGGGCTTGGGCTTCCCATGTTCGCCCCGAACACACGGCCCAAGTCCGTCAACAAATGGCTTATTCCACTAAAGGCCATTATTGCACTACCGCCCTAATCCCAAATTACGTGTTAGCGTTTATGGGCTCCATATTATATGCTCGTTGATCTCCCAGTGTTTAAGATATCGAATGTCCGTTGATTAAGTCAAGTTACTGACAAGTACATTAATCAACTTCTTATGTCCTTGAGTAGTACCACTCAACCTCATTGTCATGTCCGAATAAATCCACCTGCAGGGTTTACATGACAATCTTTTTGAGCTCTTCAAGGGGACATCATCAACCCAAATTCTTGCGGGACACAGATTCCTTCTATAATCAACAGCACACATTACATACAATGTCATTACCCAATCCATTGAGTTTGTTGATTCACCACTGAATCTCACTCATTGATAATTTCAAGTAATGTACAATACACGTAAGTGCCCGTTATTATATCCAGATTAGGAGGACAAGCATCCATAATAACAGAGGCGTTTGTTCTCTTATATAGTCAGTATAAGGAGAAACAACCTCACTTGGTCCTATTCAATACACACAAAGTGTACTAGTGTAATCCTATAGTCAAGATAGACTAATACCAGATTATACTACAACCGTACCAATGGGTTGTCCAAATCCATCTAGGTTGTGAACGATTACTTATACTTTATAAGGTACTGATGATATGATCTTTTGTGAGTCCACACCATATCATCTAAATCATAAAGTATTAGACACATGCACATAACTAATAACATATATAATATGCATAACATTTGCCCATATGATTCTCATTCAAAATATAAAGAATTAGAGTTAATACAAAAGTAATGCTTTTAGTATATAACCCTATCAGAATAGGCATGCAGACGCTCTGGCTTATGTGGCCGCCACCATGTTGGGGTCTGAGGAAAGAACTATAAAGGTGGGAATACTGGAGTGGCCAAGCATAGAGGAAATAATGGAGGTGTGCCATGTTGCAGAAGAAGAAAAGGGGTGGATGGATCCCATCAAGCGGGGGGCAGGTGACAGATAGGAACGAGAAAATGAGGTTGGAGCAGGTGTCTCAGATATATGTGTTGATGGAAGGGGAACTGTATAGGAAGAACTTCAATGGACCGCTGCTGAAATGTTTGGGGCCGCGATTATCATCAGAGGTGCAGGCAGAATTGCACGAAGGGAATTGTCGGAGCCACTCCGTAGGGAGGACTACGACACATCAGTTATTGATGCAAGGCTATTTTTGGCCTCATATGAAATGGGATGTAGTCAAATTTGCAAAGAGGTGTGACAAGTGTCAGAGATTTGCGCAGCGGATATTTGCACCGGCGGAGCCCCTGCATAACGTCTCCAGCCCTTTGCCCTTTGCCATGTGGGCATTAGATATCGTTGGGCCATTACCCATGGCTAGTGGCAAAAGAAGGTATATGTTAGCGGCCACAGACTACTTCACAAAATGGATAGAAGTCGTCCCGTTGCAGCAGATAAAGGAGACTCAAGTGATTATGTTTATATGGGAGAACATCATATGTCAGTTTGGGCTACCATATGTCATCATTGCAGACAATGGGACATAGTTTGCAGGAGCTAAGGTGGCGGCGTTCCTTAAAGCCTACAAAGTGAAGCAAGGGTTTTCGGCCCCCTATAACCCAGAAGGCAACGGGCAGGCGGAATCTTCCAACAAAACGATACTAAACAATCTGAAAAGAAAATTTGAAGATAGGAAGGGCGCATGGGCCGACGAGTTGAATCATGTTCTTTGGGCTTATAGAACCACCCTGCAAACCACCACCAAAGAGACCCCGTTCGCCTTAGCGTACGACATTGAGGCCGTGATTCCCGCGAAACTGGTGGCGACTACCAGGAGAACCAAGGCAGTGGAAGAAGGATCAATTTGGTGCATTTTGGCTAGAGATTTGAATTTGGCAGAAGAGAGAAGAGATGCAGCCCGTATCCATCTTGAAGAGTATCATCGGAGGTTACAGAGGCAATACAACAAGCGGGTCAGACCGCGGAAATTTAAGATAGGAGAATTGGTGCTCCGCCGTGTGACGTTAATCACTAAGGAGGAAAAGGACGGGAAATTGAGTCCAAACTGGGAAGAAAGACATAATCTTTGGAGGAAGGAGGGTCAGGAACCTATAAGCTTCGAACAATGGAAGGAAAGCTAATAGCGAGACCTTGGAACGTAAGAATGTTAAAAATGTTTTACAAGTGAATGTATTGAAGTTCAGAGCAATGTAAAGAGGGTCCCGAGCAGAGGACTAAAGTTGTTTATAAATATATAAAACCGTAACACTTTTGTGAAAAGAAATAGGTTTATTAGTCGAAATTTCTGAATGGGAACGCGAACACAAAAGACACATGGGACAATGAGAGTGACCCCATCTAGCTCTTATAGAGAGAGAAGCAGCAAGGGGATGAGCCCTTTGCTGACATTAGCTTTCGAAAGGGCCCTGGGCAAGACGAGTTGCTCCAGTAGGTCCCAGAAGCACCGAGCACACAGAGCGGGATGAGCCCTCCGCGGACCATAGATGTAAAAGACACATGAGGCAAGGAGAGTGACACCATTTGTCCTCTAGAGAGAGAGAAGGAGCGGAGGGGATGAGACCATCGCTGACAATGGCTTAGGAAAGGGCCCTGAGCAAGACGAGTTGCTCCAGCAGGTCCCGGAAGCACCGAGCACGCGGAGCGGGATGAGCCCTCCGCGGACCATGGATGTAAAAGACACATGGGGCAATGAGAGTGACCCCATTTGTCTCCTATAGAGTGAGAAGCAGCGGAGGGGAGGAGCCCTTCGCTGACAGTGACTTAGGAAAGGGCCCTAAGCAAGGGAGGGAAATGGCAGGAAGGCGTGAATGAGAAGGCAAGGAATAGACTAGAGACAAGAGATATATGTAGCAAATCTAATAAACGAAAGAAGGTTGCAGGGGAGAAGACAACAAGCATATAAAACTCAATCACATAGCAAAATACATAAACAGGGCGCGAGTCAGATTGCAAGTTAATAACAGTATTGTGATACACAAGAAAAACTAGGGCATTCCCTAGGTGGATGAATCAATGTTAGTTTCTTCAACAACACTTTCAATGACAGCAATGTGGGACTCTTCAATGATGGCAGCTGGAAGGGGATCTATGCCCATCGCAAGGTTCTCTGGGATGCCAGAGGGGTTGGCGGCTTCAGTATGGTCACCGGCAGCCTCAGGGGGTCTAGTCACCAGAACAGTAGGTTTGTCGGGGAGAAGGCGCCCCTCCTGAGTGAGCCGGTCGAGTTCCTCCTGGACCTTCTGGGCCACCCTCTTCTTAGCCAAAGCTTTGAAACGGTCGCGAAGAGTCGTCATATCCAGTTGGTGCTGCTCCAGAATCTTGGCGGTTTCATCTTGGTAGGCCCGGTTAAGGGCGTCCACGGCCTTTTGATGCTGTTGGGCGAGGGCATTCGAATCAAGCAAGTGGTGTTGGAAAAGTTCTTCTTTTTGGCAGCCCCGGCGTTCATTGACTGAGTCCATGTACCGCTGGTGGGAGGATTCGGCTGCAATCAGTTTATCTTGAACCTAGACTTTGGACAAATTGGCGGCGGCAAGGTCTAATTGAAGACTGGCATAAGACGCTCGCAAGCCAGAGGGGCCGTTGAGCTCTTGGTCCAGGGCGGTCACCTTATTCCTGGCACGGAGAAGGCCGCGGATCATAAAGGAGATGTCTAGACTCACCTGGGTAAAAAAGGTAGAGGGATAAAAAAAAAGAAAAAAAGAAAAAAAGAAAAAAAGTTGTACCCATTCCCAGTTAGTTTACAACGAAGTGTGATGTGAATCAAATGAACCCCCGTCCGCATAGGCAATGTCCTTAGGTAGATGGGCATTGTAGAACAAGGAGGAG
This sequence comes from Coptis chinensis, assembly GCF_015680905.1. Lineage (NCBI taxonomy): Eukaryota > Viridiplantae > Streptophyta > Magnoliopsida > Ranunculales > Ranunculaceae > Coptis > Coptis chinensis. The sequence goes on from NC_141459.1 coordinate 50,816,689, forward strand.
GCCATGACAGCATTGTCTAGGGAGGAGTCCGTTGTATTCACTTTCCGGTTTCGCATATTGAAGATGGGATAGAAGTCCTCAATTGGTGCAAGACTGGAGGCCGGGGCGGCAGGCTGAGCGGGCTTCTTGCCAAGTCGGCGAGTGCAGGGAGAGGAGGCAGCTGGATGAAAGGGTGAAGAAGGAAGGGCTGGGCCTTCGGGCATGGGGGCATGTTGGGTTGTAGAGGCAAGCTCGTCAGAGGTGGATGTCTGTGGCCTCTTGGCTGGTGGTTGATCAGCGGGCGCATGCATGTCGGCGGGGGGAACTTCCATCACATTGTCATCAGAGTCGCTATCAAACAATTTCAACTTGTGGACGTCCATGTCTATAGTAGGTGAGGGGTGAGAGGTGAACTGGTCGTCCCAATGGGAGATAGAGCGGTAGGAAGGGATGTCGCTGGGAGTAGAGGAAGGGTGGAAATCTTGAGGTTCACAGGAGGCGGAAGTATGTGAGGAAGTTCGAGGAAGGGGGTGGTGTGAACTATGGGTATGAGATCTCTTCTTGGAAGGGGGAGATGCGTGGGCTTTCGTTCCTTGGGAGGGGGAGGACGAAAAAAGGGACCTGTTAAGCCGCGGAAGGTGTTGAGAGCGGGAATGGGCAATAAGGGAGTAGCGGTGGAGGGATGAATACCTAAGAAGTCATCTTGAGAAGAGCCAAGATCGTGAAGCTGGGCAAATATAGGACAGGAGATGTTGTCATAAATCCTTGATTTGGAATCTAGTCGCCAACCTGTAAATAAGAACAGAGGTGAGTTAGTAGATCAAAGGGAAAACATTTCGAAAAACAGAGAAAGAACTACGATACCCACCGCGGAGTCGAAAGGCGAGGTGGTTAAGAGTCAGGGAAGAGGGAATGTCCACGGACAGAAAGTCGCCTGATACATGGAGCGGATAATGGTGCCAAACTTTGTCGGAGGTGGTAAGCTTAAGGAGAAAAGATTGTTTTTTAGGGCGAACGCAGAAGGACTGGTATCCTATGCTAACATCCTTGGTGCTGGTTTTGAGGTAGTATTGAGAGTAGATATCGCGACTGGTAATCTTGGGTACACTGGTCTAGTTGTAGGAATTCGCGGCGTACATTATTCGCCAGAAATTACCTATACCTTGACAATAGGGAATGTTGAAGTGATTGCAAACTTCAACATCTAGGAGAGTAAGGGGAAGCCACAGACCGGCAACCATTTGACCTACGGTGATGACAAGAGAGCCCGGTCGACGAGGAACCAAATGGGGGTAGTGGGTGACAGAGGGCACATGTTCCAATACAACGTCGGCTAGAACACCGTAGGCTGCTCTAATGGCATCTAAATTAGGTCTACGAGATCTGGGGGGAGGCGACAATAAAGTAGTGGATCGACTGGAGGTGGAGGGTACAGCAGGGGAAGCGGGAGGAGAGGGAGAAGAGACGCCCGCTGAACGGGAAGAAGACAAGTCACCAGATTCGCGGCCCGACATCGGAAGAGAGATGAACAGACTCTAGGAATTGAATTATATCAAAATGAGAAAGGAAAAGACAATTCAACTAAAGAGATAAAGGACCAAGAGAACGTACTGATCAATGGTGAAAAGGAGTTGGTGAAGTCGTGAGGGATAGCCGGAAGGACGAAAGATACTGGGGAGACCACCACTGGGAAACACACGCGCACCGAAGAAGATTTGGGGAAGGAGAAAAATGGGGAGTTTGAGCAGAGGGAAAGAAGGAGTTTAGACAATGGAAAAGAAAGTGAGGGAAGAAGAAGAAGGGTGGGGGGTTTAAATAGGTTGAGGGCAAAAGGGTAATTTCGAGAGGTGAGGAAAATGAAGCAACAGCTGAGGCTCCAACCGTAGGACGACACGTGGTCGCACGGGAAACCAGGGGCCGCCAGAAAAAATGCGCGTGATGAGTACCTTTCACATCACACGCTTCCCAAAATGGACAAATATTAATTGAAGGGGAGATAGAACGGTGGGAGTTCTCAACCTCGGGCCAATCATATGGCCGCAAAGTCGAGCAGGGGCATTTGTAGTGGCCCATTTTATAATAGAGGACTGGGTCAAAGATGAAGGGGGGGGCGGCAAATGTAACCGGGTAGGCTGAGGAGCAGTGGAATCGGGCAGCGGAACCCTAGGGCAGACATGGCCGAGGTACGACTGACAGGAGGCCGTCAGATGAAGGGATAGATGGATGGCCCAGATAGAGGGTGGAAAGGTATAAAAAGAAGAGAATAAGACAGGTGAGAGGGGGCCGCTCCCGAGAGAGAGAGAGAGAGAGAGAGAGAGAGAGAGAGAGAGAGAGAGAGAGAGAGAGAGAAAGAAAGGAGGAAGGAAAGAAAAGAGAGTGAGAGAGAGTGTTGAGAGGATTTTTGGTGTTGTAATTGAGAGCCACTAGTGCTTTATTCTAATAGAGGTTTTTGGTTCTTATAGATACCCATAGTTGTTGTTACATATTTATGTGTAACAGTAACACATGTTTCACTTGTGTTTTCCACATATTAATTTTGGATCTAACTACACTTGCCATCCTGATTCGTAAAGGCTCATATATTGGCTATAAATATTTTTTTTTCCCATCATCTTCGTTTCATGCATTTTGTACTATCCTTCCCTCACTTATGCTTTCAAATGGATCAACCAAGAAAGATAGTGCCCGAGAAAAATTATTAGATTTTTTTTTTATGAAGGCCTGTTTTCTCCATATTTTGACACATAAATTGTACGTCGAGGATGGATGCATCTTCTATATCACTCGGAAGCTACTTATTCCAGTGAATTGGTTTTGATGTTCTACCAATTTAGCGGATATGAACATGGTAAATTCTATTTCCATGCCCATGGACAATGATTTGAATTGACTAGGAAAATTATCTCTGACATACTTCAAATTCCAATGAATAACCCAGAGTTCCATATTCAAGAGTCATCATTTGATACCGTCAAACAAATACTACAGGCTACTATATCTCTGGTGAAATCAGAAATAGACATCACGTTGTTCTTCAACACTCCTTGAAACAGAATCAACGAGCTGTGCTTCACTGGTTAGGACACAAAGTGGTAGGTACATCATCATCATCTGAAGTGACAAAACCTCAACTCCACCTACTTTGGATTATGCATAATCATAGGGATGACTATTGCATAATCCAATATCTCTGGAACTCGATCACCAGGCATAAAAAATGGTTAGCACCTTTGTCTACACTAGTCACAAAAATTATGTTGCGTTTGGGTTATCCAGCTATTTATCAAGAAATACCTCTTCAAAAAACGGGCCTTACTGTAATTCACACAAACTGCACCGCTGGTTCTTAGACTCCAGTTACTCTGACAGATGAACAAAAAGACCAAAGCTCATACTCTGAACATTTCTTTGATGAAAGTGCAATGCATAACATTTTAAATCCTATGGAAGGCATTCATTTTCTTCACCAAGGCATGCGGGCACTACACGCACGCCAGGAAATCGTCATCAATAGTTTTCTAGAATGTCAAGAACGTTAAGCAATGCATGATGTTGAACAGGAGGCAATCTTGGAAAATCACTCTCAGTCTTTGGAAAATCACGCTCTCCTAATGGAGAATCAAACTACGCTCTCTACCAACCAGGGGGCCATTCAAATTCAGCAAGGCCAACAAATTGATGAACTAAACAGTGTTGTGCATGATCTGCATCCCCATCACCATCACCATCATCATCATCATCATCATCATTGTGATCCATGATTTTCTTCCAAAAAAAAAAAAATATATATATATATATATATATATATATATATATATATATTAATTAAGTTTTCATCGTGTGCTCAAATAATTAAAAATTGTTGTTATCTTTGTGTCTTCTTTTGTAAGCAAGGCCATAATTCAAGTTGTTATTAATATCCAATAATCAAATTTTAACTTGTTATTTTAAATTTGATTATAGGAGGGGTATATCTTCTTCCATACTCTGTCATCCATCCAGTCAGACTTTATTGGACAATTTTCTTCATACATATCCTTTTCCATCAGGCGTGGGAGACATACTTGATTTCCTTCTGATAGGACTCTCACGTTGCTTTACATAACGTGGCTACTTCATTTTGGACGTTTCCTCAAACTGATTGATAGTATGCCAGGCATCTTTGCCTTACCCCTCGCTCTTATCCATCAAAGATCATCTTCATCAAGCATGACAACTCCAAAAATCATTCCTAAGCAATCCTTTCAGGCTATGATGGATTCCGATGCTTATGGCCTTCATTTTCGTGATTGCATCGCTAATATTGGGTGGTCTTCCCTCGTTCTTTGACCAAACCAAACTTACTATCCAAGTTTGGCTGCATAATTTTATGCCAATATGGGAGACACACCAGTATTCAACCATGCTCACGACTTTTTCTTAGACGGGTTCACAATCTAAGTTGGTGGCACACACCATATCTTTTTTGAGCCAACACTTGCCCTAACTTTGGATCTTCCCTATCACGAGCCGGTAGCAACATGGCCATACATCATCAAGAACTCTACCTGTTCCTTTTCATGGCCTGCTTTTCGCGCAACATACGGTGATGGTCTTGCAATTAAAGAATAAGGACCTGCACTTGGCAGATGGCCAGACATCACCATTCCCTTAGCAAGAATGACCATGAACGTGGGGAATGCTATGTTGTTTATCCTGTTGAATATCATGAGAGATTGGCATTTTTCTACTCCCAATGATGCTGCTTGTGTAGTATTCAATGCGCTTGCTCAGGGTCATACATTCTTTATGATAGGGTCATATACTAAAAGCATTACTTTTGTATTAACTCTAATTCTTTATATTTTGAATGAGAATCATATGGGCAAATGTTATACATATTATATATGTTATTAGTTATATGCATGTGTCTAATACTTTATGTTGTAGATGATATGGTGTGTGGTGACACATAGAAGATCATATCATCAGTACCTTATAAAGTATAATTAAACATTCACAACCTAGATGGATTTGGACAAACCATTGGTACGGTTGTAGTATAATATGGTATTAGTCTATCTTGACTACAGGATTATACTAGTACACTTTGTGTGTATTGAACAGGACCAAGTGAGGTTGTTTCTCTTTATACGGACTATATAAGAGAAAAAAACACCTCTATTATTATGGATGCTTGTCCTCTTAATCCAGATATAATAACGGGCACTTACGTGCATTGTACATTGCTTTAAATCATCAACGAGTGAGATTCATTTGTGAATCAACAAACTCGATAGATTGGGTAGTGACATTGTATGTAAGGTGTGCTGTTGATTATAGAAGGAATCTGTGACCCGTAGGAAGTCGGGTTGATGATGTCCCCTTTAGGAGCTCATAAGGATTATCATGTAAACCCTGCAGGTTGATTTAATCCGACATGATAATGAGGTTGAATGGTACTACTCAAGGACATAAGAAGTTGATTAATGTAGTTGTTAGTAACTTGACTTAATCAACGGGCATTTAATATCCTAAACACGGGGAGATCAACGAGCATATAATATGGAGCCCATAAACGTAACACGTAATTTGGGATTAGGGCGGTAGTGCAACAATGGCCTTTAGTGGAATAAGCCATTTGTTGACGGACTTGGGTTGTGTGTTCTGGGCGAACATGGGAAGCCCAAGCCCGTCAGGAGACCTAACCCTGATTTCTCCTCATGGTCCCTATTGTAGCCTATAAATAGACACTCTCTTTCTCGGCCGTTTTTAACCAAGGTTTTGCTCAAGAAAAGTAAGATCCAAATTCGGTTCCAACTTTGTGAGTGAGAGAGGCCAAGAGAGAAAGATGAGGTTGGAAGATCGTTGCCTACACAACGTCCATTCTAAGAATAGGAATACAACATAAGATCAAGAGGTTGTTGATTCGTAGAGCTTCAATTCTCAGAGTTATCACAACTTATCTAAAGGTATGTTTCTAAACAAAATCGTGAGAACCTTTATTCCGCTGCGCATGGTTTTCACGGTTTGTAAACTGCGACCATAACGGTTCCTACACTTTGATATCTTAAACTGTGTTATCTCCAATTAGAAAAGAGCTCGCACTGTTCGGCATCAATATCTACTTTTACCTATAACCGCTTGCCGAATTATGAGGACACATTTCCCACATTTCTCAGCTACTTTTCACGATTGGGTAAATGTAGACTCTATGTGTCCGGCGAACAAAATAATTAATTCATTAAGGTTTCGACAATGGCGATGTCCTTCACAGTACCTGAGGCATGTTCGTTGTTACACGAACGGTGACAAAATGTTGGCACATTTGAATGAATCCGGAGAACAAAAATGGAGCACCATTTGGTAAACCATTATTTTTTGGCACAATGCTAAGGAAATGCATTTCACGTGGGATGACGCCAGACCATCAGGACAGGCTGGTGGGTAAATTTGAGTAGGCCATTGTATATATATATCTAACTGTATATAGTTGTGTTTAGTATATTATTGTTTTTCTTTGTTTATCTCTGTATAATATACTGTGTTATAATCACTTTCTGTTCCAGCAATCCATCCTTAATTTTGCTCACGGTTCTCAGGTAATTTCTTTCTTTATCTATTGATACTTCAAGGACTAAGCATCATTCTGTTTGGGGGTGCTTTAAACCTGTAGCAAAAATTAGGTGACTTGTAGGCTGTATATAGTTTCTATTTTCTTGTTAGTGAATGTACTTAGTGACAAAGTCTTGTTTCCTTTTCAATGATGAAAATTGTCTAGAAATCTCACATTAGCATTCGCATTAGGATTTGTTTTTAAGAAACTTAAGATAATACGTACGCAATAGTTTTTACATCTTTTCATAAGTATTCATGCACTGAGTATCATCGATTGTACATAGCAGTAAGTTTCTAGAACCCACGGTTAGTTGACTTAAATTATCAATCCTGTGAGAATCTAACCAAAAAGCCTCGATATGTGTGTGATAAAAGGATAAAATTGAATAGTTTTACTAATGAATAAAGCGATGAAACTCTAAACGAAGTAAAACTAAAACTGAACTATACTCGTGATTATCAAAGATTTCTACTCTCGATACTATTGAAGTAGAGTTGGAATAGAAGATTCGTTCCACTCCTAGTTCTTTAGCATTCAAGTTTTCTATAATTGTAAATCTATCCAAAGTCTAACGAGAGTTTTACGAAGGGAATTCTAAGAACAAGATACTAACTATAATGATTCAACTACGAAATGCTACGGGATACTAAGGTTTGAATCTATAATAAGAATTAGGGGGGAATGGAATCCACTTTGAATCCAACTTAATAGACTAGCATAGATTGTTGTAATCCAATTCTCACGTTCTTACGGTTAGAATTAGTCGTTCTAATCCCTAATTATACATGGCATCTCTACAAATTCATAACTAGCATGTGAGGACGTCCACCCATTCTCATGGCGAATCAACGACCTTCTAGAGTGGAATAGACTCTTACAACGATTCTACACTACACAATCAAGTTTTCATCAAGGTTTCATCAAACCCCTCTAATGGAGGTTTAGCCTTGATTCATCAAACTATCATTTCCCAAATGAAATTAAACTAGACATCATATAAAGGTTCTAACTTTACTAAATTGAACTAAACAATAATTTAAATCTAAATTAACAACTAAGAAATCATTAACAACTAAGAATCAAAATTAGATCTAAGCAATTTTTAATAGCAAAATCGAAATTATCAAGAACTAACTATTTTATTTATCTAATGAATGATAAACAATGATTCAATACTGAAATTAAAACAAGAATAACAACTAATTAATTAATTGAAAAAAACTAGATCTAGAACTAAGCTTTAATGGCTACTTTCTATCCTAAGCTAAATTGATTCTTAAGAGTTAAGTCTTGTGTGTGGAAATGGAGGAGACCAGATCCACATTTTCGTGCATGGGATAAGGGTCCATGTTTTGGGCCGGAAAATCGAGCCTAAAGCCCAATTTCTCCAGTCCACAGGGCCCTTTTCAGCTGGCTTTGACTTCAACAGGCTTTTCGTCCACTTTTGCTCCTTTGATTGGGTCAAGGTTTAGACCATTAGAAAGCTCTCTCCAAGCCGGTCGTTTTGACATAAGGTACGACCAATTCCGAGGCCTGAGTCTAAAGATACGATCTTCGGAAGTTCTGCTGACTTTTGTGTGCTGTTTCTACCCGTATTGGCCTTTAATCACAGAACTTCTTAGCAACCAACCCTTGCTCCTTTATATCGCCAAAGTGGCACATTTCTGCACATAATTGACTTCAATGCCTGAAATACATAAAAGCACGTAATTAGAATTAACTCTTATTTATTATTAGCATAATTGGTCTAAAAGTATTATTGTTAAAAACTACAGTTTTGGGCTCTTATCAAACCACCCCCAAATAGCATTTTGCTTGTCCTCAAGCAAATATGAGAAATTAGCATAAGTGACCAAAAATGGAGTCCTAACTAATCTCGTTTCCCTGAGTGCGATTGCATTGACCATATGCAACAAGGCCTTAAACCACTAGGAATTCCCTAGTGGACGAGTTATAGCCTCGTGACAGTTTTCTAGTGAAGGTACTCACAAACTTCATCTATACTACAACGACCTAGAAATAAAACTATTGTTTCCTTATCTATGTCTCAATTATCTATACATCTCACTAGCAATGAATTCAAAATAATCAAGTCGAAACCTAAGCTAATATATGCATAATAATCAATCATCTACGAATAAACATATATACAATGAGTAATACTATGAGATGTACTACCAGGTCCGTTTCTGAAAACTCGGAATAGTGTCCTTAAGTAGGTCTTCACATAAATGTCAAGGCAAAAACCACTCTGATTTTTCTGCTCAAGTTTCGCTACTCCAGTGTGCAGTGGGCACACTTTACCTTACAATCTCAATGACACACAAGGAAGCCAGAGTCGATCAAAGACATCTGCCACTTACTATCACACTAACCTATTCCTAATTGAGCTAGAGGTCTTTATTAGGTGTTGCGGGGATTAGGAGATGGTTTAAGAAGGAAGGAAATGGATATTCAAAAAGGACAAGTCTGAGATAATAGAGGCTTCATATTATGTAACTAGAGAAACCCTTGTTCTTTACTTTTGCTTCTACACTTTGTTTCCATCCTTAGCCATATTTTTCTTTTTCTTTGGCTTTTGACTCCTTTGATTCTATTTTTGGAGTTATAACTCTTTATTTTCTTTTATTTATTTATTTGGATGGAAATTCCTTTTCTTATCTGAAGCGACTAACAAATTCTTGATTTCAAAGGTCTTTCTCTTTTCTATTCTTCATCTATATTCTTAGACTTATTCAATGAATGGGTAGGTTGATTTTTTTATTTTTTTTTGTTTTGTAACAGGGTAAAGGATTTGTGGTTTATGAAAGGCTAAAGAAAGGCTCAGAGGGGCGACTAGTGGAAAATAATTCATAGGTTTGAATTTCTAGCTATATCGATCTAAAGATGGCCTAAATTCTCGCTTAGGATATGGTATAGTGATCAAGCGAGTGGACGTGTGATTTCTCTATCCAGATTTTACTTCTCCCTTGTGTCATTTCTCAAATGTTCACTCATATAAAGCTTTAGGCTATATTCTCACAGGATTTGTAGAATAAGTACTCTAGCCTAGATTTCAGAAACTTACTGCCAACAATCATAGATACTCATGTAACATATTTATAGATAGATGCAAGGATTATTACTTACATATTAGCTTAAGTTTCTAAAAACTATTCTAATGCAAAAGCTACGTGAGACTTCTAGATTATTGAGAGCATAGAGAAAGAAAACAATACCAATATTCCTAAGTGTATAGCATACTTTTTATTAATATATATTTTTTTAAATTTTGAATTTTTAACTAGGAAACAAGTGCATATTATACATATTTATATCCTAACAGATGCCTTAATTACACGTGTTTCTATGCCCCCCCCCCCCCCAAAACAAGAAGCATGGTTTGTCCTCAAAGTATTTAAATAAATAGGGTAGAGAAATATCATAGAAACGCGTGAAATTCTAGAACATATGTAAAACAAGGTTAAACATACTATTATAGAAAATAAAAACTGACGCAACTCTATAAGAGTTACGCCCGTTATGGGGTTAATGAGAAACAAATTTCTTGGGACATAAGCAGACACTAACTGAAACTAAAAACTAACCTGAACTCCTATTTAAGCATTTACCTCATTTCCTTCTCTAAAGAGAGGAGGTTCCTTCGCATCCTGCCATGCCATGATAACTTGCCAAGCCCGCCGCCGTGTGTCGTCAACTTGTGCTAACCTGTCTAGTGTTACTATGTCTGATGGGGTGTAAGGAGCAACCAAATGAGGTTGCATCTGCCATCCCGGCCAAGTCATTAGTCGAAATGAGCGAACCACCTAATTGGTGGGTCTCATGACTTCAACCCTTTTCCAATCCGTGAACTGGGTACAGAATTCAGTTAGACAACTGAGCATGATGCGCCAAACCAAAACAGGCATAAGAAGATACTTATGTCACATGCTTTGGGCTCTCTTAAGACTAGCCACTAATATTCGGGGAATGTCATATCGGTAATGTCCCTCAGCTAAAGCAAGGAAAATGTCACCAGCGGTACTATTTGCAGAAGTAAACTGCTAATCCCCTAAAATATTCATTAGGATGAATAACATAGTGGTGCCTACATTTAGGGGCAGGCTACCAAGGGCTATGTTGTAACACCCTTGGTCCATTATACGAAATACCCCTCTCCTATAATACTCATGGAAATATGTATAGTCATAGAGGTATGCATTATCGGTCATATATCCCCACGTGTGAATTGGATCAGGTATTGGTATTCCCAAAACTAATGTTACCACATACTTATTGAATTCTAGGGGTGTGTCATCAACCGTGACGGAGAATTCTTGTTCTCCATCCTGGTTACAATTGAACTTAACATTATTATAAAAAAAACTCAATAAGCTTAGGTGAATACGAGTTGTCTTCACTTACCAGAAGATGCCTCCATCCGAACTGCATGATCCTCTCACAGAACCAATATCCATAAGACTCGCTCCCCAACAAGTGTTCAAAAGGCTGCCCCGGTATTACTATAGGAGAAATCATCACAAAACTACTCTCTAGAACAACTGCAACGATCCTGGAACAACCCACAAAAAAAATTGGAATTTTTCTTGGGCATGGGGCGCGCTCCACCAATGCCTGGGTAGGGAGCAGGGTGTGCCTTGGTGATTTTCTAGTTCCAGGCACTTGGGCGCAGGGCACGCTCACTTTTTGCCTGGGATGGGCACGGGTCGTGCTCAGGATGAAAACTGGAATTCCAGTGTTGTGGGCGCAGGTTGCGCTCATCTCAGGGCTTGGTAGGGTGCGGGTCGCGCTCTGATGAAATTATGTCAGACATTACCTAGGGCGCAGGTAGCGCTCCACTGGGGAATAGGCGCACTCCGAGCTGCTGATAGTGCTAAAATGGATAAGAAAGATGGTAACCGTGGGAGTGAAAGGTGAGAGATGAAAGTGAGGTGTAGTGTGGGTTGTGAGTGTAGAATGAATGAAATTTTTATAGGTTTTAAGTTGCTAAAACGAATTAGGAAGTTGCCAAAAAGTTTTAAGGCAATTGTCGGAAACAAAAAATTTCCAAAACCGAAAATGGAAACAACTCATATTATTGATTCTAAAACAACTCTAATATCTTTTAGAGTGAATTTAGGATAGAAATTGCCTAACTCATCGAGATTTCATCCTACCACAATATCTATTCATAAGGATGCCCATATCGGCAATATTCTCAACCCTCACTCCAACACAAATTCTAAACTGGAAGATCATATCAAAAATCATGCTAGAGTAAATAATACCACCCCCAAACAATTCGAGAAGGTGGGATTAACGATAAAAACAATGCATAATTTGAAAAGACCCATATTATATTAAAACTGAAATTCAAACAACATTTAACAACCAAATTCAAATTTAAATACGGAATTCATAAATTAACATCCGAACTAAATAAAAAGCAAATACAAAACAACATCAACTCATAATATTTCTAAACCACTCGCTGCTGGTAGTGGAAGGGACATGGGAAGGTGATGGCTCCTGAGCTCCTGATGGGCCAGAGCCATCCGTCCTCAAGGTGACAACGCCAGTGCCTCACGCATCGCTCCTCGAAAGAAGCACCCCTCACGGGGTGGAAAAACGCAAGCATATCGTCTTGAACTTGTCTTTGAGCTTCCATCTCAGCCCTCGTCTATTCCCACCGCTCATCCTCGCGCTGGGCACGAGTCTCGAAGTTATGATGCATGGTAGCCTACCGAGTCCAAAGGTCTTTGCAAATAGGATTGAGAGAACGCATGCCACGATGAATCACAGCCATGCATTCTGCATCCGACCTACACCTCTCCAAGGCATCGGCATCAAAACATGTCGTGTCCTCCTCATCCTCCGAGTTATCCTCTTCGACTACCCTCTCTTCAGGAAACCTCCAAACTCTTTGGATACACTCCATATAAATATGAAGATTTCGGTGCTCTTTCAGGCAAATCCTATCAAACGTCGGAGTCGCTCTCAAGGTCATCATGATCTTCGTTATCAAAACAGGGAGAGGTGCAATACTCTTCCCAACTCCCCTAATCATGTTACTCAAAAAATCTGAAATACAGAACTCATACTTCTGCTCCTGGAGTATCTATAGAATGTGAAAGCAGTTTAGACCTATGTCACTGACTTTCTCCTTCCCTATGACATTCCTACCAATCCACTGAGCTACAGCCAGCTAGTTGGTTTTGAGAGACGACTGGCGAACACAATGCGAGCTCGCATTGTAGTTCCCTTCTGAAATAGTCACGTTCATCAAAGGCTTGACCCCAGTAAATTGGGAATCCTATAATGTGGCATCTAGATGGCGTCTTGGCAGAATGCCTAAAATCTCAGCTAACAACCTAGTGGATACTTCTCTCCTCCTCTCAGCCACCTTAACAAAAATCCTATTTCCATCCAACTCCCTCGTCCTATAAAACTGTCGGACCAAATCTTCATGGTAAAAATCGTCTATCGAGTACCACAAACCACTCCAATCTCTCCTAACCATCTCGTCACCATAAAACAGTGCGAAGTGGTCGGCAGTAAACGCGTGCTCCGACAAAATCCGACGTGTTTGAGCCATTGAGACTTTGGAACGATTTGGGGGTTTAATTGGAATGTGGGGATGGAGTTTGAGACAACCTCACTAACCAAACAGTGGTGGTGGCACGACAGTTCAAATTCCTCAAAAAAAATTTTTTGTTTTTTCTAATATTTTGGTGGTGGGAATTGGTGGGGGAATGATTTGGAGAGGAATTGGGATTGATTTAAATGTTTAGCGAGGGTGTAGTTAGGTTTTTTTTTTTTTTTTTTTTTAAGTTAAGTTTTTAAGCTTAATGGTTGTTAATGGTGGTTTTGGAAGGTGAAATCACGACTGTTATGTTGAAGATGGAGATGCACGTGCGTTGCATGTGTGCACGAGATTGGGCCCAAGCCCAATTTAATTTTTCGCGCAACTTCAAACTAAATTTGTCGCTTCGTTACTGGTCCGATTTTTGCGAATAAGCTATGGAAATGATCAGGAGAGAATTTCCAATCCAATAATCCATAAAACACTCTATTCCGACCTTGGATGATATATAAGAAGATGGAAAATGCCTCGAAGTGCGTGCATGACGTAAGTTATGTGAACGAATGAACTCTAATTTTATAGATAATATCAACCCGAATCAAAATACAATTAAACGGCCTAAGCAACACAAATGGAAAGTTGAACAATCCAGTACATAAACGAACATCCCACCCCCAAACAAATTTTAGACAACAGAGTTTGAAAATTTGTTTTTAAAAGTGGGTCTTTTAAAGTCAGATTCCTGAGACTTCCTAAATTACTATTTTTATGATTTTAACAATTTTTATTTTTTATGAATAAGATTTAATATAAGAAAAACAGTAAAGAAATAAATGCATAATTCACACCATAAAAGAACATGACTCAAAATCCGATAAAACATGCAAGAGTGGAAAACGTGAATTATGTTTAACGTGGACTTAGGATCCGGTACTTACAGCCACACACTCTATAAGGAGTGCCCGGTTACCTGAGTTGTGCACTTGCTAATATATGGAAATGAAAGGAAGTACACCAATGAAAAAGGCCAGTCCTTATAGACAGGGTCCTGTAAAAGGACTTCCTCTACATAAGGGGACAATAGCTCGTGAAAATGTTTCAACCGTTGGCCATTGACTTGAAAGGTACTATTGTCCTTGGGATTTACCAAGGTGATTACCCCATGAGGGGTGACTTCAGTAACCAGAAAAGGACCAGACCAATGGGTTTTTAATTTCCCTGGAAAAATATGTAGACGGGAGTTGTAAAGCAAGACTTTTTGACCTACCACAAACTCTTTCCGCAAGATTTGCTTATCATGAACACGTTTCATGTTAGCTTTATAATCCTTCACGAGATCATAAGAATCACTACGGATTTCTTCAAGCTCATTCAATTGCAACTTGCGCTTGACACCCGCCTCATCGACATTGAAGTTAAGGCTTTTTATATCCCACATAGCACGGTGCTCCAATTTAACGAGCAAATTAGAAGGTTTTCTAAATACAAGTCTAAAGCGGAAACATACCTATAGGAGTTTTGAAAGCCGTCCTATATGCCCATAAGGCATCACATAGATGCTTTGACTAGTCTTTCCTATCAGGATTTACAGTTGTTTCTAATATCTTTTTTATTTCCCTATTAGAAACTTCTACTTGTCCGCTAGTTTGTGGATGATACGGAGTTGCTACTTTATGTGTAACTCCATACTTTTTCACCAGAGATGCAACAACTCTGTTGCAAAAATGTGTTCCACCATCACTAATGATGGCTTTGGGAATGCCAAAATGACAGAAAATATATTCTTTAACAAAAAACACAACTGTCTTATGGTAATTGCTACGGTAAGCCATGGCCTCTATCCATTTAGACACGTAGTCCACGGTGACTAGAATATAAATGAAATAGTGGAAAACTGGAAAAGGACCCATGAAATCAATGCCCCATACGTCAAAAATTTCTACCACCATGATTAGATTCAATGGCATCATATTACGCTTCGTGATTCGCCCAAGTTGTTGGCAACGAATGCACGTCTTGCAATGCACTTGGGCATCTTTAAAGAGAGTAGGCCAATAAAACCCACATTGAAGAATTTTAGCAGCTGTTTTCATACCACTAAAATGGCCACCACACTATTTGTCATGGCAGAATGAGAGAACCTCATTATATTCCCATTGGGGAATACAACGACGAATAATCTAATCCGCACAATACTTGAAAAGGTAGGGCTCATCTAAGTAGTATAGCTTAACTCTGGCCAAGAACTTCTTACATTCATTTCTTGACCAATCATAAAGAATAACATCATATGCTAAATAATTCACAATGTCAGCATACCATGGTGCAGAAAAAATAGCATACAGATGCTCATCCGGAAAAGAGTCGGATATAGAGTCAGAATCATTATCATAGTCGTTTCTAAGTCTAGAGAAGTGGTCGGCAACTACGTTTTCGACCCCTCGTTTGTCCTGTATTTCTAATATGAATTCTTATAGGAGAAGAATCCATTGGATTAATATCTGCTTAGCATCCTTCTTTGCGAGAAGGTACCTAAGGGCTTCATGGTCCGTGTAAACTAGAGTCTTAGAACCAACCAAATAAGGGCGAAATTTATCTAAAGCATAAACGACAGCTAATAATTCTTTTTCAGTAGTTGTATAATTCCTTTGAGCATCGTTTAGAGTTTTACTAGCATAATAAATAATAGTGGATTTATTATCTAGTTTCTGTCCCAAGACAGCACCAACTGGATAATCACTAGCATCACACATGAGTTCGAAAGGTTTAGACCAACCGGGAGGCTGTATAATGGGTGCAGAAGTTAAGACAGCTTTTAAAGTTTTAAAAGCCTGTTTACAGTTAAAATTAAAATCAAAGATGACATCCTTTAAAAGCAGATTAGTTATGGCCTAGCTATTTTCGAAAAATATTTGATAAAGCGCCAATAAAACCTGCATGGCCTAGAAAGGCTCTAATATCATGGACAGTCCGTGGTATAGGTAAAGTCATTATCTTATCTAGTTTGGCCTTATCTACTTCGATGCCATCACTAGATACGACGTGACCTAGTACTATGGCTTTTTTTACCATGAAGTGACATTTTTCCCAATTTAAAACGAGACTCTTCTCTTCACATCATGTTAAAACTTTAGACAGGTTAGACAGGCATTCAGTGAAAGAGTCTCCATAGATAGAAAAATCATCCATGAACACTTCCATGAAACGCTCTACCATGTCACTAAATATATGAAGCATACACCGCTGGAAGGTACCAAGAGCATTACAAAAGATAAAAGGCATTCGTTTATAGGCGTATGTTCCAAAATGACATGTGAAGGTAGTCTTTTCTTGGTCATCAATATCAATAATAATTTGGAAATAGCCAGAGTAGCCATCCAAAAAACAATAAAAAGCATGACCAGCTAGACGTTCAAGCATTTGATCTATAAAGGGTAAAGGAAAATGATCATTTCGTGTCATGGCATTTAAACGTCTGTAATCAATATAGATCCTCTATTTCATAGGACCATGCGTGGCAACATTTTCACCCTTGGCGTTACATACCATGGTAATCCCTGATTTCTTTGGAACTACATGAATGGGACTTACCCATTCGCTATCAGAGATTGGGTATATGATACCCGCATCGAGTAGCCGTAAGACCTTTTCCCTGACCACTTCTTTAATGGCAGGGTTTAAACGACGCTGAGGTTCTCAAAAAGTCTTTGCGTTATCCTCTAAATGGATACGATGAGTGCACACATTAGGGCTAGGGACCAACTAATCGCAGAACGATTTTACCTAATCACCCTGATCAACCGTGTCTCTTCCTCCTTAGATAACAGAGAAGATATAATTACCGGATGACTACCATCCGGATCAAGTTGAATATACTTTAACTCAGGAGGAAGAGGTTTAAGCACCAGGGTGGAAGGAATATCTATAAATGCTTCTGGAGGGTCCTCATCTTGAGTAATGAATACTTGCTTAGGCAGCAGGTCTTCAAACACTGTATATGGAGCAACCGAAGGGTCTACAATTTGTGTAGACTTGAAGATGGTGTTGACTTCCTCTACGTAGGAGTCATCGACAAAATCGGAACTTCCAAAAGAAAGGAATTTATGCATATGGTTTTATGGAAATGTGTTATTAAAGTAATCTTGAGCTAAGCTCTCGATCATGCTAACCTCTCCATCTATAGACGAATCTGGTAACTGTTTCATCATTTTAAAAATATTTACCTCAACCGAAAGATGGCCAAAAGACAAGGACGTCGAACCATCACGGCAGTTTATAAGCGCGTTGGCAGTCGCCAAGAAGGGACGCCCTAAGATGATCAGAACAGAGTCGTTAGCGACTTCTGTATCGAGGATAACAAAATCAGTAGGATAGTAGAAATCCTGGACCTTAACAAGCATGTTTTCAACGACACCCTTAGGGTACTTAATAGATTGATCTGCTAATTGCAACGTCATTTTAGTAGGTTGCATCTCTTGTAGACCTATTTGTTTGTATAGATAATACAGGAGTAAGTTAACACTCGTCCCCAGGTCTAGTAAAGCGGTCATCGTGTGGGAATCTCCTAAGGTGCATTGTACAGTAGAACGACCAGGGTCTTTCTACTTAACAATTTCATTGTGTTCCGTTAAAGTTGGAAACTGTTCAGTTAAAAAGGCATCTTCAGGAATAATTGTGTTACGCCTTTTAGTGCATAACTCTTTGAGAAACTTAGCATGGTGAGGTAATTTTTTAATTGCGTCCAGAAAATGTAAGTTTATCGTTAGATTTTTAAAAACTTTCCTAATCTCATCGAAGTTTGTATCCCTATTTAATATAGCTAATTTCTGGGGAAACGGTGGTTTCTCTCTATATTTAGCGTATGGATCAACTGGATGTCTAACCTTTGCTTTTTGTTTCTTAGGTTGTGGTTTAACTTGTACCTCTACAGGGGTAGGCTCTTCAGTTTCTATTATGGTATCTAGTACAATCTCTAGTGTAGGGACAACTGGTGGGGTAACTATAGGCATAGTTACTTTGTTATCAACCACTCTCCCAGAACAGAGAATGGAGATGGCATTTAGATCACTAACGTTTTCATTTTCCATACTAGTATTACCATTTATCTCAAAGGCTGTGTTTGTTGTTTTAGGATTAGCTATCGCTGGACCTGGAAACACACCTTTGGGTTGCACTTTCTCTTGAGCTAACTGTTGTAAGGAAAGTTGGATGGCTTGTAAAATCTGTTGTTGAGATTGCATAAAGGTATCCAAATGATCCGGTTGTGGAGGAGTGTTAGCTATAGGTTGTGTGACAGGAACTATGTCACGTTGATTATTAATTGGTGGATTTTGATAGTTATTATTGACCAGAACGATACCTCTATTAGTATTATAATTATTATTGTTATAATTATTATAATTACCCTGACCTTGTCGTGGTGGGCCTTGGTTATAATTGTTTGCTGGCCTAACATTTTGATTATTAAACCCTGGAGGTGTTACTTGTTGATTATTTCTCCAACTGAAGTTAGGATGTTGTCTCCAAGGGGTATTAGGAATAGGAAAACTATTAATCGAGCAAACATTATCTTGTTGTGACTGTTGTTGTTCATAGGCGAGAAGACAATAGAAGTCGGGATGCTCTGGACTCAAACAAAAATTACATGGATTGGAGTTGACATTCATGGCGGGGATAGGCGTTTGTTGAACAAAAATAGCCTCTACCTTTTTAGTTAGAGTTTCGATTAAATTTTTAAGTTCCGGATGGGTTTCATCTCAAACATACTGGCAACTTTAACTGTTGTAGAAGAACTAGCGGAACGGGAAAAATCGTCACTACCCCCCCCCCCCCCCAGTTATTATTATGCTTTGTTTGATCTTCTAAAAATTTATAAGCCTCTGAGGCTCCCTTATTTAGGAAACTACCCCCATTCATTATGTCAAGCACCTCCTTGTGGTGGTGTAACAGTCCCTTGAAAAAGGCACGAACTAGTGTGTCTTTCGTGAGGTTATGGTGTGGACACTTGATAAACATAAAAAGATAGTCTTACTAATGAATAAAGCGATAAAACTCTAAACGCAAGTAAAACTATAAACTGGATTGTTACTAGACTTATCAAAGATATTTGTTTTCTACTCTCGAATCTATTGGCGTAGAGTTGGAATAGAAGATTCGTTCCACTCCTAGTCCTTTAGCATTCAAGTTTTCTACAATTGATGGTCTATCCAAAGTCAATGAGAGATTTACGAGGGAATTTATACTACGATGTGAATTCAAATAACAAGATACGAATAACGAAATGACAGGATGCTAAGGGTTTAAATCTAGATAAAGAATTAAAGGGAATTGAATCCACCTTAACTCTACTTAATCAACTAACAAAGACTTGTCGTGATCCAAATTGCAATGCTTCGCATATCAAAATGGTAATTCTAATCCCTAATTATACATGGCATCTCTACCAATTAATAACTAGCATGTGAGGTCGTCCACCCATTCTCATGGCAAATCAACGACCTTTTAGAGTGGAATAAACTCTCACGACGATTTCTAAGTTAACAAAGATCAAGTTTCATCAAGGCTTCTTCAACCCCTCTAATGGAGGTTTAGCCTTGATTCATCAAGCTATCATTTCCCATTGAATTAACACTAGACATAATATAAAGGTTTGAACTTTACTAATTTTGATTAAACAATATTTCAAATCTAATTAATAACTAAGAATTGAATAACAACAAGAATTAAAATTAGATCTACACATTTAAATGACAAATTCGACATGAACAAGAATAAACTATTTTATTTATCTAATCAATGAAGAACAATGATTCAAAGAATTAATCTAAAACAAGGAATAAAACTAATTAATTTAACTAATTGAATTCAAAAAAACTAAATCTACAAGCTATTTTAATGGCTACTTTTTATTCTAAGCTATCTAACTTTATTTCTTCATAGTTAAGTCTTGTTTTATGTAAAGAAGGAGACCAGATCCACAATTTCATGCATAGGCTGAGGTCTCATATTTTGTGCCGGAAAATCGAGCCCAAAGCCCAATTTTTTCAATCCACAGAGCCTATTTCAGCTAGCTTTGACTTCAACAGACTTTTTCTCCACTTTTGCTCCTCTTATTGGGTCAAGGCTTAGACCATTGGAAAGCTTTTTCTGAGCCGATCGTTTTGACATAACGTAAGCCCAAATCCGAGGCCTGAGTCCAAAGATATGGTCTTCGGAAGTTCTACTGACTTGTGCACTGTTTCTGCCCGTGTTGACTTTTCATCTTTTGACCGGGCTTCATAAAGGCTTGTCTGCTTGAATCTTGGCCTTTATCACAGAAATTCTTAGCAACCAACCCTTTGCTCCTTTATATCGTCAGAGTGGCACATTTCTGCACATAATTGAGTTCCATGCCTGAAATACATAAAAGCACGTAATTAGCATTAACTCTTATTTATTACTCGCATAATTGTTCTAAAAGTAGTATTATTAAGGGGTTAAAACTACAGTTTTGGGCACTTATAAACACTCTATAAGTAGATTGGTGAAACGATTCCAAGCCTCTGAAAATGATTCATGAGGATTCTATTGAAAGAAATAAATCTTGGAAAGCATTTCATCGGTCTTCAGTGGTGGGTAAAAATGTTCCATAAATAGTTGAACAAGTTTAGCCCACGAAGCTCTGAAATTAGGCGCCAAGGTTAACCAAGACGCCTTTATCGGCTAAAGTGAAGGGAAATACCCTTAGTTTAATTTGTTCAGCACCAACCGTAGGATGGTGAAATGTAGTAAGGACTTGGTCAATCCTACGCATGTGCTGATAAGGCTTTTCATGGTCTAACCCATGAAAAATGGGTAACAAATTAAAAATATTTAGGGGGATTCGAAAATCCCCCACTGGGTCTGATAGAACGATGCAAGATTTAGGGCTATCGTTCAAGGCTTTGTAAAAGTTAGAGAGAGGAGACTCTCTTTCTTCAGCCATTACTTCAGGTGGTGTGTGTGGTATATTAGCTAGAGGTGTAGTGAGTGGTATACTAGAAAGGCGTGTTTGTTAACATTACCAGTTGATTACGTTAGGCGTTTTTCTTTGGCCTGACCTTAATCACATGCAAGGTTAAGCCAATCTTAACGAAACACAACAACACTCCAAACAATCCTGATATGCTAGTATGAACCTCTAACAGGAGATGCGAGGTGTGGAAGAAAAGAGTACCTGAATGCCTCCTTGCTTCGCTCATTAATAGTGTCTTGTTTACGCTTGCTCAGTGTGTATAACAAGTTAAAACACTGAAAACTATGAAGAAATGGAAATTTGAAACAAATCTGTGGAAATCGGGTAGTTTCAGCAGAGGGTGCAGGTCACGCTCAAAATAAGCCTAGGTAGGGAGCAGGTAGCGCTCAGGTTCAAGCTGGAGTTCTAGGTGTTTGGGCGCAGGTCGCGCTCCAATTTAGCCTTGGTAAGGCGCAGGTCGCACTCAGGGAAAACCTCGAGGTCCAGACGCTTTAGTGCGGGGGGCGCTAGTGTTTTGCCTTGGCAAGGCGTAGGTCATGCTCAACCAAAAAGCGGAGTTCCAGGCGCTTGGGCGTAGGTCGCGCTCCAATTTAGCTTGCCCAGGGCACGGGTCGCGCTCCGTGTAATTCTTCGAGGAAATTTTTTTAGTGCTGAAATGGACAACCACAGTGAGAATCAAGCAAGGGTGGGTGGGTTATGAGACTTTGGAAAACTAACAATTCTAAAGAAAACAATACTAAAGGGAACTAAGATGGCAGCGGCGCCATTTGATAAAAGGATAAAATTGAATAGTTTTACTAATGAATAAAGCGATGAAACTCTAAACGCAAGTAAAACTAAAACTGAACTATACTCGTGATTATCAAAGATTTCTACTCTCGATACTATTGAAGTAGAGTTGGAATAGAAGATTCGTTCCACTCCTAGTTCTTTAGCATTCAAGTTTTCTATAATTGTGAATCTATCCAAAGTCTAACGAGAGTTTTACGAAGGGAATTCTAAGAACAAGATACTAACTATAATGATTCAACTACGAAATGCTACGGGATACTAAGGTTTGAATCTAGAATAAGAATTAGGGGGGAATTGAATCCACTTTGAATCCAACTTAATAGACTAGCATAGATTGTTGTAATCCAATTCTCACGTTCTTATGGTTAGAATTAGTCGTTCTAATCCCTAATTATACATGGCATCTCTACAAATTCATAACTAGCATGTGAGGACGTCCACCCATTCTCATGGCGAATCAACGACCTTCTAGAGTGGAATAGACTCTTACAACGATTCTACACTACACAATCAAGTTTTCATCAAGGTTTCATCAAACCCCTCTAATGGAGGTTTAGCCTTGATTCATCAAAATATCATTTCCCAATGAAATTAAACTAGACATCATATAAAGGTTCTAACTTTTGAACTAAACAATAATTTAAATCTAAATTAACAACTAAGAAATCATTAATGACTAAGAATCAAAATTAGATCTAAGCAATTTTTAATAGCAAAATCAAAATTATCAAGAACTAACTATTTTATTTATCTAATGAATGATAAACAATGATTCAATACTGAAATTAAAACAAGAATAACAACTAATTAATTAATTGAAAAAAACTAGATCTAGAATTAAGCTTTAATGGCTACTCTAATGGCTACTTTCTATCCTAAGCTAAATTGATTCTTAAGAGCTAAGTCTTGTGTGTGGAAATGGAGGAGACCAGATCCACATTTTTGTGCATGGGTTGAGGGTCCATGTTTTGGGTCGAAAAATCAAGCCCAAAGCCCAATTTCTTCAGTCCACAGGGCCCTTTTCAGCTTACGTTAATTTCAATAGCCTTTTTGTCTACTTCTGCTCCTCTGCTTGGGTCAAGGTTTATACCATTGGAAATCTCTCTCCGAGCTGGTCATTTTGACATAAGGTACGCCCAATTCCGAGGCCTAAGTCTAAAGATACGATCTTCGGAAGTTCTACTGACTTTTGTTTGCTGTTTCTGCCCATGTTGGCCTTTAATCACAGAACTTCTTAGCAACCAACCCTTGCTCCTTTATATCGCCAAAGTGGCAAATTTCTGCACATAATTGACTTCAATGCCTGAAATACATAAAAATACGTAATTAGCATTAACTCTTATTTATTACTCGATTAATTGGTATAAAAGTATTATTGTTAAGGGGTTAAAACTACTGTGTTGGGCTCTTATCAGTGTGATATATGAGAAATGACACAGAGGAGTAGTTTTTCCGAATTGAGAAAATCACGTATCTACTTACTTGATCACCATCCTAACCCTAGGCGAGAATTTAGGCCGTCTTTGGATCGACATAGCCAAAAATTCATACTTGTTACAAATTTTACCGCTAGTCACTCCACTAAACCTTTCATGAAACCTTCCACTTTCACCAAAAATTCCTTACCCATCTATTAACCCCAAATAAAATAACCTACCTAAATGATGAGTATGAGAAATAGGATAAAATGTAGAAAAATAAAGAGAAAGAGTTGTTCTAAATAAAAGTCAGTTACTTGCTTCAGGAAAGAAAAATAGAATTATGTTTCTTAAGCTTTTGAAAAAAAATATATATTATTAGAACTCCAAAGGCTTAAGAGCAAAGTATGGAAACTCATGTAGAAGTAGGGAAAGAAAACAAGGATTTCTCTAGTGTAAATATCTTGAAAACCTTATTCTCTCATACTTGCCATTTTTTATTTTCCATTTCCATTTTCTTTTACACCACCACCTAAGTCCCATAATACCTAATAAAAACCTCTAGCTCAATTAGGAGTAGGATGGTGTGATAATAAGTAGTAGATGTGATTGATCGACCTCGACTCCTCTATTTTTCATTGAGATGTGAGGAAACGTGTGCCACTGCACACTAGAGTTAGCGAAACCTGAGTGGAAAAATTAAGAGCGAATTTGTGTTTCGACACATACCTGTGAGAACCTATTTAGGGACGCTCTCCAAAGGATCCAGAAACAACCATGCTTGTACATTTCAATGTATGCATGTTCATATGTAGATGTTTTAATTATTGTATGCATATTAACTAGAGTTTTATAGGAATTAATCATCATTCTCCGCTATGGAGATGTATATATATCTGAGATTAATTTAGGAAACAAGCTTTTGCTACTGAGTCATTGTAGTATAGATGAAGTTTGTGAGTATCTTCTTTGGAAAACTCTCACGAGGCTATAACTCATCCACTAGGGAATTCCTAGTGGTTTAAGGCCTTGTTGCATACGGTCAATGCAACCACACTCTGCGAAATGAGAATTACCTTAGGATTGCACATTTTTGGCCACTTATCTGTATATATGTCTCTTCTTTGCTTGAGGACAAGCAAAGTGCTGTTTGGGGGTGGTGTGATAAGCACCCAAAACTGTATTATAAAACCCCATAGAGATGTAACATTTTGGTTAATTATGTGCTTAATAATTATGAAATAATCATATTTTCGTGCTTTTGCAGGTTTGCGTAACCAACGTAAAAATAATGATAAAGCTTGTATTTAAACACGGAATAGTAAGTATACATAAAGCTTTCCAATTAAGCCCATATGAAACCCAACAAATCTGGACTAAAGCCCAAAGACTCAAACAGAACATAATCAAGTCAGAAACGAGATTACGTTCACAGAAGCATCAAGCTTCCGAAGCTCATATCTTTTAAACCAGGACTCCAAATTTGGCAAGTGAGCTGCTTAGACGATCAGTGCGACAAACTCTATGCAAAGGCAGGAAGTTATAAAAATGCCAAAACACCGGCCCACCACTAGATGCAGCACAGGAACTTTATGGGCCCACATGATTGGATGAGTTATCATGTCCCAAGTCAAGCTCACAAGTCAAACAAATAATTTGTACCACATGACACCTTGCATCTCATTAATTGGCACCACATGACACGTTGTATCTCATTAATTAGCAAGACTTGACTTTAGATTCTTGTAATAGTGATTATTTTGTCTAGATTTAGTTTTAGATAGGATGGAATTTAATGTGGGAGGTGCTTCACGTGGGATGGAAGAGAGAATGCTCTCATATGTAGTAACTTGGAAAATGAGAGCATTCATTCCTTGTCTTGTATTTTTTTCTTTTGCTTGTTTTATGTTAAGCTCTTGTAATAGTTTTAATGGTGAGAACATTTATGTTCTTCTAAATTAAATTTATATTTCCTTAAGGCAAATTTAGTTTTTTCTCTTATTATTCTTCTTGCTCTTTCATAATAGCATAACACATAACACATGAGCATTAGAATCCCACGATCATGAGCTAAAACCTTCCTTTGTGGAAGGTTAATGAAGCTCATGTGAGGAATAACTTTTGTTATTGAATTCTATTTATTTGTTTAGGACAAATAAACTAGACTTTATATCCTACCCCAAAATGGTAGTTGGTGTAGAGTCTTGTTAGGAATTGAGGTGATTTCTTAGAGATAAGTCATTGCTTTTGTTTCTCATGCTAGCAATATGATCTTACAGATGAGTTATATTGTTAGGGATCAAAACTCTATTCTTTATTAAGATTTATCTATGAATTCTAAGAAAGATTAAAGATGTAATAAACTAGATTCAATCAATAAAGGTTTGTCTTCACATGAGTGGATTTAACCCTCCACCCCCTTCTATCTATCCATTTCTCTTTTTTTAGTGGTGCATATTTACATAACCTTAATTTAAGAATCTAAAAGTAAGCTAAGTAGTTTAAGTATAACTCAATCATAAAAAAAAATCCTTCTCACTAGTTTTCCTTGAACAATTCTAGTTGTAATGTCATCCTTGTCTTAAGTTGGAACGAACCCTTACTCTAACAATACACATGAAGAACGTGAGTAAGGAACTTGAGTGTTGGTATGAAAACGGATAAAGAAACTTCAAATCTTTACCCCGCAAAAGTGTTAACATCAATGAGCTTGAAGAAATCCGTAGCGATTCTTATGATTTAGCAAATGATTATAAAGCTAACATGAAACGTATTCAAGATAAACATATTTTGCATAAACAGTTTGATCTTGGACAAAAGGTTTTGCTATATAACTCACGTTTGAATATTTTTCCTAGTAAATTAAAAACACGTTGGTCCGGACCTTTTCTGGTTACTGATGTCACCCCTCAAGGGGTAATCACCTTGGTAAATCCCAAGGATAATAGTACCTTTCAAGTAAATGGCCAGGGCTTAAAATATTTCCACAAATTACGTTTGCTTGTTGTAGAAGAAACCCTTCTACAAACCCTAGCTGAAATTAAGGGAATTGACCCTAATGTGTGCACTCATCGTATCCATTTACAGGATAACGCAAAGACTTCCTGCGAACCTCAGCGTCGTTTAAACCCTGCCATGAAAGAAGTGGTCAGGGAAGAGGTCTTACGGTTACTCGATGTGGGTATCATATACCCAATCTCTGATAGCGAATGGGTAAGTCCCATTCATGTAGTTCCAAAGAAATCAGGGATTACCATGGTACGTAATGCCAAGGGTGAATATGTTGCCACACATGGACCTATGAAATGGAGGATCTGTATTGATTACAAACGTTTAAATGCCATGACACGAAAGGATCATTTTCCTTTACCCTTTATAGATCAGATGCTTGAACGTCTAGCTGGTCATGCTTTTTATTGTTTTTTGGATGGCTACTCTGGCTATTTCCAAATTATTATTGATATTGATGACCAAGAAAAGACTACCTTCACATGTCCTTTTGGAACATACGCCTATAAACGAATGCTTTTTTACCTTTGTAATGCTCCTGGTACCTTCCAGCGGTGTATGTTTCATATATTTAGTGACATGGTAGAGCGTTTCATGGAAGTGTTCATGGATGATTTTTCTATCTATGGAGACTCTTTCACTGAATGCCTGTCTAACCTGTCTAAAGTTTTAACACGATGTGAAGAGAAGAGTCTCGTTTTAAATTGGTAAAAATGTCACTTCATGGTGAAAAAAGGCATAGTACTAGTTCACGTCGTATCTAGTGAGGGCATCGAAGTAGATAAGGCCAAACTAGATAAGATAGCGACTTTACCTATACCACGGACTGTCCGTGATATTAGAGCCTTTCTAGGCCATGCAGGTTTTTATAGGCGTTTTATCAAAGATTTTTCTAAAAAAGCTAGACCCTTAACTAATCTGCTTTTAAAGGAGGCCATCTTTGATTTTAATTTTAACTGTAGACAGGCTTTTGAAACTTTAAAAGTTGCATTAACTTCTGCACCCATTATACAGCCTCCCGATTGGTCTAAACCTTTCGAACTCATGTGTGTTGCTAATGATTATGCAGTTGGTGTTGTCTTGGGACAGAAACTAGATAATAAATCCACTGTTATTTATTATGCTAGTAAAACTCTAAATGATGCTCAAAGGAATTATACAACTACTGAAAAAGAATTATTAGCTATCGTTTATGCTTTAGATAAGTTTCGTCCTTATTTGGTTGGTTCTAAGACTCTATTTTACACGGACCATGCAACCCTTAGGTACCTTCTCGCTAAGCAGAGATTGATCCGATGGATTCTTCTTCTGCAAGAATTCACATTAGAAATAAAGGACAAACGAGGGGTCGAAAACGTAGTTGCTGACCACTTATCTAGACTTACAAACGACGATGATAGTGATTCTGACACCATACCGGACTCTTTTCCGGATGAGCATCTGTATGATATTTTTTCTGCACCATGGTATGCTGACATTGTGAATTATTTAGCATCTGATGTTATTCCTTATGATTGGTCCAGAAATGAACGTAAGAAGTTCTTGGCCAGAGTTAACCTATACTACTGGGATGAGCCCTACCTTTTCAAATATTGTGCGGATCAGATTATTCGTCGTTGTATTCCCTAATGGGAATATAATGAGGTTCTCTCATTCTGCAATGACAAAGAGTGTGGTGGCCATTTTAGTGGTATAAAAACAGCTGCTAAAATTCTTCAATGTGGGTTTTATTGGCCTACCCTCTTTAAAGATGCCCAAGTGAATTGCAAGACGTGCATTCGTTGCCAACAACTTGGGCGAATCACGAAGCGTAATATGATGCCATTGAATCCAATCATGGTGGTAGAAATTTTTGACGTATGGGGCATTGATTTCATAGGTCCCTTTCCAATTTCCCACGGTTTCATTTATATTCTAGTCGTCATGGACTACGTGTCTAAATGGATAGAGGTCATGGCTTGCCATAGCAATGACCATAAGATAGTTGTGTTTTTTGTTAAAGAATATATTTTCTGTCGATTTGGCATTCCCAAGGCCATCATTAGTGATGGTGGAACACATTTTTGCAACAGAGTTATTGCATCTCTAGTGAAAAAGTATGGAGTTACACATAAAGTAGCAACTCCATATCATCCACAAACTAGCGGACAAGTAGAAGTTTCTAATAGGGAAATCAAAAAGATATTAGAAACAACTGTAAATCTTTATAGGAAGGACTAGACAAAGCGTCTATCTGATGCCATATGGGCATATAGGACAGCTTTCAAAACTCCTATAGGTATGTCTCCCTTTAGACTTGTATTTGGGAAACCTTGTCATTTGCCCATTGAATTGGAGCACCGTGTTATGTGGGCTATAAAAAGCCTTAACTTCAATGTCGATGAGGCGGGTGTCAAGCGCAAGTTGCAATTGAATGAGCTTGAAGAAATCAGTAGCGATTCTTATGATCTCGCGAAAGATTATAAAGCTAACATGAAACGTGTTCATGATAAGCAAATCTTGCACAAAGAGTTTGTGGTAGGTCAAAAAGTCTTGCTTTACAACTCCCGTCTACATATTTTTCTAGGGAAATTAAAAACCCGTTGGTCTAGTCCTTTTCTGGTTACTGAAGTCACCCCTCATGGGGCAATCACCTTGGTAAATCCTAAGGACAACAGTACCTTTCAAGTCAATGGCCAACGGTTGAAACATTTTCACGAGCTATTGTCCCCTGATGTAGAGAGGAAGTCCTCTTACAGGACCCTATCTATGAGGACTGGCCTTTTTCATTGGTGTACTTCCTTTCATTTCCATATATTGGTAAGTGTACCACTTAGGTAACCGGGCCCTCTCTATGGAGCGTGTGGCTGTAAGTACCGGATCCTAAGTCCACGTTTAACATAATTCACGTTTTCCACTCTTGCATGTTTTCTCGGATTTTGAGTCATGTTCTTCTATGGTGTGAATTATACATTTATTGCTCTACCGTTTTTCTTATATTAAATCGTATTCATAAAAAAAAAAAATTGTTAAAATCATAAAAATAGTAATTTAGGAAGTCTCAGGAATCTGACTTTAAAAGACCTACTGTTAAAACAAATTTTCAAACTCTGTTGTCTAAAATTTGTTTGGGGGTGGGATGTTCGTTTTTCCGTAATGGATTGTTCAACTTTCCATTTGTGTTGCTTAGGACGTTTAATCGTATTTCGATTCGAAGTGACATTATCTATGAATTTAGAGCTCATTCGTTAACATAACTTACGTCATGCATGTACTTCGAGGCATTTTTTATCTTCTTATATGTCATCCACGATCGGAATAAGGTGTTTTATAGATCATTGGATTGGAAATTCTCTCTTGATCATTTCCATAGCTCATTCGTAAAAATCGGACCAGTAACAAAGCGGCAATTTTAGTTTGAAGTTGCGCAAAAAATCGACAAATTTTGAAAATTTGAATTGGGCTTGGGCCCAATCTCGCACGCACGTGCGTCCCCTTCATCCCAAACCAAAATAGTCGTGAGTTAAGCTTCATTTCCGCCATTACCAAGCTTCTAAACCTAAAATAAAAAAAAATAAAAAAAATTTAAAAAAACAAATCTAATTACACCCACGCCAATAAATTAAAAACACCCTAAATCTTCTTAAATTCATTCCCCCACCAATTCCCACCACCAAAACTTTAGAAAAAACAAAAAAAAATTTGTGGAATTTGAACTGTCGCGCCACCACCACTGTTTGGTTAGTGAGGTTGTCTCAAACTCCATCCCCACATTCAAGTTAATCCCCACTTCGTCCCAAATCTTAAAATGGCTCAAAGAAGTCGGATTTTGCCGGAGCATGCGTTTACTGCCGACCACTTCGCTCCATTTTACGGTGACGAAATGGTTAGGAGAGATTGGAGTGGTTTGTGGTACTCGACAGAGGATTTTTACCATGAAGATTTGGTCTGATAGTTTTATAGGACGAGGGAGTTAGATGGAAATAGGATTTTTGTTAAGGTGGCTGGGCGGAGGAAGGAAGTATCTACTGGGTTGTTAGCTGAGATTTTAGGCATTTCGCCTAGACACCATCTCAATGCCACACTACAAGATTCCCAATTTACTGGGGTTGAGCCTTTGACGATCGTGACTATTTTGGAAGGGAACTACAATGCGAGCTCCCATTGTGTTCGCCAGTCGTCTCTCAGAACCAATCAGCTGGCTATAGCTCAGTGGATTGGTACGAATGTCATAGGAAAAGAGAAAGTCAGTGACATCGGTTTGAACTGCCTTCACATTCTATGGATACTCCAAGAGCAAAAGTACGAGTTCTGTATTTTGGAGTTTTTAGGTAACATGATTAGGGGAGTTGGGAAGAGTATTGCACCTCTCCCTGTTTTGATAACCAAGATCATGATGACCTTGAGAGCGACTCCAACTTCTGATAGGATTTGCCTGAAAGAGCACCGAAATCCTCATATTTATACGGAGTGTATCCAAAGAGTTTGGAGGTTGCTTGAAGAGAGGGTAGTCGAGGAGGATGACTCAGAGGATGAGGAGGACATAGCATGTTTTGATGCCGGTGCCTTGGAAAGGTGTAGGTCGGATACAGAACGCATGGTTGTGATTCATCGTAGCATGCGTTCTCTTAATACTATTTGTGAAGACCTCTGAACTTGGCAGGCTACCATGCATCATAACTTTGAGACTCGTGCTCAGCGCGAGGATAAGGGGTGGGAACAGACAAGGGCCGAGATGGAAGCTCAGTGCAAGTTCCGAGATGATATGCTTGCACGCTTTCCACCCCAGGGGGGTGCTTCTTCTGAGGAGCTGTCTGTGAGGCACAAGCGTCGTCGCAGTAGGACTGATGGCTCTTTCCCATCAGGAGCTCAGGAGACTTCACCTTCCCATGTCCCTTCCACTACCAGCAGCGAGTGGTTTAGGAATATTATGAGTTGATGTTGTTTTGTATTTGCTTTTTATTTTAGTTCGGATGCTAATTTATGAATTCCGTATTTAATTTTGAATTTGGTTGTTAAATGTTATTTGAATTTCCCTTTTAATATAATCCGGTTCTTTTTAAATTGTGCATTGTTTTTATCATTAATCCCACCTTCCCGAATTGTTTGGGGGTGGTATTATGTATTCTAGCATGATTTTTTATATGATCCTCCGGTTAAGAATTTGTGTTGGAGTGAGGGTTGTGAATATTGCCGAAATGGGCATGGCTATGAGTAGATATTGTGATAGGATGAAATCTCGATGAATTAGGCAGTTTCTATCCTAAATTCAACCTAAAAGATATTAGGTTGGTTTTGGAATAGAGAATATGGGTTGTTTTCGTTTCCGAGTTTGGAAATTTTTTGTTTCCGGCAATTGCCTTTAAACTTTTTGGTAACTTCCCGATTAGTTTTAGCAACTTAAAACCTATAAAAACTTTATTCATTCTACACTCACAACCCACACTACACCTCACTTTCATCTCTCACCTTCCACTCCCACGATTCCCATCTTCTTATCCATTTTAGCACTATCAGTAGCTCGGAGCGCGCCTACGCCCCAGTGGAGCGCGACCTACGCCCGAGGCACTCTCTGACAGAATTTCATCAGAGCGCGACCCGCGCCCTACCAAGCCCTGAGCTGAGCGCGACCTGCGCCCACAATACTACAATCCCAGTGTTCATCCTGAGCGCGACGCGCGTCCATCCCAGGCACAAAGTGAGCGCGAACTGCGCCCAAGTGCCTGGAACTCGAAAATCACCAAGGCGCAACCCGCGCCCTATCCAGGCATAGGGGGAGCGCACCCCGAGCCCAGAACCCTGTAGGCAAGAAAAACTCCAATTGTTTGTGGGTTGTTCCAGGATCCTTCGTAGCTATTCCGGCAAGTTATTGGGGATGACATTCCCTCGTATCATACCAGAACAGTCTTTCGAAGACTTGTTCCAAAGTGACACCTATGGTGCGTGGTTTCGCGAAGTGATCATTCTAGCAGGATGGGAGCCACTATTGGTAAGTCCTGATGAACTTTATTCTCCCACACTTACATCTTATTTTTATGATAATTGTAAGTTCTTTGATAGACTAGATGGAGAACAAGTGTTCTCCATCACAATCGGGGATGAACCAATGGAAATTACCAAGTTCTTGTTAGCCTTTGCTCTCGAACTTGCTATGCCCGCTGAAATACAAGACTTATGGGCCTATTTGGTAGATAATATGTACCTCTATAACTATGAGGATTTGCATGAGCATTATGGGGCAGGAATCTTTAGGATAAAGGACCAAGGGGAATATAACGTCGCCCTTGGTAGCCTGTCCATGAACATGGGCACAGTGATGTTTTTTATAATGCTAAACATATTAGGGGAGTGACATTTTTCTTCTGCGAATGATGCCACTTGCAAGGTTTTCCTTGCTCTAGCTGAGGGACGCTGCTATATGACCTTCCCAAGACATTAATGTCTAGTTTAGCATGAGCCCAGAACATGAGGCATAAGTATCTTCTTATGCCTGTTTTAGTTTGCCGTATTATACTATGTTTCTTCCCTATTTTTTGTGCCCGTTACACGGATCGGGTAGGGGTCGACATTGTGAGACCCACCAATTCTATTATTCAATCTTTCCGTGCAATGACTTGGCCGGGATGGCAGGTGCAACCTCATTCGGTTGCCCCCTACACCCCATCCGACCAAGTGGTGCTTGACAGGTTAGCTATAGTAGACGATAAGTGGCGTGAAGCCTGGCAGATTACCATGGCGTGGCAGGATGCAAAGGAACCTCATTTCTTCATTAAGGATGAGGAGGAAAATGTTTAAACGGGAGTTAAGGTTAGTTTTTATTTCAGTTAGTGTCTGCTTATGTCCCAAGCAATTTGTTTCTCATTAACCCCTTACGGGTGGAACTCTTATAGAGTTGCATCAGTTTTTCTTTTCTATATTAGTATGTTTAACCTTATTTTGCAGATGTTCCAGAATTTCACGCGTTTCAATGGTATTTCTCTACCCTATTTATTTAAACATTTTGAGGACAAAGCATGCTTCTTGTTTGGGGGGCATAGAAACACGTGTAATTAAGGCATCTGTTACGATATAGATATGTATAATATGCACCTGTTTTCTAGTTTAAAAATTCAAAAATTATAAAAATATAAATAAAAAGTATGATATACACTTAGGAATATTGGTATTGTTTTCTTTCTCTATGCTCTTAATAATCTAGAAGTCTCACGTAGCTTTTGCATTAGAATAGTTTTTAGAAACTTTGGCTAATATGTAGGTAATAATCCTTGCATCTATCTAGAAATATGTTACATGAGTATCTATGATTGTTGGCAGTAAGTTTCTGAAATCTAGGCTAGAGTACTTATTCTACAAATCCTGTGAGAATATAGCCTAAAGCCTTATATGAGTGAACATTTGAGAAATGACATAAGGGAGAAGTAAAATTCAGATAGAGAAATCACACGTCCACTTGCTTGATTACTATATCATATCCTAAGCGAGAATTTAGGCCCTCTTTGGATCGATATAGACAGAAATTCAAACCTATGAATTATTTTCCGCTAGTAGCCCCTTTTAGCCTTTCTTGAGCCTTTCACAAACCACAAATCATTTACCCAATTACAAAACAAAACAAAATAAAAAAATCAACCTACCTAATTCTTTGAATAAGTCTGAGAATAGAGATGAAGAATAGAAAAGAGAAGAACCTTTGAAATCAAGAATTCGTTAGTCGCTTCAGAACAGAAAAGTAAGTTTCCATCCAAATAAAAAACTAAAAAATAAAAATAAAAGGAAATAAAGAGTTAGAACTCCAAAAATAGAATTAAGGAGTCAAAATCCAAAGAAAAAGAAAAAAAAAATATGGCTAAGGATGGAAACAAAGTGTAGAAGCAAAAGTAAAGAATAAGGTTTTCTCTAGTTACATAATATGAAGACTCTATTATCTCAGACTTGTCCTCTTTGAATATCCATTTCCTTCCTTCTTAAACCATCTCCTAATCCCCGCAACACCTAATAAAGACCTCTAGCTCAATTAGAAATAGATTAGTGTGATAGTAAGTGGCAGATGTGTTTGATCGACTCCGGCTTTCTTGTGTGTCATTAAGATTGTAAGGTAAAGTGTGCCCACTGCACACTGGAGTAGCGAAACTTGAGTGGAAAAATCAGAGTGATTTTTGTCTTGACATTTATGTGAGAACCTACTTAAGGACGCTATTCCGAGTTTTCATAAACGGACCTGCTAGTACATCTCATAGTATTACTCATTGTATATATGTTTATTCGTAGATGATTGATTATTATGCATATATTAGCTTAGGTTTTGACTTGATTATTCTTTATTCATTGCTAGTGAGATGTAAAGATAACTGAGACATAGATAAGAAAACAATAGTTTATTTCTGAGTCGTTGTAGTATAGATGAAGTTTGTGAGTACCTTCACTAGAAAACTCTCACGAGGCTATAACTCGTCCACTAGGAAATTCCTAGTTGTTTAAAGCCTTGTTGCATATGGTCAATGCAATCGCACTCGGCGAAATGAGATTAGTTAGAACTCCATTTTTCGTCACTTATGCTAATTTCTCATATTTGCTTGAGGAAAAGCAAAATGCTGTTTGGGGGTGGTTTGATAAGAGCTCAAAACTGTAGTTTTAACCCCTTAACAATAATACTTTTAGACCAATTATGCGAGTAATAAATAAGAGTTAATGCTAATTACGTGTTTTTATGTATATCAAGCATTGAAGTCAATTATGTGTAGAAATGTGTCACTTTGGTGATATAAAGGAACAAGGGTTGGTTGCTAAGAAGTTCTGGGATTAAAGGCCAAGACGGGCAGAAACAACACACAAAAGTCAGCAGAACTTCTAAAGATCGTATCTTTGGACTCAGGCCTTGGAATTGGTTGTACCTTATGTCCAAACGACCATCTTGGAAAGAGCTTTCTAATGGTCCAAACCTTAACCCAATCAGAGGAGCATAAGTGGACGAAAAGCCTATTGAAGTCGAAGCCAGCTGAAAAAGGCCCTGTGGACTGAAGAAATTGGGCTTTGGGCTCGATTTTCCAGCCCATGCACGAAAATGTGGATCTGGTCTCCTCCATTTACATACACAAGACTTAGCTCTTAAGAAAAAAGTTAGTTGAGGTTAGAAGGTATCCATTAGACTGGTCATTAAACCTTAGTTCTAGATCTAGTTTTGGGAATTTTAATTAGTTTATTAATTAGTTTTCATTCCTTGTTTTAGATTAAGTATTGAATCATTGTTTATCATTCATTAGATAAATAAAATAGTTAGTTCTTGTTAAATTCGATTTTGTTATTTATTGAATTACTTAGATATAAATTCAGTTATTAGTTGTTATTCAATTCTTAGTTGTTAATTTAGATTTCAGTTATTGTTTAGTTAAATTCAATAAAGGTTGAATTTTTATATTATGTCTTATTCAATTTCATTTGGAAATGATAGTTTGATGAATCGATACTAAACCTCCATTAGAGGGGTTTGATGAAGCCTTGATGAAAACTTGATCAAACTAGCTTAGAATCATTATAAGAGTCTATTCCACTCTAGAAGGACGTTGATTCGCCATGAGAATAGGTGGACGTCCTCACATGCTAGTTATGAATTAGTAGAGATGTCATGTATAATTAGGGATTAGAACGACCAATTCTTACCGTAAGAATTGGATTACAACAATATATGCTAGTTTCTTAAGTTGGATTCAAGGTGGATTCAATTCCCCCCTAATTCTTATTCTAGATTCAACCTTAGTATTCCGTAGCATTTTGTAGTATAATTCGTAATTCTCTCATTGACTTTGGTAGGATTGATAGTCGTAGGAAACTTGAATGCTAAAGAACTAGGAGTGGAACGAATCTTCTATTCCAACTCTACTTCAATAGTATCGAGAGTAGAAATCTTTGATAAGTCTAGTACAAGTTTAGTTTGTAGTTTTACTTTCGTTTAGAGTTTCATCACTTTATTCATTAGTAAAACTATCATTGTTACGGTTATTAATACTCGGAAGACTATTAATATTTTCAATAGCTTACATCGTGTTATATACACCTTATATAGTATCTTCAAGAGAAACTATAAACAGTTGAAGCCACATCAGATAATTGCAAAATTAAAGATAAAGCAATTGAAGCCATAACTAATTACATATTCAAAAGTACCCACAAAATCCCATTCTTGCAACAACCAAAATATCAATAACAAACAGTTGTAATTCCAAAAGGGAAGAAGGGCTAAAAATGTCAACTGCTTTATATTGTGTCCTAAATGGAGACAAAGTCAGAACTATTACGATCACAGCCCCCTTGTCATCGATGAAGTTTTTGCATGTGCGTCTGTTGTGCCCTTCCATGTTGCACAAAGTGCAACATCTTTTACACTTTTGACCCTTATGCTCTGCTCTTATCTTCATTCTCTTCATAGAAATCCGACTAGGTTTGCGCTTCAAGGGAGGGGGCAGGACGCGCTCTTCCTCCTCTATAATGTCCCACTGCCCCTTACTCGGAATGCCAACCCACACCTCATGATAACACCGTTGCCAGTTTGCAGTACTGTAGTACGAATCAACACATGTCATATGACAAGCTTGGTGACTCACACTTATGGCTTTGCATGCATGCGCACACGGGATTCCCATATGTTGGAAATACCCACACGAGCATACCCTATTTTCAAGATTGACACAAAATATTCAACAGCGGTCGGTCTTGATTAGATACTCCCCAGTCCCAGCCTTTGAGTGTGTGAATTCCAATGCCTTGGTGATGTTAGCTCGCACCAAACCAATAGCCCTGGGTGTGAACCGCTCACCACGGGCAGCCTAGTCATCAACCATTTTTCTGTACTTGCAGTAGTGCACACTGAGATTCTCCCTAATTTCTTTCACTAAACAAACAACTGGAAGGGCTCTGTCATCCTTAATCATGTTGTTCCAGCACTCAACATGGTTAGTGTAGGCAATGCCATATCTCTTTACTATGGAGGCGTGACATGCCCACTTATCCAGTGGAATCTCCATAAGCTTATCGTAGACACTTGAGTTCATTTTCTTTATATCTTTCATAACAGCACGAAAAAACCACTCTTGAGTTGTCTTAGCTGTTGTCTTAATCTTCCTCATAAGCGCAAGTGACAGAGTCAAACCCGACATGTTCTTACAAATGTGGTTCATGCAAAAGACATGTTTTGCCTATGGAAACACCTTAAGGAATTTGACTACCAGAGTGGGATGCCAGTTAGATATGATAACTAACGGAGTCTCATACCCAACCACTTGGTCTCCTAGGCAACGCAAAAACCAATCGTAGTTCTTGTTGTTGACCTTGCTTCCTTTTTGTGTTATTGAGATGGTATATAGATGATGTAGATAGATGATGTAGATGGATGATGGTCGTTGAACAAAATAGAAGCGTATCAAAACCTAATTATCCCTCAATAAGTAAATGATGAGTAGGGTATCGTTCCACTTTTAAGGATATGTTATGTGAATGATAGGACTGGAAAGGGGGTTTGAGGGATTAAAAACTATGATTGTAGAGATTTTACATTCTAATGCTAAACTAAACTAAAGTAACTAAACTATTGAGAATTTATAAGAGAGGCAATTCAAGAGATTAGAATACATCGCTACTTTTGATCTGTGATCTTCTGTTTCATGGTTGTTCTTACAAGTAGACTACAATTAGGCAATCGAGCAAGTGTCGAGGCCCACTTGGACGAAACATCATTAACAATTAATTCTACTTAAGGTTATTCCTATGTTTATGCTATTAATATCTTCTTTCCTTTTATGTAAGCTCGGGCAGCCATTCAATGTATTACCGAGAGCAACATCAAGGAGTACTTCCTAATAGGACGGTCATTCAATGAATCACCACTTAAGGTAAACACAAAGAATACTTCCCCTACGCAGCCACTCCCTGAGCTACTCCTTCTAGGGAAATACAAAGAATACTTCCCTAACTCTAAATAACTACACTATCTACTAGAAGAAAAGTAAAGAACACTAGCATGATATTAATATTGCAAAACATAAACCTTATTCTATACTTCCATCCCCTGGTGTGGGCAATGGAACTAATAACTAAAAACATAAGGAACTAACCTGATCGAAGAACACCATGAACCAGAAGAATCATCAAACCCTAAGCACCGGCTTTATCTCCTCCCTTGAAGGAGAAGATTAGCCTTCCATGAAGAAGGAAGAACACGAAGAACGAGAAAAAGAAGAGTCGAAGAACATAAGACTAGAAAGACTAACTTATTAAGACTGGACTAGTTAAAACCGAATCTTTTATTATTAATCTCTCTCTGCCTCAAGTTTTGGAGACAAGAATATAAGTGAATTGGCGAGTTACATGAGGCACTTAGGTCCTCTATTTATAAGGGTTAAAATGAGTTCTCGAAGCATTCCAAACCACCATTTGTTTCCTAATACAAAACAACTTCTTTCAAAGTCCAACTTCATCTCCAAAACTGAGAAGGAAGAGACTACAGTGTCGGTTCATGCGTCTGGATGCACGATCCTTGCATCCCAGACATGGAAGTCTATTTTCCCTATTTTGCTCTATCATTCTATTCTCTTTTGCGGGCTTTGGTCCAAGCAACGAATCCTTTTTCCTTGGGCTTCCAAATAGGCCTTAAAATAGGTCCAAGTTGCATCTTTAATAGCTTCAATTCCTTGGCCTTCTCCATGATTGTCCACGGGCTTCCCATATGATCCTTAATGCTCTGAATTGCTCCATTTTACCCCTTTTTCTCTAATATTCCACAAAACTCTCTTTTTTACCTGTAGAATCATAAAACATAACTTACAAACATTATTAGTCCACTAAGATGGCTAAACAAGAGGCATAATTGAGGGTTGAATTGCACTTTTTGAGCACTTATCGCACCCCCAACTAGCCTTTTGCTAGTCTCTTAGCACATAAGATAAAAAAAAAAATAGATAAGTGATCAAAATCACATCCTAATAAAAAAAAATCATAACTCACTTTCGCAGGCATCGCGATTGTATTTACCATATGCAACAAGGCTTTAAACCTTTAAGTTCCCCAAAAAGGATGAGTTATAGTCTCGTGAGGGTTTTCAGGTGATATACCCACAAGATCAATCAATAGTATGTTTAAGAATGATAGTATTTTTCAGAGAGAGAAATTCCTTACCCACTTAGTGCTT
Source organism: Coptis chinensis (assembly GCF_015680905.1). NCBI lineage: Eukaryota > Viridiplantae > Streptophyta > Magnoliopsida > Ranunculales > Ranunculaceae > Coptis > Coptis chinensis. The sequence goes on from NC_141459.1 coordinate 50,856,196, forward strand.
ACTCCAACAGACGGTCTCCATTGCTAACTATATTGCTGCAAAGACTCATAGATTATGATGGGAGATAGTAAAAATTGACAAAATTCTCAATCAAGGCTTATGTGTGTACTTAGTCAATCTCCTATACTCTCCTATCCAAGAAAAGGAATCCCTAGTTTACCTTTAGATAGATAATCTCGACTTTCAATCCTCATCGGTCATACTCTCAGAAAAAGAATCTCTCAGAAGATGGTATACTATTTTACCTCATGTATGTGGAGAAAAGAATAATGAATATGAACATCCCACATACTACCTTGAAAAACAGACTTCTAGATGACAGTAGTCTCATGGAAAGAATGTCAATCACATATGAAGTGTCGGGTCCTTCACTTTAGCATCCTCTCACCTATTCTAGACTTCGTACCATACTGTAGTGATAAGTCATGGGTTGTAACTTGGCTTGGGTATTGGTTTTGAAGTAAAGGTAAAAAGGATTCAAAGGTTGTTTCTGAAAACACTAGGGGTTTTGCTTCTTTCTTTGGAAGATTTCTTCAAATTCTGTATTGCAGAGAAAATTCTTCCTTTGTCTTAGCTTTTCCATCTATTATGTTCAACTTTTTTTTTTTTTTTAGCTCAGTGGTAAGTCCTTGATTAATACTGGATATGCTTGTTTTCCACTAGCTTCTTTCACTTAGAACAGAATGATAGTCTTCATTGTATCTCTCTAATATTTCCTTGTAATCTTCTTTTTGTGCTCTTTCTTCCTCCTTGTGCCCCTCGTATACTTAGAAACATATGGGTATGGTTGATAAAGGTTTTTGGCTATACTCCTTGTCTGGAGTTGGGTAAAGGATAAAGGGTTTTGGAAGAAATGGCTTGATGTAAGGCTCAAAAGGGTTTAACATGATGGTCCTACTAGGTGGGATTAAGGCAGAATGGGTTCACTACTTGACTTATCAGTTTGATACTCTATTTTGAATAGACTACAAGACCTAATGGCTATCTCTCCAGTTGATGTCACTTCGTGATTTAACCAAATCATCGAATAATGAGACTATATTACAACGACATAGAGAACTGAAAGATGCTGAGTCACTAAGACTCGGATTTTTCGTAAGAACTCTCCAAAAAATGGGTATAAAGCTCAAGTCTCACGGGCTAAGTCTAAAAATTCTACTTCCAGTTTACTAGGGGTTTAAATCTCTCTTCTAGCAAAAGTACACAAAACTGACCAAGTACTATGGTAGTGCCTTGATAAAGAATTATATCAACAAGAACTATGTCCGAGCATAATAAATAGTCTAAGTGGTAATGAAATTAATAATATCAACTATCTATCAAACTCAACACTAAGCAGTATAAAATATATATCCCAGACTCATCATTAAAATTCATTTTTCTCATGCTGCTGATATAGAAACAAAAATATTTTTGATTTTGAAAACTAATTTTCGAAATTCATTTCTCAAGTACACCCTCCCCCTACTTATGCATGCACCTCAATGTATAAAGAAGTAAATGAAATGGATAAGAAAAAGGTAAGATATTACCATTGACGCCGAATATCAGTATTTTGATCTTTCTCTGTCATATTAAGGTTAAGCTAACAAAATAGAGAAAATCAAATACAATTAGTTCAAATCAAATTTTAGGTCTTTTTACGTCAGATCCCCAAGACGTAATGTGAGTCTTTTAAAGTCAGATTCTCAAGACTTTTGAGTCTTTTATAGTTAGATCCTCAAAACTAGTATTCCCACCCACTAGGTTTCACTTTGTAAGAATTCTTCTGATCTCTCTCAGCAGGTGATTGACAAAAGTATACCTTGTACCAATAATTTTTTCTTAATGGCTATAACCTAGGACAAGTTTTAGAATGGCAATTCTTACACCAACCTAGCTTATGCACTCTCCTCTTACGCGCAAATGAACTTTTACCAAACCTTAACGAGTGTTAGAAATAATCTTCCTTTGAAGGTCAACGAGGAGTAAATCACACAAACTAATAGGTGGTGACCACTTAGGTTTCCATCTCAAAATTGATCTCTCAACAACATGCTTACTTCCTATAGACATTTTATACTCGGTCTACTAGAGTTATGAGACTTTGACTCGACTTGCAACAACTCCTCTCGATAAAGGATAAAGTTATGAAAATCTGAGAACCCGGCTATCGATGGCACTTATAATAATGAGATCCTAAGGAGTCAAGCTTACGACACTTGGCTTCCTCATGCAAAAATTTAAACTAGACAGAGTAACAGGTTCAGCAAGACATAGAATGTAATTTTTAAGTTATGTAGGTAACTTACCCTAATTTTCCGCTTCAACAATGGTCTGATAAACCGGATCCTTGAGAAAAATGGCCTCCACGACTCCAGTAGGTAACTCCATAAAAGGCTTCAGTCGATGAGCATTGACTTTGAAACGAGTCCTTCTCTTTATGTCTTCTACTTCAATAGCTCCAAAAGGTGTGACATGTCTGACTACAAACAGTTCCGTCCATCTAGATCTCAACTCTCCAGGGAAAATTTCTAGATGAGAGTTGTAGACCAGAACCTTCTGTCCAGGTTCAAATTCTCTCTTCAGAATTCTTCTATCATGTAACGCTTTAGTCTTATCCTTGTAAATCCTTGACTTATCATAAGCATCACTTCTCAATTCTTCTAATTCACTGATCTGAAGCTTCCTCCTTTCTCCTGCTTGATCTAGGCTGAAATTCATCTCTTTCACTGCCAAATAGGCTTTATGTTCTAACTCAATAGGTAGATGACACGCCTTTCCATATACCAAGCAATAGGGTGACATCCCTATAGATGTTTTGAATGTTGTTTTGTATGCCCATAATGCATCTTGGAGTCGAAGAGACCAGTCTTTCCTAGAAGGATTAATTGTCTTCTCCATAATACTCTTGATTTCCTTATTCAAAACTTCTTTTTGACCATTAGTCTGAGGATGATATGGTAAAGCTAGCTTGTGAATTACTCCATACTTTGCCATAAGATTCCCAAATACACGGTTACAAAAGTGAGAACCGTTATCACTGATGATAGCTTTTGGTGTTCCAAATCTTGATAGAATGCTCTTCTTTAGAAAGTCCACAACGAATTTATGATCGGCGGTCTTTGTAAGAACTGCTTCAATCCACTTTGAAACATAGTCCACAACCAGTAGAATGTAGGTGTAACCAAAAGAAGGCAGAAATGGTCCCATGAAATCTATACCCCATACATCAAAGATTTCTGAGATAAGGATTGGTTGTTGAGGCCACTCGAACCTTTTTGAGGTCTTACCCAAAAATTGGCATCTCGGACATGCTTTTCAATAAACATTTGCATCTTTAAAAAGAGTATGCCAATAGAATCCAGCTTGTAATACCTTGTCTGTAGTATGCTGCGGGCCAAAGTGTCCTCCGCAAGGCTGATCGTAACAGAATGATAGAATGGATTCCTGTTCCGATTCTAGGATGCATCTTCTAATAATCTGATCCGAACACTTCTTGAATAAGTATGGATCATCCCAAAAATAATATCTGGCCTTTGAGTAAAATACATATTTTTCTTGCTTGCTCCAATGCGATGGTACCTTGTCGGTCACAAGATAATTTGCGATGTGGCCGTACCATGGTACTTCTGATATATTGAACAACTATTCATCAGGAAAAGTCTCACAGATTTGTAAGTTGTCTTCTGCATTCTCCACTAGCAATCTAGAAAGGTGATCAACAATGACATTCTTTGTTCCTTTCTTATCACGTATCTCCAAATCAAATTCTTGTAAAAGTAGTATCCATCGGATCAACCTAGGCTTGGCATCCTGCTTAGCGAGTAAATGATGCAAGGTAGCATGGTCAATATAGACAATCACCTTTGAACCTATTAGTTATTGTCGGAATTTGTCAAGAGAATAGACGATGGCTAAAAGTTCCTTCTCAGTGGTAGAATAATTAATATGAGCTCCATTTAGAGTCTTGCTAGCATAATAGATTGCTTACGACACTTTCTTGTCTCTTTGTCCTAGAACAGCTCCTATAGCATAATCAGATACATCACACATGATCTCAAACGGCTGGCTCCAATCGGGCGCACGAATGATTGGTGCTGAAGTGAGTTCTTCCTTCAACTTTAAAAAGCTTCGACACATGAGGTATCAAAATCAAAGACAATATCTTTCCCTAACAGATGTGACAGTGGTCTTGCAATTCTGCTGAAATCCTTGATAAATCGACGATAGAATCCCGCGTGACCTAGGAAGGCACGGATATCTTTTACAGTTCTCAGTTTGGGTAGATCCTTTATAATATCAATCTTTGCTCGATCTACTAGAATTCCTTCCTTTAAAACTTGGTGACCCAGCACTATCCCTTCCATTACTATGAAGTGACACTTTTCCCAGTTCAAAATTAAGTTGGTATCGCAACAACGTTTAAGGACTAAGGAGAGATGGTGTAGGCAATCCTCAAAAGATGATCCAAAAACTGAAAAATTGTCCATAAAAACTTCCATGTATTTCTCCACCATGTCGTCAAAAATATTCATCATGCATCGCTGAAAAGTGACTGGTTCATTGCATAGACCAAAAGGCATACGACGGTAGGCAAATGTTCCGAATGAACATGTGAATGTGGCCTTCTCTTGGTCCTCAGGGTGAATATGGATTTGAAAATATCCTGAGTAACCATCAAGAAAGCAATAGTAAGCTTGTCTAGCTAATCTTTCTAACATATGATCGATGAATGGCAATGGAAAATGATCTTTCCTTGGTGCGCTATTCAGCTTCCTGTAATAGATGCAAACTCTCCATCCAGTCTGAATCCTGGTTGGAATCAACTCATTGTTCTCGTTCTTGATCACTGTGGTTCCGGACTTCTTTGGCACAACTTGAACTGGACTAACCCATTGATTATCATAAATAGGGTAGATAATGCCAGCGTCAAGGAGTTTGATGACCTCTTCTCAAACTACTTCCTTCATCTTCGGATTAAGCCTCCTTTGTGGTTTCTTTGAAGTCTTAGAATCTTCTTCCAAATGAATCCTATGTTGAACTATCATAGGGCTGATCCCCTTGATATCATCAATTGTCCAACCTATAGCTGACTTGTATTCCTTTAAAAGTGCTACTAACCTAGATTCCTGCTCCTCAGTCAAATCTGATGCAATGACTACTGGGTAGGTTCCCAAATCTCCCAAGAAAACATACTTGAGTGTAGATGGCAAAGGCTTCAATTCTAGCTTAGGCGGCTCTTTCTTAAGCTCTTTAGATGGTCCATCAAGCATAAGCAATTCAAACTTTTCTTTGAACTTGTTGTCATCCATAACAAGTGATGAATCCAAAATCATATGGATTGCCTCGACACTAAGTTCCTCACAGTCTGAGTCTGTCAATGCTTTTAACAACTCGTCAACAGGATATGAATGAGTCAAATAATCATGTGCTAACACTTCAATCATGCATACCTTGTTCACAGCAGACACCTCATGTGGTTGTTGTATAATATGGAAAACATTGGTCTCAACTCTCATATTACCAAAGGATAACGTCATATTACTATTTCGACAGTTGATGAGTGCATTTGCAGTGGCCAAGAATGGTCTACCTAAAATGATCGATTGGTAAACTGCCTACCAGATGTAGGTTTTGTGTCGAGTACTATGAAATGAACCAGATAATAGAAATCTTTGATCTTCACTATGACGTCTTCAATGATTCCTCTAGGTATCTTCACTTATCTATCTTCCAACTGTGAAGTAACATCAGTCGGTTTAAGATCCTTCAAGCCTAACATCTCGTAGACAAAATATGATAGAAGATTCACACTGGCACCCAAATCTAATAAAGCTTGCTCCTCCAAAGAATCTCCAATTCTGAATGTAACAGTTGAACTTCCAAGATCTTTTAGTTTCACAATCTCTAGATTCTGTAGGTACGATGAACATCTTTGAGCGATAAAAGCTTCTTTCAGAATGTTGGTCTTCTTTTTCACTAGATCTTTCATGAATTTGGCATACGAGGGAACTTACTTGATGGCGGTCAGAAATGGGATATTAATATGCAAATTCTGAAATACATTGCAAATCACCTTGTACTGGTCATCCTTTCTGGTATTCACTAGTTTTGAAGGAAATGGTGCTGGTGGACTTTTCAATATCGGTTCTCTTCTTTCGACTTCGGTTGGCTTGGTAACAGATAGTGGAGTGACAGGTGGAGTCACTCGTGATGGCTTCTTCTTACATACTTCCACAGTAGTTCCTTCAACTTCTTTTGCAACAATTTCTTTAGCAGGTGGCACACCACTAGATATATCTGGAATATTATAACTAGGTGGGATGGTAGGGACATAAGTTACCTTAGGCTTCGCAGAATCTTTTACTGGTTCATAGACAATCTTGTTATCAACTTTCTTGCCTGACCTCAGAGTGGTGACAACATTAACTTGGTCATTCAACTGAGTAATCTCCAGGTTATCCACCTATAGGACACCTCTTCCTTTTGGTTGGCTCGGTTGTAATGCTCCTTTCGATCTCTCTGTTAAGGCGGCAGCGATTTGCCTTATCTAGCCTTAAATGACACTAAAGTTATTTTTCTAGCTTCTAGGTTCTTTGATTTGTCTGTTTCAGCTCATTGACAATTGTGGTGATAGCTTCTTCTAGATGTAGGATAACTGCTTTGCTCGACTGAGGCGTAGGAGCAATGTATCCACTCATAAGATCTTGTACTAACTCTCTGTTTGTATTGGCTTGGTATTGATGGTTCTGGTATGACTGTTGATTTCTGTATTGTTGTTGGTAGTCTTGGAACTGATACTGGTTATTCTGGAATTGATTAGACAGATTCTAGAATCATGGAGGACAATTCCTCTGATTTGTAATTTGTGGCTTCCAATAATTCTGTCTCTAATTGAACTGGTTATTTCTTCCTAAAAAGTTGATACTACATGCCTCTGCATTAGTATCCAGATAGTACAAACACTCTTCAGTAGTGTGACCTTCATCAGAACATAGCTCACAAATGACATAACAAGGCTTGGATGGCTGCGGTTTAGCTTGGAAATTGTTTGCTTTTGGAGGATTCATAGAGAACTGATCAACCTTCTTGTTTAGAGTTTCAAGTCCTATTTATAGGCTTGCCATAATTGACACCTTTGCTTGATTTGGGTCTTCTTGAATTTGGTTGCCAAATTGCTTCGACACTGACACTGCCTCTTTTTGTGTGTGAGATGTGGTATGGGTGATGTAGATAGATGATGGTCGTTGAACAAATAGAAGCATATCAAAACCTAATTATCCTTCAATAAGTAAAGGATGAGTAGGGTATCGTTCCACTTTTAAGTGTATGTTATGTGAAGGACAGGACTGGAAAGGGGGTTTGAGGGATTAAAAACTATGATTATAGATATTGTAGATTCTAATGCTAAACTAAACTAAACTAACTAAACTTATACTAAAGTTAAGAATTGGAAATAAGGAGAGAATATGAGAAAGATAGATTCAAGAGATTCAAATCCACCAATGCTTTTGATTCAATGACCTTTTGCTTCATGTTGTTCTCCAAGTAGACTACAATCGGGCAATCGAACGAGTGCCAATGCCTTTTTGGGTGAAACATCGTTAAACAATTAACTCTACTTAAGGTTGTTCCTATGTTCATGTTACTAGTATCTTCTTTCCTTTTATGTGAGCTTGGGCAGCTATTCAATGAATCACCATCTAAGGCAAACACAAGGAATACTTTCCTTACTTTAAAGCACTACACAACTAGAAGAAAAGTAGAGAATAATAGTATAATATTCAATTACAATAAATAAAACCCTATTCTAGCATTATATTCAACTGCAATAAATAAAAGCATGTCACTAGCAAATATTCAATTGCAATAAATAAAAACCTTAATCTATACTTCTATCCCCTGGTCCCGACAGTAGAACTAATAACTAAAAACATAAAGAACTAACCTGATTGAAGAACACCATGAACCAGAAGAATCATTAAACCTTAAGCACTGGCTTCATCTCCTCCCTTGAAGGAGAAGATTAGCCTTCCATATAGAAGGAAGAACACGAAGAACGAGAAGAAGAAGAGTTGAAGAACATAAGACTAGAAAGATTAATTTATTAACTCTCTGCCTCAAGTTCTGGAGACAAGAATATAAGTGAATTGGCCCCTTACATGAGACACTTAGGTCCTCTATTTATAGGGGTTACAATGAGCTCTAGAAGCATTCCAAACCGTCGTTTGTTTCCTAATACAAATAGACTTCTTTCAGAGTTCAACCTCGTCTCCAAAACTGAGAAGGAATTGGCTACAGTGTCGATTCATGTGTCTGGACTCATTATCCATGCGTCTCAGACTTAAGAAATGCATCTGGACTCACGATCTATGCATCCCAGACGCGAGCATTGAGTCCAGACTCATGATCCATGAGTCTCAGACTCAGAAGTCTATTTTCCCTCTTTTGCTCCATCCTTCTATCCTCTTTTGCGGGCTTTGGTCCAAGCAACGAATCCTTTGGCCTTGGGCTTCCAAATAGGCTTTAAAATAGGTCCAAGTCACATCTTTAATAGCTCCAATTCCTTGGCCTTCTCCATGATTGTCCACGGGCTTCCCATGTGATCCTTAATGCTCCGAATTGCTCCATTTTACCCCTTTTTCTCTAATATTCTACAAAACTCTCTTTTTCACCTGTAGAATCTTAAAACACAACTTATAAACACTATTAGTCCACTAAGATGGTTAAACAAGAGGCATAATCGAGGGTTAAATAACACTTTTTGAGCACTTATTAGACACCCCCTCCACTCTAGCTACGTCCTCGTTACTAGTACTCCATTGTTGAGTGTTTTCAGCTAAATTCTTGAGAAAGTTGTAGGCTTCCTCTCCGTCTAATGATGTAAACTTACCTTGATGCATTGACTGTATCATCTGCTTGTTCATAGTAGAAAGTCCTCGAAAGAAAAAATGAGCGAGTGTGCTCTTATCATAACCATGATGTGGACATGAGACTAGTAGATTATTGAATTTCTCCCAGCTTTGATGATATTCTTTAGTCACCTTCCCTTTGAAATTGTTGATGGCTTGCTGCATGGCATCTGTCCTCTGGGGTAGGTAGAACTCGTTCATAAACTTTGTTCTCAACTTCTCCCAGTTGTTGATTGAATTGCTCGGATGTGCAGTTAACCATTCGGATGCTTTACCTTTGAGTGAGAGTGGAAAAAGAATTAACTTGATACTCTCATCCCTCATATTCTGGTTCTTGAAAGTTCTGAAGACTGATAGAAATTTGTTCATATGGACATAAGGTTGAACATAGTCTGAACCATTGAACTTTGGAAGCATAGAGATTACTGATGCTCTAAGTTCAAACTGGTTAGCTTCTATCTCTGGGAAAACAATACTGCTGGGTAGGTCTCCAATGATTAGCGAATAGAAATCACTCAGCTTCTTCCTCTTTTGTGCTTGCATGGGTGGGATAGCTTCAGGATTATTAGTGTCCATAACACCTCCATCATTGCGTGCAGCCATTGTATCAATCTCATCTAGTATTCTTGTGAGTCGGTTGCTAAACCTTGTCCACTGTTGTGTTCTTATCGGACGATGATATGGACGACGGGGCATACACTAGAAAATGTTATGCAAAAATGGCGAAAAACTATCCTACTATGCTTGAATGCAATTAAACTAATGTGCAACTATTCTAAATTATACTAAAATACAATTATAAAAACTACTTTCCTTCAACTGGGTTGGGCTTTACAGCTAGTATCTCACCCGTTGTCTAAAGCTGTCTCTTCTAGGGTTATGGTGAATCACTTGGATTGCTTAAGTACCACGGCCCACAGACGATAGTCCGTTTGTCAAGATTCAGACAAGAAACACTAGAGTTCGATGTTTCACTGTGTTGGCTTACAACTTCAATTGTTGAAAATGTCCTAAATGCAATTATACTAGAAAGTAATAAAACTAAACTACGATGCAACTATACTAAGAATGAAATAAAAAGAATAAAGATTCGACTAACCTGGATGGTAGATCTTGTCTTCGATATATCCTTCAAGTTTCTCTCTTTCTCAAAAGGATGGATGATGCGACTAAAATTACCTCAAGATCCAAACTTCTAATCTTGAAAGAAAACGTTAAACATAAACAACTTAAAATGGCAGCGACGCCATTTGACCTTGCTTCCTTTTTGTGTTATTGAGATGGTATATGGATGATGTAGGTAGATGATGTAGATGGATGATGGTTATTGAACAAAATAGAAGTGTATCAAAACCTAATTATCCCTCAATAAGTAAAGGATGAGTAAGGTTTGTTCCACTTTTAAGTGTATGTTATGTGAAGGAAAGGACTGGAAAGGGGGTTTGAGGGATTAAAAACTATGATTGTAGAGATTTTAGATTCTAATGCTAAACTAAACTAAATTAACTAAACTATTGATAATTTATAAGAGAGGGAATTCAAGATATTAGAATCCATCGCTACTTTTGATCTGTGACCTTTTGTGTCATGGTTGTTCTTACAAGTAGACTACAATTAGGCAATCGAGCGAGTGTCGATGCCCTCTTGGACAAAACATCGTTAACAATTAATTCTACTTAAGGTTGTTCCTATGTTTATGCTATTAATATCTTCTTTCCTTTTATGTAAGCTCGGGCAATCATTCAATGTATTATCGAGAGCAACATCAAGGAGTACTTCCTAATAGAGCAGCCATTCAATGAATCACCACTTAAGGCAAACACAAAGAATATTTCCCTTAGGAAGCCACTCCCTGAGCTACCCCTTCTAGGGCAACACAAAGAATACTTCCCTAACTCTAAATAACTACACTTCTAGAAGAAAAGTAAAGAACACTAGCATGATATTAATATTGCAAAACATAAACCCTATTCTATACTTCCATCCCCTAGTGTGGGCAATGAAACTAATAACTAAAAACATAAAGAACTAACCTGATTGAAGAACACCATGAACTAGAAGAATCATCAAACCCTAAGCACCGTCTTCATCTCCTCCCTTGAAGGAGAAGATTAGCCTTCCATGAAAAAAGAAAAACACGAAGAACGAGAAGAATAAGAGTCGAAGAACATAAGACTAGAAAGACTAACATATTAAGACTCGACTAGTTAAAACCGAATCTTTTATTATTAATCTCTCTTTACCTCAAATTATGGAGACAAGAATATAAGTGAATTGGCGAGTTACATAAGGCACTTAGGTTGTGTTTGTTTAGTGGCAAACCTTTAGTGGGAAAATATTATATTTGCCAGCATTTTCCCACTAGAGTTTTGCCAGGCTAATTTGTAGTGGGAAAATATCAGTTTGCCAGTGTTTGTTTGTAAAAATTTATAGTGGGAAAATATCAGTTTTGCCAATGTTTGTTTACATGGTTTTTTCCCCATGATAAATAATATTTTTTTTCTGTTTCCAAACTCAATGAAGTCTAAAAAAAGCTAAAAATAAAATACAAAATAAATAAAATTAAAGACAATACATAATCAAACACTTCAAATTAAGGATGCACAATCATTGAATAATGCAGTTGTAGTGATGTTAGGTTAAAAACCTATTAGACAAATTTCATGTTGTCTAGTTTGCAAATGCAAATTCATTACAAACCAATCTCAGAAGTGCTATGAATGTTGACGCATGATAGTCAGGTGTTGGGACATGGGAATATGGGATCGAGTATGGAATGCTCGGGATGTTACAATAGAAATGAATTACAAATGGAAACTAAAGGCAGCTCTCTTGCACTCAGTTTATGCTGGAGCCAGAGGAAGAAGTTGATGCTTCTTATACCCCTCCTGTGTACTTGTAAGAAATATGAAAAAGTCGTAGCAGCAGCACCAATCCACTACACTACTAAACCACCTGCCACCTACACCAGTCCACCATCACACACCAGTCCACACTCACACACTACACTACTAAAGGCAGCACGCAGCACCAAACAGCAGCAGCAACAGCACGCAGCACCCAACACCAGCAGCTAGCAACACCCAACACCTTGCAACGGGAGCACCCAGCACCTTGCAACAGCAGCACCCACACAATACTAGCACCAAAGACGCAAAAGAAGGCGATCATCACCACCACCCAAAGACGCGCGGCAAACAATTTCGGCACCTAGCAGCAGCAGCACCTAAACCAACCTGCACACAAACACCCACCTAACGATCACTGACCAGCGTACTACCACATAACATCTTACACACAACACACCCAACACACACACGCACTACCGCACCCAACACACACACACAAACCTTACCACCTTCAACCGAAACAATCAAATAACACACCCACTATGTTTAAAATCAGATGACTTACAATATACGTAACAAAACCAAAGAATCTCAACTATTGCATTCATACCTAAGCTAAGCATAAAAGCATTAAAATATTACAAAGACCCCAAATGAACTTACCTATATTGCCGTTAGTGAAGCTATCAAAGAAATCAGATTCACCATTTTCAAAAAGAGAAAAAGTAGATTCCAATACTTATTGTAAAAAATATGTAGACTACCTACACACACTCAAACCATCTAACCACACTCACACCTACCAAAGTTATCAAGGTAAGTGTTGCTGAAGTTTCTAATAAAGTGAAGCGAGTTTATTCAGATGTCAAATACTTGTCAATTTATCACAACCAAGAAAGCAACATATTGCTACATAGAGACAACTCAAGAACATATTTCCGCCACCATCATTATCACCATTCACATACCCGATTACCTACTTATGCCAAAAGTGGTGTTCAAGTTCGAAAATCTGGTGTTCTGCTTTACAGAAAATTTTAATACCACATCTGATGTTGTTAGATGTTTCAAAAATGAACAGGTTTGTTGCGAAGATGGCACCATAGTTAACAGAAATTACGCAATTAAAACAGGTGCCATGCCACATGGTCTCTCGCTCTCTTAAAATGGGGTTGGATAACTAAGTTAAACATTTTATAGCATATATAATTTACATGTGTGTTTGATCGCCAAGCCCAAAATAATTCGCAAGAGTAGCCATCTGCATTCAAATTTGTTTTTGGAATACATCAATTTCTCATATATAATTGCTACTTGCTAGGAATGTTAACATAAAGAAACTATGAAGTATCAAACCTTCATGTTTCCAACTCGTCTCCCAAACCTTTCTCTCAACAACACCTTTGGTTCAGGAGCTGGTCGACCAATCTTTGCAAAAGCTTCACGTATACGAAAACAATCGAATTTCACAATATTTTGTGACCAGCCGCCTACACAAAAACAATTCACAAATTATTACAAACTAATATTTAAAGTACATAGTAAAAAGATAGTGGTCAAAAACAAACAAACCATGAAGAATATTATGAATCGGAATTTCCCTTAGCCCCTACCTCATTCCTGATGGTTTGCCTGATCCCCGGTGTTTAGGTTCATAATCATCCGAAAACCCGTCAATATGAACTTGTTCCTCCTTATTCACCTCTTTCTTTGTTTCTTCAGTTAGAGTAATTGCAGAAACTTCCTTTTGAGTCTCTCTCTCATCCAAAACAGGGTCAGCCCTAATTCTCCTCGAAACCGGTTCAATATCACTTCCTCTATCCTCTCTAGTCCGACCCAGTATTGGATAAATCTCGATTTTTGGTGAATCGGGCAGTCCTTCCATTCTCATCGCGAGACCATGGAGTTTCCTTCGTGAATGAGAGAGGAAGATGAGAGCGAGAGAGGGTGGCAAATTTTTCTGTCCTAATGGGAAAATTTCGACTGGCAAAAGAGTTTAGGGGTGGGGGTGGATTCTATTTTCCCACTTCTAGTGGGAAAATTTCATTTGCCGGCAAATTGAGAGTAGTGTTTGCCAGTGCTCTTAAAATCACCCAAACACTGGCAAATGGTGCATCTAGTGGGAAAATAAAATTTGCCACCCCCATTTGCCACTAAACAAACACAGCCTTAGGTCCTCTATTTATAGAGGTTATAATGAGTTCTAGAAGCATTCCAAACCGCCATTTGTTTCTTAATACAAATCAACTTCTTTCAAAGTCCAACTTTGTCTCCAAAACTGAGAAAGAAGTGGCTACAGTGTCGGTTCATGTGTCTGGACGCACGATCCTTGCGTCCCAGACGCGAAAGTCTATTTTCCCTCTTTTGCTCTATCCTTCTATCCTCTTTTGCGGGCTTTGGTCCAAGCAACGAATCCTTTTACCTTGGGCTTCCAAATAGGCTTTAAAATAGGTCTAAGTCGCATCTTTAGTAGCTTCAATTCCTTGGCCTTCTCTATGATTATCCATGGGCTTCCCATGTGATCCTTAATGCTCTGAATTGCTTCGTTTTATCCCTTTTTCTCTAATATTCTACAAAACTCTCTTTTTCACCTGTAGAATCATAAAACATAACTTACAAACACTATTAGTCCACTAATATGGCTAAACAAGAGGCATAATCGAGGGTTAAATTGCACTTTTTGAGCACTTATCAGTTGTCTTCACCGCTAACTAGACCAAAAGCAACAGTGAAAACATGATTATCACCGTCAATAGCAATGGCTGAAATTAGACATCCTCTTGATCTCCCCCTGAAATGTGTGTCATCTATTTCTATGTGTGGCCTACATGTGTGACGGAGGCTCCTCACAGTAATCTCATAGCTCTAGAAGTAAGACTTGAAGCGATCTGTGTTTCCTACTCTTTGCAGCTCTGTAAAGCTTTAGCAATCAACCTTCCTCAATTCTTTACTGTAGTTGTTGAGTAGTTGATAGGACTGGCTGAAACTACCTTGAATCTAAAGACATTACAGTTATAGTTAATACAACTTCTTCCTATGGGAATACAATAACATATCTGAATACAGTGTTGAGTTGAATCACAGTCTATTAGGTCTATAAGCTGTACAGGTTATATAATGTCTTTCTGAGCTTACATAGTGTCTTGCACAACCTGTATAGTGTCGTGAACAACTTTATAAATTTAATTTCGAAGCTGTCTTTCACATCGAATATAGTGTCTATCACAGCTTATATAGCGTCGCGAAGAACTTGTATTGTGTCTAGAACAACTTTATAAGTTACATATCTAAGCTGTCTTTCAATTCTTATATAGTGGCATCTGCAGCTTATACAGTGTCTTTCAATTCTTACAACATCTTCCTATGAAAATACAATAACATATCTTAATACAATGTTCAACTGAATCACAATCTATTAGGTCTATTAGGTTTACAGCGTATATAGTGTCGTTCACAGCGTATACAGTGTCTCGAACAACTTGATCAGTTACATATCTAAGCTGCATATATAACACTGTATAAGCTGTTAGTTTACCAGAGAGCCTAAAAAGGCATTTCAAATAGGAACATAAGTTGACCATCTTGCAATGCACTGCACACCCTCTTCTTCGAGACTTTTCCCTTCCCCGCCACGTGGTTACAGAATCGATATCTACTGAAGTCCACTTTTTAACCATTGCTCTTATGTGCATTGCCTTATATGTTCTGCCATTCTGCAAAAGGTCTTTACATGACATGGCAACATAACTACTTGACACCTCACTGTTAAACTCACCAGCCCTTTGGCAACCACATGTGTGAAAGTTATGTAAGGTTCTCACACCCCATATATATGAACCTTTCATGCTGCAGTACACGTGAAACGAGCATGTGGAACTCAAAGTATTCATCTCAGCCCCCTTACATCCAAACTACACCCTTCTCCAGTCCGTTTTCAATCTTAATAGTTCAAAGTTATGTTTAATTGCAAAAGCTTTCATGTGAAAAATAAACAAACTCCTTTCAGGGAACTCCATACCCACAGTCAGTAAATTTGGATCTGGAGCTACCCACTCAATTGGAGGTGCATCTTCTATGCGACCTTCGTCAACCACAACCTTCTTGTAGCATTGGGATTTCTCTCTTCTTTCCTTCAAGCGGTCAACTCGTTCACTACAATACCAATTCTCTTCTGTCAGCTGCGCTCCTTTTCCATCACCCATACCCCTTCCAAATGCCAGTAAAACGACTGGTGGTTTGTCAATTATGTCATTATTAGTACCACCATTGATATTTGGATTGTCGCCGCCACCATTGTCCTGCGTACACACACCGTTATCCATTACTTGGGGGCAGATATACTCAAAAGGAAGCATTATTGGACCAAATGGCCACACTCCAAGAGCGGTGTGCGGAGTTCCGAGGACATGCTGGTATAATACTCCACCGTAACGTCCTGCACATATCGCATGACCACCACTGCTTTCTTCCCCACCGCAACACCGAAAGAACACCACTAACCTTTCCTGCATGACCACCACTCTTTTCTACCCCTGCCACAGACACACCATCAACTCCATTAACTTCTTCAGCATGACAGCCACATTCCACACCATATACGACTCCAATCATTCTGAAACATGTAGTAACACAACTTGGGCTATCACTACCACTAAATTCTCTATAAACTAGACCATCATCTTCAAGCATACAATCAATGCCCATAACATCATCCCTATCTATATCCTTCGCATTCTTAGAGTCCATACTTATAGGACCCAGTGGGTTCATATCTCTATCTATCCTGGACGTACCTACCACATCCATAAACATATGACCTTCCCCTTCTGAGTCACTGTGCAATTCCAGCGGAGCCCGTTTGCTATCCAACCAGTTACAATAACTCTGTCTATTGGTATGTCTGGAATAATAAGCCTCAAAGTCCTTGAAAGTTGCTCAACATTGAACGTGGTTGCCTTCACATTGAGCAGTTCAAATTCGTCGGTTCCAATATAACTACTTTGGACAAGAACCATTTTTGCCACTCCCGAAATATCCAGACTACCTGCGAACATGAGAATCGACTAGTTAATGCACAACAATTTACTCATTGGTATATTGTGTCTCTTGAGGGACATGTCTTACAGTATCTTGAGCAACTTATACACTGGGGCACCTTCCTAAACATATTACCCTTCATAGCTTATATAGTCTCGGCCGTTCAACAATTTAATCAGCGTAATTTAATTAACAAGTTGTTACCGACACTATATAAGTCATTCAAGACACTATATAAGCTTCCTTCAAACATATCAGGTTCTCTCTTGAGGGACATGTCATATAGTATCTTGAGCAGCTTATATATTGGGGCACCTTCCTAAACATACTGTCCTTCACAGCTTATATAGTCTCCACCGTTCGACAATTTAATCAGCGTAACTTAATTAACAAGCTGTAATGGGCCTATATAAGCACTTCAAGACACTATATAAACCTCCCATAAACATGTCAATTTGAAGATTGATTCTGGTATCCGTGTTGTTGTCGAAAGCTTATATACTACCATGTCTTACATATTGTCTTACATAATGTCTTTGGAAATTTACATTTTTCTTACATAATTTCTTCGCAAGCTTGTTTAGTATAGTCCTAATGCTCTTTGGAAGTGACATAAAACACTAAAATAGAATATTATAACACAGTTTAAAATTTTATATAGAGTACTACATATTGTTGTGTCGTGTCACGCTTATACACTGTCAGCTACAGAGTCTACACTGTCTTCGGCTTTAGCTTACACTATGATGCTTTGGCTTACACAGTGTCGTCAAAATCTTATATAGTGTTTCTAAACATAATTATATTTCAAAGTGTCATCAACCACGCACTTACCACCGTATACTCCTTCTGTTTCAGGTCGAACGGATGTTTCACCAACGACCACTTCAAGCACAGGGAATGCTATGGCAACATCTACACAAACATTAAGACGAGAAAGAAGTTAGATTGAAACTTCTAATAAAAAAAATTAGTTCCTCTCACTATTCAGAAGTGAGAACCACCAAAACACACTTACCATCAATTTTTACACTCTCACAGTCAACACCACCTGACATATCAAATAGGCTCATCACTATCACTTAATTCATCATCACTTGGGTTATCACTATCACTTGATTCATAATCACTTGGACCATCATCCCCGGCCAAAAGACCAATGTCTTTGCGCCAACTAGAATTGTCCATAAGTTCATCCCAATTTGTCCCTTCCCAATTCGATCTACTTCAACCCACATCAGTATTCCTCCAATTCACCACTTGCTGAATAAGGGAAGTAAAGTTGCCAGGTGTGAGGCTACTTTCTCCTAGGCCTACCGACACATGACCTTTCCCTTCAGACTCACTCGACACTTTTCGAGGAGCACATTCGCTACCTAAACCATTTTCAACATCTCTGTTAGTTGGTACATCAGGATTAATAAGTGTAGAAGCACTTCGAACTTGATCGAGTCTGGGAAGACAAGATTTCTGGCGCTCCCGCACGTGATGAGAAGACACAACATCTACTCCAGCTGCGAACAACAAAGTGCTCTACTTTAGTACCATTTTAGTCACCTCTTTTAACGCAAAACAATGCAGGATCTCAAAACTGCCAGTAACAACCAAAAGCGCACTTACCATCAACTTCTTTGGTAACAGGCAATTGGAATGATTCATCATAATCGTTGTCCACAACTTCAGATCATCCAAGCCAATATGCACAAACATATATGTTTCAAGTACTACTTTGTTAGGAAATTAAAAACATTATATCATGAGGCTTTCTCTAAAACAAACTGGTCGTTATGGACATGTTATATAGTATCGTCAAAACCTTATATACTGTCGTGAACAAATTATATAGAGTTATATATAAGCTACCCACGAACAAGTTAATAAGCGTAAATTCAAAAGTTGTTTACGACACTTTATAAGCTCTTAAAGACACTATATCAGTTTTCCCATCCACTAACTTGTTCGTTTAAAAGAAAGCATGACTATTTAATAGTTAACAGTTGACAGACGTATATATGTTTTGTTTTACTTGCTTTCAAACTAAAGTTCAGCACTTACCAACACCTCCAACCAACCCAGTATCAGGCACAACGGATGGTTCGCCAAATTCGGTTTCATGCAATTGAGATGGTTCATAAATATCTGCAAATGATTAGGTCAATTGGCATATTAGTTTTGAGTTAATCCATTCAATAACGAACAATGAGGATCACAAACATACCTTATATTATCCTATTCTCATAAACAGGTGATGAGCATGATTGTAGGACATCCTCCTCCATCATATCTTCGTTCTCTTATCTGAATATCAACAAAGTACCTTCTCCAACGGTTTTCCTCCCGTGCACATCCATCATCTCGATGAAATCATTCTCATCTTCAATTGTGCAAGCTTGTCCGGAAAGTAGGTAGCTAAATTGAAGAGGCTTGATCTTCGTTACTTGTTCCAGAAAAACTATGAACTCTCCAAAACATGACTTCATACTACAAGACCTAAGCTTAATCTGTTGATCCACCTACGTATGTCACAACTCCACTGTCAAGAGTTGTAACACTACCCCCAAACTTACAAATGAAATGCCCCTTCTCGTTTGCTCCCATTTTCTTGCCTATTATTCCCAATTAGCATGATTATCTTATTTTCTACTTCGTCAAATACTTACACTTCCATTCAAAAAATTCTCTATAAAACTTCAGAAAAAATATACTTGTAATGAAAGTTCTTAGAAGGACTAGTTTTGATCTACTAAAAAGGCCTTTACAATAAAATTGTCTATAACCCTAGACAAAAAGTTGAACCAATTACTTTATTTATCCTGTGTTTTACTGTTCAAAAATCGTATTAAAGTTTGCAACTTTACTAGTTAAGACAATCATAAATAGATGTGTTTTTTGACAAATGCATTTACTGAACTGAGACATCAAAGTTACAGAACATATAACACAAACAATAATGGTTGATAATGGTTTTTATAGACCTTTTTTACAATACAAATGCATTTCGGACATTTACTCAACAAAGACATCAATGAAGCTTATTAATGATTACTCCCCACACACAAAACACAAGAATGCAAATAATTAAATACATACCTTCCATTTCTATTCTTTAAATTTCTTTGCCAGTAGTAATCGACGCATTCATCACTCCAAAACAAAAACAATCTAAAAAACATCATTTGTAGCTTTAAGGATTCTGGAAGAGGTAGGAAGAGAAGACAGGTATTTGTTTGGTAGGTTGTGCGAACCAACAAAACAGGGTATAAAATTTGTCTTACGAGTGTCTTCTGTTCCGTCTATTATATGCATAAAATGCATGGAAGGTGAGATTTTTAGGGGTACCGATATTTTAGAGTTAATAATAAGATCAAGGACTAGATGGACATTTTACACTGGAAGAAAAGGGCAAAGTGGGCTATAAATTTGGGTATGAAACTCGAAATGATGTCCTAAACTGGTATAAAACATTAGGGGTCCGATTCTGAACCAATTTAGGAATCGGGTCTGGTTTGGTAAGTTGCCCATCTTATCCATCCCACTTATGATCAAATGATCCTTAACATCTCCACAAGAATGAGTTCTCAAGTTCTTGCAACATTTGTATGGGCATCTTATTCGTATACAGACTTCTACATTTTTCTTTTTCTTTGAAGAAATATCTAACCTAGCCAAAGCATTTTTCTTAGCTAAAGCAATAAACTCATCGACCCCAACCCGATATTCTTTCGTAAGCCTGTCATGCTGCATCCACACCTTATCCATGACAAGTCAAGCAAGATTTAAGCAACCTACTTGCATGTAGTAGAAAGCCATACAACCAATATAAAACAGCAGAGACGAACCAATTCAATCATATCAAACATCAAAACATCAAATCACCATGAATCAATTCAATCATATCAAACATCAAATCACTATGAATCAAAACAACAAAACCACCAAAATTTAATCAGACCACAGAAATTTAATCAAAATGGCCAAAATGTTGCAAAAAGCATGTTACAAAAGCTCATATTTGTTGTAGTGGAAGAAGAAGCATATCAAATGGGCTACTCTGGTGTGGGGTAATTCCTAAACATGCATTTTCTGCATGGACGCTGTTTTCTGGATCACTTCCTACACAAAAAAGATTGGTCCAAAGGAAGGTGAGTGCTCACTGAATCTGACTGTTTGTCTTTGCCATACACATGCAAAAGAAAATTCAAAACACCTATTTTTTTTAATGTGATTACACAAAGAAGATATGGACATCTGTGAAACAGTTACTAGGGATTGATATGGCAACACAGAATTAATGGTGGGAAGTCTTTAGACTTTGTAGGAACAAAACACCAGAAATAGATATATATAAAATCTTCATCTGTGCAGCCATCATCAGTCGTGTGGGCTAAGAGGAACAACAGGAGATTCTACAAAATCACAAATTTGGGAAGTGGTCAGAAGCAAGTAAGCAAGTTAATCAACGGGACAAAATATCACATGCAAGCTAGATTCTCTAGTATGAAGTTCTCAAAATGAAATTACTGCCGGACTCATTGGTAATAGAGGTTGCTCTAGTGCATAAAAAAGCTACTGAATGCAATTGGGTACCACCAGTACATGGAAGTGTTCAACTAATGCAGATGGCTCAGTACAAGATGGAAAGTGGGGATATGGGGACTGATCAGAGATGCTGAAGGAGAAGTACTCATCACAAGTTCACAACATAAATCAATCATGTTACAAGATCAGAATTCAAAGGAATAAAAGCAGGCTTGTTAAGTTGCGCGCATCCCTGAAGGTCACTCATGATATGTGGAAGCTAGTAGAACCTGACTCGATGAGCTGGATAATGGCAATAATGAAGGACATAGAAAAACCTCTCTGGTATATTGTATGCCAATATAGTAGCTAACAGCAGGCATCTGGCTATGAGCTTTGTTAAGTAGTATAAGTGTTAAGCATGTATATGGGGCATCGATCGAATAGGTGTACAGATCGCTTAGCATTGCTACCCACTTGTATTGAGTACTCCTCTAACTTCTTTGTACCTCCTCGATCTGGCTAGGCAGATAAAAATATATTGAGGAGGATAAAGTAGGACATATCATCTTGGAATATTAACAGGGTACTGCCAACCCCATTAACCCTTTTTTTAAAAAAATAAATAAATTTAAATTAAATGAAATGACATAAAAATAAAAGTACACTTCTGAGTTTTTATCAGCCAAAAGACTTCCCAGAAAACAAAAGATGCATGATTCCCTGACAGTAGACTACAGTGATGGCACGATCCAAATGGCGCGTGGAGCCTCCTGCTTAGGATTTATTTGGTTGCCATGGGGTTCAATTTTCTCATCTTTTAAGTTGAAGACTCCCATATCACTTGGTCCCACATCATATATACGGTTATCGTCGCTAAAGTAGATACAATTTGGTTTGCATTGAGGAAAGTGAGAAGCAGGTAGAAACACGGAGCAGTTGGTACCCAGAAACAACATATGTCCGTCTAAGCTCTTTGTTTCAACCCACTCATCTCGAAAAGTATCAAGTTTAAAGACTGTAAATCCGGAAGTTCTGTGTTCATCTGTCTTTTTGTAGTCCATATGCCTTATAATTTGCAACAAGTCACCAGACAATTCAGCAATATACCTCCTTTTAGAGGAATGTTCAGATGGTGGTACTTGTGGTGGTGGTGTTGGTGCACGTGAGATGATTGACACCTGTGGACAAGGGAGATGATTTAAGTTGAAAGCAAAAATTTCTCCCACGTTATTGACGACATAAAATTGTTCGTTATAGAAAATAGTATCCATAATGCCTTCATATTTGGAATCTAAGTCAGTCCAAGAGTTGTCACCAGGCTTGAAGAAGGCCAATCTGCTACGGTCCCTGTAGATTGCCATAACCGCATAATTGTGGTTCGATATTGGATTTGCAGACAAAACTAACTTGGGCACGTCAAAGGCAGGAAAAAATTCAATTTCACTTGGGACATCTTCAACAGATGTTAAAGTTGGAAGCTCGATTTTGCTGTTGACTGATAAGAAGGGATTGAAAAGAAATAATGTATAGGTATCTGCACGCTGTGTATAATCGTTGTTCAATTCATTAACCTCGTCCACTGCCACCAGCCATCCTTTGGTGGAACCGTTAAAGTAGAAGTCATCTTGAACGTCTAACTTCAAATTACTGCACACTTTTTGTGTGGACAGACTAAAGAAACTTGGTGTTGGGCAATCAGGTGTAGGATCAGTAGGAATCAAGAGTAAAGGTAGTAGATTGTGCTTTGATTTGTTTTCGATATAAACAGATCGCCAAGAGGGACAAACAGCACCAAATCGAATATAGTCTTCTATGTCAACAATCTTCTCTGCGATCAGAGTTAAAAGATGGTCTGGGAGATTCATCCTAGTAACCTTGTTATTAAGCTCCGCCCCCTCTCTTGTTTTTGTGTCCCCTAAAAGCTCCATCTTCTTCCTGAGGAAACAAAAGAAAGTGAACACATATTACAATAGGTTGAAGCAATGAAGCATTAGATACAGATTTCAACAAGTGTCAGAAACATGCATACATTATCCTCTATGAAATTGAAATTGCAAATGAGAAAGATCGGAGAAAAAGACTAGAGAGAGTTCATCGTCTGTGTGCGCCCCCTTATCTATATTTATACGAATGATAGGTATGAATATTCATTAAAATCTCTAATGAAATAGAATCAATCCGAATCAGAAATTCAACTATATTAGGTAGGAAATTGAGGATGATACTAAACAAATTAAGCAGGCTTTTTTATATACAAATTTCCATTTAGAGAGGCCTTAGACAAATATTGGTTTTGTTTCAGTTTTAGAATTTAGTTGAACAGAAATTCTATGGAGACTACAAATTAGTAATGAACTAATGACCATAAAATAAAACACATTTGTGTACACAGAGTTGTTTCTACAATCCAAGCAACAACGTATTAAAGAATAAAACCGGCCTGACACAAGTCCTTGCCACTTTAGTAGCCTAAGCTAATAAATCGCCTCCAATGACCTTTACAGAGACTTGCTTACGCTTTGACCACGTCAGTGTCCACCTGATTGCTAGATAGCTACTCCTCTCCCTATATGTGTTACAGAGCTAGAGTCTTAAGGTGGAAAACTTTTTTTTTTTTTGAAGAAGTTAGAGGTTTTGGCAGACCTCAACCTGTATTGATTACCTTCTCAAGTACATGGTTCCCACCCTATCCATCTCTACCAGAGCTGTAGCTCTTCTATCTAATGGTGGCAGATGGAAAGAAATACTTGCATCCCAAGACTTACACAGTTTTGAAAGTTAGTCCGCCACCTGATTACCTTCCCTGCAAATATGATTTACATCTAGCACCTCAAATCGGTTTCTAAACACTGCAAAGGACACAACAATATTGTCACAGTACCATGGTGCTATCTCCCTCCCATTCAATATATTGACTGCTCTGAGTGAGTCAGAACACAGTGATTTTCTTGTACCCTCTATCAATGGCTGCCTTCAAACCTTCCACTATAGCTCGCAATTCTTAGCCAATAACCGATTTACTCGGGGATGAACCAGTAAACGCCATTTCTACATTACCTTGCCAATTCCCTCGAACACCCCAAAAGCCATTGTACAACAACATAATCACGTCTTCTGCTAGATTGATCCATTTGATCCATGTAGCATGCTTAGACTGGAATCTCACTTCAATGTTCAACCTTGACATCTGAACTCTCAATTCAATAGTCTTCAACCTCTACTAACCTCCTCTGAAGATACAGCTGCATATCATTAACAATCTTGTTACAAAGTTCCTGAGCTGTATACTTCATCTGATTCATTCTCCGCCTTCCTCTTTCTGCCCAGATCTCATGTATTGTAGCTGCCACAAAAGTTCTCCACACTTCGCTCTTTGTGGTGTTCATCCTGCATTTCCGGAAGATACCTTACCATTCAGCGGTCGAGTCATTAACACAGCCACCCATTCCTATTACTTTCTTAACCTTACTCCACACCTCCTTAGAAAACAGGCAATCAAAATAGAGGTGTTTAGAATATTCAACTGAGCAGTCACAAAGGCAACAACTCGAATGGCTCAACACCTTCTTCTTTATTAATCTATCCTGAGTTGGTAGGGAACCCACAAATAATTGCCACATAGTAAAAGAGTGTTTAGGAACCACCAACTTCCCCCAAACAATCTTGTACCATTTAACCTCCTCCCTAATCTTTCTCAGAGACATGTACGCAGACTTGGATGTATAGGCTCCTGTGATTGAGGGGGTCCAAACTACTCTATCCCTTTCAACAAAGTTATTGATTTGGACTTGTAGTATCTTCTTTCTCAAATCCTCATCCTCTATGTTTCTGATTCTATCATTCCACCTCCCCTCAGAGATTACATGACTAACCTTTGTATCTATTGGAAAGTCAAAGAGATTTCTAACAGAAGGTTGAAGCCACAAAGATACCTCTGTTAGCCACGGATCATGCCAGAACCAGGTATCCTCTCCAATAGCTATAACATACTTGATATATTTTTTAGTTGTTTCTCTATGTTGCAAGATACCCCTCCACACCCATGAACAGTCACTTGGCACTTTCATTGTCCAGAAGAATTTGTCCTTTATCTGCTGCTTCTATGTCCACTCCACCCAAATAGATTGGTCCTTTGCAGTAATTCTATAAATCAATCCACAATAAGAAGCAAAGTTCCATGTTCTCTGGTCAACAATACCTAACCCACCTTGTTCTTTAGAGTACCTCAAGACATCATGACTCGCATGGTGCATTTTGCGTTTCATGTCTGGTCCCGCCCATAAAAACCTATTACAAATCTTAGCTACCTTATCGAGGACCTGTTTAGGAAGGGCAAAAGACCGCGCCCAATACACTTGGAAAGAAGTAAGAACATATTTGATAAGTTCTAGTCTTCCTGCCTTTGACAAACATCTGTTTTTCCAGTCTTCTATTCTACTAGTCATTCTTTCAATCAACGGAAGGCATTATTTAACCCCCAATCTAGAAGAGGTAAGAGGGAGCCCCAAATATGTAACTGGAGGGATAGCCAATGCCACATCCATGATTGCAGTGAGCTCATTACTCTCTATATAACTCATACTACTAGAGAGTAGAGTTGTTTTAGAGTTACTTAGATGAAGTCCTGTTGCTCGAGCAAAAGAATCAAGGATGTCTTTAATAGCTTCCACCGAAGCTAACTCACCTTTACAGTAAACAATCACATCATCTGCAAAGCTCAAGTGAGTAAGACCAAGCTTCTTGCATTTTGAGTGGGCAGATAAAGACTTTGTAACCAACCCCTTCTGAAGCAAGCCACTTAACACCTCCATCACCAACACAAACAAGAAAGGGGATACTGGATCACCTTGACGAAGCCCCTTTTTACCAGCAAAAAAACCTTCAGAGGATCCATTAATCAGTAAAGAGTAAGAAGGAGAGGAATAGCACATCTTCAACCAATTAATGAATACAAGAGGAAATCTGAATCTTTGTAAAATCAACTCCAAAGCCTTCCAGTTAACTGAGTCGTAAGCTTTCTTTATGTCCAGCTTAATGGCACATCTCTTTGTTCCATGATTTCTATTATATCCTCTCATAAGTTCATGTGCAAGGAGCAAATTGTCTTGAATATTCCTTCCGGGAAGGTGGAAAACTTAGGACTATTACATGCACCAAAACAGACTCAAGAAAATCTAAAGTACTTGCATTAGGGTCTGGCTTCCCACTTGTGAAGCCATGGGGATTCCCTACTTCGTGCACATGTAATATATCTTGCGCTAAAGTTGAAGCATGCTTTGAAATATTTCAGACGCAAAATTTACCTCTCTCCAAATTTTGAGAGTAGACAATAATCCAAATGGTTTTCGCATTATGTTAGACAAAATCATCCACACCAGCCTAAGACTCTGTAATGTAATACTAAGTGTGTTAGCTCACAAACAATCAAAAAATCGCTCTTTAACTAAGAAACGATGAAATAATTTTATAAACTCAATGAACAATCATATCACAATTCTTCTAAGCCTTTAAATAGGCGTCCTAACCCTAAACTAAACAAGCGGTGAATCCACCGAACCAATCCTGCCAAAAATAAACAAAACAAGTGATAGTTCGCATAAAGCCCGCGATAAAGCCCAGAGCGCGTGTGCGCTTGCGAGAAGGCAAAACTGAGTGCGTGCCGCGCTCGCTCTACTGTAACATTCTCTAGCTTTGAGCGCGCCCCGCGCTTGCATCAAGGCAAAACTGAGCACATGCGCCCTCATACCTTTCAAAGCAACTTCTCATACTTTGACGACCCTATCATATTCATCAAGGTATTCTTCAGCAAGCATCTATACTGCATCATTCCCCCCTGGTTGGAAGGAATTCGTCCTCGAATTTAAAGCATCCTCATCGTCAGATGAGTCACCACAGAATGGAATAAGATGTCAAACATTGAAGACATCCGAAGTCCGGATATGACTAGGCAAACGCAGGTGATAGGCATTCGCGTTAATCTTTTCAATCACCTCCACAGGACCAATCTTGCGATGTTTCAATTTATTATAGTCACCAACGGAAAAATGGTCTTTAGTAAGGACAACCCAGACAAAATCACACACCTCAAAATGAACATCACGTCGGTGGCAATCAACAGTATCCTTGTACTTTGCATTGGACTCTAATAACTTCTGACGAACAATAGCATGAGTATCCTGAAGATGCTAAGCAATCTCAGAAGCAGTAGAATGAATAGGCTGTAAACCAGGAATAGGAGCCAGATCAGCCACAACGCGAGGATTAAACCCATAGAGAACCTGGAAGGGACTATACCCAGAACTCCGATTAACCGAATGGTTAAAGGCAAACTCAGCTTGGGCAAGATGAGAATCCCACTGCTTGATCTTAGTACCCACCAAAGAACGTAACAGATTACCCAAGGACCTGTTAACAACCTCAGTCTGGGCATCCGTCTGTGGATGATAGGCAGTACTAAATTTCAACTTAGTGTTCATCATCTTCCATAAACAACGCCAAAAATGACTAAGGAAACGAGTATCCCAATTAGAAACAATAGAGGTAGGCAAACCATGTAACCGGTAAACATCGTGAAAGAGTAACTGTGCAACACTGACAGCATCGGTAGTTTTCTTGCACGCAATGAAATGCGCCATCTTAGAGAACCGATCTACCACCACAAATATAGAGTCATGACCCCGTTGAGTACGAGGAAGACCAAGAACAAAGTCCATACTGATATCACACCATGGACGACTCGAAACAGGTAAAGGCATATATAACCCTGCATTAGTAACATGGCCCTTTGAGACTTGGCAAATATGACAATGAGCAAC
The DNA here is from genome assembly GCF_015680905.1 of Coptis chinensis. Taxonomy (NCBI): domain Eukaryota; kingdom Viridiplantae; phylum Streptophyta; class Magnoliopsida; order Ranunculales; family Ranunculaceae; genus Coptis; species Coptis chinensis. Next base: position 50,884,312 of record NC_141459.1, read on the forward strand.
AAATTTGTGAACATCTGTGCTAAGACCCAGCCAAAAATAAGACTCAAAGACGAGCCTTAATGTCTTGTCACACCCAAAATGGCCCTCATTATGTAATTCAGTGATGAGGCGAAGACGAAGGCTGCAGGCAGGAACACAGAGTCGCTTACCCTTAAACAAAAACCCCTCCTGTAGAGAAAATGCAGATAACTGGGCCTCCTGTATATCAGTCAGAACAAGTGAAAAATAGGGATCACTAGTGTACATCTCAAGAAAAGAGTCAAACCCAAAAACCAAAGTACGCAAGGACACCAACAACAAAGAACGCCTACTAAGAGCATCCGCCACATGATTTTGAACCCCAGATTTGTGGCGCAAGACAATGGTAAAATCCTGCAAATAACTAGACCAGCGCTAGTTAGCGGGCACTGACATTATCTTGGTTACCAATATGCTTAAGTGCTTCATGGTCAGTATAAAGGAGAAATTCGGAGTGAATCAAATAATGACACCAATGTTTAAGGGTCTGAACAACGGCATAAAATTCTAACTCATAAGCACTGTAGTTCTGTTTTTGAGAGTTTCTCACTGAAATAAACGACAGGGTGAGTATGCTAACTAAGAACAGCCCCAATACCAACTTTAGAAGCATCAGTACACACTTCAAAGGGAGATGAAAAATCCAACAGTTTAAGAATTGGTGCTGAAATAAGCTTAGTCTTGAGAAACTAAAAACTCTCTTCAGCTGCCTGAGACCAAAGAAACTTACTACCATGCAAATAGTCAGTAATAGGAGCAGTGATAGTACTAAAATGAGGGACAAAGCGGCGATAAAAAGAAGCAAACCCATGAAAACTATGGGCTCCAGTTAAGATCATCGGGCTAGGCCAAGAGCGAACCACCTCGACCTTAGACACATCCACAGAGATACCTGTTGTCGAAACCACATAACCCAGAAACAGAACTGAGTCAATACAGAAAATGCATTTGGCAACAGCAGCAAAGAGATGAGCTTGGCATAAGATAGGCAACACCACCTGGAGATCCTGGAGATGAGACGCGGTATCCTTGCTGTAAATTAAGATGTCATCGAAGTAAACCACCACACACTTGCCCAAAAATGGCTTCAACACCTGGTTCATGACTCGCATGAAAGTATTGGGTGCATTAGAGAGACTGAATGGCATGACCAACCACTCATATAGGCCCTCCTTAGTCTTAAAGGCGGTCTTCCACTCATCACCAATTCGGATGCGAATCTAATAATAACCATATTTTAAGTCAAGCTTGGTAAAAATGACAGCACCATGTAACTGATCGAGAAGATCATCTAACCTTGGAATAGGAAATCTGTATTTGGTAGTGATCTTATTAATAACCCGACTATACGTCAACACACATATGCCAAGACCCATCCTTCTTGGGAACTAACAAAGCAGGAACCGTACATGGGCTTAAACTTTCCCAAATAAATCCTTTATCAAGCAAATCGGTAACCTGTCGCTGTAACTCAGCATGCTCTTTTGGACTCATCCGATAATGCAGACGATTTGGGATTTTAGAACCCGAAACCAAATCGATTTGGTGATGTATATCCCTCATAGGAGGCAAACCAGCCGGTAACTCATCCAGAAAAAGCTCCGAGAATTCTTGTAACAATCCCTGCACACACACTGGCACTGCAATCTTTGGTGTGTTAGGTTCACACATTAAAATAAACACGTGACTATCACCAAGCATTTCGGTCTCAAAACTGCGCAAAGCCAAACAAGAAGACTTTGGCTCGGTTGAGGCTGTGGGCACATGCTCCCGAGTTGGTACTAACATAATTTTAACACCCTCAAACTGAAAACTATGAGTATTCTTCCAACCATCATGAGCAACCCACCGATCAAATTGCCAGGGGCAACCCAATAACAAATGGCAAGCATCCATAGTAACAACATCACTCCACACCTTATCAACATACTTATCAACAACGTTTAGTCACTGTTACCTCTGTGCCTTTCTTCAGCCAAGAGAGAGAATAAGGCACCATATGTTTCTCAGTGGCCAAGTTAAGCTTACGAACAGCTTCAGAAGAGACAACATTCTCATAGCTACCTGGATCAATAACCAGCTTGCAGACCTTTCCAAGAATGGTACAAGTCGATTGGAAAATATGATTGCGGAGCCAACCATCACCCTCAGTCTCCTTAAGAGTAAAACACAGGCGGCGCACCACTAGAAGTTCACCTCTGTCACCAGTGACTAGTTCTTCCGGAATGTCATCTGAGCCCACATCAAAAATGGGAGCCCCAAGAAACCCACCCACGGGATCCTCATCAATATCCTCATTCTCAGCAAACAAAATCTTACCAAGAGCAGGCGGTTTTGGACATTTGTTAGCATAGTGACCAATCTCACCACAACGAAAACACTTAACCGAATTAGTGCCACGACCAAGAGCTTCTGCACCCTACAGCTTAGTGATAGAAACATTGGGAGTGCGGGAAACAGGACCACTAACCCTACGGTTCTGTTGTTTTTCCAAAATTAAGGCACGTTGATGAGCCTCAGAGACCGAAAAAACATCAAACAGGTTCAAGGCATCCTGCAGGTTAGAACGAAACCCCCCCCCCCCAATATAATAGGCCACCAATTGATCATCAGACTCTGTCAGTTTGACACGAGACAATAACTGATAAAAGTCCTTGGTATAGTCATCCACAGATTTGGCACCTTGACGCAAATTCTAAAAGCGTTGATATAATTCATGCGTATAATTGAATGGTAAAAAATTGGCACAGAGATATTTTTTAAGTTTACCCCAATCCACGATTTTAGACTTACCTCGTCTGTGACGAGTCGCCTTCAATTGTTGCCACCAAGCCATAACGCGGCCACGAAAATGAGTTGCCACAAGTGCCACCTGTTTGTCGTCTGGCACTTCTTTGAACTCCATAACTTCTTCCACAGTCCCAAGCCAATCAATCAGTTCGTCTAGTTGTAGGCTACCATGAAACTCGAGCAGATCAATTTTCAAACCAGATTCCCAGTGTCTGTTGTCTTTGTGTTGTGGAACACGCGGGAAATTGTCCATCTCCTCCAAATCGGCAAAAGGGTTATTATCCTCTGCCTCCAGATCGTCCTCCACCAGCTGTGGTTCACGATCTTGTGGTTGGTTGGGTTGCTGATTAAGGGCCTCGACCTGGCGGGTTAGCGCTGCTACCTGCCTTGAAAGTTCGGCCATTCGATCACGAGCATACACATCATCCAGATTAGCTTCTCTCTGAGGTCTACCATGTCCTCTTCCTGCTTGACAAGGCATATTGCAGATCGTAACTGAATCTGATACCAACTAATATAATACTAAGTGCGTTAGCTCACAAACAATCAAAGAATCGCTCTTTAACCAAGAAACGATAAAATAATTTTATAAACTCAATGAATAATCCTATCACAATTCTTTTAAGCCTTTAAATAGGCATCCTAACCCTAAACTAAACAAGCGGTGAATCCACCGAACCAATCCTACCAAAAATAAACAAAACAAGCGATAGTTCGTATAAAGCCCATAACGATGCTGCGTCTTGGGCAAAACCGAAATGCCGTGGCTCGCTTCATCAGAACATTCTCTAGCTTTGGCTACTTGCATCAAGGCAAAATTGAGCGCATGCGCCCTCATACCTTTCAAAGCAACTTCTCATACTTTGACGACCCTATCATATTCATCACGGTATTCTTTAGAAAGCATCTGTATTGCATCACTCTGATTCGATCCATAAGCGCTTCCAACCTTTGATAATTGCTATTTTGTGCGCTCCTGCACTACATTCTGCCCCGAAGATTGTGTGTATACTCAATCTCATGAGTCATGCCTGCAGTGAGAAGTGTTGTCCCCATGTGGTATTGTCTCAATCTATCTATTCTAATAAGAAAGCCAACTCCCCCAAATAACTTTGTTGCAGTAGGTCAATACATTGTAATTTCCGCTTAATATTCTCTCAAATGGCTAGAGGTGAAATGATGACGCCCTTTCGGTCTTTCCTTTTAAAATGTTTCCTTTCCAAATCATCAGGCTCCATCTTCTGCCCTCTCTCTCTATCAATCGATCAAATTTAGGGGATTTCCAATTTCTCTTAAACAAAGAGCAGTTCCGTCAACAAAGTCGAATTCTTCTGAAATGGTATGTCTCTCTCCGGCATGGCAAAGCATTTCATCCCTTCTTTGAATCGCGTTTTGGTAGAGAATGTTGGGTAAAACAATACCAATCGATCCCCACTAAGATAGCTTGCACTTGGACAATCTACTACTCCAATACAAATCTAAGTTTCACTACAACCAACAACTAACTCAACTTCCTAAGCAATCAACAACTATCACAAACAGTAATAATAAAGCAAAGAAAGTAAAGCATACCACAGCACAAGATATACCGTGGTTCGGCCAATAATACCTACTTCCACAAGAGCTAATCCTTTTATAAGTGTGGGAAGGAATATTACAATCACTCCTCTCAAGTCTCTCTACCTTACTAGATCTCTTTTCTCTCCTTACAAGCTTTTCTCTTTACAAGGGGTTTCTCTCAATTTTGATTGCTCTCAAAATTGGATTTCTATTCAAGACTTGATTACTAAAAACCTAACTTTGGTTTTTATAGTAATCTGAAATTTCGGCGTGTCTGTGAAATTTCAGTTCCAAGTAACATGCCAATGTCGAAATATCATGTCTCGAGCGACATGGTGAGGTTGGTAATAAGCACCCAAAATTGTATTAGAAAACCCCGTAGAGACATAATATTTCGGTTAATTATGTGCTTAATAATCATGAAATAATTGTATTTTCGTGTTTTTGTAGGGTTACGCAACCAACGTAAAAATGATGATAAAGCTAGTATTTAAGCACGAAATAGTGAGTATACGTAAAGCTTTCCGATTAAGCCCATGTGAAGCCCAACAAAGCTGAACTAAAGCACAAAGGCTCAAACAGGACAGAATCAAGTCAAAAATGGAATTACATAGAAGCATCAAAATTCCAAAGCTTATATCTCTTGAACCAGGACTCCGAATTCGACAAATGAGCTGCTCAGACGATCAGTGCGACGAACTCTACACAAAGGCAGGAAGTTGTAAAAATACCAAAAGACCGGCCCGCCACTGGACACAGCACGTGGACCCACTATGCTAGGCCACAAGATTTGATGAGTCATCATGCAAGTCAAGACAAAATGTTTAAATAATTGGCTCAAAGTGGACACCTTGCATGATATTAGTGGAGTTAGATGGATTTATGTGCTATTAGTGTAAAAAAATGCAAGCTGTAAATTTGCTTTGGTTTTTTAGATAGGATGGAATTTAATGTGGAGGTGTTTTTCACGTGGGATGGAAGAGAGAATGCTCTCATATGTAGTAAATGGAAAGAGGAGAGCATTCATTCCATGTGTTTTTTTTTTATGCAATTTCATATTTTAGCTAAGCTTGGTTTTTATGTAATAGTGTTAATGGCTACCTTAGTGTTCTCTAAATAAATCTTGTTCTTTGAAGTTTAAATTTAGTTCTTTAAACTCTTCTTCTCCCCTTCTTTTAAAACTTAACATAAAATCAAACATATTACATATAACTCCAAGGATCATGAACTAAAACCGTCCCAAGGGGAGGGTTAATGATGCTCATGTGAGGATCAATGTACGTTTCAGAAAACTAGATTCACTACTTAGAACTTAGGGTCTTCTTTGATATCCCATCACAAAATGACGGAGTCCAACCAAAAGTAGAGCCTGGAGCTTTAGATTAACTCGCACACGCGACCCATTTCACGCTTGGACTAGTCGCACAAGCGAGACCTAGAGAATTCATAATTCTATGCTTGTCTAGCTGGTGGAAAATAAAACTAGGTGTTAGAGTGATATTTTAAAAATGAAATATCATTTTAACTCCACATGATAGCATGATATGCTAGAGATAAGTATGTTGTGTTAGGGATTCAAGACTCGAGTCCATTTTTGGGTTTCCTACGAACCAAAAACGGATTAGAGGTGTAGTGAATTGATTTCCTAAGAAGATGTAACTAATTCTTGCATGAGTAGGTTAATCCTTTCCCATCTTTCTCTCTCTATCTCATTTAAGGAAACAACTTGTAATCTCTAGATAATTTGTGTAGTAAGTCATCTTTAGGAAGTAGGAATCTATCTATCAAATCCTTCTCACTAGTTCCCCCTAAAGGATAAATTTCAGTTGTGATATCATAGACTTTTGTCTTAGGAATTGGAACGAAATTCTTACTCAAAAATTACCAACAAAAACACGTGAGTAAGGAATCATTGAGTGTTAGCACGTATAGGTAAAGTAAATCTAAATTACTAAAGATACTAAAAAGTGCTAACATCAGTCGGGGTTGTGTTTCTCCAAAGGACGTGAGCAGATCGTTTAGGAAGCAAATTCCAGACGAATTCGCTCCTAACGACCTGTGCAAATCGCTCAAGGACCTTATGAGCGATGCCTCGAGATCGTCCAGACTTCATGTGAACGATTCCACCAAGTCTTTTGCTAACATGGTGAGGGGCCCCAACAATCTCCCCCTCCCGAAACCACGAGGGGGGGTACTCCACACATTCCCGAATCAACAGGAGGAATGTGCTACCATTCCGGCGGTAGCACAACAAAAAAATTACTTTTTGGTAAAACTTTGGTCATTATATCCGACTCGTTCTTGTCGGTATGGATCTTCTCAATGCACAATTGCTTGTCTTCAAGAACTTCTCTAATCAAATGATAACGCACATGTATGTACTTGGATCTAGAATGAAAACTTGGATTCTTGCTCAAATGGATGGCTCTCTGACTGTCACACAAAACTACAAATTGGTTGTGCTTTAGCCCTAGTTCATTGAAGAACCTCTTCATCCATAGCATCTATTTACAACACTCAATGGTTGCAATGTACTCGGCTTCTATAGTGGAGAGGGCAACATATTTTTGCAACTTAGATTGCCAAGAAACTGCTCCCCCTGCAAAAGTAAACAGATAACAAGAAGTGGACTTCATCGAGTTAACATCGCCTGCCATGTATGCATCTGTGTAGCCTTCAAGTAAGGCCTTACTTCCACCAAAACACAAACACGCCTTGGAAGTGCCCTTGAGATATCTCAATATCCACTTAACACCTTCCCAATGCTCTTTACCCAGATTTGACAGAAAACGGCTTACAACACCAACGGCGAAAGTAATATCCGGTATTGTACACACCATTGCATATATCAAGCTGCCCACTGTGGATGCATAAGGAATCTTTTCTATTTGACTCTGCTCATGCTTACCTTTTGGACACATATCTTTGGTCATGCGGAACTGACCACCAAGCGGACAACTGACTAGTTTCGCTTGATCTATGTTGAATCTCCTCAACACCTTCTCAATGTAGCTTTCTTGAGAAAGTCATAACTTTCTACTCTTTCTATCATGAGTGATCCACATCCCAAGTATCTACTTTGTTTGACCCAAATCCTTTATCTCAAAGGACTTACTCAAGTCTTTCTTTAGCTTGGATATCTTGTTGATGTTTTGGCCAACTATTAACAAGAACACTATGAAATCCCCTATCTAGAAAATTTCTGAACAAAGACACAATGATCGGAAGTAGATTTCTTTATCCATGCTTCACCATAAAGGACCCAAACTTTATGTACCACTATCTCGGTGCCTGCTTCAACCCATACAAACTCTTTTTCAGCTTGCATACTAGGTGCTCCTTGCCTTTGAACTCAGACCCCTCTGGTTGGTCCATATAGACATCTTCTTCAAGATCTCCATAAAGAAAAGTTGTCTTGACATCTAGTTGCTCAACCTCTAGGTTCATACTTGCTGCCAAACTCAATACCACCCTAATAGAAGTCATCTTAACTACAGGACAGAAAATTTCATCAAAGTCAATACCTTTTATTTGACCGAATCCCTTCACAACAAGGCGAGCTTTGTGCCTTGGATATGGATTATTCTCCTCATGCTTGACTTTGAAGATCCACTTATTCTTGATAACTTTTCTTCCTTTCGGTTTCTCAACTAAGTTATAAGTGTGATTCTTATATGCAAAGAACCCATCTCATCTTGCATGGCTTTCAACCACTTCTCCTTGTCTATACCTTCAAGAGCCTCTTGATAGTACATAGGTTCTCCACCATCAGATAGTAAAATATGTGTATGTGATAGATACCTAGTTGAAGCTTGTCTCTCTCTGTTAGACCTCCTTACCACATCTTCTTGTGACTCAGGAGGATGCACTTCTATTTGCTTAGGTGGACGTGGTTCATGCACTTCATCTACATCTTCTATATCAATAGGTTCTATCCTATTATGAGTAATAAGATCATCATCATGAGCTTCAAACTCATGCTTCTCTGCATTCTCAATACCTTTTCATGTTCCACAGTAGGAACTTCTGGTTCTGAATCAACAAGATCATTAGTGAAAGCTTCTAGCTTCTCACCATTCTCAAAGTCTGCTATCGTTTGGTCTTCCAAGAACACAATGCCTCGACTTCGAATTACCTTCTTGTTGATCGGAACATAGAGTTTGTAACCAAACTTCTCATCCCTATAACCCAGAAAAATGCACTGCTTGGCTTTGTCATCAAGCTTGGATCTCTCATCCTTGGGAATATGAAAAAATGCTCTATACCCAAATACCCTCAAGTATCCATAATTAACATCTCTGCCTAACCATACTCTCTCTGGATAATCACTATTCAGATGCTTCGAAGGCGATAGGTTGATCACATATACGGCTGTGCGCATTGCTTCTACCCAGTAACTCCTTGATAACTTAGAGTAAGATAGCATGCATCTCATCCTCTCTACAATGGTACGATTCATCCTCTCAGCTATACCATTGTGTTGCGGAGTCTTGGGAACGGTTTGCTCATGATAAATCTCATGACTCTTACAATACTCTTCAAACGATCCAATGTACTCTCCCCTATTATCTAAACAAATACATTTCGAAGGCTTCCCTGTCTCTCTTTCCACCATGCTATGGAAAGTCTTGAACATGCCAAGTACTTCATCCTTGGTCTTCAGATTATATGCCCATATCTAGTCTGAAGTACAAAGCTCCCCCATGGGACTTTGTACTTTCATAGGACCATCATAAATATGTGCGTACTAGCTCAAGGACATTGTCCTTTCTGTGAGAGGGGAATCTTTGGAAAGGCACCCTGTGTTGCTTTCATGCATTTTTCTCCTATATGACACAGTCATTTATGCCATAGTTTGAAGAAAGCTTCTTTTTGTGCCGTATTTAACTCTGCTCTACACAAACTAGCTTGTGTTTTGTAAAGTGAGCAAGTTTTCTTCCCTTTGGCTACTACAATGGAACCTCTACTCAGTTTCCATACCCCGTTATCAAACGACTTTTGAAAGCCATCATCATCTAACTTCCCAACGGAAATTAGGCTTAGCCGAATGTCAGGGACATGTCTTACATCCTTGAGTGTCAAGGTGTAGCCGACATTGATTTCTACATGAACATCCCCAATGCCTATAATCTTTGAGACGCCACTGTTACCCATCTTCACTTCACCAAATTCACCATAGCTGTAGGTAGTGAAGAATTCCCTGTTCGGCGTGACGTGATAGAATACTCCTATATCTATCGCCCACTCTGTATCCTGGCATGAGGTACTAACACAGCAGTCACCACAATCTAATATAATTCCTATTAGACCATCGTCTACTAGTGTGGTAGTATCTCGGCCTATGCTCCCGTTCCTCTTTACCATGTCTTCATGTACATAGTTATTCTTCTCACCCCTCTTCAGTGTTCTACACTCATACCTGAAGTGACCCTTGGTGGCATAATAGTAACATTGTCTCTCTGCCTTAAGAGTTTTGGCTTCACCCCTAGATTTGCTTCTGTCATCACCTCTAAAATGAGATGGTTTTCTACTTTTACCTCTCCCCCGCTTCTCTGTGACAAGGATCTCTAAGTGAGAGGAGTTTCTTCGTGAACTCCTTCTTGTCTCCTTATTCAACAATGCCCCAGTAGCCATTTCCATCGTAACGATTCCATCCATGGCGGCTCTACCAAAAGAAACTGCTAACATCTCCCAAATGTCGGGTAGAGAGTTCAATAGTAACAAAGCCTCAACTTCGTCACCCATATAAATCTTAATCAAATGCAGCTGATTGATGATATTTTGTACTTCATTAAGATGCTCAGACATTGAAGAACATTTTTTGTACTTTGTGTTAGTAAACTCCTTAATGAGTAGCACTTTGTTGCCAGCCGACTTCCTCTCATAGAGGTCTTCAAGTCTCTTCCACAAGCTAAAAGTTGTAGTCTCTTGGGATACATGGTGGAAGCAAGACACTGTCATCAATCCACTGTCGAATGTACCCAATTGCTTTTCTGTCAAGCTTGCTCCACTCAGCCGCAACTATTGCATCTGGCTTTACTCCTCCATTCTCAATGGGTTGTGCCAAGTCCTTACAATAAAGCAAGTCTTCCATCTTGGCTTTTCAAATAGTGTACAGACTAGTCATGCAAGTGTTTACAGAATTGTCCATCTCAACAAGCTATTTCAACTCAAACCTCCTATCATGAATTTTATCAAACTCCTTCTGGGCAAGATTTGGATAACAACATTGTTGGGCTTAATCCAACATGGCTCTGATACCACTTGTTGGGTAAAACGATACCAATCGATCCCCACTAAAATAGCTTGCACTTGGACAATCTACTACTCCAATACAAATCTAAGTTTCACTACAACCAACAACCAACTCAACTTCCTAAGCAATCAACAACTTTCACAAACAGTAATAATAAAGCAAAAAAAGTAAAGCATACTACCACAACACAAGATGTACCGTGGTTCGGCCAATGATGCCTACTTCCACAAGAGCTAATCCTTTTATAAGTGTGGGAAGGAAGATTACAATCACTCATCTCAAGTCTCTCTACCTTACTAGATCTCTCTTCTCTCCTTACAAGCTTTTCTCTTTGCAAGGGTTTTCTCTCAATTTTGATTGCTCTCAAAATTGGGTTTCTATTCAAGACTTGAATACTAAAAATCTAACTTTGGTTTTTATAGTAATTTGAAATTTCGGCGCGTCTGCGAAATTTCGGTTCCAACTGGCATGCCAATGTCGAAATATCATGTCTCGAGCGACATGGTGAGGTCGGGGTTGTGTTTCTCCAAACAACGTGAGCAGATCATTGAGGAAGCAAATTCCAGAAGAATTCGCTCCTAACGACCTGTGCAGATCGCTCAAGGACCTTACGAGCGACGCCGCGAGATCGTCCAAACTTCATGTGAACGATTCCACCAAGTCGTTTGCTCACATGATGAGGGACCCCAACAAAGAAACCAAGGTAATCTTTTTTTTTTTTTATGAGTTTATTATGTTCAATAGTTGTTTTATTGTTTGTTTTGTCTAAAATGTTGATGGGGTATGTGTAGTTTAGTCTAGTTTATAATTTATGGATAAAATGGTTTTTGTCGATGTTCTTATTATTTTTTCATTTACATTTTCACTCTCTGTTTTTTTCAGCTAATTCTTTAATTATGTTGGTTTCACATTATATATAATGCTAATTAATGAAAAAACTTTTCAGAAGCCCGTCATCGTTATAGAATATATCATGTTGTCAATAACTATTATTATCAATTTTTGGTCGCTTTGTGAGTTTATATAATCATATTTTTTTCACAAATTTCACTTTTATTTGCTATGTGCAAATTAGATTTGTCGTCCCACACTATAAATTGATTAGTTGAGTACGCACTGAGTAATTTTCCTTTTCATTTCATGTGCAACAATATAGTAGCACAAAGAATTGAAATGGGCATATAGTGATACACTTCCATATATTGACCTACTGCAACAAAGTTACAATGTACTTATCACTTGCTCTTTGTAAGGTAATCTATATACACTTTCGCCATAGCACTAAGATCAGGATGATATAAAGATTTCGAAAATGTCGTCGCTAAACTACAATACTTCACTTCTTCGGGGTTTATTCTCTTTCTCTATGCATGTGATCGCTAATAGTGCCTAATTCAATATGTACCACTAAGGCACTAATTGACTATGACGCCATATTATTTTCCCTTTCTATTTTAATAATTCCTCCAAATGGCTAACTGAACATAGACAATGCGGCTGTATAATATTTAACAACAAAGTCTCTTAGAGGAAACTTCAAGTCTAATGCATGTACTTCATTCAATAACCAATCTTAAATATAACTAAATGTGTATCTTTACTTCATTCCATTTCTTCATAGTTCATAATATATGGATGAACGTTTTGTTGAATTATAGCGGAGGTTTCCAAGGGAAGTATTCTTTTCATAATTTTAGTTAGGTACTCTGTTCTGCAATTATATATGTTATTTTGCCGCGTATGCATATGTACTTGCCTTTCATCCATAAGGTATCGTAACAATTTTTCTCCACCATACACGACACCTTTTTTTAATGATTCATTAATGCTAACCCTTTTTTTCCCTTCATTTCATATTTTTCAAAAAAAAAAAAAAAAAAAAAAAAAAAAAAAGTTATGCTCCGTCACAGAATGTTAAAGTACTCACTTATTTTGTCCCTTTACCAATTGATAAGAGCCCAAAACTGTAGTTTTAACCCTGTAACAGTCATACTATTAGACCAATTATGTGAGTAATAATTAAGAGTTAACACTGATTACGTGTTTTTATGCATTTCAGGCTTTAAAGTCCATTATGTGTAGAAATGTGCCACTTTAGCAAGATAAAGGAGCAAAGGTCGGTTACTAAGGAGTTCCGTGATTAAAGGCCAAGATTCAAGAAGATAAAGCCTTTCTAAAGCCCGGTCAAAAGCTGAAAAGTCGACGGGCGTAAACAAAGACACAAGTCACAGAACTTTCGGCGTCAGTATCTTTGGACTCAGACCTCGGAATGGGGCCTACCTTATGTCAAAACGACCGGCTCGGAAAGATCTGTCCAATGGTATAAGCCTTGATCTAATCAGAGGAGCAGAAGTGAACGAAAAGTCTATTGAAGCCAACTGCAGCTGAAGAGGCCTTTTTAGACTGAAAGAATTGGGTTTTGGGCCTGATTCTCTGGCCCAAAACATGGCTCCAAGCCCATGCACTATTTTTGGATCTGAACATATAAAAACCAAAGCTTAGCTCTTTGTTAATGATAGATAGTTAATGGTAGCTAGTTAGACCTAAAACAATATATAATTATAGATCTAGTTTTTATTTAATTAAATTAAGTTTAGTTTATATTCAATTCTTGTTTTAGATTAAACTCTTAGAATCATTATTCTTAATTAGTTTGATAAATAAAATAGCTATTTGTCAATTTTGATTCTTGTCATTTACAATTGTTTAGATCTAATTTCCCTTATTACGTAGATAGCTAGACTTAGATTAGTTAGATTATTAATTTAGTATTTGAATCATTGTTTTATTATTCATTAGATTAATAAAATAGTGTTATCCATAAGTTAGTGTCATTTCCATTAATTGTTTAGTTTCAATTCGTAGATTCAAGTAATTGCCATTATTAGTTTAATTCAATTATTGCATTAGTAGTTTTGAATTGGGTTTAAACAAGCAAAGTTTCAATCTTTATATCATGTCTTGTTTGAATTCATTTGGGGAATGATAAGCGTGATGATTCTCGCTAAACCTCCATTGAGGGGTTGAGAAGCCTTGATGAAAGCTTGATTCCGATTATCGTAGAGTCGTCGTAATTTCCTTTCCACTCTAGAAATGATTAGTTCACCATGAGAATGGGTTTAATCGTTCACATACTAGTTATGAATTGGTAGAAATGTCATGTGTAATTAGGGATTAGGAGTAACCATATTGTTCTGCGAAGCAGTTCAATTCGGATTATGACGATTAAATGGTTAGTAGGATTAAGTCGAGTTAAGGTGGAATCAATCCCCCTCTAACTCCTTATCATAGAATCAACGTAGCATTCCCATAGTTGTTCTAATAGTCGACTAGTTGCATCTTGTGGGTAGTTGCATCGTAGTCAAGTTGCCACTTCGTAAATCTCTCATTAGAATTTTTAGTTAAGTTTACTTATACGTAGAGAACACAACATGCGGAAGGACTAGGAGTAGAACGAATCACTCTACTCCACTATATCTCATAGGATTGAGAGTAGAATCTTTGATAAGGAATAGGCACATAAGATAGTTTAGTTTACTTACGTTTTGAGTTTTATCGTTCATTTCGTAGGTAAACTATTCAATTTTATGTTTTATCAAATGGCGCCACTGCCATCTTAGTTTCACTTTCGCATTGTTTTTGTAGTACAAGTACTTTTCTTAAAGTCCCATTAAACCCACCCACCCTTGTTTGATTCATACTGTGGTTTTCCGAGTCAGCGTTGGAAAGTTCCACAAAAATATACACGGAGCGCAACCGCGCCCTAACCGAGCGCACCTGCACCCAAAAGACTGTAACACTGAGCGCGACCCGCCCCCATGTGGAGCGCGACCCGCCCTAAAACACTGTAACTTCAAGTTACACGGAGCGCGACCGCGCCCTAAGTGAGCACACCCCCGCCCTAAGCTAAAGTTTTCCGGATTTCTACAGTTTTGATTCGAATTTTGATTTTTCAAGTTTTTCAGTGTTCTAACTTGTTATATACACTGAACACGCGTAAACAATATGCTATTCAGAAGCGAAGCAAGGACGCAATCAGATATTCCTTTCTTCCACACCTCGCTTCTCCTGTTAGAGGTTTATACTAGTATATCATAATAGTTTGGAGTGTTGATGTGTTTAGCTAAAATTGGTCTTAGCCTTGTATGAGATTAAGGTCTGGCCGAACAAAAACACCGAACGTAATTACACAACAACGTCAACAAACAAGTCTATCTAGTATACCACCCACTACACCTCTAGCTACTATTTCACACACACCACCTGACATAATGCCCGACGAAGGAGAGACTCCTCTCTCGGACTTTTATAAAGCCTTGAGCGATAGCCCCAAATCTTGCATCGTTTCTAGCGGACCCTTCATGGGGATTTCGAATCCCCCTAAATATTTTAATTTGTTACCCGCTTTTCATGGATTAGACCATGAAAAACCTTATCAGCACATGCGTAGGATTGAACAAGTCCTAACAACATTCCACCATCCTACGGTTGGTGCGGAACAAATTAAACTAAGGGTATTCCCTTTCACCTTAGCCGATAAGGCGGCGTCTTGGTTAACGCCTAAAGCCCTTAATTCTCACGTGGACTCGTGGGCTAAACTTGTTCAGCTGTTTATGGAACATTTTTACCCACCCCTAAAGATGGATGAGATGCTTTCCAAGATTCATTTTTTTCGACAAAATCCTCATGAATCATTTTTAGAGGCTTGGAATCGTTTCACCGATCTCCTTATAGAGTGTCCACATCATAACTTAGCGAAAGACACGTTAGTTCGTGCCTTTTTCAAAAGACTTCTACACCACCATAAAGAAGTCCTAGACATAATGAATGGGGGTAGTTTCTTAAGCAAAGGAACCTCGGAGGCTTATAAATTTTTAAAGGATCAAACTAAGCGAAATAACAACTGGAGGGGCAGTGATGATATCCACCGCTCCGCTAGTTCATCAAATACAGTTAAGGCTGCCGGGATGTTTGAAATTAAACACGATCCTGAGCTTAAAACTCTAATTGAATCACTCACTAAAAAGGTAGAGGCCATTTCTGTTCAACAAAAGCCTATCCCCGTCATGAACGTAAATTCAAATTCATGTAGTTTCTGTTGGAGCCCTGAGCATCCCGACTTCCACTGTCCTATAGCCTATGAACAGGCTTGTTCCATTAATAGTGAACCTAACGCCCCTTGGAGACAAAATCCCAACTTCGGTTGGAGAAATAACCAACACGCCACACCTCCGTGGTAATAATAATCAATATGTTAGGCCAACGAATTGAAATTAGATCTAAAATGCTTTTAACCAAGCTCCACCACAACAAGGACAATTAATAAAACTCGGGTAATTTTAATAATTATAACAACCAGTGCAACATAAGGTAGGCCCAATTCGGTGGTCCGAGTCCAAAGATATGGCATTCGAAGTTCTCAAAAAGACTTTTGCTCCTTTATCTCGGACTAAAGTAGCACATTTCCCAAGAATCTCGCACATAATGGACTTTGAAGCCCTGAAATGCATAAAAACACGTAATCGTATTAACTCTTACTTATTATTCACATAATTGGTCTAACAAGATGATTATTAAGGGGTTAAAACTACAGTTTTGGGCTCTTATCAAACCACCCCCAAACAAAGATTTTGCTTGTCCTCAAGCAAAGATGAGAAATTAGAATAAGTGACCAAAATGGAGTTCTAACTACTCTCGCTTTCATTGAGTCGCGATTGCATTGACCATATGCAACAAGGCCTTAAACCACTAGGAATTCCCTAGTGGACGAAGTTATAGCCTCGTGAGAGTTTTCCAAAGAAGGTACTCACAAACTTCATCTATACTACAACGACTAAGAAAATAAAACTATTGTTTCCTTTATTCATGCTCAACTATCTATACATCTCTAGCAATTGAATAAGAATAACCAAGTCGAAAACCTAAGTTAATATATGCATAATAATCTATCATCTACAATAAACATATACACAATGAGTAGTACTATAAAATGTTTAGCGTGTTTGTTTTCTCGAACTTCGGAATAATAGCGTCCTTAAGTAGGTTCTCACAATAGTAGTCAAGAAATAACACTCTGATTTTTCCACTCAAGTTTCGCTACTCCAGTGTACAGTGGGCACACTTTACCTTACACTCTCAATGACACACAGGAAGCCAGAGTCGATCAAACACATCTGCCACTTACTATCACACTAACCTATTCCTAATTGAGCTAAAGGTCTTTATTAGGTGTTACGGGGATTAGGAGATGGTTTAAGAAGGAAGGAAATGGATATTCAAAAGGACAAGTCTGAGATAATAGAGTCTTCATATTACGTAACTAGAGAAACCTTGTTATTTACTTTTGCTTCTACACTTTGTTTCCATCCTTAGCCATATTTTTCTTTGGCTTTTGACTCCCTTTTATTCTATTTTTGGAGTTTTTATTTTATTTCTATTTTTATTTTTCTTTTCTTTGGATGGAAACTTCTTTTCTTTATTTTCTGAAGCAACTAGCTAATTTTTGTTTACACAGGTTTTTCTCTTCTTCTTTCTTCATCATTCTATTCTCAGACTTATTCTAGATTGGGTAAGTTGAATTTTTTTATTTTGTTTTGTTTTTGTAACAGGGTAAAGGAATTGTGGTTTATGGAAGGCTAAAGAAAGGCTCGAGGGGCTTACTAGCGGAAAATAATTCATAGGTTTGAATTTTTTGGCTATATCGATCCAAAGAGGGCCTAAATTCTCGCTTAGGATATGGCATAGTGATCAAGCAAGTGGACGTGTGATTTCTCTATCCGGATTTTACTTCTCCCTTGTGTCATTTCTCAAATATTTCGCTCATATAAGGCTTTTTAGGCTATATTCTCACAGGGATTTGTAGAATAAGTACTCTAGCCTAGATTTCAAAACATATCGCTAACAATCATAGATACTCATGTAATATATTTATAGATAGATGTAAAGATTATTACCTATATATTAACCTAAGTTTCTAACAATTATTCTGATGCAAATGCCTACGTTGAGACTTCTAGATTGTTAAGAGCATGGAGAAAGAAACAATACCAATATTCCTAAGTGTATAGCATAACTTATTTATTTATATTTTTGAATTTTTGAAATTTTAACTAGAAAACAAATGCATATTATACATATTTATATCCTAGCGGATGTCTTAATTACACGCGTGTTTCTATGCCCCCAACAAAGAAGAATGCTTTGTCCTCAAAGCATTTAAATAAAGAGGATAGAAAAATACCATGGAAATGCGTGAAATTCGAACATCCGCAAAAACAAGGTTAGAACGCATCTAATATAGGAAATAAAACTGACGAACTCTATAAGAGTTCCACCCATTATGGGGTTAACAGAATTAAATTGCTTGGGGACATAAGCGCACACTCAATGTAAACTAAAACTTACCTCCACTCCCGCTGTTATTCGGCCATCCTCTACTTCTATAAAGAAGTGAGGCTCCTTCGGCCCCGCCATGCTATGATAATTTGCCGTGCTTCACGCTTATTTATCATCTATGGTTGCTAACCTATTAAGTGCCACTTGGTTTGATGGGGTGTAGGGTGCAACCCGGTGGGGTTGTATCCGCCACCCTTGCCAAGTCATTGCACGGAAAGATCGAATAATACTATTGGTGGGTCGCGACCGTGTCTACCCTAATCTAATCCGTGAAACGTGTACAAAAACAGGAAAGAAACATAGCATAATACGTGAAATTAGGGACAGGCATAAGAAGGTACTTATGCCTCATGGTATGGGCTCTCGTGCTAAACTAGACATCAAAGTTCTGGGAAGGTCATAGAACCGGGCGCCCCGTGGCTAAAGCAAGGAAAACGCCGCAAGTGGCGCGCCATCACGTAAGAAAAACGCCATTCCCTAAAATGTTTAGCATAATCCAAAACATAACAGTTCCTATATTCATGGACAAAGCTACCAAGGGCAACGCTATATAGTCCCCTTGGTCCTCAATACGAAAAAATGCCTGCCCCATAAGCCTCCTCGTGCAAAACTCATAAGTGTAGACATGCATATTATCGACCCAATAGCACCATGGGTCTTGTATCTCAAATGGGCATAGCAAGTCCAAGAACAAATGCTAGCAAGAACCCGTAATTTCCATTGGTTCATCGTCAATGTTGATGGAGAACACTTGTTCTCCATCCGGTCTCTCAAAGAAAATGCAGTTATTATAAAAATAAGATGCAAGTCTTTGGAGAATAAAGTTCACCGGTCTTACCATAAGAGGTTCCCACCAACGTATGTGATCACCTTCAAAACCAAGCACCGTAAGTAGTGCTTTGGAACAAATCTTCAAAGACTGTTCCGTATTATTATAGGAGATGTCATCTCGAACTACGCCTAGAACAGCCGCAAAACAAATGGGCACAACTCGCGGAAAACTGGAATTTTTCCGGTCCACGGAAGTCGGCGCTGAAAGCCAACTAGGGCGCCGAAGTCGCTCTTTGTATTTTGGAATTCCAGTGTTTGAGCCGAAGTCGCTTTTGACTTGCGCTGGCGCCTCCTGAGAAAAATTTTCGTCCGAAGTGTAGCGCTGAAGCCCTCCTCCGAAGCGGCGGCCGAAAGGTGCAATTTGGCGAAAATGGAGACGAAACGGGGAATCGCGGGTGTGAAGGGTGCGTGATGGAAGTTAGATGTAGTGTGAGTTGTGAGTGTAGAATGTATGAAGTTTATATAGGTTTTAAGTTGCTAAAACAGATCGGGAAGTTGCCAAAAAGTATTTACGGCAGTTTTCAGAAATCCTAAAATTTCCAAACCCGAAACGGAAACAACTCATTTTCTTGATTCTAATTCAAACCCAAAGATCTTTTAGGTTGATTTTATTATTGAATGTACCTATTTAATCTAGATTTCATCCTACAATGATTCTCAATCATAGATATGCCTAAACGGCCATATTTTCACCTTACTCCGCAATAAATTCTAACACTAGGGTTATATAAAAATAAAGCTTGAATTGATAAAACCACCCCCAAACAAGTTGGGAAGGTGGGATCAATATGAAACAACCACACATACTGAAAATAACCCCTTATATTAAAATTTTCATTCGAATACCTTTCACTACAAAATTCAAATTACGAAAAATAAAAGTTACATTACAATAAAACAACAAAAAAATAAATAAAACAACAACCACTATCAATCCTCACACTTCTAAACACCTCGCCATCATGGTGGCGAGGGGCACACTCTCTAGTGGTGGCTCCCCGGCTCCCCGGTTAATCCATCAGCAGTCGTCCTTCGCCGACGACGCCATGCCTCGTAAGTCGTGTCCTCGGCGAGTCCGTATGAGGTGGGAAGCGTGGCAAGCATATCCACTCTAAACCGGGCGCTGGCTTTCATCTCAGCCCTCCGTTCCCCATCTCTCATCCTCTCTCCGGGTGCGGATCTCGAAGTTGTGATGAATAGTCGCCGTCGAGTCCGTGAGGTCTGCACAGATAGTGTTTAGTGAACGCGATGCCCCTATGAAGCACAGCCCATGCGCCCTCGTGATCGCACCAACACCTCTCGAAGGCATCCGTGATCAAAGCAAGTCACGCCCTCCTCATCCTCCTCCGAATCATCCTCATCCTCCTCTATCTCATCTTGTTCCCTATCCGGGGCAATATCCAGCGTTGTTGGACACACTCCCTATAGATACGCGAAAGTTACGGTGCAGGGTAATGTAAATCCTATCGACGGAGTCGCTTTCATCTTCAAAGATGATCTTGGTAATTAACACGAAGAGGTGCCAAAGACTTGCCGACCCCCTAATCATGCTTCGAAGAAAACTCCAAGATACGTAAATCATACTTCGCTCCCGAGTACCCATAAGATGTGGAGGCAGGCGCACTAATGTCACCGACCTTGTCCTTCCCTTAGGACATTCCGGACCAATCCATCGAAATGAGCCACCGGTTGGGTCCCGAGGATGCCCGGCGAACACAATGGGAGTTTGTATTGTAGCTCCCATTGATGATAGTCACGCCCATCAAAGGCTCTACCCGTCAAACCGGGCCCCGTAAAGTGGCATCCAGATGGATTCTAGGCGGAATGCCTAGAATCTCACCCAACCCAAAGAGTCAACTCCTTCCTCTTCTTCCTTACCAACACAAAAATCCTACACCCCTCCAACTCTCTCCGTGTAGAACCGCCGGACCAAGTCTTCGTGGTAGAAGGCTTCGGTCGAAGTACCATAAACTACTCCAGTCCCTACTAGCCATTTCGTCATCGTGAAAACGGGCGCCGCTGGTCGGCAAAGGAAAACTTGCTCGATAAAAATTCGCGTTGTTGAGCCATTTGAAGTTTGAATATGGTTTGGGGTTTGTAGAAGGTGTAGGAGTAATGAGGAAAGACCTTACTGATAAAAAAATCGTGGTGGCGATGTAGTGGCGGCGCAGCACCAAATTTTGATTTTTTCGGGGGTTTTGGTGGTTTGAATTGGTGGTGTTTGTGGTGGGTGGACTTTGGAGTCGATTTGGGTTGGGATTTGATTTTGGGCGTGGGTTTATTGTATTTTCTTTTTAATTTTTATTTTGTTTTAGGTTTTGGTTAAAGCTTGGCGTTAATGGCGGAATGGAGGAAGAAACGATGAACTGTAGGTGGAGGTAAAGCGCGAAAGGCCCCGTCCAAATGGCTGGTTGGGCCCAAGCCCAAAATCGAAATTTTTTATTTTTTTTTCGATTTTTTCGCTAACTTCAAATCAAAATTGCCGCCGTTACGGGTCCAATTTTTGCGAATGAGATATGGAAATGATCAGAGAGAATTTCCTATCCAATGATCCATAAAACACTCTATTCCGACTTCAGATGACATATGAGATAGTGGAAAACGCCTCGGCGTCGCGCATGACGTAAGTTATCGCGAACGAATGAACTCTAAATTAATAGATTATGTCAATCCTAATCGTAATACAATAAAACGGCCTAAGCAACTCTAATGGGACATAAAACATTTTAGTACGGAAATTTAACACCCCACCCCCAAAACAAATTTTTTACAACGGCTTAGAAAATTTATTTTTAGCAGTGGGTCTTTTAAAGTCAGATTCCCGAGACTTCCTAGATTACTATGTTTATTTTTATTTTTATTTTTTATTTTATTTTATTTTATTTTTTTTTTTTTTTATTTTATTTTATTTTATTTTATTTTATTTTTTATTTTATTTTTTTTTATTTTATTTTTTTTAGAAGGAAAAACAATAAGCAATAAAGACATAATTCACACCATAGAGAAACATGACTCAAAAATTCGAGAAAAACATGCAAGAGTGGAAAACGTGAACTATGTGAACCGTGGACTTAGGATCCCAACTACTTACCACACCACACACTCCATAGGGAGGGCCCGGTTACCTTAATGGTGCACTCACCAATATATTAAAGTGAAAGGAAGTGCACCAAACACAGAAATTGAGTCGTTTATAGTTAGATACTCGAGACTTTACCTAAAACATATGTATGAACATGCAGTTGATCATATATCAACAACCGAAATAGTTGTGGATCATTCCATAAATAAATATCACAGAAAACATATCCAAACACAATCAAGCACCATGATTTCCTACGACGCAGCCTAGTGGAATGAAAACGAAGTCGGATAACCTTATTGTGTAACCTATCATGCACCTTCTTTTTAATTTTTTAATGCGTGGGTGTTTTAGTAAATAAGTGTGGAAAAGTGAATGGTTGTGGAGAATATGGTGGATATGGATAAGTTGTAGAAAGACAGCCTGTACACAATGAGGATGTGGTTTTAGCAATCAACTCATTCATTGTGTGTGTAGGGGACTGCCTCAATTCTGAAAATGAAGGTGTCAAATAGTTTGTCCTTCTGAAGTATCTGTTTGCTAGGAGGATTTAAAAAATTATGAAGCATAGGAGAAACAAAAGGATCGAGTGCAAACTCAAGATTCCTTTGAAAGGGTGGAAGGAGGGGAATCGAGGTGGATGTTGTGCAAGGTAGATCTTGATAGGGTGAATCGTCACCTACTCGAAGAAACTCATCAATTCCTCATCTAGATTGGTCATATCCACATTACTATGGTAGTCCTCTACATCTTTGAGAAAAGTCATCTATCCCGGCCCCTCATCAATAATATGTGTATCGACTAGTGTAAGGATGAAAATGTTGAGTCCGACTTTCCAAAGGAAAGAATTTTGGGCATATGACTATCGGGAACGTGTTGTTGAAATAATCTTGAGCCGAAGCTCTCGATCATGCTAACCTCTCCATCCATAGATCTAATCGGGTAATCGTGTCCTTGTTTTAAAAACATTGACTTCAACAAAGAAGATGGCCAAAAGACATGGACATTGAACCATCACGGCAATTAATGAGCGCATTGGCGGTTTCCAGAAAGGACGCCCTAAAATGATCGACAGATTCAGTTAGCGACTTACTTCTCAGATCGAGGACTACAAAATCAGCCTGATAGTAGAAATCCTGAACTTTTACCAAAGACATTTTCGACTACACCCTTAGGATACTTAATAGACCGATCGACTAATTGCAACGCCATTTTAGTGGGTTGCATCTTGTCTAGACCTATTTGTCTATACAAATAAAATGGGAGTAAGTTAACACTAGCCCCGTGTCTAATAACGCTGTCGTCAGATAGGAATCTCCTAAGGTGCATTGTACAAAGAGATCTAATTGGGGTCCCTTGTACTTAACAATTCCATTATGTTCGATAAGGTTGGGAATTGTTCGTTAAAAGGCATCTTTTGGTATATTTGTCTTACGCCTAGTAGTACACAATTCCTTAAGAAACTTAGCATGATGTGGTAGCTTTTTAATAGCTTCGAGGAAGGGAAGGTTTATAGTTAGATTCTTAAAAACGTCCCTAATCTCCTCATAATTTGTATCCCTAGTTAACATGGCTAATTTTTGTGGAAACGGTGGTTTCTGTCTATATTTAGCAATGGTATCACCTGGATGTTTAACCGTGGCTTTCTGTTTCTTAGGTTGTGTTGTAACCGGTACCTCTACGCAGGTAGGCTCTTCAGTTTCTATTTCGGTATCTAGTAAAATAGCGGTGTAGGGTTATCTTGGTGGGGTAACTATAGGCATAGTTACCTTGTTATCAACCACTCTGCTGCGGAGAGTGGTGATGGCATTTATCTCCCCTACATTTGCATATTCATTACTAGTATTATCGGTTACCTCACAGGTGTTTTGTTGTTTTAGGATTAGGTATTGCGTGACCTGGCAACACACCTTTGGTTTGGGCTTTATCTTGAGCCAACTGTTGGGTTAAATTATTAACGGATTGTAGAAGCCGTTGGTTAGATTGAGCCATGGTTTGGAAAAGTTTTGGCTCACTTGTATGAAGGTGTCAAGGCGATCCGGTTGTGTGGGTGTAGTAGTCACGGTGGGTGGTGATCGAACTATTTCACGCGGAATTATTTATGGGTGGATTTTGATAATTATTATTTACCTAACGATACCTCTATTAGCATTATAATTATTATAATTACCTTGACCTTGTGCTTGACCTTGTCGAGGTTGCACTTGGTTGTTATAATTATTAAAATTACCACCCCCGCCGCCCTTGTCGTAGTGGAGCTTGGTTAAAGCCGCATTGGCCTAACATATTGATTATTGTACCCTTTCGAGGTGTGACTTGTTGGTTATTTCTCCAACCGGAGTTGGGATTTTGTCTCCAAGGGCTTAGGTTCACTATTAATGGAACAAGCCCGTTCATAGGCTATAGGACGCTGGGAGTCGGGATGCTCGTGGGACTCCAACAGAAAACTACATGGGTTTGAATTTACATTCATGACGGGGGATAGGCTTTTGTTGTTGTACAGAAATGGCCTCTACCTTTTAGTGAGTGATTCGATTAGAGTTTTAAGCTCGGAATCGTGTTTAATTTCAAACATACCGGGCGGCCTTAATCTGTTGAAGAAGAACTAGCGGAGCGGAGAGTAATCGCCACTACCCCCAATTATTATTACGCTTTAGTCCGGGTCCTCTAAAAATTTATAAGCCTCCGAGGCTCATTTGCTTAAGAAACTACCCCCATTCATTATGTCAAGGACTTCTTTATGGTGATGTTGAAGTCCTTTGAAAAAGGCACGAACTAACGTGTCTTTTGCTAGGTTATGGTGTGGACACTCTATAAGCGGATCGGTGAAACGATTCCAAGCCTCTCAAAATGATTCATGAGGATTTTGTCGAAAGAAATGAATCTTGGAAAGCATCTCATCCGTCTTTAGGGGTGGGTAAAATGTTCCATAAACAACAACAAGTTTATCCCATGAGTCCACGTAATTAGGTGCTTGGGCAGCTTAACAAAGACGCCTTTATCGGCTAAGGTGAAAGGGAATACCCTTAATTTAATTTGTTCCGCACCAACCGTAGGATGGTGGAATGTTGTTAGGACTTGTTCAATCCCACGCGATGTAGCCGATAAGGTTTTTCATGGTCTAAACCATGAAAAACGGGTAACAAATTAAAAATATTTGGAGGGATTCTCAAATCCCCACCGGGTCTGCTAGAACGATGCAAGATTTGGGGCTATCGCCAAGGCTTTGTAGAAGTCCGAGAGAGGAGTCTCTCTTTCTTCCCCATTATATCGGTGGTGTGTGTGAAATAGTAGCTAGAGGTGTAGTGTGCGGTATACTAGATAGACTTGTTTGTTGCTTTGTTGTTGTGTATTTACGTTAGGTGTTTTGTTCGACCGCACCTTAATCTCATGCAAGACTAAGTCGAACTTAACTAAACATGCAACACTCCAAACAATTCGATATACTAGTATAAACCTCTAACCGGAGATGCGGTGTGTGGAAGAAAGGAATACCTGATTAAGGCCCTTGCTTTCGCTTATGAATAGCGCCTTGTTTACGCTTGTTCGGTGTATATAGCAGGTTAGAACACTGAAAAATATGAAAGATCAAAGTTCGAATCAAAACGCCGAAATCCAAAAATTTAACACGTATGTGCTTCGGCCGCATAGAAGCGTGTCGCCCGAAAGTAATTTTCAAATTACAGTGTTTTTAGCGCGGTCGCTCCACATGGGGCGGTCGCTCGATTGTCCAGTATAGGCTAGGCTGGTCGCTAAGATGGATGCCAAGCCCGCTGTAATTTTTACCCGGAAATGGTCAACTTTGAAATGGACAACCACAGTATGAATCAAACAAGGGTGGGTGGGTGAAATGGGACTTAAAAATGACTACTTCTACAAAGAAAACAATGCTAAAGTGCAACTAAGATGGCAGCGGCGCCATTTGATAACTGTAAAATGAATAGTCTACCTATGAAATGAACGATGAATTCAATCCGTAAGTAAACTAAAACTAATCTTACTATCTCAATTATCAAAGCTTCTACTCTCAATGCGAATTACACTAAGTGGAGTAAGAAGTTCGTTCCACTCCTAGTTCCCTAGCATGGATTGTTTTCTAAGTCTAAGAAATCAGTCTTAAGTCAATGAGAGCTTTACGAAATGTTATGCTACGATGCAATATGAAATTGATTATTTGAATTTAAACTACGAATGCTATGGAAATATGATTGTTTTTGAATCTAGATAAAGGATTAGAGGGGAATTGAATCCACCTCGAATCCAACTTAACAACCTAGCGTAGAATGTTGTATCTCAATTCTCACGTTCTTACGGCGAGAATTTCGAGTTCTAATCCCTAGTGTTCATGGCATTCCTACCGGATACTAACTAGCATGTGAGGTCGTCCACCCATTCTCATGGCGAAACACGACCTTCTAGAGTGGAATAGATTCTACAACCAATTCTATACTAAACAACTAAGTTTTCATCAAGGCTTCATCAACCCCCTCAAATGGAGGTATAGCCTTGAATCATTACGCAATCATTTCCATTTAGATTAAAACTAAATATAATATAAAGCATTGAAATTTACTTAATTAAACAATAATGAAATCTAATTTAATGACTAAAATGAAATAAACACAAGAATTGAAATTAGATCTAAAAATGGAAATGACAAAAATCGAAATTAACTAATAGCTATTTATTTATTAATACTAATGAAGAACTATGATTCTAATAGTTTTAATCTAAGACAAGAATTTGAATTGAAACTATTACTTAATTAATTAATAAAACTAGATCTAGAATTCTATATATTAATTTAGGTCTAACTAGCTACCATTAACAAAGAGCTAAGCTTTTGTTTTTATACATCCAGATCCAAAATTCGTGCATGGGCTTGGAGCCATGTTTTGGAGCCATCCAGGCCCAAAACCCAATTCTTTCAGTCCAAAAAGGCCTCTTCAGCTAGATTCGGCTTCAACAGACTTTTCGTCCACTTCTGTTCCTTTGATTGGGTCAAGGCTTGGACCATTGCAAAGATCTTTCCGAGCCGGTCGTTTTGACATAAGGTAGGCCCAATTCCGAGGTCTGAGTCCAAAGATATGGCATTCGAAGTTCTCACGACTTTTGCTCATTTATCTCGCTAAAGTGGCACATTTCTCGCACATAATGGACTTTGAAGCCCTGAAATGCATAAAACACGTAATCGATATTAACTCTTACTTATTATTCACATAATTGGTCTAACAAAGATGATTATTAAGGGGTTAAAACTACAGTTTTGGGCTCTTATCACTAGGCGTAAAGACAAATATACCAAAAGACGCTTTTAACGTAACAATTCCCAACTCTATCCCGAACATAATGGAATTGTTAAGTACAAGGACCCCGGTCGCCCCATCTTTTGTACAATGCACCTTAGGAGATTCCTATACTGACGGCACCGTTATTAGACACGGGGATAGTGTTAACTTACTACCGTTTTATTTGTATAGACAAATAGGCCTGTATTTAAATGCAACCCACTAAAATGACATTGCAATTAGTCGATCGATATCTATTAAGTATCCTAAGGGTGTGGTCGAAAATGTTCCGTAAAAATTCAGGATTTCTACTATCCGGCTGATTTTGTCATCCTCGATACGAAGTCGATTAACGACTCGTCCCTATCATCTTAGGGCGCCCTTTCCCGGAAACCGCCAATCGCGCCATTAATTGCCGTAATGGTTCAATGTCCATGTCTTTTGGCCATCTTGCTGTTGAAGTCAATGTTTTTAAAACAAAGACACAGCACCCGATTAAGCCTATGGATGGAGAGGTTAGCATGATCGAGAGCTTTGCTCAAGATTATTTCAACAACACGTTCCCTGATAATCATATGCCCAAATTTCTTTCCTTTGGAAGTTCAGACTCCATCATTTTCATCCCTACACTAGTCGATACACATATTACGGATGAGAATGAGATAGATGACTTTCTCAAAGATGTAGAGGACTATCATAGTAACGTGGATATGACCAATCTAGATGATGAGTTTCTTAGAGGAGGTGATGATTCACCCTATCAAGAACTACTTTGCACAACATCCACCTCGACTCCCCTCCTTCCACCCTTTCAAAGATATCTCGAGTTTGCACTCGATCCTTTTGTTTCTTCTGTGCTTCATAATTTTTTAAATCCACCTAGTAAACAAATACTTCAGAAAGACAAACCATTTGACACCTGCATTTTCAGACTTGAGACAGTCCCTACCTACACTGTGAATGAGTTTTGGGCTAAACCCACATCCTCATTGTTTACATGCTGTCCTTCTATAACTTATCCATATCCACCATATTCTCCACAACCATTCACATTCCCACACTTATTTACTAGAACACCCTCTCGTTCAAAAATGAAAAAGAAGGTGCATGCTAGGTTACGTAATAGGGTTATTCGACTCGCTTTCATTTCACTAGGTTGCATCATAGGAAATCTTGGTGCTTGATTGTGTTTGGATATGTTTTCTGTGATATTTATTTATGGAATGATCCACAACTATTTCGGTTGTTGATATATGATAAACTGTATGTTCATACATATGTTTAGATAAAGTCTCGAGTATCTGACTATAAACGACTCAACTTTTGTGTTTGGTGCATTTTCTTTCATTTCCATATATTGGTGAGTGCACCATTAAGGTAACCGGGCCCTCCCTACAGAGTGTGTGGCTGTAAGTACCGGATCCTAAGTCCACGTTTTACATAATTCACGTTTTCCACTCTTGCATGTTTTCTCGGATTTTTGAGTCATGTTTCTCTATGGGGTGAATTATGTCTTTCTTGTTATTGTTTTTCTTTTTAAAAAGTATATATATATATATTAAAGAATAAACATAGTAATCTAGGAAGTCTCGGGAATCTGACTTTAAAAGACCCACTGCTAAAAGACAAATTTTCTAAGCTTCGTTGTAAAAAATTTTTTGTTTGGGGGTGGGGTGTTCGTGTTTCCGTCCTAGAATGTTTTATGTCCCATTAGAATTGCTTAGGCTGTTGAATTGTATTACGATTCGAGTTGACATAATCCATGAATTTAGAGTTCAGTCGTTCGCATAACGTACGTCATGCACGCACTTCGAGGCATTTTCCACTATCTTATATGTCATCCACGGTCGGAATAGAGTGTTTTATAGATCATTAGATTGGAAATTTTCTCCTGATCATTTCCATATCTCATTCACAAAAATCGGACCGGTAACGAAGCGGCAATTTTGATTTGAAGTTTTGCGAAAATTCGAAAAATTCAAAAATTTCGAATTGGGCTTGGGCCCAACCCGCGCCCACCGGCAGCGCACCCGCGCCCTTACCTTTCCCCCAACAGTCGCATCCATCTTCTCAAACCGCCATTATCAAACAAAACCAAAACCTAAAAACCTAAATCCAAAAAGTAAACAAGAAACCAAATTAACCCACGCCAACCATCAAAAATCCAATTCAAATCTCCTTTAAAACCAAACCACCACAAAAAAAACCCACAAAAATTAAAAAAAAAAAAAAAAAAAAAAAATTAAGCTGCCGCGCCACCACCACTGTTTGGTTCAGTCGGTCGACTCAAATTCCAACACCACATCCCTTTTAAACCCCTACTACATTCCAAACTCTAAAATGGCTCAACAACGTCGAATCTTGCCGGAGCAAGCATTTACTGGCGACCACTTCGCGCCGTTTTACGGTGACGAAAATGATCAAGAGAGAATCGAATAGCTTGTGGTACTTTCGACCAAGCCTTTTACCACGAAGACTTAGTCCCACGGTTTTACAACACGAAGGAGGTGGAGGGACTAGAATTTTGTTATGGTGGCGAAGAGGAGGAAGGAAGTAACATCGGGTTGTTGGTGAGATTCTAGGCATTCCGCCTAGAATCCATCCGATGTCACGTTGCAGAGTCCCAATACAATGGGTAGAGCCATTGATGAACGTGGATAGCATTATCGAAGGAAATTACAATGCAAGATCGCGATTGTGTTCGCCATCCCTAAGAACCAACCCGGTGGGCCAGCGATGGATTCGGGCGAACGCCCCGGGAAGGAGAAGGTCGGCGACATCGGTCCGAATCGCCTTCATATTTTATGGATACTCCAGAGCGTAAGTACGAAGTTCTCAGATCTTGGAGTTTTGGTTAGCATGATTAGGGGAGTAGGGAAGTCTGTTGCACCTTTCCCTATGTTGATAACCAAGATCATGCTGAAGTTGAGAGCAGCTCAGGCGTCTAATAGGTCTTACATCACCCTACACCGAAATCCTCGCATCTATAAGGAGTGTGTCCAACGAGTTTGGAGGTTACCTGAGGATAGGATAGAGGACGAGGAGTATGGTGGAAATGAGAATGTCGAGGAGGATGGGGGAAATAAGAATGCCTCGGAGGATGAGGAGGACTTGACTTGTTTTTATGTGGATGCCCTGGAGAGGTTGTTGTCGATGCGCAACGCATGGCCGTAATTCATAGTGGCATGCGTTCACTCAACACTATCTGCGAAGACCTCCGGACTCGACAGGCTACTATCCATCATAACTTCGAGATCCGATCCCAAATGGGAGGACGAAAGGTGGAAACGGATGAGGGCCGAGCTAGAAGCTCGCCGCCCGGGCCGACATGCTTGCACGATTCCCACCTCACGGGGATTCTCCTTCTGAGGACACACCATCGAGGCACGAGCGTCGTCGCCGAAAGACGAATGGTGTTGGCCCATTGTGAGCTCAGGAGCTATCTCCTGACCGTGTGCCCTCCACTACCAGTACCGAAGTAGTTAGGGATAGTATCGTTTGATGTTTATTTGTAGTTTCATTATTGTTGTTTATTTTAATGTAAGTTTAATTCCGTAATTTAAATTTTGTAGTGAAATGTACTTCGAATGAAAATTTTAATATAATGAGGTTATTTTCATTGTGCGTGGTTGTTTACTATTGATCCCACCTTCCCAAATTGTTTGGGGGTGGTGTTATCTATTCCAGCATGATTTTTATATAACCCTTGTTTTAGAATTTATTGCGGAGTCAAGGTGAAAATATGGCCGTTTAGGCAAATCTATGAATAAGTATATGAAATCTCGATTAAATAGGTAGATTCTATCCTAAATTCAACCTAAAAGATACTAGGTTTGTTTTAAAATCAAGGAAATGAGTTGTTTCCGTTTTCAGGTTTGGAAAGTTTAGGATTTCCGGAAACTGCCGTAAAAATTTTTTGGCAACTTCCCGATCCGTTTTAGCAACTTTAATCCTATATAAACTTCATTCATTCTACACTCACAACTCACACTACACCTAACCTTCATCACTCACCTTTCACTCCCACGATTCCCACGTTTCGTCTCCATTTCCGATCTTCAAGACCTCGAGCGCCAAGGCTTCTGCAGGAGAGCACTCGCGCCGCAATTTTTTTTTCAGAATTTTTGTCGAGCGCGACTGCGCTTTCAAGGTGAGCCGCGCTCAAACACTGGAATTCCAAAATCTTCGTGAGCGCTTTTCGCTTCAAGGTGAGCCGCTCAAACACCGGAATTCCAAAATCTTTCAGAGCGCTCAAGCCTCTCAGAGCGCTTCCATACGACTTCCGTGGACCAGAAAAATTCCAGTTTTCTGCGGGTAGTTTCCGGATCATTCGCAGCTATTCCAGAGCGTAATTTTGAGATGATAACTCCTACCTTGATACCGGAACAGTCTTTCGAAGATTTGTTCCAAAGCACTACTTATGGTGCTTGGTTTCGCGAGGCGATCACATACGTTGGCTGGGAACCGCTTATGGTAAGACCTGATGCACTTTATTCTCCAACACTAGAATCTTATTTTTACGATAACTACATTTTCTTTGAGAGACCAGATGGAGAACAAGTGTTCTCCATCAACATTGATAATGAACCAATGGAAATTACCAGGTTCTTGCTAGCATTTGTTCTTGGACTTGCTATGCCCGTTGAAATACAAGACCCATGGTGCTATTGGGTAGATAATATGTATGTCTACACTTACGAAGTTTTTGCATGAGTCGTGATGGCGCGGCATTTTCCTCAGATCGAGGACCAAAGGGAATATAACGTCGCCTTTGGTAGCTTGTCCATGAACATAGGAACTGTTATGTTTTGGATCATGCTAAACATTTTAGGGGAATGGCATTTTTCTTCTGTGAATGATGCCTCTTGCAGCCGTCTTCCTTGCTTTAGCCACTCGGACGATGTGTCATGACCTTCCCCAACCTTGATGTCTAGTTTAGCTCGATCCCATAGCATGAGGCATAAGTACCTTCTTATGCCTGTTCTAATTTCCGTATTATGCTATGCTTCTTTCCCCTGCTTTTTGTACACGCTTCACGGATTGGATTACGGCCCACACCGCATCGACCCACCAATAGTATTATTCGATCTTTCCGTGCGGTAATGATTTGGCAAGGGTGGAGGATACAACCTCATCAGGTTGCACCCTACACCCCGTCAGACCAAGTGGCTCTTAATAGGTTAGCAATA
Organism: Coptis chinensis; assembly: GCF_015680905.1. Classification (NCBI taxonomy): domain Eukaryota; kingdom Viridiplantae; phylum Streptophyta; class Magnoliopsida; order Ranunculales; family Ranunculaceae; genus Coptis; species Coptis chinensis. The sequence goes on from NC_141459.1 coordinate 50,916,721, forward strand.
ATAGATGATAAATGGTGGGAAGCCTGGCAAATTATCATGGCATGGCAGGACGCGAAGGAACCTCACTTCTTTATAGAAGAAGAGAATGAGGAAGATGATGAGTAAAGCGGGAGATAAGGTAAGTTTTAATTCTAGTTAGTGTATGATTATGTCCCAAGCAATTTCATTTTTGTTAACCCCATAATGGGTAGAACTCGTATAGAGTTGAGTCAGTTTTTATTTCCTATATTAGTATGTTCTAACCTTGTTTTTCAGATGTTCCTAAATTTCACGCGATTCAATGGTATTTTTCCTACCCTCTTTATTTAAAATGCTTTGAGGACAAAGCATGTTTCTTGTTTGGGGGCATAGAAACACGGTAATTAAGGCATCCTTAGGATATAGATAGAGATAATATGCATTTGTTTTCTAGTTAAAATTTCAAAAATTCAAAAATATAAATAAATAAGTTCATGCTATACACTTAGGAATATTGGTATTGTTTTCCTTCTCTATGCTCTTAATAATCTAGAAGTCTCAATGAGATTTTGCATTAGAATAATTTTTAAAACTTAGGTTAATATATAGGTAATAATCTTTGCATCTATCTATAAATATATTACATGAGTATCGATGATTGTTAGCAAAGAAGTTTCAAATCTAGGCTAGAGTACTTATTCTACAAATCTGTGAGAATATAGCCTAAAGCCTTATATGAGCTAAACATTTGAGAAATGACACAAGGGAGAAGTAAAATCCGGATAGAGAAATCACACGCCCACTTGCTTGATCACTATGCCATATCCTAAGCGAGAATTTAGGCCCTTTTGGATCGATATAGCCGTAAATTAAAACCTATGAATTATTTTCCCGCTAGTCAGCCCCTCCTCGAGCCTTTCTTTAGCCTTTCATAAACCACAAATCCTTTACCCTCGTTACAAAACAAAACAAAATAAAAAATTCAACCTACCCAATTTAGATAAGTCTGAAAATAAAATGAGGAAGAAAGAAGAAGAGAAAACTTGTGTAAACAAAAGTTAGTTAATTGCTTCGTAAAATAAAGAAAAAAGTTTCCATCCAAAAAAAAAGAAAAATAAAAATAGAAATAAAATAAAAACTCCAAAAATAGAATAAAAGGGAGTCAAAAGCCAAAGAAAAAAAAAGAAAAAAAAAATGGCTAAGGATGGAAACAAAGTATAGAAGAAAAGGAAATAACAAGGTTTTCTCTAAGTTACATAATATGAAGACTCTATTATCTCAGACTTGTCCTTTTTGAATATCCATTTCTTTCCTTCTTAAACCATCTCCTAATCCCCGCAACACCTAATAAAGACCTCTAGCTCAATTAGGAATAGGTTAGTGTGATAGTAAGTGGCGATGTGTGTTTGATCGACTCCGCTTCCTTTGTTGTCATTGAGATTGTAAGGTAAAGTGTGCCCACCGCACATCGGAGTAAATTTAACTTGAGTGGAAAAATTAGAGTGTTGTATCTTGACTATTATTGTGAGAACCTACTTAAGGACGCTATCCCGAGTTTCAGAAACGAACCTGCTAGGCATTTCATAGTATTACTCATAGTATTTATATTTGTATCATAGATGATTGATTATTATGCATATCTTAGCTTAGGTTTTTTACTTGGTTATTCTTATTCATTTGCTAGTGAGATGTATAGGTAGTTGATTTAGAGCATGAATAAGGAAACAATAGTTTTATTTCTTAGTCGTTGTAGTATAGATGAAGTTTGTGAGTACCTTCACTAGAAAACTCTCACGAGGCTATAACTCGTCCCACTAGGGAATTCCTAGTGGTTTAAGGCCTTGTCGCATATGGTCAATGCAATCGCACTCAAAAAACGAGTAGTTAGAACTCCATTTTTGGTCACTTATTCTAATTTCTCATATTTGCTTGAGGACAAAAAAAATGTTGTTTGGGGTGGTTTGATAAGAGCCCAAAACTGTAGTTTTAACCCTCAGAATAGTGATCATACTATTAGACTAATTATGTGAGTAATAATTAAGAGTTAACACCGACATGTTTTTATGCATTTCAGGCTTCAAAGTCCATTATGTGCAGAAATGTGCCACTTTAGCGAGATAAAGGAGCAAAGGTTGGTTACTAAGGAGTTCCATGATTAAAGGCCAAGATTCAAGAAGATAAAACCTTTCTAAATCCCGGTCAAAAGCTGAAAAGTCGACGCGGACAGAAACAGCACACAAGTTAGCAGAACTTCCAAAGGCCGTATCTTTGGACTCAGACCTCGGAATGGGGCCTACCTTATATCAAAACGACCGGCTCGGAAAGAGTTGTCCAATGGTATAAGCCTTGATCCAATCAGAGGAGTAAAAGTGGACAAAAAGTCTGTTGAAGCCAACTGCAGCTGAAGAGGCCTTTTTGGACTGAAAGAATTGGGCTTTGGGCCTGATTCTCTGGCCCAAAACATGGCTCCAAGCTCATGCACGATTTTTGGATCTGAACATATAAAAACCAAAGCTTAGCTCTTTGTTACTGATAGATAGTTAATGGTAGCTAGTTAGACCTAAAACAATAGATAATTATATATCTAGTTTTTATTTAATTAAATTAAGTTTAGTTTATATTCAATTCTTGTTTTAGATTAAACTCTTAGAATCATTATTCTTAATTAGTTTGATAAATAAAATAGCTATTTGTCAATTTCGATTCTTGTCATTTACAATTGTTTAGATCTAATTTCCCTTATTACGTAGATAGCTAGACTTAGATTAGTTAGATTATTAATTTAGTATTTGAATCATTGTTTTATTATTCATTAGATTAATAAAATAGGGTTCTCCATAAGTTAGTTTCATTTCTATTAATTGTTTAGTTTCAATTCGTAGATTCAAGTAATTGCCATTATTAGTTTAATTCAATTATTGCATTAGTAGTTTTGAATTGGGTTTAAACAAGCAAAGTTTCAATCTTTATATCATGTCTTGTTTGAATTCATTTGGGAATGATAGCGTGATGATTCTCGGCTAAACCTCCATTGAGGAGGTTGAGAAGCCTTGATGAAAGCTTGATTCCGATTATCGTAGAGTCGTCGTAATTTCCTTTCCACTCTAGAAATGATTAGTTCACCATGAGAATGGGTTTAATCGTTCACATACTAGTTATGAATTGGTAGAAATGTCATGTGTAATTAGGGATTAGGAGTAACCATATTGTTCTGCAAAGCAGCAGTTCAATTCGATTACTTAATGATTAATCGTCGTTAGTAGGATTAAGTCGAGTTAAGGTGGAATCAATCCCCCTCTAACTCCTTATCATAGAATCAACGTAGCATTCCCATAATTGTTCTACTAGTCGACTAGTTGCATCTTGTGGGTAGTTGCATCGTAGTCAAGTTGCCACTTCGTAAATCTCTCATTAGACTTTTTAGTTAAGTTTACTTATACGTAGAGAACACAACATGCGGAAGGACTAGGAGTGGAACGAATCACTCTACTCCACTATATCTCATAGGATTGAGAGTAGAATCTTTGATAAAGAATAGGCACATAAGATAGTTTAGTTTACTTACGTTTTGAGTTTTATCGTTCATTTCGTAGGTAAACTATTCAATTTTATGTTTTATCACCAATCTTATATTAGTCACTCATAAAAATATATATAAATGTTGGCTAACACTCCACTCTCATAAGGTCAAGTACCTAAGAAAGAGATTAAGAAGGGTGTCAACCGCGACTTGCAAAAGTAATAACAAGCATCCTATTTTCAAGAAGCTCTTTAACTCAACCATCCATTTGAGTGTGTATCTTTAGTAGGAGGGTTTGGACTTTGGAATTGCGCGTTTACTAGGAGTACGTTCTTGAATCGAGTTATTCACTTAGACAAAGTATTGTAACGTGATATAGGTCAGTTGGCATCTAGGTGTGAATGCAGAACTATGAAATGTAGTATCCACTGTAGTTTTATGTTCTTGCTACATAGATCCTTGATGTTATTTCGTTTTTCCAGCACGTACTTGTTTTTGCAACAGATCAGAAAGTCTTTTTCTTTATTTGGTGAAAAGATGTCATTGGCTTTGGGTATCAAGGATGCAATTGTAACCCTATATACCCAGTGGCGGAGCTAGGAATTTAAGTGAGGCTGAGCCACCCACAAACCAAGCATAAAAAAAAAAAAAAAAACCAAGCAAAATTTTTTAAAAAAATACACTAATTTTTTTTAACTAAAAATTCAAACCCAATCACAAAACAAGTATATTTCAAACATAAAAAAATGATATAAAATGATTGCAATAAATGTAATATAAAAAAATAATAAAAGAAAAAATAATTCAATTTAAACAAGTACTTCTTCATAGTTGTCCTCGGCGGCCTTCTTTTTTGTCATCCTTCTTCATCTTTTGGAAACGTTGCACGATCAACTCAATATCAATGCTATCAAAAACTTTTTTTTCAATATATATTATTAAACAATCATTCAACCATTCATCTGTCATACGTTTGTGCACATGATTCTTTATGATATTCATAGCAGAAAATGCCCTCTCCACGGTAGCAGTAGCAACAGGTAAAATCAGCGTCAACTTAATCAACAAATGCATAAGTGGGTACACAATGTCTTTCTTCGTCTCGACCATTTTATTGGCTAGGCCGCTAATTCTATTTACTTTACCAAACTTAGTATCGGAACGCACATCAATGATATAATTCTCAACTTTATCTACCAATTTCATCTGATCTATTTCTGAAAAATCATCAGGATAAATTCGAGCAAAATCGAGCAAAATGGATCAGCTTTTGCTTATCGAAAGCAGCAAATGATTTCGCTTTGAAGAGAATCCTACTTCAACACTAACAACATGATCTGTGTTACTAGTTGGTTGAGCGGGCAACAAATTTTCTTTTATCAAATACTTTAGCATAGCTATTTAAACAATTAAAATAAACCACCAATCAATTTAATTGAAATTGCACGAATTAAAATAAACCACCAATGATATGCACAAAATAAAATAATAATCATAAACATGTAAAAATCTAAATAATATGGTTTAAGAATCAGTAAAAAGACGACAAAAAATTAAATAATATAAGGGTTACCTAGTTACCTCCACAAAATCGGTAGGTATAAAAGTGTTTGTTTGGATAGAAGAGTAGAAAACTTAAATTTTAATATATAGTAATAGAGAACGGAGGAGAAGAGAAATAGAGTACGTGAGGGGTTTTTTTTTTTTTTTTTTATGAATACTAGAGGGCTTATTTGTTTGGGTTTATACCAAAGTAATGAGGATGAAGAAAAAAATTCAAAATCAAATTTTGACGAATGGGAAAACGCAGAAGACTATTATACTTTGGATTACTACAATGAACAGATACAAACACCAAACAAAAATGTGAGTTTGTTTGCAATATTAAATAAAGTTATTTTTTTTTAGGTGCATACTGAGTATAAGAAACCTAAACCATTTTTTTTTTTTTGATAAAATTTTACTTTGAACAGCCTCATCCTATTAGTAGTGCATCTCCAAATGCATTGTCTTTGCTTCAATTGAATTATGAGTCAGAAAATGAAGAGCAAGAAAGCCCGACAGAAAACTCTAATTTTGTTTGTCCGGATACGACTGACGCATTTACAACTGCAACAGTAAGAACTTGAAGACACTTTTATAAATTTAGTATATCGTTTTTCCGAATGGTGATGTAATACAATCTATAACAAAATGATTACAGGTATTTGAAAATCGAAAAGACCTTGTTGATTGGTGCAGAGAGGTAGGGAGAGAAATTGGTTTTGTGGTTATTATTGCAAAGTCGGATAGCGTTGAAAGTGGCCGAAGACCTAGGGTGCTTTTAACTTGTGAGAGAGGTGGTGTTTTTAAACCTCAAAAACCAAAGCAGATAGATCAATACAAGCTATCCATGAAACTCCCTCGATAGACAGGAACGAAAAAGTGCAAGTGTTCATTTAAGTTGAAGGGTTATCAGCGTAATCAAGGGGGATGGGAAGTGGTAATAGTTTGCGGAACTCATAATCACCGTCTTACAGAAAATCTTACAGGCCATTCTTTTGTGGGAAGGCTAACACGAGATGAAGAAATGATTGTGATCGAGATGTCTGAGGCTGGCGTTAAACCAAGAGAAATTTTGAATACTTTGAAAAGGAAAGACGGTCTAGAGAATTTGTCAACCCTAAGTACCATCTACAATTTTCAAGCGAAACATCGTCTTACAAAATTGCAAGGGAGATCACAGATGCAACAATTATTGAAGATGTTGAACGATCACAGATGCAACAAATTGCAAGGATATTATTTTTGCTTATTCGAGATCAATTAAATTGGCCAAGTGTTTTCTGGAAGTATTGATTATTGATTGTACCTACAGGACTAATCTTCACAATCTGCCATTGCTAGAAATTGTTGGGTTTACGTCTACAATGAAGACGTTTGCTATTGCTTTTGCATATTTAGATTCAGAGAAGGAAGATAACTTTGTTTGGGCTTTGGAAATGTTAAACAGTGTTTTGGAAGGCAAGGCATCTAGTGTGAAAGTTATTATGACTGACAGAGACTTAGCATTGATGAATGCTGTGGCGTGTATTTCCTATGGCTAAACACCTCCTTTGTCGTTGGCACATTCAGACTAATGTGATTACTAACTGTAAAAAATCTTTTGAAGAAAACAATGAGTTTCAGAAGTTCTACGAAATGGTTTGTGATTTATTCAGTTCACCTACTGAAGATGTCTATAATGAAAATTTGGTTATGTTTAGAAATGAATATGCACATATGACATGTGTGGTACAGTACGTCGTAGAGTTGTTGAACAAGTACAAGGAACAGTTTGTGGCGGCTTGGGTTGATTTAGTGATGCACTTCGGCACTCACACCAGCAATAGAGTAGAATCCCAACATTCATCTTTGAAGAGAAATTTGAGGAGTTCGCGCGGCAATTTGTACCAAAATTGGGATGTGATTGATAACCTCCTTGAAAATCAGCTCAATGGTATACAAGCTTCATTTAATATTAGTCGCAACATTATGCGTCATTATAGTCGAGACAAGTGATAAACATAAAATGATAGAGTTTAGTCTACCTACGGAATGAACGATGAACTCAAAACGTAAGTAAACTAAAACTAATTTAACGTGTCTATATTTATCAAAGTTTCTACTCTTAATTCTATCGAAATAGAGTGGAGTAACAAATTCGTTCCACTCCTAGTTCTCTAGCATGGAATGTTTTCTAGTCTAATTAGTCGGTCTTAAGTCTAATGAGAGCTTTACGAAGGGTGTTATACTACGATACAATATGAAATTGATTATTTGAATTTAACTACGAATGCTATGGAAATACGATTGTTTTTTAATCTAGATAAAGGCCCCATTCCGAGGTCTGAGTCCAAAGATACGGCCTTCGGACGTTCTGCTGACTTGTGTGCTGTTTCTGCCCGCGTCGACTTTTCGGCTTTTGACCGGGCTTTAGAAAGGCTTTATCTTCTTGAATCTTGGCCTTTAATCACGGAACTCCTTAGTAACCGACCTTTGCTCCTTTATCTCGCTAAAGTGGCATATTTCTACACCTAATGGACTTTAAAGCCTGAAATGCATAAAAACACGTGATCAGTGTTAACTCTTAATTATTACTCACTTAATTGGTCTAATAGTATGATCATTACGGGTTAAAACTACAGTTTTGGGCTCTTATCAAACCACCCCCAAAAAGCATTTTGCTTGTCCTCAAGCAAAGATGAGAAATTAGAATAAGTGACCAAAAATGGAGTTCTAACTACTCTCGTTTCGCTGAGTGCGATTGCATTGACCATATACAACAAGGCCTTAAACCACTAGGAATTCCCTAGTGGACGAGTTATAGCCTCGTGAGAGTTGTCCAGTAAAGGTACTCACAAACTTCATCTATATTACAACGACTAAGAAAGAAAACTATTGTTTCCTTATTCATGTCTCAATTATCTATACATCTCACTAGCAATGAATACAAAATAATCATGTCGAAACTTAAGCTAATATATGCATAATAATCAATCATCTACAAATAAACATATATACAATGAGTAATGCTATGAAATGCAGTAACAGGTCCGTTTCTGAAACTTTGGAATAGCGTCCTTAAGTAGGTTCTCACATAAAAGTTGATAATTGATAAATTTGAATAGCTTACCTACGAAATGAACGATGAAACTCAAATCGTAAGTAAAACTAAAAACTTATTTATGATCCTATATGCTTATCAAAGATTTCTCTACTCTCAATCCTATGAGATATAGTGGAGTAGGAAGTTCGTTCCACTCCTAGTGCTCTAGCATGGAATTGTTTTCTAATCTAATTAATCGGTCTATAAGTCAATGAGAGCTTTACGAAGGTGTGTTATACTACGATACCTATATGAAATTGATTATGTTGAATCTAACTACGAATGCTATGGCAATATGATTGTTTTGAATCTAGATAAAGGATTAGAGGGGAATTGAATCCACCTCGAATCCAACTTAATAGCCTAGCATAGATTCTTGTATCTCGATTCTTACGTTCTTACGGTAAGAAATTCGAATTCTAATCCCTAGTGTTCATGGCATTTCTACCGAGTACTAACAAGCATGTGAGGTCGTCCACCCATTCTCATGGCGAATCACGACCTTCTAGATTGGAATAGACTCTACAATGCTTCTACACTATACCACTAAGTTTTTATCAAGGCTTCATCAACCCCTCTAATGGAGGTTTTAGCCTTGAATCATTTCGCAATCATTCCCATATGAATCTAAACTAAACATATTATCAAGATTCGAAATTTACTAATCTAATTAAACAATGATTAAATTCTAATTAACAACTAAGAAATGGTAACCAACAATAATTAAAACTAGATCTAATAGATTGAAATAACACAATTCGAAATTGATAAAATAACTATTTTATTTATCTAATCAATCAAGAACAATGATTCAAAGACTTAATCTAAAACAAGAATTGAAAATGGGACTAAACTTAATTTTATTAATTAAACTAGATCTAGAATTATCTATATTGTTTTAGGTCTAACTAGCTACCATTAACAAAGAGCTAAGCTTTTGTTTTTATATGTCCAGATCCAAAAATCGTGCATGGGCTTGGGGCCATGTTTTGGGCCAGAGAATCAGGCCCAAAACCCAATATTTTCAGTCCAAAAAGGCCTCTTCAGCTGCAGTTGGCTTCAACAGACTTTTCGTCCACTTTTCCTCCTCTGATTGGGTCAAGGCTTAGACCATTGGAAAGCTCTTTCCGATCCGGTTGTTTTGACATAAGGTAGGCCCCATTCCGAGGTCTGAGTCCAAAGATACGGCCATCGGAAGTTCTGTTGACTTGTGTGATGTTTCTGCCTGTGTTGACTTTTCAACTTTTGACCGAGCTTTAGAAAGGCTTTGTCTTCTTGAATCTTGGCCTTTAATCACGGAACTCCTTAGTAACCGACCCTTGCTCTTTTATCTCGCTAAAGTGGCACATTTCTGCACATAATGGACTTTGAAACCTGAAATGCATAAAAACACGTAATCAGTGTTAACTCTTAATTATTACTCACATAATTGGTCTAAAAGTATGATCTATTCTGAGGGTTAAAACTACAGTTTTGGGCTCTTATCAAACCACCCCCAAACAGCATTTTGCTTGTCCTCAAGCAAAGATGAGAATTATAATAAGTGACCAAAAAATGGAGTTCTATCTACTCTCGTTTCGCTGAGTGCGATTGCATTGACCATATGCAACAAGGCCTTAAACCATTAGGAATTCCCTAATGGACGAGTTATAGCCTCGTGAGAGTTTTCCAGTGAAGGTACTCACAAACTTCATCTATACTACAACGACTAAGAAATAAAACTATTGTTTCCTCATTCATGTCTCAACTATCTATACATCTCACTAGCAATTGAATAAGAATAACCAATTCAAAAACCTAAACTAATATATGCATAATAATCAATCATCTATGATACAAATATATATATTATGAGTAATACTATGAAATGCCTAGCGGTTAGTTTCTGAAAACTTCGAATAAGCGTCCTTAAGTAGGTCCTCACATAAATGTCAAGACAAAACCACTCTGATTTTTCCGCAAGTTTATTTACTCCGATTGTGCGGTGGGCACACTTTACCTTACAATCTCAATGAAAAACAAGGAAGCCGAGTCGATCAAACACATCTGCCACTTACTATCACACTAACCTATTCCTAATTAGCTAGAGGTCTTTATTAGGTGTTGCGGGGATTAGGAGATGGTTTAAGAAGGAAGGAAATGGATATTCAAAAGGACAAGTCCGAGATAATAGAGTCTTCATATTATGTAACTAGAGAAAACCTTGTTATTTACTTTTTGCTTCTATACTTTGTTTCCATCCTTAGCCATATTTTTTTTTTTTTCTTTTTTTTTGGCTTTTGACTCCTTTTTATTCTATTTTTTGGAGTTTTTATTTTATTTCTATTTTTATTTTTTTTTCTTTTCTTTGGATGGAAACTTCTTTTTCTTTTATTTTCTCAAGCAATTAACTAACTTTTGTATACACAGGTTTTTCTCTTCTTCTTTCTTCCTCATTCTATTTTAAGACTTATCTAAATTGGGTAGGTTGAATTTTTTATTTTGTTTTGTTTGTAACAGGGTAAAGGATTTGTGGTTTATGAAAGGCTAAAGAAAGGCTCAGAGGGGCGACTAGCGGAAATAATTCATAGGTTTGAATTTCTGGCTATATCGATCCAAAGAGGGCCTAAATTCTCGCTTAGGATATGGCATAGTGATCAACCAAGTGGACGTGTGATTTATCTATCCGGATTTTACTTCTCCCTTGTGTCATTTCTCAAATGTTTCGCTCATATAAGGCTTTAGGCTATATTCTCACAGGATTTGTAGAATAAGTACTCTAGCCTAGATTTCAGAAACTTCTCGCTAACAATCATAGATACTCATGTAATATATTTATAGATAGATGCAAAGATTATTACCTACATATTAACCTAAGTTTCTAACAATTATTACGATGCAAAACTACATTGAGACTTCTAGGTTGTTAAGAGCATAGAGAAAGAAAACAATACCAATATTCCTAAGTGTATAGCATAAACTTATTTATTTATATTTTTTGAATTTTTTGAAACTTTAACTAGAAAACAAATGCATATTATACATATCTATATCCTAACAGATGCCTTAATTACACGTGTTTCTATGCCCCCCCAAACAAGAATCATGCTTTGTCCTCAAAGTATTGTAAATAAAGAGGGTAGGAAAAATACCATTGAAACGTGTGAAATTCAGGAACATCTGCAAAACAAAGTTAGAACGTACTAATATAGGAAATAAAAACTGACGCAACTCTATAAGAGTTCCACCCATTATGGGGTTAACCGAATTAAATTGCTTGGACATAAGCGGACACTAACAAAAAACTAAAACTTACCTTATCTCCGGCTTTTACATCCTCTTCCCCTCGTTAGTGAGGCGAGGTTCCTTCGCATCTGATCCCCGTCCATTGTAATTTGCCAAGCTTGCGCGGTTATCATCTACTATTGCTAACTTTGTTAAGTGTTATCATGTCTGATGGGATGTACGGGGCAACCAAATGAGGCTGCACCTGCCATCCCGACCAAGTCATTATTCGCAACGAGCGAACCACCCGATTGGTGGGTCTCATGACTTCAACCCTTTTCCAATCTGTGAATTGTGCGCGAATCTGAGGTAAACAACTATGCATGATGCGGCTTACTAACACGGGCATAAGAAGATACTTACGCCTCATGGTTTGGGCTCTCTTAAGACTAGCGACTAATACTCGGGGAATGTCATATCGGCGACGTCCCTCATTAAAGCGAGGAAAATGTCACCAGCGATCTTGTTTGCGAAATGAATGCGCCATTCCCCAAAATATTCATCGGGATGAATAACATGGTGGTGCCTACGTTTAGGGAAAGGCTACCAAGGTCAATGCTATATAAGCCCTGGTCCATTACTTTCGAAATATCCCTCCCCATAATACTCATGGAAATATGTATAATCATAAAGATATGCATTATCGGTCATATATGCCCATGTGTGAGCGGGATCGGTATTGGTAATCCCGAAACTAGAGCGACCACATTTTATCGAATTAATGTGTCGTGTCTTCCGACTCTGACGAGAGAATTCTTGTTCTCCATCCCGATTACAATAGAATTTAACAAGGTCGTAGAAATAAGCGATGGTGTGGTGAATATGAATCGTCATCACTTACCCGATAGATGGCGCCATCCTAATCTGTAGGATTCTTTGTCGGAACCAATGTCCATAGGTCTCCGGTGCCCAACACATCTTTGAAGGACTGTTCAGGTATGACTATAGGAGATGTCATCACAATAACTCTTTGAATAGCTCCACAAAAATCCTGAAATGACCGTCGAAAATTGGAATTTTCAGCGTTAACAAAAGGCAAGCGAACATGGTTAAGCTCACATAGAAGCGGATCGGCTCGTGTGTTAATGCTTTTACAGTGATGTTTTGAAAGGGTGTCGCTTTCGACTAAATTTTTCGAAAATGTAAAGGGCGCGGTAGCTCTCGGAAATCTTTGAAACCGAGTTTAGAGCAAAAAGAAAGAAAAACTTGGAGTGGAAGGTCTTGGGATGATGGTGGGATGTAGTGTGGTTTGTTAGTGTAGAAAGAAAGGAGTTTAAATAGGTTCTCGAGCTACCAAAACGAATCGGGGAAGTTCCTAAATTGTTTGAAGGCAATTTCGAGAAATAGAAAAATTCCAAACCCGAAAAAGCGGAAACAAACCATTTCCATGATTTTCTATAAATCCTGGTATCTTTCATACTTGATTTAGAATAGTAACTTCTAAACTCTCCTAGATTTCATGACCACCACAAAAAAAATCATAGATATGCGATGTCGGCCTAATTATCAACCTTTCCTCCAATACAACTTTACAAATGGATGATCATATAACGACTTATGCTCGGTATAAATATTTCCACCCCAAACAAATTCGGAAGGTGGGATTTATGATAAAACAAGCGATTACTTCGAAAATAACCAATTATATTAAAAATAAAATTTAAATCCAAACAACCTTAAATAAACACATTACTATTTAAATTTAACTCTTGAATTAAAATTCAACTAATAAAACAATCATGAAATAACAACGAACACAACCGATGGTGAACACCTAGTTACGTGATGATGATGGGCCCAGGGATGGAGATTGGCTTGAACCATCGTCCTTTGGCGGCGACGCTCATGCTGTCGGACTTCGGTTGAAACGAGTCCTCCACGGGTGGCATCGTCGTAGCATCTCTATTCGGAACAAAGCGGGGCTTCCATCTCGATCTGCCGTCTTATCTTGGGTTTGTTGATCTTTGGTGGATAGTCTCCATGTTAGACAAGATATCGTCCGAACCCCTTCGAGCATTTCAAATCTCCTCGAAGGTTCCTTTGCTTCTTTTGAACTACAATCTGTCTATCTCGGATATTTCCACAAATACCATAAACGCATGCAAGGCGGTTTGCAACACTTGCATCGTTCTAAATTAAATTACAATTATCTAATGCATCTTCATCCGACATGTCATATCCTCCCTTTCATCCTCGACTCAACCATTTTTCTTGGACAACGGCCAAGTCTCTTGGATGCAATCCATATAGATACTTGCATTAGAATGCAATTTGATCTTAATAGGAGCAGATCTTGCGACAGCTCTAAAGAGAGCATGATCTTAGTGATCAATCTGGAAAGAAGGCAAGCTCTTCCCCACTCCTCGAATCACATTAAACATTAAATCAAGGATGCAGAAATTATACTTATTTGTTTGCAAAATCCAGAGAACGTCTGCGCAGACATTGCGGGCCGATATCAGCGACTTTGTCTTTCCCGGCGTTCCTACCAATCCACCGAGCTCGGCCGGTTGAATGGTTCTCGAAATGGATGGCGGGCGCCAATGAGATGTCGGATTGTATTCACCCTCGGGGCGGTATCCTTCATCAAAGCGGGAACTCCGGTATCTTGGGATTCCTGAATTGTCATTACCAGGTTGCTTTCAAGCGTAATTCCTAACAGTTCGGCCAACAACTGTCTCGTTACTTCCCTCCTCGTTCCTCCTAACTTTATGAAAATCCTATCCCCTTCCAATTCTCACTTTTTATAAAACTGTTCTACCAAATCATAGAGATAGAACTCCTCAGTCGAGTACCACAGTCCGTTCCAATGCCTCTTAATCATCTCCGCGTCATAAAATGGCGGCTAAACCGTAAACAAACGTGTTCGGCAAAATTCTACGTCGTAGCGCCATTGAAGTTTTGTTAGACAACTAATGGTTTTGTAGACTGTGGGGGAGGTGAGTTTGGAGAAAACAACTAAAAACAACGTTGGTGGCGGTGATGGCGGTGGTGGAGACTTTAATTGGTGGCTGTTTTTCGGAGTTGGGTTGGTTTGGATGATAGTTTAGAGAAGATTTTAGGTGGATTTGATTTTCTTCTCTATCTCTATTTTTATTTTGGTGTTCAAGGTTTGCTTTAAAATTGGTAACCGGCGGGATTCAAAAGGGAAACACTGTGCGTGCGGTTTGGGAAGGAAGGACACGCACAGTCGTGCGTGCGGTTTGTGCCTAAGCCCAATGTGAATTTCCCGATTTTACTGGCCCGATTTTGGTGAATGAGTTATGGAAATGATCAGTAGAGAATTTCCAATCCAATGATCCATAAAATATTCAATTCCAACCATGGGTGTCGTATAAGAGGGTGGAAGAACGCCTCGAAGTGCGTGTGTGACGTAAGTTATGCGAACGAAGGAAATCTAAGTTTAGATTACGTCAACCCAATTGAACTACAAGTAATGGGCCTAAGCAACACAAATGGAAAGTTCAAGCAATCCAGATGGAAAGATCGACTGCCCACCCCCAAACAAAAAATTTGTTTAAAACGTGGGTCGTTTAAAGTCAGATTCCCAAGACTTGTTGGATTGCTATTTCTATGATTTTAGAATTTTTATTTTATTTTTATTTTTATTTTTTTATTTTTTTAGTTTATTATAAGAAACACAAAAACAATAAATACATAATTCACCCCATAGAGGAACATGACTCAAAACCGAGAAAACATGCAAAGGTGGAAAACGTGAATTATGCTAACCGTGGACTTAGGATCCGGTACTTACAGCCACACTCCATAGGGAGGGCCGGTTACCTGAATGGTGCACTTACCACTATATGGGAGTGAAAGGAAGTACACCAAATGACAAGGTCGATCCTCATAGATAGGGGTCTGTAAAAGGACTTCCTCTACATCGAGGGGACGAAGTTAAGTGAAAATGTTTTAACCGTTGACCATTAACTTGAAAGGTACTGTTGTCATTTGGATTTACCAAGGTGATTACCCCGTAAGGGGTGACTTCAGTAACCAGAAAGGGGCCAGACCAACGGGTTTTTAGTTTCCTAGGAAAATATGTAGATGGGAATTGTAAAGCAAGACCTTTTGACCGACCACAAACTCTTTGTGCAAGATATGCTTATCATGAACACGTTTCATGTTAGCTTTATAATCCTTCGCGAGATCGTACGAATCGCTACGGATTTCTTCAAGCTCATTCAATTGCAACTTGCGTTTGACATCTGCCTCATCAATATTGAAGTTAAGGCTTTTTATAGCCCACAGAGCACGGTGCTCTAATTCAACGAGCAAATGACATGGTTTCCCAAATACAAGTCTAAAGGGAGACATACCTATAGGAGTTTTGAAAGCAGTTCTATCGCCCGTAAGGCATCCGATAGGCGCTTTGACCGATCTTTCCTATCGGGGTTCTGGTTGTTTCTAAAATCTTTTTGATTTCCCTATTAGAAACTTCTACTTGTCGCTAGTTTGTGGATGATAAGGAGTTGCTACTTTGTGTGTAACTCCATACTTTTTCACTAGGGATGCAACAACTCACATTGCAAAAATGTGTTCCACCATCACTAATGATGCCTTTAGAATGCCAAACCGACAAAAATATATTCTTTAATAAAAATACAACGGTCTTATGGTCATTTCTCGGCAAAGCTAGGGCCTCTATCCATTTAGACCGTAGTCCACGGCAACTAGAATATAAATGAAACCATGGGAAACTGGGAAAGGACCCATGAAATCAATGCCCCAAACGTCGAAAATTTCAACTATCAAGATTGGATTTAATGGCATCATATTACGGCCGTGATTCGTCCCAAGTTGTTGGCAACGAATACCGTCTTGCAATGCACTTGGGCATCCTTAAAAGGGTAGGCCAATAAAATCCACATTGAAGAACTTTAGCGGCTGTTTTCATCCCACTAAAATGGCCACCACACTCTCTGTCATGGCAGAACGATAGAACTTCATTGTATTCCCACTGGGGAATACAACGACGAATAATCTGATCCATACAATACTTAAAAAGATAGGGCTCATCCCAGTAGTATAACTTAACTCTGGCCAAGAACTTCTTACGTTCATTTCTTGACCAATTATAAGGCATAACATCAGCCGCTAAATAATTTACAATGTCAGCATACCATGGTGCTGAAAAAATGGCATATAGATGCTCATCGGGGAAAAGAGTCCGTATGGACTCGAGAATCGATCGATCGTCGTTTGTGAGTCTAGATAGGTGGTCGGCAACTTCGTTTTCGACCCTCTTTTTATCCTTTATTTCTAATGTGAACTCTTGCGGGGAGAAGGATCCATCGGATTAATCTCGCTTAGCATCCTTCTTCGCAAGAAGGTACTTAAGAGGCTGCATGGTGCAGTGTAAACTAAGGTTTTAGAACCAACCAAATAAGGACGAAACTTATCTAAAGCATAAATGACGGCTAAGAATTCTTTTTCGGTAGTTGAATAATTCCGTTGAGCATCGTTTAATGTTTTACTAACATAATAAATAACAGTGGACTTATTATCTAGTTTTTGTCCCAAGACTGCACCAACTGCATAGTCACTATCATCACACATGAGTTCGAAAGGTTTAGACCAATCGGGAGGCTGTATAATTGGTGCAGAGGTTAGGGTGGCTTTTAAAGTTTCAAAAGCCTGCTTACAGTTAAAATTAAAATCAAAGATTGCATCTTTTAAAAGCAGATTAGTTAAAGGCCTAGCTATTTTCGAGAAGTCTTTAATAAATCGCCTATAAAACACATGGCCTAGAAAGGCTCTAATATCCGCGGACGGTCCGTGGTTTAGGTAAATTAAGCTATCTTATCTAGTTTGGCCTTATCTACTTCGATGCCATCACTAGATACAATGTGACCTAGTACTATGCCCTTTTTGCACCATGAAATGACACTTTTCCCAGTTTAAAAGCGAGGCTCTTTTCTTCACACGTGTCAAAACCTTAGACGGGTTAGACAAACGATCGTGAAGGAGTCTCCATAGATAGAAAAATCATCCATGAAAACTTCCATAAAAGCTCTACCATGTCACTAAATATATGAAGCATATACATTTGGAAGGTTCGGGGAGCATTACAAAGGCCAAAAGGCATTCGTTTATAGGCATCGTTCCAAAAGGACATGTGAAGGTAGTCTTTTCTTGGTCATCAATATCAATAATAATCTGAAAATAGCCTGAGTAGCCATCCAGAAAATAATAAAAAGCATGACCAGCTAGGCGTTCGAGCATTTGATCTATAAACGGTAAAGGAAAGTGATCCTTTCATGTCATAGCATTTAAACGTCTGTAATCAATACAGATCCTCCATTTCATAGGGCCTTGTGTGACAACATAGTCACCCTTCCCATTTCGTACCATGGTAACTCCCGATTTCTTAGGAACTACATGAATGGGGCTTACCCATTCGCTATCAGAGATGGGGTATATGATACCCACATCGAGTAATCGTAAGACTTCTTCCCTAACCACCTCTTTCATGGCTGGGTTCAAGCAACGCTGAGGTTCGCGAGAAGTCTTCGCGTTATCCTCCAAATGGATACGATGAGTGCAAATATTAGGGTCAATTCCCTTAATGTCGGCTAGGGACCAACCAATCGCATCTGGATGTTCCTTAATCACCGGATTAAACTTGTCTCTTCATTCTTAGATAACAGAGAAGATATAATTACGGATGACTACCATCGGATCGAGTTGAATATATTTTAACTCTGGGGGAAGGGGTTTAAGCACTGGGGTGGAAGGAAAATCAATAGATATTTCGTCGGGGTCCTCATTTTGCATAATGAATACTTGCTTAGGTAGCAAGTCTTCATACTCAATATGTGGAGCAACCGAAGTGTCTACAATTGGGGTGGACTCAAGGATGGTGTTGACTTCCTCTAAGTAAGAGTCATTTACAAAATCTGAAGTTCCAAAAGAAAGGAATTTGTACATATTGTTTTCAGGAAACGTGTTGTTAAAATAATCTTGAGCTAAGCTCTCGATCATGCTAACCTCCCCATCTATAGACGGATCTGGTAATTGTTTCATCATTTTAAAAACATTTACCTCAACTGTAAGATGGCCAAAAGATAAGGACATCTTACCATCGCGGCAATTTATAAGTGCGTTGGCAGTTGCTAAGAAGGGGCGCCCTAAGATGATCGATACAGAGTCGTTGGCGACTTCTGTATCGAGGATAACAAAATCAACGGGATAGTAAAAATCTGAACCTTAACAAACACGTTTCCACTACACCCTTAGGATACTTAATTGACACATCCGCTAATTGCAACGTTATTTTTGTAGGTTGCATTTCTGTAGACCTATTTGCTTATACAAATAATATGGGAGTAAGTTAACACTTTCGCCCCGTGTCTAATAAAGCGGTCGTCGTGTAGGAATCTCCTAAGGTGCATTTTATAGTAGGACTACCGGGGTCCTTGTATTAACGATTCCATTATTTTTTGGATAAAGTTGGGAACCTGTTCGGTTAAAAAGCGTCTTTAGGTATGTTGGTCTTCGCCTAGTAGTGCACAACTCTTTAAGAAACTTAAGCGTGGTTAGGGAGCTTTTAATAGCCGAGAAAAGGAAGGTTTATCGTTAGATTCTTGAAAATGTTCCTAATCTCCTCAAAGTTTGTATCCCCGGGTTAGCATGGCTAACTTCCGGGGAATGGTGGTTTTGCTATATATTTTAAGCGTATGGCTCGACTTGATGTGTTACCTTGGCTTTGTTTTTCTTAGGTTGTGGTTTAACCGGGTACCTCTACGGTGGTAGGCTCTTCAGTTTCTATTTGATTATCTAGTTTGATATCCGGTGTAGAGAATCTTGATGGGATAACTATAGGCATAGTTACTTTGTTATCAACCACTCTTCCGTGGCGGAGAGTGGTGATGGCATTTAGGTAAGCCTACTATTGTCGTTTCGTACTAGTATTACCGTTTACCTCAAAGGTTGTGTTAGTTGTTTTAGGGTTTGGTATCGCTTTGTCACGGAAACTTCGCCTTTTGGTTGGGCTTTCTTTTGGGCTAATTGTTGTATGCCCCGATTTATGGATTGTAAGATCTGTTGATTTGATTGAGTCATTGATTGGAAAAGTTGTTGGGTAACTTGTATAAAGGCGTCGATCACGGTCCGGTTGTGTAGGTGTAGTAGTCACGGTGGTGTGTGGACGGAACTATCTCCGTTGATTATTTATGGGTGGGTTGTGATAGTTACTATTGTTAACCTAACGATACCTCTATTGGTATTATAACTATTATAATTACCACGAACTTGTGCTAAACCTTGTCGTGGTTTAAGCTTGCTTGGTTGTTATAATTATTATAATTTCCCCCTAACTTAGTCCCTGGCCTTGCCTAGGTGGAGCTTGATTATAGTTGTTTGCTTGCCTAACATTTTGGTTATTAGACCACGGAGGTGAAACTTGTTGATTGTTTAAGCCAACTAAAGTTGGGATGTTGTCTCCATGGGGCATTAGGAATAGGATAGTTATTAATGGAGTAAACATTATCTTGCTCTAATTGTTGTTGTTCATAGGCGAGAGGACAATAGAAGTCGGGGTGCTTTCGGGACTCAAACAGACATTACATGGGTTGGAGTTACCATTCATGGGGGATAGGCTTTTGTTGAATAGAAATAGCCTTTACCTTTTTAGTTAGAGATTCGATTAAATTTTTAAGTTCTGGATCGGGTTTCCTCTCAAACATACCAGCGGCCTTAACTGTTGAAGAAGAACTAGCGAGGCGGGGATATCATCACTACCCCAATTGTTATTGCGTTTAGTTTGTTCTTCTAAAAATTTGTAAGCCTCCGGAGGCTCCTTTACTTAGGAAACTACCCCCATTCATTATGTCAAGGACTTCTTTATGGTGATGTTGAAGTCCTTTGAAAAGGCACGAACTAACGTGTCTTTTGCTAGGTTATGGTGTGGACACTCTATAAGCGGTCGGTGAAACGATTCCAAGCCTCGAGAAAATGATTAAGTGAGGATTACGTGGGAAAAAATGAATCTTGGAAAGCATCTCATCCGTCTTTAGGGGGTAAAATGTTCCATAAACAAATGAACAAGTTTAACCCACGAGTCCATTGCATTAGGCTTGGGCGTTAACCAAGACGCTTTATCGGCTAAGGTGAAGGGAAATACCCTCGGTTTAATTTGTTCCGCACCAACCGTAGGATGATGGAATGTTGTAAGGACTTGTTCAATCCTACGCGATGTTGGTAAGGTTTTTCATGGCCTAAACCATGGAAAACGGGTAACAAATTAAATATGTTTGGGGAATTCGAAATCCCCCCACCGGGTTTGCTAGAACGATGCAAGATTTTGGGCCATCGCCAAAGCTTTGTAGAAGTCGGAGAGGAGTCTCTCTTTCTTCACCCATTATGTCGGGTATGGTTGGTGGGATATTAGTTAGAGGTGTAGTGATTGGTATACTCGATATGTTTGTTTGTTGACGGTTAATTACGTTCGGTGTTTTCTCTCCCCCGGACCTTAATCTCATGCAAGTCTAAGTCTAAACACGAAAACAATCCAAACAATCTTGATATATTAGTATGAACCTCTAACGGAGATCGCGAGGTATGGAAGAAAGGAATACCTGATAAGCGTCCTTGCTTAAACTTATGAATAGCGTCTTGTTTACACATGTTCGATGTAAATAACAAGTTAGAACACCTGAAAAACTTAAAAATCGAAGTTCAAACAAACCTGTAGAAATCTGGAAAATTTTCTTTGGCGAGTCGCTCGAATATAGAAGCTGATCGTCGCTCCTTGTTCGATGACTTAAGCGGGTCGCTTCGGTGTGGGCGGGTCGGCTCGTGGTCCAAAATAAAATAAAATAGGCGGGTCGCGACTCGTGTTCGGACTATAGAGCGCGAGTCGCTCCTTACAGCGCCGGATCGCTTTCGGTGTAAATTTGTCGCGGTATTTTTCAACACTGAAACGGATAACCACAGTATGAATCAAACAAGGGTGGGTGGGTTTAATGGGACTTAAAAATGACTAATTCTACTATGAAAACAATGCTAAAGTGCAACTAAGATGGCAGCGACGCCATTTGATAATTGATAAATTTGAATAGCTTACCTACGAAATGAACGATGAAACTCAAAACGCAAGTAAAACTAAAAACTTATTTATGATCCTATATGCTTATCAAAGATTTCTCTACTCTCAATCTTATGAGATATAGTGGAGTAGGAAGTTCGTTCCACTCCTAGTGCTCTAGCATGGAATTGTTTTCTAATCTAATTACTCGGTCTTTAAGTCAATGAGAGCTTTACAAAGGTGTGTTATACTACGATACCTATATGGAATTGATTATGTTGAATCTAACTACGAATGCTATGGCAATATGATTGTTTTGAATCTAGATAAAGGATTAGAGGGGAATTGAATCCACCTCGAATCCAACTTAATAGCCTAGCATAGATTCTTGTATCTCGATTCTTACGTTCTTACGGCAAGAAATTTGAGTTCTAATCCCTAGTGTTCATGGCATTTCTACCGAGTACTAACTAGCATGTGAGGTCGTCCACCCATTCTCATGGCGAATCACGACCTTCTAGATTGGAATAGACTCTACAATGCTTCTACACTATACCACTAAGTTTTCATCAAGGCTTCATCAACCCCTCTAATGGAGGTTTTAGCCTTGAATCATTCCGCAATCATTCCCATATGAATCTAAACTAAACATATTATCAAGATTCGAAATTTACAAATCTAATTAAACAATGATTAAATTCTAATTAACAACTAAGAAATGGTAACCAACAATAATTAAAACTAGATCTAATAGATTGAAATAACACAATTCGAAATTGATAAAAATAACTATTTTATTTATCTAATCAATCAAGAACAATGATTCAAAGACTTAATCTAAAACAAGAATTGAAAATGGGACTAAACTTAATTTTATTAATTAAACTAGATCTAGAATTATCTATATTGTTTTAGGTCTAACTAGCTACCATTAACAAAGAGCTAAGCTTTTGTTTTTATATGTCCAGATCCAAAAAATCGTGCATGGGCTTGGAGCCATGTTTTGGGCCAGAGACCCAATATTTTCAGTCCAAAAAGGCCTCTTCAGCTGCAGTTGGCTTCAACAGACTTTTCGTCCACTTCTGCTCCTCTGATTGAGTCAAGGCTTGGACTATTGGAAAGCTGTTTCTGAGCCGGTTGTTTTGACATAAGGTAGGCCCCATTCCGAGGTCTGAGTCCAAAGATACGGCCATCGGAAGTTCTGCTGACTTGTGATGTTTCTGCCCGTGTTGACTTTTCAGCTTTTGACCGGGCTTTAGGAAGGCTTTGTCTTCTTGAATCTAGGCCTTTAATCACGGAACTCCTTAGTAACCGACCCTTGCTCTTTTATCTCGCTAAAGTGGCACATTTCTGCACATAATGGACTTTGAAACCTGAAATGCATAAAAACACGTAATCAGTGTTAACTCTTAATTATTACTCACATAATTGGTCTAAAAGTATGACTATTACAGGGTTAAAACTACAGTTTTGGGCTCTTATCAAAAGTCAAGACAAAAATCACTCTGATTTTTCCACTCAAGTTTTGTTACTCCAGTGTGCAGTGGGCATACTTTACCTTACAATCTCAATGACACACAAGAAAGCCGAAGTTGATCAAACACATCTGCCACTTACTATCCCACTAACCTATTCCTAATTAAGCTAGAGGTCTTTTATAAGTTGTGCCGGGGATTAGCAGATGGTTTAAGAAGGAAGGAAATGGATATTCAAAAGGGACAAGTCTGAGATAATAGAGTCTTCATATTATGTAACTAGAGAAAACCTTGTTATTTACTTTTTGCTTCTACACTTTGTTTCCATCCTTAGCCATTTTTTTTTTTTTTTTTTTCTTTGGCTTTTGACTCCTTTTATTCTATTTTTTTTTGGAGTTTTATTTTATTTCTATTTTTATTTTTCTTTTCTTTGGATGGAAACTTCTTTTCTTTATTTTTTGAAGCAATTAACTAACTTTTGTTTACCGCGGGTTTTTTCTCTTCTTCTTTCTTCCTTATTCTATTCTCAGACTTATCTAAATTGGGTAGGTTGAATTTTTTTTTTTATTTTGTTCTGTTTTGTAACAGGGTAAAGGATTTGTGGTTTATGAAAGGGCTAATGAAAGGCTCGATTAAGCGACTAGCGGAAAATATACTTAGGTCGAATTTCTAGCTATATCGATCCAAAAAGGGCCTAAATTCTCTCTTAGGACATGGTATAGTGGTCAAGCAAGTGGACGTGTGATTTCTCTATTCGGAATATACTCCTCCCTTGTGTCATTTCTCAAATGTTTCACTCATATAAGGCTTTAGGCTATATTCTCACAGAATTTGTAGAATAAGTACTCTAGCCTAGATTTCAGAAACTTACTGCCAAACAATCATAGATACTCATGTAATATATTTATAGATAGATGCAAAGATTATTACCTACATATTAACCTAAGTTTCTAAAAACTATTCTAATGCAAAAGCTATGTGAGACTTCTAGATTGTTAAGAGCATAGAGAAAGAAACAATACCAATATTCCTAAGTGTATAGCATAAACTTTTTATTTTTATTTTTATTTTTATTTTTATTATTTTTAAGACAAATAATAATAATATATACAACCTAATATGTGCTTAACATTTACATCGTGTTTCTATACCACCCCCAAACAATTTGGGAGAAGGGGGTTCATGAAACAATTCAATAGCACAATTAAATTATGTAACTAACTAATTTTTATAATTTTTAACATTTTATAAATAAAAGTGCATAATTTACATCCTAAAAGTGTCTAATTTTTGCAAATGTTTATATCCCACCCCCAAACAATCGAACGCTTTGTCCTCAAAGTGTAAAGAGATAAGAAAAGAATTTACCATAGAAACGTGGCAAAAATTGGTAGTACCTGTAACAAAAATATTGTAAAGATGATATGATAATATGAAGCATAATTAAACTGTTATGTACTAACTAACACAAACTCTACTGGAGTAAACATGACAGGCTTAGGGTGGCAACAAGATTTGAAATGAATACCAAAATCATACACCCCCAAACAAAATTGGAAAACTCTTTTAAGTTTGAAATTTTTGTTTGGCCTATACTCCGAAAGTTGGTATTGTACTGAAAACTTGGGTCTTTTAAGGTCGATTCCCAAGACTTGCTAGATTACTATTTTTATAGCTTTAAACTTTTTTACTTTTTATGAATTAGGTTTAATATAAAGGAAAACAATAAGCAGTAAAGACATAATTCACACCATAGAGAAGCATGACTCAAAAACCAAGAAAACATGCAAGAGTGGAAAACGTGAATTATGTGAAACGTGGACTTAGGATCCGGTACTTACAACCACACACTCCATAGGGAGGGCCCGGTTACCTGAATGGTGCATTCACCAATATATGGAAATGAAAGGAAATGCACCAAACACAAAAATTGAGTTGTTTATAGTCAGATACTCGAGACTTTATCTAAATATATGTATGAATATGCAGTTTATCATATATCAACAACCGAAATAGTTGTGGATCGTTCCATAAATAAATATCACAGAAAACATATCCAAACACAATCAAGCACCAAGATTTCCCTACGACGCAGCCTAGTGGAATGAAAGCCGGTCGGATAGACATATAACATAATCGAGCACGCACCTTATGTTTCATCTTTGAACGAGAGGGTGTCCTAGTGAATAAGTGTGGAAAAGTGAATGGTTGTGGAAAATATGGTGGATTGGGATAAGTTTTAGAGGGAAAGCATGGAAAAAATGAGGATGTGGGTTTAGCACAAAACTCATTCATGGTGTAGTTAGGGACTGTCTCAAGTCTGAAAATGAAGGTGTCAAGTGGTTTATCCTTGGGAAGTATTTGTTTACTAGGTGGATTTAAAAAATCATGAAGCACAGGAGAAACTAAAGGATCAAGTGCAAACTTGAGGTTCCTTTGAAAAGGTGGAGGGTGGGGAATATTGGTGATGGAAGGTGAATGATTCTCAGCCAGAGAGCTCTCAAGTCCATATCATCGTAAATCTTGATATATGCAAGACATTCCTCAATAGGTGGGTCAAAAGGATTACCGGATAGAGATTGAAAAATTCATCTTCCGTCATAGCATCAAAGGGATGAATGGTTGTTGGCAAAGGGGACTCGCTTGAAGTGGTAAAGAAGCGGTGCAAAAGAGTTCGGGAATTCTTCTTTTAATTTAGGCCTACTACCGTGGAGTCATTGTTAAAGTCGAATTTCGAAGAAAAGGAATTTGTTAATCTGTTTCTCCCGAAACATGTTTTTGAAGTAATCTTGAGCTAAGCTCTCGATCATGCTAACCTCGCCATTTGTAGATGAATCGGGATCTTGTGTCCTCGTTTTGAAAAACATTTACCTCAACGAAAAAGATGGCCAAAGGACAAGAACATCGAACCATCGCGGCAGTTTATGAGCCGCGTTGGCGTAGCCAAGAAGGACGCCCTAAAATGATAGCTCTACAGAGTCGTTAGTGACTTCGTCGTAGGATAATAACGGTCGGGGTAGTAAAAATTTTGGACTTTAACCAAAGACGTTTTCAACCACACCCTTAGGATACTTAATAGACCGATCGCCTAATTGCAATGTCATTTTAGTAGGTTGCATCTCCTCTAAACCTATTTGTTTATACAAATAAAACGGGAGTAAGTTAACACTAGCCCCCGTGTCTAGTAGCGGTCGCCTTGTGAGAATCTCCTAAGGTGCATTGTGCGATGGGGCGACCGGGGTCCTTGTACTTCATAATTCCATTATTTTCGGATAAAGTTGGGACCTGCTCAGTTTAAAAGACGTCTTTAGGTATGTTGGTCTTACGCCTAGTAGTGCACAACTCCTTAAGAAACTTAAGCGTGGTTAGGTAGCTTTTTATAGCTTCGAAAAAAGAGTTTATCGTTAGATTTTTGAAAACGTTCCTAATCTCCTCAAAGTTAGTATCCCCGGTTAGCATGGCTAATTTCGAGGGAACGGTGGTTTAAGCTCTATTTTTTTAGCGTATGGCTCGACTTGATGTGTAACCTTGGCTTTCTGTTTCTTAGGTTGTGGTTTAACCGGTACCTCTACGGTGGTAGGTTCTTGGTTTCTATTTCGGTATCTAGTTCGATATCCGTGTAGAGTCTTGATGGGGTAACTATAGGCATAGTTACTTTGTTATCAACCACTCTTCCGAGCGGAGAGTGGTGATGGCATTTAGCCGACCTCCACGGATGTAGTTTCCGCACTAGTATTACCGTTTACCTCAAAGGCTGTGTTTTGTTCTAGGGTTGGGTATCGCTTGGCACGAAACACGCCTTTTGGTTGGGCTTTCTCTTGGGCTAACTGTTGGTTTAAATTTTTAACGGATTGTAGAATGTGTTGGTTAGATTGAGCCATGGTTTGGAAAAGTTGTTGGCTCACTTGTATGAAGGTATCAAGGCGATCCGTTGTGTGGGTGTAGTAGTCACGGGTGGTGTGATGGAACTATCTCGCGTTGATTATTTATGAGCCGGATTGTGATAGTTATTATTTACCTAACGACGATACCTCTATTAGCATTATAATTATTATAACTACGTTGACCTTGTGCTTGACTTTGTCGAGGTTAAGCTTTGGTTCTTATAATTATTATAATTACCCGATCATGTCCTTGTTGTGGTGGAGCTTGGTTATAACTGTGCGTTGGCCTAACATATTGATTATTGTACCATGTAGGTGTGACTTGTTGGTTATTTCTCCAACCGAAGTTGGGATTTTGTCTCCAATGGGCGTTAGGTTCACTATTAATGGAACAAGAATGTTCATAAGCTATAGAGACGATTAAGCTCGGGATGCTCGGGACTCAAACGAAACTACATGGATTTGAATTTACATTCATGACGGGGATAGGCTTTTGTTGTACATAAATGGCCTCTACCTTTTTTGTGAGGGATTCAATTAGAGTTTTAAGCTCAGGATCTGATTTAACCTCAAACATACTGGTAGCCTTAACTGTTGAAGAAGAACTAGCGGAGCGGGAATAATCGCC
The DNA here is from genome assembly GCF_015680905.1 of Coptis chinensis. Classification (NCBI taxonomy): domain Eukaryota; kingdom Viridiplantae; phylum Streptophyta; class Magnoliopsida; order Ranunculales; family Ranunculaceae; genus Coptis; species Coptis chinensis. Next base: position 50,944,107 of record NC_141459.1, read on the forward strand.
ACTACCCCCATTATTATTACGCTTTAGTCCGATCTTCCAAAAATTTATATGCCTCGAGGCTCCTTTACTTAGGAAACTACCCCCATTCATTATGTCTAGGACTTCTTTATGGTGGTGTAGAAGTCCTTTGAAAAAGGCGAACTAACGTGTCTTTTGCTAGGTGTTAGTGTGGACACTCTATAAGGAGATCGGTAAAAGCGATTCCAAGCCTCTGAAAATGATTCATGAGGGTTACGTGAAAAAAGTGAATCTTGGAAAGCATTTCATCCGCCTTTAGGGGTGGGTAAAAATGTTCCATAAACAATTTGAACAAGTTTGGCCCACGAGTCCACGAGAATTAGGGCGCTTTGCGCTAGCTAACCAAGACGCCGCCTTTATTAGCTAAGGTGAAAGGGAATACCCTCAATTTAATTTGTTCCGCACCAACCGCCGGATGGTGGAATGTTGTAAGGACTTGTTCAATCCTACGATGTGTTGATATAAGGTTTTCATGGTCTAAACCATGAAAAACGGGTAACAAATTAAATATATTTGGGGATGCGGAAATCCCCAATCGGGTTTGCTAGAACGATGCAAGATTTAGGGCTATCGCCAAGGCTTTATAAAAAAGTCGAGAGGAGTGTCTCTTTCTTCATCCATAATATCGGGTGGTGTATGTGAAATAGTAGCTAGAGGTGTAGTGGGTGGGAAACTAGATAGACTTGTTTGTTGACGTTGCCGCAGTAATTACGTTAGTTGTTTTTCTTCGACCGCACCTTAATCTCATGCAAGACTAAGTCGAACTTAACTAAACATGCAACACTCCAAACAATTACGATATACTAGTAGAAACCTCTAACCGAGATGCGAGGTGTGGAAGAAAAGAATACCTGATTAAGTCCTTGCTTCGCTTATGAATAGCGTCTTGTTTACGGCGTGTTCGGTGTATATAACAAGTTAAAACACTGAAAAACTTGAAAAATCGAAATTCAAAACAAACCTGTGGAAATCTGGCAAATTTCAGCTTTTAGGGCTGCTGCGCTTTTGGAAGCGGTCGCTACTCCGTGTTCCAAGAACTTAGCGCTGGTCGCCCCGTGTTCCAAGAACTTAGCGCGGTCGCCTCGGTATGGGCGTCGCCACCCGCGGTAATTTTTCGCGAACTTTTCAATGCTGAAATGAACAACCACAGTATGAATCAAACAAGGGTCGGTGGGTGAAATGGGACTTAAAAATGACTAATTATACTATGAAAACAATGCTAAAGTGAAACTAAGATGGCAGCGGCGCCATTTGATAAACATAAAATGATAGAGTTTAGTCTACCTACGGAATGAACGATGAACTCAAAACGTAAGTAAACTAAAACTACTTTAACGTGTCTATATTTATCAAAGTTTCTACTCTCAATTCTATCGAAATAGAGTGGAGTAAAAAATTCGTTCCACTCCTAGTTCTCTAGCATGGAATGTTTTCTAGTCTAATTAGTCGGTCTTAAGTCTAATGAGAGCTTTACGAAGGGTGTTATACTACGATACAATATGAAATTGATTATTTGAATTTAACTACGAATGCTATGGAAATACGATTGTTTTTTAATCTAGATAAAGGATTAGAGGGGAATTGAATCCACCTCGAATCCAACTTAATAACCTAGCATAGATTCTTGTATCTCGATTCTTACGTTCTTACGGCAAGAATTTCGAGTTCTAATCCCTAGTGTTCATAGCATTTCTACCAAATACTAACTAGCATGTGAGGTCGTCCACCCATTCTCATAGCGAATCACGACCTTCTAGAGTGGAATAGATTCTACAATGCTTCTACACTATACCACTAAGTTTTCATCAAAGCTTCATCAACCCCTCTAATGGAGTTTTTAGCCTTTGAATCATTCCGCAATCATTTCCATATGAATCTAAACTAAACATAATATCAAGATGCGAAATTTACTAATCTAAATTAAACAATAATTAAATTCTAATTAACAACTAAGAAATGATAATCAACAATAATTAAAACTAGATCTAATAGATTGAAATAACAAAAATCGAAATGACAAGAATAATAACTATTTTATTTATCTAATGAATGATATTCAATGATTCAAGAAATTAATCTAAAACAAGAAATGAAATTCTAAAACTAAGTTCTAAAACTCATTAATGGAGGCTAACTAATCTAATTTTAATCTAGGTCTAACTATCTACCATTAACAAAGAGCTAAGCTTTTGTTTTTATACTTTCAGATCCAAAAATCGTGCATGAGCTTGGAGCCATGTTTTGGGCCAGAGAATCAGGCCCAAAACCCAATTCTTTCAGTCCAAAAATGCCTCTTCAGCTGCAGTTGGCTTCAACAGACTTTTCGTCCATTTCTGCTCCTCTGATTGGGTCAAGGCTTGGACCATTGGAAAGCTCTTTCTGAGCCGGTCGTTTTGACATAAGGTAGGCCCCATTCCGAGGTCTGAGTCCAAAGATACGGCCTTCGGAAGTTCTGCTGACTTGTGTGCTGTTTCTGCCCGCGTCGACTTTTCGGCTTTTGACCGGGCTTTAGAAAGGCTTTATCTTCTTGAATCTTGGCCTTTAATCACGGAACTCCTTAGTAACCAACCTTTGCTCCTTTATCTCGCTAAAGTGGCACATTTATGCACATAATGGACTTTGAAGCCTGAAATGCATAAAAACACGTAATCAGTGTTAACTCTTAATTATTACTCACATAATTGGTCTAATAGTATGACTGTTACAGGGTTAAAACTACAGTTTTGGGCTCTTATCAACAAGGCATACAGTGAGATTAGAGGATTTATCTCTAGGGAGGCGATTGATATGTTGTCGAAAGAACTTGTACATTCAAACAAAGTGGGCATTTATGAAAAAGAATGTGGGTGTGTTTTGAGGCGTACTTGTGGTCTTCCATGTGCTCATGAATTGGTACATATGGTAAAACTTGGTGATGGTTACATACCCTTGAGGTCCATTGATCGTCTTTGGCGGCAACTTGATTTTGAGCCAATGGAACTTCCAAGAGGGTCGCTGGACATTTCACCTGAGGTGGAAGGAATTAAGAAGAAGTTCAACTGCTTACCAGAACACCAAAAATTAATGTTGATGAAGAAATGTTTAGAGCTTGCTGATCCAAAGACTACACATATGCAAGAGCCTCAAGAAAAACTCAATGTCAAAGGTAAACCATCAATTTCAAAGAAACATGTGAAAGTATCAATTCAAGATCAGAATGACACAAGAAGAGAACCACCTTTTGAGTATGCAATGCACGCAAAGAGGAGAAAAAAAACAAGTGAACAAGTTCAAGAAGAGAGAGGCGGACCAATGAAAACCAAGGAGAAACTCAAGCAATTGAAAAAGTACCTAAAAAAAATAGGCAGACCACCTAAGAAGCCAGTTCAAACATCTTTGCTAGAAGATTTTAATCCATTGCTTAGCAACTTTATTGTTTTATGTGAGGATGTCCTTGGGGATGGACACTGTCGATACAGGTCCATAGCAAGATTATTGAACTATGGTGATGAGACTGGATGGTTTACCGTGAGGAAGAGGTTGTTGGTAGAGTTGATGGAATATGCAGAAGAGTACATTGAATGGTCTAGATTCACCATTTTCGAACACTTAATTCGAAATTTACAATGTACAAAGTCGATGACGATGAACCCGACTGAGTGGTTTGAACTTCCTGACATGGGTTGGTTAACTGCTTGTGCTTATAATTGTGTGTTTGTCACCCTAGCGCCAAAGCAAGCATTAACTTACCTTCCTTTGAGAACTCCACCAGACTTGGAGCATACTCTCATTATCTCAATTGCTCATATAAATAACGGCATACATTATGTGCCGCTTAGACTTTGTGATGATGCTCCCTTGCCACCAGTTATATCAGGTTACCACAATCTAGCCTACCCGGGCATCGCTGACTTGTGGATAGCAAAGGTTTAAGAAAAACTTCTCGACTGGGATAGGAAGGTAAATATTAAAAAATTATATGATGTACTTGGGTGGAAGCATTTTTTGTTCTTGATTTGAGTTTGTTAAATTATGTCTATTGTAATGCCCAGGCTTGTTGAATTAATTTTAGTAAGATGTTGAGCAGGTTGTACATGAGCAAACTAAAAAAAAACGCACAAGCACAACACAGGGGACTTCAAAAAAGAGAAATAGAAATAAGAAAGGTATGTCATATCGATGGGTTGACTGTAGCAGATTATTTGTTTTAGGACTTGTTTTTCATAAAGGTTCTCTTTTTCTAACATGTATGTTTGTTCAAGTCTCTGTTTTCCTCCTTGTTTTATGCCTTTTTTGCGTGTTATATAATAAGAGTTTGTTTTGAATTATCAGAATAACTTCAATGTATAAATGTGGGTTTCGATCCTAATTCTTAACGCATTGATTCAACCCGGCCCTTACTGCCTTCCGTACTAGATTGATACTTTTGATATATATTTCCTTTATGTATGGGTGTTTCAGTTCTAAATGGCAATCCCAAATGGCTTGTTTTATGTAGTTTAGTTTGAGAGTTCTGTAGTAATAGTGTATATCTCGGTTTGTTATTTTTTCTGGTTGGATTGGTCTTATTTCACTTTTGCGTAACATTTTAATTTGTCTCATACCCATTTCTTTTTTGAAGAACAAGGTGATACAAATATTGCTCAAGGCACAAGCAACGACCAAAATATTCATTCTAACATTGGTGAAGCAACTGCATGTCCCAATTCTTTAACCAACATGTGCGGACTACCTGATTTAAATGAAGATGTTCATCCTGAAGTGAGTGGATCGTCTGACCTTGACTCGTTTAGCTTTGAAGAACTCATTAACAAGGTCAAAGAGAACATGAAGAGAAGTAGAAAAAAAAATACTAGGTCAGAGATAATTCTAAAAAATATGGAAATTGAGCATAAGTGGGTAAATATTTTACACGACTTTAATCCTTTGATCTGCAATATGATTAAAGATTTGGCTGAGGTAACCCTGGATGGGCATTGTGGTTATAGATCCATAGCTGCACTGCTAGGATATACAGATGATTTAGCATGGCGGACAGTAAGGGGTCTTATGCTGGAAGAGTTGATGAGTATGCAGATTACTACACAGAGTTGTACGGTAATGACAGGTTTGAAAACCACAAAAGAAACTTAGAGTGTACCGAGTCTTCTACAATGAATGAGAAAGAATGGCTTGATCTCCCGGATATGGGTTCCTTAGTTGCAAGTGCTTTTAATTCTGTTTTTGTCATCATAGCGCCGTGGCAATTAGGTGTCACGTACTTTCCGATGAGGACAGGTCAAGAAGAAATGTTCCGGATAATTACAATTTTCCACATAAACAAAGGACATTTTGTGCCAGTTGTGCTCAAGGATATTGCTCCACTACCTCCGGTTTGGCGAGATTGGCAGTGTGTTAGATGGCCAGAAGCAGCAGTGTGGGAAACTATTCTGAAAGAAAAATTAGGCAGGTGGGCTGGATCAGTTCCGATCAATATGCAGAACCTACAATATGTTTATCCATACTAGTTTTAGTTGTTGGATAGAAAAATAAAATAGTTAGTTGTAACTTACTAATTATTTTCTGTGGATGAACCATCAGTTTCTCAAGAATTACTCTGTGCTTATTTCATTATAGAACATGGCTTATGGCAATATTGATTATAATATGAGGTTTTGAGTGTCAACAGAACAAAGATCTCTTAATATATATATATATATATATATATATATATATATATATATATATATATATATATATATACTTAACTTGCGTAGTTACTATGGAAGATAAACCTGCATTTCGCCATTTTGATGTTTCTGTTAATGCCCCTTTAATTTTTTTCCATCGTTGAAATATAATTTTTTTCCGTCGTTGATTCTTTGAAATATATGGAAGACTTGGTACACTGTAGGCCCTTCTTCGTTGCTGCTACTAACCTTTGCATTACTTGAAATTAGTTTGCTCTTGTGACTTGGTTTCCTCTGCAGCGCTACCACTTTTAGTACTCTTGATGTATTTGTTCCTGCCTTCTTCTTCTGCATATGTGGCACATTTTCTTCACTTCTTTTTCTATCTTTACAGCTGTGTTTCCTATTAAGACAATTGGCCAACCCCCCTAACAGCCCTTGGTACATCTGTGTTTAGATTGTACTTCCCATTTCTGCCTTTTGCCATATACATAACGCGATCGTTTATAAACCTGCATTTGTTAGGCCACCTTCATATGGTGGGACAACATCATGAACTGATATGAGAGAACAAATAGTCAACAAAAAGAGAAGTGGATAACATCTCAAAAGATAAAAGACACTTTTCTTGTATCATGATATTAGACCCAGATGGATTCGAACCATCAACCTCTCAACTAGTGAGCGCTCTTTCCATTTTGAGCTTATGGATCCATTGATAGCAAACACATAGGGAAACTAACATTTATTTTGATGAAGTAAATAAAAACCATCCAAAGTCGTTTACATCACAACTACAAAAACATCTTAGCATATATGGGGTCCTATCACAGCACGGGAAAAACAGAGACAAGCAGTTGATTATAGCAGCAGCACAGCAAAAAAAGGGTACAAGAGCAAAGAAAGACAAAACACAACCTGTATTGTCACGACTTAATGTCTACTCACCGTTTCCATTAGCTATCTTTGCTTCAAACAGAGAGATCTGGTTAAGGCCCACATCTCTCCCTTTACCAACTTGCATGTATTCACGATGAGTAACATTTCCTTCACGAAGTGTTGAATTGAAACCTGAAATATCAACAATATGACATCCTAATATCAGGCAGATCACATGAAAGTGGTATAACTAACTGACAGCTAAAAATTTGACAGTTTTGAACATGCCGGCAAAGATATCTTCGCTTAAATTAATAATCTTTGATGCTTTGCTTATGCTCCCTCTTCGTGGGGTTGCGTAGTTGCCTTGTATTCTTCATGACTTGCTTCCGAAACCTGTCGCTCTACTACATTGTTGGTACACTCGTGAAGACGATCACTTGCTTCAACATCAACCAACTCAACCTCTTTGTGGGGTTGCTTAGAAGCCTTGTGTTCTTCGTCACTTGCTTCAGAATCCTGCCGCTCGAATAAATTGTTTCTAGTTTCATGAACACGATCACTTGCTTCAACAGCTATCAGTGCAACCTCTTCTTGGGGCTGCTTAGAAGCCTTGTCTTCTTCTTGACTTGCTTCAGATTCCTGCCGCTCTATTACAATGTCGGTACTCTTGTGAAGACGATCACTTGCTTCAACATCAACCAACTCAACCTCTTTGTGGGGTTGCTTAGAAGCCTTGTGTTCTTCGTGACTTGCTTCAGAAACCTGCCGCTCTATTAAATTGTTGCTAGTCTCATGAACACAACGACGATCACTTGCTTCAACATCCATCAATGCAACCTCTTCTTGGGGCAGCTTAGAAGCCTTGTCTTCTTCTTTACTTGCTTCAGAAACTTGCTACTCTATTACATTATCCGCAGTCTCATGACCTCTATCACTTGCTTCCACATCTATCAATGCAGCATCTATTGGGTTTGGTTCGTTTATGAGAACTTCAGCTTTGGATGAACCGCTGTCATCCCCTTGAATGTTTTCACTAGAGATTCGTTAAGAAATGTTCTTCTTGTCGTTGAATAATACCTCATTCACATTCACACTGCCAATGATGCCGGCTCCTTGAAAGACACTAAAATTGTTTCCCGATCAAAATCGAGAAATACTATTTTATGTATGCAAAAAATGATTTTGGGAAAACAAAGCAGGGAATGGTTGCTAAAGATGACTTAGCCCATCAGGAAACATCCTACAGCTAAGTAAAGATTCATGATTAGAATATATAGGCTCTACCACAAGCCTAACTAAGACGTAATATCTTATTATTCTGATCCTTTCTCCCTAGAGTTCTATTGCAAACGCATATGAGAAGAGACTATGATATTTAGGAAGGAAAAAGGAAGATTGTTACATTGGCTCACCCAAAATTTCACCCAAGGCGTGCTTAGTTACAAGTTTCCAACAACGAATCCTAATGTACTCGAGCTTAAAATGCAAGAACATATTTTTTTTAACTAACCTGAGATTCTTCATGATGATCAATTTCAGGTGATGGTTGAACCGTTAAGTTATCATGCACAAGCTCTCTGTTCTCCAAGTTTGGCGAAGGACTAGGAATGATGAACTCCAACACCTCTGCATCTGGATGTTTGAATGCAACATGAGCTTCTGATTCTGTGCTTGAAGGAGGTGCATCATTGACAGGAGGAAGAGCTGAGTTTGAGCTGTTCACAAATTGTTCAACCACAAATTTCGGCTCCGTGGGATCTTCAACCAACCATTTCAAATCAGTGTCATACCCTTTTACTACCACTTTGACAGCATCATCCTCACTACTCTCAGTTGTTTCTACTGGTCTCAATTCCTTTTCTTTAACTTCATTTCTAGAATCTTTCCCATTTTCATCAATACCACCAAGAAATGAAGATTCCCCATCAGCATATAGATATCTATCATAAGGCTCCCTCGGTGAACACTCGCTCGAGACCTCAACCTGCATATCAGAAGCTACAGAGGAACTAGTAGTGAGAACATGACCTTTAACCGAATAATTTAAATATTCATCAATTGTCCTCTTCTCAACAGCAGATGGACTTGAGTCATAAACTGGTTCTTTGGTATGAGCATCATCATCCTCCATTACCCTGCTATTAATCTCGGAGACCTCCAATGACAATGATGGTCTATTTGGCTCATTATAAGGATTGTTGAGATCAGCTATTGATGGTTCAATATCTTTTGATCGAACTTCTTCAATGTTAATACCCGAGACCTCTTCATTGATACCCGCTGACGAGGAATCGCTTGAGTCATGGCACTTTTCTTCAACTACTTCTGATTTTATGAAAGCTTCAAGTCTGTCAGGCAGGCTTATTTCTTTTCCAACCCCTTTGATCTCAACCTTGTTGAGGACAGCATCTCCCTTTGCCTCTTCGCCAGACTTCATCAAGTCTACTTCAGTAGAGGATTTCCTTTCTTGCTCAATAAGATCAAATTTATGGTTGATCTGGGAGATCAATGCTCCTTGAGAAAAAATTTGTTCGGTTTGTGCCATGTAAATTTCTCGATCAGTAGGAGGAGATGGTGATTCAAACTCTGGGACAGAAACCAATCCAGATATTACTTTTTCACCTAATTTCCCATGTAATCTGAATACTCGTTTTGCAGTGATGCTTCAAATGCATAGTAGGGTCTAATTTAGTGTTGTTTCTCTCTTGCTTAAGTCCCCCATGAACGAAGGTCCCAAACTAAAGCTTTCATGCCTGCTAAGTACATATCTTTACGAAATCTTGCCGACATGAATTCTTGATGAAAACCGTCCCTCGGTGAGATTGGGTTTTCTTCTTCAAGGGTCATAAGGAATATCAAAAGGATTTCCTCTCGACTAAAACGAAGGAGCGAAGCGAGGAAATTGGTAAGCCGTCACGCATATTGGAATTGTATGGAACCTCAAAAGGGTTGGTTTTCACCGTTGTAATGGATGGAATATGAACTGGAGCATCATTGCTATCAAAGTCTATTAGATTCTTCTCCACTACCTTGTTTGAAGTTTTGCCTTGCTTTTCGCTTTGGCAATTAGTTTCTCTAATCGTTGATCATGCTCCCACTTTCGAAGTCCCAAGATCCATTAGATTCTTCTCATCGTCTTACGTCCAGAGAATACAGATTTAGCTCCATCCTCTTCATTCTCATGTTTTTCTTCATGGTTCTCGGTTTGAATCTGCACTCCCATCAAGGGATCTATCCGAACAATCCAAAGTAGCATCAAATTCATCCAGTAGGGTAACGGGCAAGCCGAGGATATTTGGGATCTAACAAATGGATCATTCTCATCAATCACCGGAAGTAGATCGGCCGGAGGAGTATCGGAGAGGAACATGTTGCTTGATCGTAACCAAAATTTGAACTCTCAAAGATCGCCCTCGAATTGATTTGCACTTCAAAGTCATCAACGCCATTCCGAGGAATTTCTCGAGGTCGCCCTCAATCCCCGACCGTTTTTTACGATGAAACCTTCATAAGGCTTAGTGGAGAATGACACCTTTTTATCCTTACTACTTAAAGCCTTGCCTCCAATGGGAAAACTACCAATTTCTAATGCTCTTTCTTTTACGTCACTTCTCTTCCTCGCACGACTTTCTACAAAATATCTGTCATCTTTCTCTATATCCTACCATTTAGAGATGACATTGCATGGACCCTCTTCACTTCAGCTTCTGGGTTATTGGGACTACCGAAACTTAAAAGTATGTTTAAAAGAACAGCAGTATAGATAAAAAAATAGGGGAAGAAGAAATAAAAAATCTTAGCACAGATGGGAAAAATCTATATACAGTACATAAGAAAAATAGTGCAACCAAAACTAAGGCATGATTATAAATCCATCTATAAAATGTTTGTATCGAAAAAACTAGACTTCTCCACATCTGAACTATATTTTCTTATTGCACCAACAACACCCATCTCTTTGACAGGGTATAATATCAAATGACTGAACACACAACAACAAAAAGCTCACAAAATTTAATGAAAAATTCAAAAACCAGCTTCCATTAATCAAAATGTGGGGAGACTAGAGAAGAAAAGTAGAAAAACGAAATACAAATAAATAAAAATGGATAGAAATATTTCAGGGAGGATAAACTCACTAAATTACATACAAATATGCAAAATCAAAGAGAAAACAAGCATCTCGAAAGCGGGAATACATATTGCCCTGTGTTAGATTATCCACATTTCTCGCTTCTTTGTAGCAAAACTAATTGGGAAGAATTGCAACTGCCTCCTCGGGTATATCGAAAATGCCCAAAAGATCCGGAAAAAAAAAGTTATATCAAAACACCACAAAATGACTTGCTGGGAAAAATTGGAAAGATGTTTACATAGAAATTAGAAACTAATATTGTATATGACTTGAAACAGCAAATGTATTTCTTCTACAAGATCATCCACGAGTTTTTTTATAGTCTAGCTTTAGAGAAACTCTGCGTTTACGAAGAAAAAGAGTGTGAAAGAAACTTTCACTCAAAACAGGCGGGTACCAAAAAGAGTGGTTGTTATTTTTATTTTTTTATTTTATTTTGTGCCCCTATTGGAAATACTCCAAATTTATTTGGGAGATATTATTGGATTTAGACAGTTATTGGGGTATTTCAAAAATTTATGTTAGTTATGGGGGATGGGAGTGTTTTGTTGGGTATGTCCAAGATCACCTTTTTTCGGTGGAGGTTTTTTTTTTTTTTTTTTTTTTTTTTAATGTTCTCACTTCTGACGAGTCACGCATCAGCACAATTCATGTGTTTTTTGGTTTCGTTTCTACTTTTTCCTTTTTACACGTAACTACAATACATCAAGTACATGGTAGATCAGCACATGCCTTTTTTTTTTTTTTTTTTTTTTGCTTCTCAATTAACACTTGCGCCTGATAAGTGATAACTAGTTTGTTTTTTTTTTTGGTCAAGTTAAGGGTACGCCAGGGTGTACCCTGCCCCTGGCTCCGCCACTGCCTATACCCCATATCTTAGTGAAATGACATAAACACTTCTACCTCCTTATCTAAGCTAATATGGCAATCAGTTTAATCAAATGTTGTTTTCCGTTTTAACAATCACAACGTCAATTCTCCATTTCTTACTTCTCTTTTATGTTTTTTTGTTTCCCTTTTTCAGTGAAGCTCACGGGAGTGCATAGGCAATGCAGTTTGTATAACTTTAGGTCAGCGGCATGATCTAAGACGACACTACTTTTATTAGAGTACGGACACTAACAAAAAAAAACAAAAGGAATCTAGACTAATATTATGTGCTATGGAATTAGGGTTCTGAGCCCCAACTCATGTTCTCATTTTCCCATATTCAGTGATAGTTTTGTTGTTTTATTTATTTTGATACGGAATTTTGATTGTCAATTGATTAATAAACCACATTTCTTTTTGAGTATGTAACTTTCAGTGTATTGATACTCTTTTTGATGAATAAGAAGAAGAAAAAAAAGTTATGTCGATTCATGGGTTTTCATTTGAAAGTCTCATATATAAACAACAACATTTATTGCAGGCGCAACACGGGTGCAGTTTTGCTAGCCCCCTATCCTGAGAGTCGTGGATTCCGAAAAGAAGATGAGCATTGGTTTTAATTTGATGGTTGTTATTATTATTAGTAAACCACCAACACGCTTTGATCTAAGGTGTTTTTCCATGCTTGAAGTCAGCTCCCCATCCATTAGTTACCCTTCTGTCAGTAGCACGGTTGTTGTTGTGTCCTATAAAGAGAAGTGTAGTGCATTTCACCTGCCCATATACAGAACTTTGTTTCTGTGCAGGCATAGACTCGCCATTCCTCCCACTGCAGCTACTCCCCACATGTGCCTAATAATAAAACTACTAGCTAGTTTCACCTTTCGTGACACCATAATGAAATGAAGCAAAGTTGTCTTGAACCTAAATTTACCTAAGTTCCAACTCCAAAAGTGTCTAGAAAATTGGCAACCCAGACTAAATGTTTCAGTTCAATTTATACTATCTTGATTACACACACAGCAGCCTGTAGCACAAGACATATTCCTGTTCTTTGGCTTTTGCATCAGTGTCGTGGCACGCATCAATTCCTGGTAACTTTGGGCCGGCCAGCTGATCTTGTTTCCTTTCTTTCTAATCTCATCATTGGCTGAAAGTTGGAAGAATTGTTCTTTTGCTTCAGGACAGCGGACCCTATAATCTTCATGTGTAAATGGTGTTTGCATTACTGTAAGGAGCTAATATTCACTACCAATGAATATCTCATATGTACGTCTGTCTCAAGCTCACTAGCTCGATAAGCATCAGCTCGTTGTACATGTGCGATCAATCTAATTATACTCGTGCTCGATCACCTAAGTTATGAGTATCAGCTCGCTACGTGTGATCTATTACAGATCCATTACAAGAACCTTCTTACTTACCTCATCAGCTCACGAACATACCCAATGCATTAGCTTATGGAGGAAAATGAATAAACGATTATTAGTACGTGTGTGTGCATATTTTAGCAAATAGATATGTAGCACGTGGTAGCATCTTCGTAAGGCTCGGATATGGTCTTGGTGTGGGTAGAAAGTACCAGAACACATTTCAAGTCCAAATCCTCTTACTTCCTAGGTTCGGAAGTGAAATAAGAAGAGGAGGTTCGAATTGGTTGGAATAGGCTCGAGAAACTAGAGGTTGAACCGGTTGGAGTAGTAGGCTCGAGAACCGAGGTTCGATCTAGTTCGAGTTGTAGGCTCGAGAGAACCAACTCCCCGACTAGGAACACCAAATCCGGAACTACTAAGTTTGAAACTCCAACTCCCAATCCGAACCTAAAACATGTTTTTCTGTTGTTTAAGTCAATAAAGGATACCTATTTGACTTGGGAAACATGGGGCTTCTAGAAGAGTCAAGATGAGACTTAACAAGAGACGATCTCCTAGTTAAACACTAATTGGGAAACCTCATCTATTCATCAAGATGATACTTAACAAGAGACGGTCTCCTAGTTAAACACTAATTGGGAAACCTCATCTATTCTTATAAATAGAATAGTTGAACTACGCTTTGAGTTTGATTCCTATACACAGGATACGTAGGCAACCATTAAAGAACGTGGTTCAACTCATCATCTTCTAAATCTCTTCTTCTTATTGATTCAATACTTCTAGTTGTTCTTTGATCATCAACAAAATATTTGTGTTTCTTGATTAGGAAAAATCATCACACAATTGGCGCCGTCTGTGGGAACTATACAGAATTGATTTGATTTCTTGGTCGAAATTTTTTCAGTTCTAGGTTCTCCTACCCACCGAATTTTTTTTTTTGGTTGGTTGTTCTTTAAAAATATATATATATATTTTCTTCACTTTGATTCAAAATCATGGTTACTACAAGAGCCAATGCGAATCAAAGTAACGAGGGGAATAACGAGATCAATAACCCACATGTTACTTCTCAAAGACAATCTGAACGTAGAGGAGATCGTCGTTTTGGACAGGGTCGTGAAGAAAATGAGCCTAACAACGATACTCCCCAATCTGCCCTAACCAACCAAGCCATCATGGATGATGTGATGGCCGAACGTGGTCGACGGGGAGGCTCGCTTTGCGTTTCTTACAAGACTACTACCGCGACGCTAGAGGGTCGTTCACCTCCAAGTGTTGCCCTCTTGATGGAAACGCCGAGGGGCAGTTCCGGCCCACCGAAGTCTCGACCACGGTGAGGGTTACGTCCCTACACCTTATATACCTTACTTATTTGGGTATCATAGCGACCAACCAGATTCGGATTATAATCCGAATTGATCCCACCCAACACTCGAGCTCACACGAACCGACTTCTCTTGGTATTCAAGTTCTCAAGGTACGAGGGATGGACGTCCAATGTGTTTGCCCGAATCCACAACTATTAAGGTCAACCTCGCACGAAAGAAGACTTTCGGTTTCAAGGGAACCTTCATTGCCTCGAATCCCTCGGTTCCCGATCCAGTTTTGCAAACTCCTCCACTCGATCTCGAGAACCGGAACCACGTTATCATCAAGATGAGAACTATGAGAGTCTAGGTCTGAGGTACAACAATGAGAGAACTCAAATTCATGAACCGACTACTCTTGCACAACTCAAGGCGCAAATACTAGAGGAACTACGAGGTTCGAAACCAACCAAGATGGATAAGTCAGTTGTTCGGTCAGCAATCAAGGGTGACATTGGAACCCCTTTTCACGACATGTTATGAGTGGATACATCCCCATGATTATAAACCACGAAGTTCTCTAAATTTAATGGCAAAGGAGATCCAAATCTCTCATGTGCTCGGTTATCGTCAAGCAATGGTGGGTCTTTCTACGAAAAGATCATTATTTGTGCCGGTATTTTGCTTCAAGTTTGACGGACTTCGGCACTCATCTGGTACACGGCTACCCAGGGGCAGCATTCACGAAGTTTAAGGTGCTATCCATCAATTTCATTCGCGAAAATTCAGTTGCAACCGACCCTACATTAAAACCGTTGATGCAATCGCTTGATATGAAAATCCGAAGGACGAAATGTATCGGGGATTTCACCAAAAGATTTAACGAGGTTCAATTGCATGTTGACAACGTTGATGAGACCCTCGCCATCGTGGCCTTTAGAAAAGGATTAGATCCCGCTTCGGGTCTATACACGCTTTGAAGAAAAAAGCCTACAAACATGACAGAGTTTACGTGCTCGGATTGATAAGTATCGCAGAACCGAAGAAGACCTATTGGACAGGGACTCTTCTCATAAAAGAGTGATAACCAGTGTCACCTCCGCTCCTGTTGGTAGGAGTTCTGATAGTCATTATGATGATAGGAAGTCCGAGGAACCACAGTCGGACCACAAGTCAGTCGACAGGAATTCCTATCCAGATAAGTCCAAGAGGCAAAAGGTTAGTGACACGTTAGGAAGTGAGCAACTACCCCCGCTGGATAGGGACTTTACCACTTTAACTCATCCTTACGAGGACATCTTCGATGCCATCAAGAACAAGAACATGTTAAAGAACCCTCCAAAGATGAAACCCGGTGCTATTGGAGCTAGGAATACAAACGTATACTGTAAGTTCCATAAACAGGCCGGTCATGGAACTAAGAATTGTAGGTCTCTTAAACATGGAATTCAGGATCTCGTAGACCGAGGGTTACTAGATGAATATAAGGGTACTCCGATTCAGAATACTACCGCAATTCCTGACACCAATGTACACAATGCAGAGACAGGAACGGATAAGGTAGTGATTCACACGATCGCTGGGGGCAATTCTAAACGCCCATTTGAAGAGTTGAGTAGAGGGCAAAGGTACCAGGAAAGACAGGCGAAGCATTTGCGAAGCATTAACAATGTCACTTCCAAACCGACCAAGGAATCTAACTCCGCGGTTGTTTTCACTGATGACGACGCAAAAGGGGTTTTCTTTCCACACTCGGATGCGTTGGTTCTGTCCTTAGAAGTTGCTGGGTGTGATATGCATAGGATCCTCATCGACCCTGGGAGTTCTGTAGATATACTTTACTATCATGCTTTCAAACAAATGCCGATTCTAGAAACGGAACTTCATCCCGTGAAATCTTCTTTGTATGGATTTAATGGTGACATGGCCGATGCAAGAGGAGAGATTGAATTGACAATCAAAAGCTGCCGACGCCGCCTAAATGTCAACTTCACGATTGTCGGGAGTTACGCAATATAATGCTATTCTTGGTAGGAGTTGGCTTCATCGCTTGAAAGCGGTTCCAAGTACTTACCACCAAACCTTGAAGTTCCCTCACCAAGGCAATATCGCGGGTGATCAAAGGAGATCAACAAGCTTCCAAGCGATGCTATGCAGCTCTTCTAAAAATGGTTCGGAACTGCCCAATAACATCAGCGCGTTCGGGTACACCGCCAAATAGCAATTACAGAACGAGTCTCCCTCTCAAGACATAGTGTTGGCACCTTTGGATATAATTCCATTAGATTCTATAGGGCCAGATGAGAGGAGGACTCCCCCAACATTAGAACCAGTTGACGAAGTCGACATAGGAGATGGTTCCGAACCTCGACGAGTCTCAATTGGCACCATGTTGGACCCGAAGACTAGAGAAGAGTTGATAAATTTCTTACAAGAATTCCGAGATGTATTTGCTTGGAGTTATGAGGATATGCCTGGAATTGATCCCTCCGTCGCCTGCCATAAGCTCAATTTGGATCCAACGTCGTGCCAGTTAAGCAGAAACTCAGAAAGATGGGTCCCGAACGTCCTGAGGCTATCGACAAAGAGGTGGATAAATTGCTTAAGGCTAAGTACATCTGAAAAGATCACATACCCTACTTGGATCTCTAACGTTGTAGCTGTTAAGAAAAAGAATGGGAACCGGCGCGAACGTGTGTCGATTATAATGGATGTGAACAAGCACCGTAAGAAGGATTGTTTTCCTCTTCCTCAGATTAACACATTGGTCGATGCCACTGCAGGACATGAGATCTTCTCTTTTTGTGATGGCTTTTCAGGTTACAACCAGATACTCATGTACCCTCCTGATCAAGAGCATACTACTTTCATCACGGCACAGGGAACATATTGCTATCGGGTTATGCCTTTTGGTTTAAAAATGCAGGGCAACGTATCAACGCTTTGGTCACAACGATGTTCAAAGATCATATCGGTGATTTTGTCGAAGTCTATGTTGACGACCTCCTGATCAAAAGTAAACAGAAGTCTGATCATCTTGTACACCTTCGTGCGTCTTTCCAGATCCTGAGGAAGTATCGGATGAAACTTAACCCACTAAATGTACCTTCGGTGTTACCTCCGGAAATTCTTAGGACATCCGGTTACTAAACGTGGAATTGAAGCTAACCCGGACCGGATCAAAGCTATTCTTGATATGCCTTCCAAGGTCTCCGAAAGAGAGGTACATGATTGGTGCCTCTTGCCCGCACTTAACGTGTTCATTAGTAGAAGTTCGGATAAGTGTCGCCCTACATACAAGTTACTAAGAAAGAATATACGCTTTGATTGGACCGACGAATGTGAGATGGCTTTTAAGGACTTAAAAATTATTTGTCCTCCCTCCCGTGCTCACTACCCCGGGCAAGGAGACGTTTTTAGGTTATACTTAGCCTCTTCCGAGCATGGCATCATCAGATTAGTACAATTGATGAGAGGAATATCGAAAAGCCTGCCTACTTTGTTAGTAGAGCCCTCCCGGATGCGAAACACGATATCCGAAGATTGAGAGAATAGCTCTAGCTCTAATCTTTGCTTTGCGGAGAAGCTACGACCATACTTCCAAGCACACACCATCGAGTCATCACCGAGTATCCTTTGAAGTCGATCTTGGCAAGACCAGATAGGGCGGACGCCTCTTGAAATGGTCCATTCAATTAGGGGAATTTGACATTATTTATGGCCGAAATTTCGAGAAGGGGCAAGCTTTGGCTGAGTTCTTAATCGATTTTCCTCTAGATACCTCACCGAAACGGTAGCAGATTCGAAAAGTCACCTCCTGCTTTTATGGAGTTAGATGAACCTAACTCACTTCCTCATAGTCGTTTCGACCTTGGAGTCATATCCTAGGTTGGAAGTTGTTAGATGGATCTTCCAATGACCAAGGAGCAGGTATTGGTGCGGTACTCTTGACTCCGTGATAACACTAAGTTAGAAAAATCAGTGCATTTGGGGTTCAAGGCATCTAACAACTAAAACCGAAGTACGGCTATGCTAGCGGGCTTGTCTATGACATTAAACTTAGAGTACGACATCTCACAAGATTCAGCGATTCTCAATTAGTTGTGCAACAGATTGAGGGTGGTTCTGGCTTCGAGACCCTCGTGATGGCTCAATACTTGGAGTTGGTTAGATCTCTTACTTCTCATTTTGAAGATCTAAATTTCATTAATTTGCCTAGACTAGACAACAGGGCATGCCGATTCACTTGCCTACTTAGCTTTTTGCTTGGGGATATTGAAGCTCGCTCCATTCCCGTCGAATATCGGTCGATGCCTAGTATTGAAAAAAAGAATTAGTTTGTCTTGTGGCTCCAATTTTGCGAGAGCTCTAGTGGGGACCTGGATGGATCCGTGATCGTTCTTATCTTTTAGATGGCACTCTTCCCGCAGAGAAGACGTAAGCGAATGTTGTTAGCCAAAGTGGGGCGTTATTTACTTGTTGGTGAGAACTTGTATAAGAAGTCTTACTTAGGACCTCACCTGCGATGTGTTACTCATGCCGAGGCTCATACTTTACTTGAAGAGATACACTTTCGGGCTTAATGTGGAAATCATCTTTGGGGCAGATCTTTGGTACTCAAGATACTCCGGCAGGGGTACTTTTGGCCTTATATGCTTAAAGATGGACGCTTTTATGTCCGAAGTGTGATGCTTGCCAAAGACATGCTAACTACATCCATGTTCCAGCCGAAGAACTCCATCCTCCGGCATCTCCGTGGGCCATTCGCCAAATGGGGAATGGACATTGTTGGTCCTCTACCTATAGCTCCCCGGTAACATGAAGTTCCTTTTAGTTGCAAATTGATTATTTTACTAAGTGGATAGAGGCGTTCCTTTAGCGAATATCGGGGAGGTTGATGTCACGGGTTTATCCGAACAATATCATTTGTAGGTTCGGATTACCTAAAGTCATTCTTTTCGATAATGGGACACAATTTCGGGCACCAAAACACACGCTTTTGCCGAGATTGGGGCATTGTGCAACTTTTCTCTTCTCTGGATATCCTCAAGGTAACGGTCAGCGGAAGCCTCTAACCGCGTTTTTTGGATAATTAAAACGGAAACTTCGTGGAGAGAAGCGGATTGTGGGTTAAGGAGTTGCCTAAAGTACTTTGGGCCTACCAACAACTCCTCGACGCTCGACCGAGAATCACCTTTCACTCTCACTTATGGTACCGAAGTCGTCCTTCCCTCGAGATGAGGGTCACTACCCGTAAGTCAGATTTAGTACTCACCCTCGACAATGAGGAAATTCTTTGTCGGAATTGGACTTGTTGGATGAAAAGAGAATCTGCGACCTTTACGACCGCATCTTATCGGCACCGGTGAAAAGGTCTTTCGATAAAAGAGTACGACCTCGATCTTTCAAGGAAGGGGATTTGGTCCTCCAGATGGACCCCGCCTAAAGAAGTTAGGAGCTAATTGGGAAGGTCCGTGATGTCGTTGATAGGATAGTTGGCAATGGTAGTTACTATCTTAAATCCATGGATGGTGAAGTTTTTGTTAAACCTTGGAATACTGCAAACTTGCGCAAGTATTTTCAATAGTAGTTATCTTTCTCTTTGTTAGAGTGTTACCCATGGAACACTGCGAATTTCCGCAAGTATTTTTAATAAAAGTTATCTTTCTCTTTTCAGAGTGTTGTTTCTTTTAATTTATTATTTTTATGTTGGGATACTTTTTGGATGTTGGGTCTAGAGATCCCATATGTTGGCCCACACTTGTATCGTAACCTTAAGAAAGCTTTCTTTGGATAATGAGTGAAAGATCTCATATGTTGTTCCATGTGTGTGCTTAAGAAAGTTTACACTTAGCTTGGATTTTATCTAGCTAAGCGCAATTCTAATGCCTTATGCTTATAAGTGTCGTTTTATGCATTAGATATCAGATCATTTAAGGACTCTACAGGAAATAATACAGGGGCACACCCTACGTTCCTACAAAGTCTTATTTCTTAACAAAACTAAAGGTTTTTACAGGAATTGACACAGGGACAAACCCTATTTTCCTACAAAACCTTGTTTTTCTAAGATTCGGAATATGAATTTGTATAAAATATAATTATGTATACATATTTATGCAAATAAGGAGAAAAGAACACCACTTCCTAGCTAGCCTAGAACTTCACGTTTGGAACTTGTCCAAGTTCCAAACTCCACTTCCTAGCTAGTCAGGAACTCCACGTTCGAAACTCTACTTCCTAACTAGTCTGGAACTCCACGTTCGGAACTTGTCCAAGTTCGGAATTTCATTTCCTAGCTAGTCAGGAACTCCACGTTTGATTGCACACATACTTGATTATTTTGAATCAAATTTAGCAAAGTTTCACTCAAAATAAATACTCAAGTATAGATAAGCATTTGAGTCAATTGCTAATAGATAAGTAAATTGCAACTTAATAGCATTTTAAGGATTTACTTATCGGGACAGAATCAGGTTTCTTCAGGAGCTACAGGCGAGTTATCAGTCAATTCCTCTGCCTCATGCACATCTGCATCATGGTCTTCTTCAGAACCTACTTCCAAACCTTCCCCTCGAACCTTGTTGATACTTTTGTGAGGCCAAATCATCCTCTAACTTCTCTTGAAGTTTGTCAACATCAATCTCAAGATCGGGATACGGGGCGTCGCCATCATCATGAGGGAGGGTTCGGATGCCCAAGCTTGATCGAAGTTTCTCACCATATCGCTTTGTCGTTACTCTGGTTCAAGAATGTCAAGCACACGACAAGCGGTGGAGATACCATTCTTGTATGCTTCGAGAACCCACCACATCAACTAGCTCGGTGTAGAATTCGTTCACCTCCTTTTACGCTCCTTTCATGAACTTCGAGAATCGGAACTGGGGCAAGCAAGGAATTGGAAGGAGATACAAGTTGATCTCTCAGTAGCTCAAGCTCTGCGTTAGCTTTGCTTAGTGATTCTCCCAACTCCCCATTTATCAACTGAGAGCCTATCAACTCTAGTTCTGTCAACGCGGCACTTTTGTTAACTTCGGTTAGCTCGGATTTTAAAGGATCCAGTTCTTTTTGTAAAGCCGTGGCTTTATCCTCATAATACATCTTCTGGTTCTTCAACGTTGCAAACTCGCCATTCAAACGGTTTCGATCAGCTTGCCATGCCTCACGACAGCCGTCAAAGTGGGAAGCTCATTCGGCTAAGTTGTTTTTTACTTTAAGAACTTCTTGATGCTCAAGTTTGGTGAATTCAAGGTCTCTTTCAAGATTCTTGTTCTTCTCTCTGGTCTTTCTAAGATCTCTCTGAACGGCTCGACCCTTCTCAATCTCATCGGCTAGTCTTTCATTCTTCCTCTTGCTTATATCATAATCACCTTCTAATCTTTTAATCTTTTGGTTGGATATGAGGAGTTGCTTCGTCAAGTCACTTTTCTCTCTTGTGAATTTATCCACTGCATCCTGATTCTTACGCAATAGAGCATAAGTTGTGGACGCATCCATGCTAGCCTGCAGTGCCAGAAGAATTACAATTTATGTATCAGGAGCTAGTGTATATAAACAAAAAGACAACCGAAAACGATGTAAGGAATTGAAGTACAAAATGGTTACCTTCAACATATGTCGACACATTCGTTCCAGGCCTGCCGTTGCGCGAAGTACTCTTTTATGTTTTGCTTTCTCTTTGGGAAGCCTCATAGATTCAACCAATCCCAAAGCAACTCCAGGGTCCTTAAGCGTATCTTGGTCAGTAATCA
Organism: Coptis chinensis; assembly: GCF_015680905.1. Taxonomy (NCBI): domain Eukaryota; kingdom Viridiplantae; phylum Streptophyta; class Magnoliopsida; order Ranunculales; family Ranunculaceae; genus Coptis; species Coptis chinensis. Next base: position 50,966,094 of record NC_141459.1, read on the forward strand.
AGGGATTCTCTGGTAATCCAAGCACTCTCGGAACTGGAACAAATGGGTTTGGAGTAAGTTTAGAGTTCAAAGATGTCGATTTAGTCTTTTTCCTTAAGCGAATGTCCTCATCTTGGGAAATTGGAGAAGGAGATTTCCTTTTATTCGACTCAATGGATGGAACACGGTTATTGTCAGATACAATACTGGTAGAGTAGGTTTGTTCCACATTTTCGAGGTTCATTATCAATTCCGGATCGGATTGCATGAAGTCCACATTTTCAATATCAGTCAAAGGGAACTCGACATTACTATCTACCCCCATAGTGTCACCACCCACTTCAACATTTGACTTATTTGTATCATAAACGTAAAAGGTGAAGGTTCGGTGTTTCCACCGTACTATTGATTCCCCGAGGATTGACAAAGACTCTAGACTTTCAGTTCTAATGGGATTTTCATCTTCATCGAGAATGATAGCGTTGGAAGCTTGCCCATTCCTCGCTCGGTATGTTTTTTTTTATAGCCTTACTCACCTTCGGCTTACTCACCTTCCCAGAAAACCCGACAACCTCGAGGAGGTTTATTTGATTTGCTTCGAGCTCCCTTTTTATGATAGAATTTGACTTGGAAATAAGACCAAGGACCTTCTTTGCCATAAAGGCCTCCCTTTGGGTACGAAGTTGTAGCAGTTTTCGGGTTCCCACCCATATACCCAACTCCGGGCTCCAAAGCTTGCAACTCCATTGGTGACATAGTCGATACTCGAGATTAATAATGGGTGCGGAACTATGGACGCAGCATCGTTTCTGAGTTTGGGAGTGCAATAAGGGCTATCACAAAGATCTCGCTCCACAAGTAGTTAGAGAGGGGGTCCCACGCCCACTCTCCCTTTGACAAAGAAAAGCCGGACCGGATCCTCTTTCGATTATTATCAAAGGTGACATCACCCCATTCACCACCGCTTTACGGATAGCATATTTACGCCAAGTAGTCATCGTTGTTTTACCTTCGTGATAATATGACGCTGCTCAACTCCTGGTTTAGCGAAAAGAGTGCGATCTCCATTATTTAGGATCATCGGTTTATAGAAGTATGATATCACTCCGCAAGTCACCAATATATTGTGCTTTCGTCCCCAATATGTGCATGTATGTGACATTGCGAACAAACCAAGGCATTACTCGTTGATCGAGACTTGGAAGTACTCAAGGGCATCCGCCATAAACGGGCAAGGGAGTCGAGTCCAAATTTTCAGCATCCAAGGAATATCAAGGGATTTTCATCGGTTCCAAGGTCGGCATCCATGGATATTCAATGTTGATTTCTTTTGGAATTGCAAATGTGTTACGGATCTTTTCCAAATCCAAATATCACCGAATGGGATAATATTCCAATCAAAAGTGGGGATTTTAGTTTTCGGCGGTCGAAAAGAAAAAAGCGTAATTGCTTTATAACCTGAACTGCTATAGCAATTGAACCTGAAACGGCATTGCCCAAGATCAATCCAAACCGCCTTGCTATTTAAAGGACCCGAAGGCGATGGGTGAGACATTGAAAGTAAAACTTTAGACAGAAAAAACGTGGTTGTTGGCACCCAAAACTTCAAGTTCTTCTACACAAACCTTAGCACACTTTGGACACAATCTCTCAATCAATCAAAGAAAGTACGGGTTCAACACCTTGTGTCCGCGTACCGCTAATGGAGAAATTATCACAGAAAAAGTTTAACTATAAATTTGAGGTGGTAATGGAGGCTCACAGGAGGTTTATATAATGTTGAAACTATAAAAGAGCTATACAAATAGAAAGAGAAAAGGAGTTCAGCGAGGAAACGAATTCTAGTTGAAAGAGAAAAGAAGTTCAACAAGGAAACGACTCCTTCCACAAGTATAAAGATTCTCCTTTATTCTCTCTTCGTGATGACTTCCGGATGATTGGTGGGCTTCACATCTCCTGCTCAAGTATTCCCAACTACGGATGAATGAGTGTGGTTCGAGTTATTGCAAGTCGTCACCCTGATGAGACGCTTAAGTCGCGATGAGACCCAACTCTCGCTTTAAGCGCAATTCTTCACCGCTTGTCTAAGTTGATCTGTTGTAAGAGATTTGACCCGCCAGGGGCTGATACCGCTCATCACCCCAAGATGTTATGGCCTCGAACGGCAATGTCATGTTGTTGGGCAAACTTAACCATTGCATCGTAAAACAGAATAGTCATCCTTGCCACGGGTATTTTCATCTTCGTACCATTTCATCTCATTTTCAAAGACGGTCCGCGGTGAATCGGAGGTAAACCAGTTCTGATATGCTTGGTTGGTCAAGATATCCTTAGTTATGGCTGATCCAAAGGGGAACTTGCTGAGTTTTGTCTGATTGAGACCTTTGCTCCAAAGAAGAATTTTACCTTGAGAGTCGACAGCTTGGATTTTAACCTTTCCCTTACGCCTTCTCGATACTTTGATCTTGGTGTGATCTCCATTGCTCCTTGGTGAACGGCTGTAACGAGACATTATCTGCCCATATCTCCACACGAGTGTTGTTGCTCTCAAAGTAAAGTTCAGCAGGACTGAGGAATCAACCGTAAGGCCCCTTTTTAGCATATAGACCAGCAAGAGCTGACTCGGGCTAAAACTGCATTCTGCAAAGAAAATTGGCGAAGAATTCGCGTTGGGCAAAACTTAAAGGATGAAGGAAGAAGTTAACGAAGGGTATCCTTTTGTTATATTTGTTAAACAGCTCAATTTCGCAAGGCCCAGCTCAAGTTTCGCAAGGCCCAGTTCCGGGTTTCACTTCCAGTTCCGGGTTGACAAGTTACAGTTCCGGTTATGGGCTTATGGGATGTGAGCCCAAGTTCAGGGGTCCATGTCCGGACCCAAAAAAAAAAAAAAAAGGGTTACAGCTCCGGGTCACATGTCTGGACCTAAAAAGAGTTACACTTACGGGTTATATAATATGAACGTGCCCGAACCTAAAAGAGTTTCATGTTCAACAATTCAAGTTTCGCAAGGCTCGGTTCCAGGTTGCACTTGCAGGAGTTCAAGTCCGGGTCATCACAAGGCATTGTATGTCTGGATTTCACCAAGTTCCTAATGTTCAAATCCGGATCATCACAAGGCATGGTAGGACCGGTTTTCACCAGGTTCGGCCTAATATACAAGGTTCGGGGCATGGTCATGGCAGGTCCGAATTTACAGTTCCTTGCACTAAAGTAATGCGAAATTTTGCCGATACATTTTTACCCGGCCTTTTTCCTTAAGGGTTTGATTCACAACCCATGAATAAAAAAGGGGGGCATCTGTGTGTGCATATTTTAGCAAATAGATATGTAGCACGTGGTAGCATCTTCGTAAGGCTCGGATATGGTCTTGGTGTGGGTAGAAAGTACCAGAACACATTTCAAGTCCAAATCCTCTTACTTCCTAGGTTCAGAAGTGAAATAAGAAGAGGAGGTTCGGAATTGGTTGGAATAGGCTCGGAGAACTAGAGGTTCGGAACCGGTTGGAGTAGTAGGCTCGGAGAACTGGAGGTTCGGATCTAGTTCGAGTTGTAGGCTCGAGAGAACCAACTCCTGACTAGGAACACCAAATCCGGAACTACTAAGTTTGAAACTCCAACTCCCAATCCGAACCTAAAACATGTTTTTCTGTTGTTTAAGTCAATAAAGGAGACCTATTTGACTTGGGAAACATGGGGCTTCTAGAAGAGTCAAGATGAGACTTAACAAGAAACGATCTCCTAGTTAAACACTAATTGGGAAACCTCATCTATTCATCAAGATGATACTTAACAAGAGACGGTCTCCTAGTTAAACACTAATTGGGAAACCTCATCTATTCTTATAAATAGAATAGTTGAACTACGCTTTGAGTTTGATTCCTATACACAGGATACGTAGGCAACCATTAAAGAACGTGGTTTAACTCATCATCTTCTAAATCTCTTCTCCTTATTGATTCAATACTTCTAGTTGTTCTTTGATCATCAACAAAATATTTGTGTTTCTTGATTAGGAAAAATCATCACACAGTACGATTGATGTCATTAATTGCTGGTCATTTATAACATCAACCTAAACATCTCAGAAGACATAATGATTGCAGTTACAATGTCTAAACCTGATACAGAACACCAAGGCCGCCATTTGAACATGAAGAGTCATCGCTCAAATCTATAAAGGAGAATTTAACTACGTCTTGGCTTGATTCCAATGCAATTACCCTGGTGTCCATGTTTGTAATAGCCTGGAACAAATTTAGGAGATTCAATTCTCTGGTGACCTCCATTGGTGCCCTTAAATAATTAATGAAGCGCAGTTTTGCATGACTGATCATATCTTCACCAGATAAAAGAAGCATTTGCTGAATTGATTGTTGGAATCTCTAAAGAGTATTTCAAAATACTTGTGTGTTGTTTAGTCCCACATTGGTGAACCACCACTAGCAAGTGAGGTATATGAGGTGATCCTCTAGCATAAGGGCGTGCCCTTAGGGTACAAAGGATTTTGTGTTAGGAGGGAGGACTCACCCAATGCCACACACGCCCGCCCGCCCCGCACCAAGTTGGGTTGGGCTGGGCTGGGCTTGGGTGAATTCAAAAGTACCATGTCTAGAAGGGGGGGGGGAGTTTTATTATATTACATGTACACCATGGTATATTTACTTAGAAACAAGCATGAGGCAGGTGAGATGTTTCTCAAGTACAAAGCTGAAGTTGAAAACCCAGCTTAACTGTAAGATTAAAAGACTTCGGTCTGACAAGGGCTCAAGTACAAAGAAGACTTCGGTCTGACAGGGTGGAGAGTATGAGGGTCTAACCCCTTCCAGGACTTTTGTGACAAGAGTGGCATTATTTTGTGACAAGAGTGGCATTATTCATGAGACTACTCCACCATACTCTCCTGAGTCTAATGGAGTAGCCGAACGGAAAAACAGAACACTAAAAGAGATGATGAATGCTATGCTTGTAAGTTCTGGAGCTTTCCTGAACTTGTGGGGGGAAGCAATCCTATCTGCTTACCATATACAGAATAGGATACCCAACAAGAAAACAGGGAATAAGACACCTTATGAGTTATGGAAAGGTCATGTACCTAACCTGACATACTTAAAAATGTGGGGGTGTCTTGCTAAGGTTCTTGTGAACGAACCTAAAAAGAGAAAATTGGGACCTAGAACTGTTGATTGTATGTTCATTGGTTATGCTCATAATAGTGCTGCATATAGATTTTTAGTAGTAAAATCTGATAATAACCTTGTCGATGCTAACACTATTATAGAGAGTAAAAATGCTGATTTCTTTGAGAATTTGTTTCCTTTGAAAATTGGCATTGAGAGGTTGGTTGCTCCTAGTGAACAACAATCAACAGATCCTGAAATTTCTGAACAAAAAATTTGGAAGAGTAAAAGAGACAGAAAATCCACCAATTTTGGTGATGACTTTTACACATTTCTCCTTGATGATGATCCTGTGACGTATAATGAGGCAATCAGTTCTCGAGATGCACCTTTCTGGAAGGATGCTATACACTCAAAACTAGATTCGATTATAGCTAATCACACATGGGAGATAGTGGATCTACCTCCTGGGGCGAAATATATACGTTATAAGTGGATCTTCAAAAAGAAATTGAAACTAGATGGTTCCATTGAGAAATACAAGGCTAGACTTGTAGTCAAGGGGTTCTCCCAGAAAAAAGGCATTGATTATTTTGATACTTATGCTCCTGTAACTAGGATTTCTTCTATAAGAGTTCTAATGGCTCTAGCTGCTATTCATAATTTATTTATTCATCAAATGGATGTAAAAACTGCATTTTTGAATGGTGATCTTGATGATGAAATATATATGATGCGACCGAGGGTACGATAGTACCAGGGAATGAGCATAAGGTATGCAAGTTAGTTAAGTCTTTATATGGGTTGAAACAAGCGCCAAAACAATGGCATGAAAAGTTTGACAGTGTCATGATGTCTAATGGATATCATATAAATGATGCTGATAAATGTATTTACTTTAAATCTTTTGATGTGAATACATATGTGATTATATGTCTATATGTGGATGACATGTTAATCATGAGTCCTAGCCTTGATGTTGTGAGAAACACCAAGATGTTTTTATCCTCCCAATTTGAAATGAAGGATTTGGGAGAAGCTTATGTGATTCTTGGAATCAAAATCATCAGAAACTGTGATGGCTATACGTTTTCACAAAAGCATTATGTTGAGAAGTTTTTGAAGAAGTTTAACTTTTATGATAGTAAGCCTGTGTCGACACCTTATGAGGCAAATAGTGAACTTCAGAAAAATGCTCAACATGGTGTCCTTCAGTCTAGATATGCCCAAATTATTGGTAGTCTCATGTACTTGATGAATTGCACTAGACCTGACATTGCTTATGCAGTTAGCAGGTTAAACAGATACACTCATTGTCCTAGCCAGGAACATTGGAGTGCCTTAGAGAGACTAGCCAAGTACTTGAGAGGAATAATGAATTACGGCATACGGTTTAGACAAACTCCACCTGTGATAGAGGGTTATTGTGATGCAAACTGGATATCTGATTCTCATGATATCAAGTCCACTAGTGGTTATATTTTCACCCTAGGTGGAGGTGCAATCGCTTGGAAATCTTCTAAGCAGACCTTGATAGCTCGTTCAACCATGGAGTACGAGCTTATTGCTTTAGATAAAGCAAGTGATGAGGCTGAGTGGCTTAGAAACCTCTTGGCAGATCTTCCTATTGGTACAAAACCGTCTCCACCGTACTCTATGCATTGTATTTGTCGGGCCCTTGATAGCAAAGGCAAAAAGCAAATTGTATAATGGGAAAAGCGAGGCATATTCGCCCGCGAGACTACAGTCTATAAAGCGATTCTTTGGAATCGGAGTTGTGGCTCTAGATTATGTGAGGTCAGAGTTAAATTTGGCCGATCCTCTGACAAAACCACTTAACAGGAGACAAGTGGTTGACACGTCGAGGGGGATGGGAATTTTGCCTTAGATAGAGGGCGACACTGACGGCAACCCCACCTATGTGATTGGAGATCCCATGAAGTAGGTTCAAAGGGAAAAACAAGTCACCTCGTCGCTCTAGTATGCTATTGTCTTTCTTTGAGACGTCCCACCCTATGACTAGATAGCATTTTTGTATACTTTGTATAACTTGAATTGCAATGAGAAAAGGATGAGTTATTTTACTCTTAATGGAATCCATAGTCCATTAATTTTATGAGATAGTGTATTTTAACTGCAATGTACACTTGATGGATATCCACCTACGTGAATGTAGAACTGGGTCGGTTCTTATGAGTATTCAGGCAAATACTCTAGAGCATTCATGGAACACACAAAAACAAGAGGGCCAAAAAGCAAAACACGCTAACATACATATAATGAAAGAGCAATGTGGGTGCATGTCCTCTATTTTACTACAAGGGAATGTTGGTTCAAAGATTTTTAATCCACCACTTTCACGATTATAAGACATGTTACCCTATGACCGGGTTCAAGCCCGAAAAGCACCAAGATTATCTTATGCATTGTTTTTTCGATTCTCTCTGGCATTTCGTTAACCCATTTCTTTTGTAATATCCTATTCCAAAATAGTGGGGGACTATTAGTATTTTGAAATAGTGGGGGATTGTTGGAATCTCTAAAGAGTATTTCAAAATACTTGTGTGTTGTTTAGTCCCACATTGGTGAGCCACCACTAGCAAGTGAGGTATATGAGGTGATCCTCTAGCATAAGGGCGTGCCCTTAGGGTACAAAGGATTTTGTGTTAGGAGGGAGGACTCACCCAATGCCACACGCGCGCCCGCCCGCACCGAGCCGAGTCGCGTCGTGTCGGGTTGGGCTTGGGCTTGGGCTGATTGTCTAGTGGGTAGTGGATTACCACCCACACCGAGCCGAGTCGCGTCGTGTCGGGTTGGGCTTGGGCTTGGGCTGATTGTCTAGTGGGTAGTGGATTACCAATTGCCTATTGCTGCTGCTGCCTCTATATCGAGAGAGACAAAAGTCGTGCTGCTGCTGCCTCTATACACCAGCGAATCCAATTCAAGAGAAAACCAGAAATCGTGAATACTCTATCAGCCTTCATCCCACTTTTCAGAAACAGAGATTCACACCTATTCTTCTTCTCCCTGTCAGCCGCCAGAGAGAGTTATATATTGCTGTTCTAGAGGGTAGTCTGTTCTAGTGCAAAGTCAGGCTGCTGTTAACCATTGAATCCTGTGAGGAAGACGCCACTGTTGCCTTTCTGCACCATTGGAAGGGGCGAAATCTTTCTTTAAGGATAGCCTAATCCGCGCCTTGGTTATTACCTGTTATTCTGTCCTTGTCTTCTATTGTTTTCTTTTATCTGCATACAACATTGATTGCTTCCGATTCCCACCCAATTCCCAGTACCAACAATCCATTGTGTTTTGCTTTTTATCTCTCCCATAGCACATTTGATCCCACTCCATGCTGAAGAGGCCGGTCTATGGTACTTTATCATATCTCCATGCTTATTGAAGTACTTATTCTGCATAAAACAACGGAAGTCGTCTTTGCCATTCAGAAATTACCAACCCTGCTTGGCTGCTTCATGAGCATGCTTTGATTTACATCTTTGAGTCTTCTCAACCCTAGCCCTCCTTCATCAAAAGGTTTACAGAACTTGTACAGTTGTATCAACTCACAGTTGTAATCTCCTTTCTAGTACAAGGGTCACCAGTCACCAGACCATACGAAATCCCTGGGTATATATTGTCTCGATCAGCTTCTTTGATTAGCTAGAGTGCTTGGCCATTTGTAGAGATTCCCATATATATTGTATAGTGGAATGCTACATTCCTACATTGAACTAAGGCTCTTCCTTGAATAAACAAGAGGTCAAGGGCTTTTCTGCCTAGCCAGAAATTCTTTCACGATCTTCTTACCCCACAGCTGATTTGTGCATGCATGTTTAATTCTTCCTTGTAAATTGAAGTGGTACTATACTCGCTCCTAAATATTTTTCAGGAAAATAACAGTTGTTATCCATGTCCTTCTCTATCGATTCTTGTCTAAGTGCTAGCTGTTATTATGGCACCAGTAAAAAGCTTGCTCTTTGTTTTGTTGACACGTTGTTGACCAGAGGAAAGCTCGATCATATCTATTTAGAAGTGCTCCCCTCTAGGAAAATTGAGTATGTCATCTGCAAACAACAAATGACTTGGGCCCAAACAAGGTTTTATTTAGCTTCTTCCAAAGAAAGAAAGCAGTATTTATTCTTGAGAAGTTCAGGTTGCCTTTTATCCTCATCCCTAGGAATGTGCGCAGCTTCTCAGTGTTGTTAGCATATATATGGATTCAGGTCAAATGTTAAGTCACCAGGATCTCGGCTGGTTCCTCACAGTTCAGCTTCATCAAGATTTATATGAGAAATACCAGTGTCAGGTCTTTCATCAATATCAGTTGAAACCTTAGATGTTTCTTCCTCCAGCACTTATGTTCCTTCATCAAAGATTCTTTTAATGAATTTACAATTTGTGAATTTGTTCACTGTTATCAACTTTCTTCTTTGAAAAGAACTTTGAGATGAGGTTCTCCTCAGCCTTAAATTATCCCCAAGTGATCGATAAGGTACTGCAAAACACAACCAGATCAGCGTACCAGATTATAAATTCCCTGCTCTCACTGACGGGCCAATGCAGGCGAGTAATCTAGTAATATGATAACGATTTTATAATTGGTTAAGATTTCTCTGTTAGTTTTGTGTTATCTACATGTATCCATATATGTTGCTGTATGTAACATTTCCCCTTAAAATTGTTGAAGGAAAAGAAGATCGGAGGAGCATGCTCCATTTTCTTTTGCAATCTCTTCTCACCGTATAATACAAACCTGTCTGTAGATGTATAAAGTTACTGGACGTCGCTCGTAATGGATATATGATAATGATAATATGTTGGGAATCATCGCTTAGACCATGGTAGCTTGCTAAGCATTGACCATGTAGCTTGCAAGGCCTTTAACTTTTAGGAAAATGTAAGTTGTTCTCTTCTTTATTTGCATCATAAAACTGGAATTAGAATGAGAACATGAATATCATACAGCTTTGAAGTTGGAACAAAAAAGAAAACATAAAATTCCCTATTAACTTTCAAATTTGAGTAAATTAACTTAAGAATGAGGTTTGGCCAGGTAAAAGATGGCACATAACGATCAAGAGATAATGACCAAAAAAATACATTGAAATTTGCATTTGGTTTCAAAACAGACAGTATTTTTTTTTTATTCAAATAAACATTGTAATTTCACAAAGTTTCAATTTAGGCATTCCGTCCAATTAATTGGATGTCCAGCTTACATGGACGTTAAAAAATTTCCCAATTCTAATTTGCCTATGTGGCAGTTGTTTAGACCATGAGATGGCATTCATTCAACATTTCGACACGCCAACTCATCAAATTACAAATGATCGACATTTCAACACGCCAACATTTTGACATTTCGACACGCCAACTCATCAAATTACAATTGATATATCGGTCCAAATGTTGATATTTTGAATTGACGTGTCAAAATGTCGGCTTATCGAAATATCAAAATGTTGGCGTGTCGAAATATCGATCATTTGTAATTTGATGAGTTGGCGTGTCGAAATGTTGAATGAATGCCACCTCATGGTCTAAACAACTGCCACATAGGCAAATTAGAATTGGAAAATTTTTTAACTGTCCATGTAAGCTGTATTAATTGGAGGGAATGCCTAAATTGAAACTTTGTGAAAGTACAATGTTTATTTGAATAAAAAAAAAGTACGTCTGTTTTGAAACCAAGTGCAAAGTTCAATGTATTTTTTGATCATTATCTCTAACCATCAACTATCTTTCTGACAAATGAAACATCTAAAATAGCAAGTTTTTGATGGATAGTATTACGTAAAACTGTAAAAGTCCTATAAATTTCTATCATCCACAATGATTCCCAGAAAACAGAAGATGCAAGATTCCACGACAATGCTACTACAGTGATGGCACAACCCAAATGGCGTGTGGAGCTTTCTGCTTAGGAAATATTTGGTAGCAGTGGGGTTCAATTTTCTCATCTTTTAAGTTGAAGACTCCCATATCGCCTGGCCCCATTAGATCATGTCCAACATGGTAATCGTCTGTAAAGTAGATACAGTTTGGCTTGCACTGAGGAAAGTGAGAAGCAGGTAGAGACACGGAAGAATTGTCACCCAGGAACAACATATGTCCGTCTAAGCTCTTCATCTCAGCCCACTCATCCCGAATAGTATCAAGTTTAAATACTCTGAATCCGAAAGTTTTGTATACACCTTTACCTACCCAGTCCCTAAACCTTACAATTTGCAACAAGTCACCAAACAATTCAGCAAGATACTTCCTTTCAGCTGCAGCACAGTAATCAGATGGAGGTGGTGTTGGTGTTGGTGTTGGTATTGGTGCTCGCGAGATTGCCGACACCTTGGGACAAGCATGATTATTTAAATCAAAAGCAAAAGTTTCTCCCATGTTGTTGACCACATAAAATTGTTCGTTATAGAAAATAATATCCATAATGGCTTCATAATTGGAATCTAGGCGAGTCCAAGTTTTGTTACCAGGCTTGAAAAAGGCCAATCTGCTACCGTCCCCATAGATTGCCACAACTGTGTATCTGGGATTCGATATTGGATTTGCAGACAAAAATAGCTTGGGCACTTCAAAGTTAGAAAAAAATTCAGTTGGCCTATCTATAATATATATTAAAGTAGGAAGCTCGATTTCGTCGTTGACTGACAATAAGGGATTGAACAGAGATAATTTAGAAGTAATTATGCACTGTGTATATTCGTCGTTCAGTGTGTTTGTCTTGTCCACTGCTACCAACCATCCTTTGGTGGAACCGTTTAAGGAGAAGTTATATTGAAGATTGAACTTCATGTAACTGCACACTTTTTGTGAGGACAGACTTAAAAAACTGCGGGTTGGACAATTACGTGTAGGTTTGGTAGGAATCAAGAGTAAAGGTAGTAGAAGGTGCTTTGGTTTGTTTTCGATATAAACAGATCGCCAAGAGGGACAAACAGCACCAAACCGAACATAGTCTTCAACGTCAACAATCTTCTCTGCAATCAGAGTTAACAGATGGTCCGGGAGATTCAGCCACTTAACCTGGTTAATAAGCTCCGTGTCATTTCTTCTTGTTGCCTTTTCCTTTGTAAGCTCCATCTTGCTTCTTCCTGAGCAAACAAGAAAAAGTGATTATACAACGAAGTATTAGATACAGTAGTAAACCAAAAATTTCAGAAAAATGCATATATTATTCTCATTGAAAAACAAAATGGAAATAAGAAAGAGGAGAAAAAGTTTTCAGAGATCACCTTTTTGAGCACTGTGTCTTAATGTGCGTGGCTTATCTAGATATATATATAAGACTATAGGTAGTATCCTCGCTCATGAAATGCAATCCAGAGCTTTAGGAAGTTAACTGAAGTGATACTGCACAAATTTAGTAGGATGTTATTCGCCACACAATTCTGGATTTCAGAGTCAAATATTGGTTTTGACATTTCTTAAACAATAAGAATCATCCATATTCTCACTTAAGGAGGAAATCATAGGTAACTCTCTTTTTCAGTAGTGATAAAATTTCCGTCATTATTATTATTGTTTTACTATATATAACGCAATTACCTTTTAATTCATTTGCTTAGTCATTATTCATTAGTAGAACAACAATTTATATTCAGACTCCATTTTTTTGGAAATAAATAAAATAAAACGTATTCATGTACACAGTCACACAGTCGTTGCGCACAACCCAAGCAAACTACGCATTGAAGGATGAAACGTGACCTGGAGGCTCTTTACGGACACACGCTTTTGCAGTTTTGCAACCAAACTCGAAGGCTACTGCTCAATGGTTATTAATATTTTTGGTACTCAATAGCTTTTACGTACAAAAGGTGTTTAGGGAGGCAACATGCTGCACTCTCTAAGGTCAATCTCAATCTAACAGCTATTACTTCTATTTATTGATAACCACTATCTTCAGGGAAGGAAATATCACTGCAGACGCCTTGGCAAAGTTTAGTACGACCCTCTCAGCCAATGAAAGAACTGTTTTTGCAGCCAATGAAAGAACTGTTAATAATAAACGAGCAAAAACTTTGGTCTATGGAGTAAAGTGTAAACAATGGCACAAAATGTTGAACTCTTGGATTTCTACTCTTCAAAATTAGGAAATGTTGTCACTTGATATATTCTCATATTGGGCATAAGGCCACTCATGACAGTGTACAATATTTTCAGCGCACTCCAGCCATGCTAATTGGTTGAGTTGGCTGCTCCAAGATAAACAGAGCATGCCCTCACATAACTTCTATATAGGACAATACAGAGACGCAAAGCAAAATTCCGCACTAACTTTTCTGAGATTGAACATCACCCAGCAGTCAAGTCAGTTCAAAAAGTGAAGAATGGTCCAAGAACTCAAACCTGCCAAAGAAATAAAGCTTACTCTTTGGCTGACTTGATACAGCAAAAAAACATCTTCCCTTAACTCCATCTACTATATATACATCCGTTTACATGTTCAAGGCTTCATTTAGCTGTTTCTTCCGAAGAAAGAAAACAGTGTCTGTTGCTTATCTTCTGTACTCTTCAGCTTGCTTTTCTTCTTCACTTGGCTCGTGCGCACTTCTCAGTGTTGTTGGCATATGGCTTCAGGTCAGACATTGACTCATAATCTCATTTAGATCCACACAGTTCGGCTTCATTATGATTTATAAGAGAAATACCAGCGTCAGAACTTTCGTTAGGTTCTTCAAAATCAGTTGAAGACGTTTTTCCCTCCAACACTTCTAGATCTTCATCAACAGATTCTTTTGATGAACTTACAATTTGTGAAGTTGATTTTTGTTCACTATCAACTTTCTACTTCGAAAAGAACTTAGAGATGAGGTTGTTCTCTTCAGCTTTCAGTGGTATCTACAGCGCAGACAGAACACATTAATTATCCCCAACTGATAAGGTACTACAACACAATTGGATAAAAGTTATCGTTCATCCACTGCTCTCACTGACAGATTCATTTAGGCGAGTATTCTAGTTTTGTAATGGAGATAATTTGTTTTTACATGTACCCAAGTGAATTTTGTTTCATGAGTGCTTCATGAATGTAAGGTTTGTAGCCTATGGAAGAACCGAAACAAAATACTTTATGATGATAAGGCTTCTGATTTTAAGGGCATATGTTATCACATTAGGAGTGCTGCAATTCGGGCTCATGCACTATCGAAAAGATATAAAAGCAACAGTATGCATGACTTACATATTCTTCACTCTCTTAGACTAGGCCATAAGCTTAGAACAGCTCCAAGAATTCTCGTTTCTGGCTTGTTCCCCACCCCCGCAGGCATTTTGAAATCTGGGGAGTCCGGATGGGGTAGATGGTGTAGTGCTGGGAGCCGCACTTGGGGGTTTAGGCGTACATGGCAGAAAGGAAGTAGTTAAACAGGCACTAGAAATGGGTTGGAAAAGTATTTGGGTGGTGACCCAATCTTCTTCAGTGGCACAAGCATTTCGAAGTGACAATGTGCATTGGAAGTTAAATTCTATTTGGCAGTCTTAAGGAGCGAGCAGCCTGGGTCAATGTCACGGCTACTTGGTACTGCTCCTATTTGTAACTTTTCTCAATTTATTTATTAATCAATCACCCTTTAGCAGCCTATCTTTGTAGTCATGAACCTCCCTTTAACGATCATACTCTTAGGGAGGTATGTAACGCTTTGAAGTTTAGTCATACATGTTGGAATCAGCCTTAACCCCATCAACTAGTTGAACGGAGATATTTACATGCAAAAATTAATAAATAGACACGTAATCTTGATTGCTAGTACGCAATAGATGGGCATTCAAGACGGTTCTTATGTCTGTACATCCACACATACATAGTTTGAACAGTCTATATAACCACTGGCCATCTCCTTCATCTCCTCTGATGTGATCGCTCTTTTGCAGTGAGCCACCCAATCCTTTGGTCACCCTTTTTTTCTGGATCTCTTCACCCAACATCGTGCTATTACCATCTAATGACAACACTGGTGATCATGTCTACTAGAATTTGGAAATTGTAAATCTGTGTAGAGAATGGAGAGCAAAGACTGAAACAGAGAGCAAAGCGATGGGTCTTGATACTAACCTCACATACAATATAGTACCTCAATATAGGATTTACTGGTAGGTTTTATCTTTTAAAGACGTAGCATGCCGTGCCACTCCAAAAAAAGATGCATAACGAGGGTGCAATATATCATGATATTTAGGTTATATTTAAGATTTACTTCTATTCTTAAGCAATGTCATTTTCCATTTAAATGCCTGAGTTGTCATACCTGAGACAAATCGAAATTGAAATGGTGATAAGGTAGGATATACGATTTTACCATCGTTATGTAACGAAAATCCTTTATCAATGCTACTGTACATAAACAACTATCAATAAAATCTCTCCAACTCATTTTGTTAATACAGCACTGTATCATCTTTGTAGAAGATCCTCTATGACAGTTTGACAGGGGTACAGACAGCACTTATCTCTTAGGCAATGTGGATCAGTACGTCAATATATACAGGAGTAAACACGGGTATATAACCATACCTCAATAATGCACTCCAGCCCATCGAAAGATGGTTTACCCATGGCAGGTGTCACAGGGTGCCAAGCCTACAACAGATAAGCACAAATAACCAACACAGATTAGTTGTTACAAGAAAGTGAACTCGAACACATAAGTACATCTCACCTTATACAAACCAGTCTTATTAAAAGTAAAAAAAGAACTCCAAAAGACATTAAATAATATCATGTAAATGCATGTTGAAAATAACAAACATATATGATAAAATTGGCACCTCTTACCAATTCAGAGTCTTCATATGGCTTAAGAACGGTATTAAAATTGGAAGACGATGTGTCATTTAGCCATGCATCAATTAAGCTCTTATTACCCAAGATAACAGGCATTCTACCTGCAAGAGGAGCACAATAAAAAAAAAAAAAAGAACAAAATTAGACGTCAGATTCACGATTTCACTAATTTCTAGAAAATAAATAACATTATAAAAACAAAAAAACCCAGTAGGCCAAATTGAATTTATGAAGACAGCCTGAAAGTTTTATTACTAAACCTATCGCCTTTCCAGGTAAATAAATAACTCTTAATGTGTCAGCACAAACAGAATCATACACATATATGATTGAGGAATTTAGCCAGGCCAAGATCAATTCCAATTAAAAAGATTTACATGAAAGTATGAAAACCAAGCAAAATAAACAGAACTGACCATGAAGCCAGTGCAAAGCTAAAGAACAAGATGTTGTCAAAATAGTGAATGTATACAAAATCTCTCCTGCAAAGCATTTGTAGTATCAGGTCCGCAATCGAAAGCATCATTTGTACAACTTGCAAAAATAAAGACATTCTCCACAAAGATTGATAATTGACTAGCTCTAAATATACTTAAAGTGTTCATTATTTACAACCTTTTTTTTTGCTAAAGGGTAATTGTATTAATAAAGAATATAATGCTTACATTTTGTAAGACCCTTGTTTAGTCTCTCCAACATTACAATGATTAAGAAAAAAAATTTAGAATAGGTGGTGAGATGCTGACTCTCAACCCTCAACACAAATGAAGGCCTAGATATCCTACCACTGCTTTGGCAAAATTAACTGCCCTCCAAGCTCCCAAGGCCTAGTTTTTCATCTCTCACATGGAAAGGCAACAATTACAAACTTGACAACAATGCAGAAGACGCGGCAGCTAGACACCAGAACTTCTTCCTAATCTTGGAAAAGTTATCTAATTTTAACCCGCTGTTATCTCCACCAAATTTGACAGAGCTCACAACTGTTGACAAAAACCAAAGAAACATTCTTCCTTATTTCGATAATGAGATAAGCACGTTTATGAAAGGGGACTTATCTTGTGCTATGGTTCTTTACAGGATTCAGCTGGCATAACCATCTTATTACAGAACTATCCTATTACAAGCACATCTACATTCCAAAATGACGGTCAAATTGCAAAAACCTGTCAAGCACCAAAAGTGTATGGTTAGGTGGGTATCATGTAGCAGTCAAAAGGGAGGGAGACGAACAGTATACTGTTTTCTGCATCTCATTCGGCATTGGCCTTCAACTCTCCGTAATTGTGTTTGACTAGTTATGTATACTCACAGACTAGCAAGCCACGTTTATGTTGGTCAATTTTATGCATCTAAAAAACCATTATATTTGCCACAATGTATAAACAGGAATAACAAACATATCTAAAAAAAAACCATACATCTTCTACAAAAACAGAAAACAGCTTTTAAGAGTTTGGGTAGTTGTAATCAAATTACTTTCTAGTCATACAAATCTTGTTTCACTTTGAAACAAAAATACGTTAGCCCTAGAATGAAATAGGAGTTTGTAAACTTACCCTCGGAGTTTACCCAGGAGTCATAAAGAGCTGCAAAAACAAGAGGCTGACCATTTTTTAAATGAATATAAAATGGCTGCTTGTTAGACCCGTCCTTCTTCCACTCATAAAATCTGCAAGCACGTTATAAAACTACATTGGGGAGAAGAGCCATAGAGAAAGTGAATTTTCAAAACATATGAATTTCACCAAACAAAATTAAATAACATCCTCATGTAAACTAGCCAATGTGTATGTATATTCGAAGCAGAAATTTGCAAGAAACAGACACTTTTGAAGTTTTAACTTGCATGAATCTTAGTATGCAGGCGAATAGGAAGATGAAACCATCTTATTTTAGAAAGGAACAGGCTAATTCATTATTCATATGTTTACGGCAGAAGCAAAACCAATGGCCTTAAGTTTTCAAGCCATGATTCATGATGTGAGATTATAAATGGAAAACAACATAAGAGACTCAAGAAATATGCACACCTAATATAACCTAAACCCCTTCTTATCCAGAAAGAGCTTAGGTATTCTCCTTTTTTATCAGTAAAATCAGGAACTATTACACAAAGGATGAGATATCCTACAAATACAAGAAACAAAAAGAAAGACTAAAAAGACAAATTAAGGATCTCCAACTCCTACTATACCCTACAAAGAAAGAAAAACTAAAAGAAAACAAAAAAGGTCTCTCCACAAAACATCTCCAACTTAGAACACAAACTATTACACACAAAAGGCTCAAAAGGGATGTCTTTTATCTCCTCATGCACCTTAGACCAAATTAAAAAGCTTTTTATGACTATAATGACCTCCAAAGACATTCCCAACTCCCTCAAAGTGTTGTTTCGCTCCAACCATAATCCCCACAAGGTGGCAAAGGGAACCATACTCCAAATTCTCCTCCCCTTTTGTCAGTGAACATATAAATTCAAAGAGGATAACAAAGTGAACTGTTAAATTCCAATGAGCACCTGTCATCAGAATCACTCCATACCCTCCAAGAGAAAGGGCACGCAATAAGGGTATGGTTAAAAAATCACCATCAAATCAAACAAAGATAAAGGGCAGAAATTGATCAAAACCTCCTTGAAATATCTCTTTTGAAGGTTATCAACGATAGTTGAAATATGACCCAAAGAAGCACACCAAAAAAGTAAACAACTTTGGAACCTCAAATAACATGGCTAGGAAAGAAAGACAATGATCTAGGAAAAGAAGGGGAGAGAAGAGCAAGAAGCCAATGGTTTAGGAAAGGAGGGGGATGAAGGGCTAAAAGCCAAAAGTAAAAGAATTTGTAGAAAACCTCTCATTTTTGTTAATAGACCATAGGCGTTTATCTCTGTCCGATTTCACATAAGGAATAGAGTCCAAGTTACATGTGAGTGCCTCCACGATCACTACGTCCCAGTCCGACAGCTCCGTATCAATTCCTAGATCCCAAGCAATACGATCAATATAATCCCACGTGAACGCACAAACTGGGGCGATTCTTGAAAACTGTTAAAGCATAAGTAGATCGAGAGATCTCTCATCTAACCAGACATCCTTCCAAACCCAATCCCGCAGACAAAACCTAATGTTCCCTTGGAAGGCACTTGACACTATAAAAATACGTTTCCAAACCCCACACCCATAAGGAGTAGTCACAAGGCCACTAGCCCAACCAAAACAAACCTCGCCAAACCTAGACGAAATTACCATTCTTCACAAACTCTCTCTTTCGTCTCCAAACCGCCATAGCCACTAACCTAACAGAGCTAAATTCAACTCATGAAGCATCCTAAAACCCAGACCATAGTATGTTCCACCCCACCAAATGATATCTACGTCTATCCTCAGTATCATCCCACAAAAAAATTTGTAGTAATCACCTATTCGCCTCAATGTGTTGAGCAGCACTCATGGGCAAGTGAGAAAGGGACATGTGATAAACCGGTAAACTAGATAAGGTACTCGATTAAAATAACCCAATACCCTGTAGATAGGACACGCCCTTTCAAACCAACAAATTTCTTACTAAAACTCTCAATAATCGGGTCCCAAAAGGCTCTAGATCTATACTCAGTGCCCAAGGGAAGTCCTAAATATTTAGGGACAGTAGAGCCCCCACAGTGCATACAATGAAGGGGTCCAAACTATCCACCTCCAAACTCTCTACCCCAAAAATAGCACTCTTAGACAGATTCACTCTCAAACCAAAAACCATCTCAATGCAACACAACAAGGCCCGAAGATATCTCAGTAGGTGTTCTCTTTCTCGCCTTTAACTTCTTTTAGAATAGAATAAATGAGCATTGTCAAGCTACAAAAAGCCTGTACACAACTAAAAATAGAGAGGAACCCTAGGGAAAATTGGTATAACCTAGTCTAAGGAAAGTGTGTAATGCCTAGACAGTAGTTCACCTCTTAAAAAAAAATCTCAAAAAATCTTCCTACACAACAGGTTGATAGAAAGAAAAGTGTCACAAACATCATCTTGTTGCTTGTGCAACAACTGAAGAGAGAACTTATTGAGTGGCCTTATAGTAAACAAGTGTGGAACTCAGAGAAGAATCAGCTAGGGTTACATAGTCCAACCACAAACAGTGAATGGCATTGGCTCATGTGGATATGCAAGAACAGCACACTAGAAGCAGAAATCAATAATGCTTGTCCTGCACTGAGCTACATTTGGAGAAAGAAATAAACATTAGGAGGTTCAGGAATACTACTCAACCATGGCATGTCAGTTGGCTAGTAGAGCAGTTGACTTGATTGGAAAACTTTAGTTACTTTTCTAAGAACATGTTACTACTTAGCACTCCTCCATTAAACAAATGAGCATATGTAACAGTGGAGGATGTAAGAGGAATATGTATATCATTACAGGTTGGGCTCTGCCTAACCCTTGGATATTGGAAAAAACAGAAAAATACTCACACCTTGTTTGACACACATAGACATGTTCGATTGGCCTAATTTTTGTGGGAATGGTCTTCTTACGAATAGAATTATAACCTTTCACTATCCTTTTCCTTCTAACCTTTCTGTAATCTACTTTTCTTCTTTTTCTTTTTTGCACAACAACGTTTTTTGTTTAGCTAAACGGAAAAAATATCAAAACCAACAGTGTTAGTGCTCCCTATTTTACAGGCAGCGAAAACAAAATCTTTCTCCATTTATAATAGTTTATCAAACAATCTGCCTATCCATTACAGACTGGTTGATAAAGTTTAACATACAATGAAGATATAACTCACTTCAAATTCCTAAAAGTACAATATAACCAGTTCTATCTCCAACAAAGATATAACTGAAATGTGTTTCGATAAAAGAAGCCGCAATATGCTTTCAATGTGAAACACAACAAGATTGGTGTGTCAACACTAGACAAAATCTGAATTAAAACTAAGATAAACAGAGAATTAAAAATTCCAATGCTCAAATTGAGTAAACAAGCATACCCTTCCACTGTCACAATGCTTTTTCACATATGGACTCCGAACCTGCATTAAACTGAAAACATTTAGCCCAAGTTAATAATAAATACATTCTATGTCCAATAATAAACCTAAACAAAAAAATTACGCATAATTATGTCTTATGAGGAAGTACCATTTTATAGTGATCAACTTTATCAGTTTTTTTAGTGAAACTAGGAACAAGTCCCCATTTCATGCAATAAGAGCAACACCCCCTTGAACTTGACCATGACATCTACGAACAACGGGCATGTAGGACCCCGGTGAAACATTGTAACGTGGACGATACCTGAAATTTATTTTGATCAATATTTCGTACACCAGTAATTGACTCTAATTAAAGTTAAGTATAAGAAAATATTACTGATCCATTTGATGGGTGGAAGTGAAGCCGTTTGTGATGTGACAAGCACTTGGAATGTCATCTGCTCTTACGGTACAACGAGCCCTCCCGCACATTTTTATTTTTTTTTCTTTCTTTCTTCCAACTGTTTTGGTCTTATTTATACTTGTGGGCGTGGGAAACGAGATAAGGACAGGTGTTGCGATGGTTAGCTGGCACGTGTTCGTCGATCTTCCGGGTTAGAGCCCAAGCCCAACTTGAGGTCGTACAACCTGGCATGCCTAAGCCCTAAAACTGTGCAGTTTAAGCGCCGCTTAATTGCTGATTAATCGCCGCATAAGCTTTAAGCGATACTACACTGATCCGATCAGGTAAAAAGTTTGAGGTCTGAATGGGATTGTCGCTTAATCGGACAATTTCCGATTAACTGATTTCTAAAAACCGTCGTTTAATAGTTTTTGGTGAAAAATGAGAAGAATATTGGGTCTGATATGTTTGTGGGTGTGAGGGAGTAATATTCTCCTTCAGGAATATCAAGCACGTGCTTAGCATGGTGGAAATACCACACCGATCTCCGACTTACTTCTCCGACCTACGTCACCAGATCGCGTCCATGAGCTACGAGATCGCTCTAGGACAGTTCGTATCACTACGCAGATCGTTCTATATCATGACTCAGCCCGCCTTCTAGAAGCAATCATGACTAAAGTTGCATGTACACAAATCACTGCCACCAGCTACTAACCACTGCCGCAAACTACTAACCCCTGCTACTAATCCACATCATTACGGCAGACCTACTAGCACAGTTCTCACACGCTTCCACAATCTCCACCCTACATTTGTGCTGATCTTTACACGTGTTGGGTTAAAATTCACTTTGATCACCTATAAATACTTCCTATATGAACTACGCCAGACATGATTCTTCTCTCCCCCCAGAATCGAGAGTAAGATACGTAGGCAGTTCGCTCATCAACGAACTCGATCTTTCCCACCTTCAATCCCATTATCCTTCTTACCTTGTATGTAAAGGTGAACTAAAACGCTCCCTTTACATTGGCGTCGTCTGTGGTCTTGATTTCTTGAGAAACTACTTCACAAATCTTTAAACCAAAAAGAACAATACTTAAGCCCACGAAGTATGGCAAGCCTCGAAGCTCAAATCCAGAGTTTGGCAGGTTAGCTAGGAATGATGAATGAGCAAATCACCCTGCTCAGGCAGGAGAACATCATACTTCGCACGCAAGTAGACACACAGAATCCACTTCCTACCATAGCAAAAGACGACATCAACGTAGTTAATCAACAGATTAACGAACTGTCACAATGGATCGACCAAAGTGCAGTCAAGAAAAATGCCACCCAGATCGTCCAAAAAATGCTGAAGACATACCGCACGTCCCCGTTTACTGCTGAGGTACTCAGTAGAGCTTCTCCTCCATATTTCATCCAACCACGGTTTCCGATGTATGATGGACCCGCGTGTCCTGGTCAGCACTGTAGGAACCGTTATTTCAGAACAAATATTTCTACAAACCGCAAGAACCACACACAACGGAATTAATGGGTTCTCACGATTTTGGATTAGAGAACATACCTTTTAGAATCGGCTAAAATGTAATCTCTGAGAATCAAGGCTTTATCAAATCCGAAATCAACCCCTTGATCTTATGTTGTATTCCTTTAGAACAGATTGGACGTTGTGTGGGCAATGATCTACCAATCCCCTTCTTTCTCACAAAGCTAGATCCAATTTTGGATCTATCTTTTCTTGCCTCTTTTTCTAATACAGTGAATAGTAAATTTCGGCCAGAGAGAGAGTATTCTATTTATAGGCTACAACAAGGACCATGAGGAGAAATTAGGGTTGGGCCTCTTGCCGGGCTTGGGCTTCCCATGTTCGCCCAGAACACACAGCCCAAGTCCGTCAACAAATGGTTTATTCCACTAAAGGCCATTGTTGCACTACCGCCCTAATCTCAAATTACGTGTCAGCGTTTATGGGCTCTATATTATATGCTCGTTGATCTCCCCATGTTTAAGATATCGAATGTCCGTTGATTAAGTCAAGTTACTGACAACTACATTAATCAACTTCTTACATCCTTGAGTAGTACCACTCAACCTCATTGTCATGTCGAAATAAATCCACCTGCAGGGTTTACATGACAATCTTTTTAAGCTCCTCCAGGAGACATCATCAGCACGACTTCTTGCGGGACACGGATTCCTTCTATAATCAACATCACACCTTACATACAATGTCATTACCCAATCCATCAAGTTTGTTGATTCACAAATGAATCTCACTCATTGATGATTTAAAACAATGTACAATGCATGTAAGTGCCCGTTATTATATCCGGATTAGGAGGACAAACATCCATAATAACAGAGGTGTTTGCTCTCTTATATAGTCAGTATAAGGAGAAACAACCTCACT
Organism: Coptis chinensis; assembly: GCF_015680905.1. Lineage (NCBI taxonomy): Eukaryota > Viridiplantae > Streptophyta > Magnoliopsida > Ranunculales > Ranunculaceae > Coptis > Coptis chinensis. The sequence goes on from NC_141459.1 coordinate 50,989,781, forward strand.
TGGTCCTGTTCAATAGACACAAAGTGTACTAGTGTAATCCTATAGTCAAGATAGACTAATACCATATTATACTACAACCGTACCAATGGTTTGTCCAAATCTATCTAGGTTGTGAACAATTACTTATACTTTATAAGGTACTGATGATATAATCTTCTGTGTGTCCACACCATATCATCTACAACATAAAGTATTGGACACATGCATATAACTAATAACATATATAATATGCATAACATTTGCCCATATGATTCTCATTCAAAATATAAATAATTAGAGTTAATACAAAAGCAATGTTTTTAGTATATAACCCTATCAATCTCCCACTTATACTCAAAGCATTGCTTTTTAGTATACTACTAACAAATCTCCCACTTATACTTAAAGCTATGCTGCCAAGCATCTGATTCCCATCCCCTCAACATGCCTGTCAAGGGGTCAGCTAGGTTATCTTGGTAACATAAACATCTCCTCTTTTCTAGGTGGTACTTGCGCTCAATGTGTTTACTTGCTTACAAGAAGTTTCGGATCCAAAACTGATTCTTTGGCTACCTCAATGGCTGCCACATATTCAACTTCCATGGTGGAGTCAGACAAGCATTTCTGCTTGACATTCCTCCATACTATGGCTCCACCTCATAAGGTAAACACACAACCTGAGGTAGACTTACTCTTGTCCCTATCTGACCTTTCAGCACCCTCCACACCGAGAAGTAGTAAGCCACGATAGTGTGGACGTTGACCATTCTACATTTGTGGAAATACTTTTGGACTTAACGATAGTGTGGACTGTATACCCTAAGGGAACCAAACTATCTGCATGGTATACTAACATATAATCCTAAGTCCTTTTTCAGGTACTGATGTATATGTTTTACCGTAGGTCAGTGCCCTTGTCCTAGGTTCTTCTGATATCTGCTAACCATGCCAACGGTAAAGCAGATGTCTAGCCTCGTGCATAGCATGATGTATATTAAGCTTCTTACAGCCGAAGCATAAGGAACCACCTTCATGTCCTCTATCTCTTTTGGTATCTTGGGACACATATCTTTTGATAGAGGAACTCCATGCCTGAAAGGCAAAAACCTTTCTTGGAGTTTTGCATGTTAGAACGAGTCAACATAGTATCAATATAGGTAGCCTGAGATAAGCACAACATCTATTTCTTGCGATCTCTTATAATTTTGATCCCAAGGACGTGATCCGCTTCTCCCAAGTCCTTCATATCAAATTTCTTTGATAACTATACCGTTATATCTGACAGCACTTTCACATTGTTTCCAATGAGTAAGATGTCATCTACATAAAGCACAAGAGTTACCACTATGTTTCCATCAAATTTCTTATACAAAACAAGATGCTCTTGTCCTTTTTCAATGAATCCTTCTGGTTGCTCCATATAGATGGTTTCCTCAAGACTTCCATTAAGGAAAGCTATCTTGACATCCATTTTATAGACCCACTTGCATCCAATGGGTTTTATACCATTGGGTGGCTCTACAAGCTCCCAGATCTTATCAGAATCCATAGATTCCATCTCAGAATTCATTGCCTTTTGCCAAGATATTACATCTCTATCTTGGAGTGCTTCATTGTAGGTCCAGGGATCAAGATCTTGGTTATCAGTGGTTATGTCTAAAGACATTCCCAAACCAATCACCTATTAGGTTGTCTAACAACACGACGAAGCACCTCTTGTTCTTGTAAGTCATTGGTGACACGTTGTGGTTCCTATTCTTGTACAATTGGTACTGAAGTAGTTTAATGTCTCTCCTCTCAATACTTTTAGAATAATACTACTTGGGGTAAAATTTAATGCACTGTGGGTGGAATAAGATTAATGATGTATAAATTGCCTTCTAATGTACTAGAACAGATAAAAGGTTTATTTTTCTTAATGACAATCTTGTCATTTAAAAGAAACAGAATATCCATCCTTAATTAACATAGAAACTGAAATCTAGTTCTTTCTAAAATTAGGCACATAAAGACAATTCTTTAACACCTTAGTCTTATTTCTACCAAAAGATAAATAAACATCTCCCACTGCAACAACTACTTCTTTCGTAGCATCCCCAAAGATATGGCAATCTCTCCAGCACTAAGTTTTCTAGTTTCCTGGAACCTCTACAACGAAATGCAGACATGGTTAGTGGTTCCCGTATCTACACACCAGGTTCTGGTAGATAACACCACTAAACATGTTTAAACTACTAGTGCATGAGACATACCTCCATTATTCTCTTTGTTGAGAAGAGGACAATCTGGCTTCCAATGTCCTGACTGCTTGCACTTGTAGCATTTGCCCTTAAGCTTTTTCACAGCTCCTTGAGGTCCCATGCCCTTCTTTGCCATATTCTTATGCTTCTGAACACTATTCTTCTTCTTTCTGCCATTAGGCGTAGAAGTAGAAACCTTCTCAGAAGCATAAACCTAAACATAACTCTGCTTAAAGAGGCTCTCAGCTTACTAAAGTTCTGTCATCAATTCCGCCAAATAATACAACATTTTGTTCATGTTGTAGTTAAGGCGGAACGGTTCAAACCTTTCAGGCAGCGTCATGAGAATGATATCGACTTGCGTTTCCGCATCGATATCAGCTCCAAGGATCTCCAACTCATTCAGATAAGCCATCATCTTGAGTATATGATCCCTTACAGGAGTCCCTTCAGTCATAGTTGTGGTCATCAAATTTTTCAAAGCGGTTTGCCTAGCAGCCCTATTCTGGTGTCCGAAGAGTTCCTTGAGATTGAGCATCATATCATAAGCCGTGGTCATGGCCTAATGTTGATGTTGCAGCACATCTGACATAGATGCCAGAATGTAACACCGCGACATCTCATCTGCCTTGTTCCACTTCTTATATGCTTCTTTCTCCTCTTCTCCAGCAATATCTTCAGGCTTAGGTGGGCATTCCTCATTGAGTACATATTTGTACTCTTCAGCAATCAACACGATATCCAAGTTGTGTTTCTAGTCTATGTAATTAGGGTCAAGAAGTTTGTTTTCCTTAAGAATAGTTGCTAGTGGGTTGAAAGTAACCATTTTGAAAACCTGAGAATCACATAAAATAACTATTATGTAGGGTAAAAACTTCTTGAGTTAATAACAAAAATTAATTAATTAATCAACCCATCACTTGTACCCTCCACACCGAGAAGTAGTAAGCCACGATAGTGTGGACGTTTACCATCCTACATTCGTGGAAATACTTATGGAGTTAACTTAAAAATCAATTAATTAACCCGTCAGCACCCTACACACCGAGATGTAGTAAGCCACGATAGTATGGACGTTTACCCTATCAACATTCATGTAGAGAGGTTTTTCCTATTAGTTCTACTTCTCGTCAACTTAATAGCACACCACTCGTTAGAGTGGACACATGCCATCTAGACAAGTAAAACTAAAATGCTGACCTTCTTTGGTCCTACAAATAATAGCAGTGACTCCGATGGGGAGGATACCATTACTTGCATCTAACTGTATACCATTACTCAACTTCTTAGTCCATTATTTGTAATTGATAAACGCATAAATGTTATATATTTACGATCAATTTTATATTAGTTAGTTCGCTTTAATTTATTCGTTTGATATAGTTAGTGTATTTTTGGTGGTTTTACAGGAATTGGAGTTATTGATTAAAACTGTTGAAACTATCGAGATTCCAGGATATTATTGTGCGAACTTGTGGTTAGATTGATCTGGCGCTAGTTGTTCAGTTCAATGGAGGTGCCCTGTGATATTGGGAATATACCGTTTGCGTGTCTGCTAATGAGAATTGAGGCGTTATTGATTTGGACTTGGTATCTTAGCACCTGATCATTAGTAGAGAAACAAGGCCAGAGACTATGGATATGAATATTGGTAAATGCACGTGAAAAATACAAACTTGCAAGCTATGGGCCAACTTTTCTTAAACCTTATTAAACCTCGTATCACAAGGTAACCTTACCTATATTTTAAACCTCGTATCACAAGGTTTTTTTTTAAACTTGAATTTCTTTCTCCCAGACCGGCCATGTGGGATGGAGTCAAAATAAAGGGTTATAAAAACCGCACCCATCAAGTGCTGAATTTCGGTATGCCTGATTAATACTCAAAATCCCATACCCACTAAGGGTCACACCATCCCCCATCTGGCTTGATGTACCGTAGCAGTCTCTAGTTTTCTTCTCCAAATCGAATTCGCAATAACAGAGAAACCGATCCCTCAAATTTTGGCTAACCAAATCGAACACGCGCCCACGCAACCTAAATCCCATACCACTATAGCCCACCATACAACTGAACCACCTGATCACCACCTTCTATCGATCTTTGTTTACAAACAGGAGACCGACTTCGCGATTTTCCGATAAAATCGCCCAACCGAACCTCTCGCCACCGACTTCGAATTCCAATCGAAATAAAACACTGCCCTAACCAATCCATTATAAAGGGAGGAGAATATCCAGAAGAGGCACCGAATCACGTATATCCGGAAGAGATAACGAACACCGAGAGCCAAGAGGCGAGAAGAGACGACGGAAATCGAGAACGAGACGAAGGAAAGCCAAGGAGACTTCAATCGTCGACATGAGTTTTTTCTTACCTTACTTTATTTTCAGTTCGATTATTATGTGTAGCTAAATTATAAGCTAGGGCTTAGATGAAACCCTAGACTTGCGTAGGTTTTTTTTATGTTTAATTAGTTTACTGTTCTCAGAACTTAAAGATTAAACTTGATTGATTTCTTTAGATAGTAATAGGATTACTTTCATTAATTATATCTTGCATGTTTTCATGTCTCGACTAATTAATAGTTAGATTATTCTCTTATTGATATCAGTGCACTACGTTTATCATTTAAATAAATCTGTGAATAGTTGTGCTATAAAAAGACAACTCTTGCTAGGGATTTATATTTTCGTTTGCTGAAATTCAATCAATCTAATAAATATAAGAGCTTCATGATTACATCTTCGAGCAAGCAAGGGTTACCTTTCCCTCATGCTACTCGTAATTAAAAGAGAACTATAAACTGATTTGACTAGGATAACCTACAACGGTCTAGGGTGGATTCAACGCCTTTAGTGTTTTTTCGGTAATAGTTAATCCATTTAATTTATTGCTTTTCGTAGTAATTAGTTAATTTTAGTTAATAATAATTCCAAATTTCTATAAAACAACATTGTCGAATTAGGTTAGGTAATATTTTAGTACTCGCTTTCCGAGTAGCAATCCCTCGTGGGATCGAATTCGCTTGTCGCGAACTATTTTCAACGATAGCTGTGCGCTTGCGGTTTAACTAGGGTTAGATTAGTCTATTTAATTAGACTGACTAATTCTCTATCAGTAATGAATCCCTTCAGATGGAGAAGTGAATCCATACATTAATAACTTCATATAGTTGTCCTTTAGAAGTTTGTTCTAGTAATCCGTAATTAGACTCATCCGATATGGAGGAAGGCACTAAAACCGACGCGCAAGTATAATTACATTACCAACAAACCAGTAATGGAGACCGTGGGATTTATATGAAACTAAATTCCCGCTCCCACTTAGTTATTTAGAACTGAGGATCTTTCTGTTTACCGCAAGACCTTCGAGCAACTTACTGGCTTGTTTGCTAGTCAGTACGTCCACAACAGATGTAAGAAAGCTGATATTGATTCACTCTTCCAGCTGTCATTTGGTGTAGATGAAACCATTCGCCAATTTCTAGGTCGATTCAAAGCTTAACTGTTATGCATGGAAAGTGGTCTCAAAGAGTCCTTTGCCACACTGGCATTCTCTAACGCCTGTCGAGTACACAACACAGACCTTTCCAAGTCGCTGATGAAAGAGTGTCTAGAAACGCTGTCCGAGCTATACGCTCGAGTAGACAAGTACATTAAGCTACTGAAAGCCCGAGACGTCCACGGCTAACAAGACCAAGAAGTAGCAAATGATCTCAGATCCGCGACCCCACCCACCAAAAAAGCGGTTCGTGATCAGTAGGAACAAAAGTTGGAGAACAGAACAAACAACAACTAAGAGTTCGCTGTCCTCACACACTTTCCCAATTACATACTGGAAAAGATAAAGCGAGCTGCATACTACCGACCTGATGTCATGAGTCCCAATTACATAAACCAAGATAAAGCCTTACTGCGCTTTCCACCGAGCAAAATGTCATGAGACCGATGCATGCTGGGGGCTAAAGCATTAGCTTCAAGACCTCATCGAAGCAGGGCATATCAAACAGTACACTAACATAACCGATGGCAACCTGCGCCATAAACTTATGGCTCGCAAGGTGCGGAGTAGAACTCCACCCCGCCATGATCGCCACAATGCTCAAGCTCGCCCCCCGGGGCGAGGACGCCCCGAGACCGTTTCACGCATGGAAGATGTGTCGACTCATCCGATCGCAACAATGACAGAACCATTCATATGATCACGTTTCCAGATGATTCAGTAATATCGTCCAGAGAGAAGAGAAGGCATGTTGGCGCCCTTCAAGAAGTTTACCATTTCTCTTCTCAGGCCGCACCTGCTCCATGCAGTTCTGGTCGCAGTTCAGGTGATATCACTTTTACAAAGGCCGACCTCAACAAGGTTTGCCTCCCGCACAATGATGCACTAGTAGTCCATGTCAAAATCAGCGACTGGATAGTTAAGCGTGTTCTGATAGACCCTGGTAGTTCGTGTGACATTTTGTTCTACCATACCGTCCAAGAGATGAACCTGCCCAAGTCAGTCTTCATCGATCCAATCGCCCGCCTCTACGGGTTTAATGGCTCTAGAGCCGACCCAATAGGTGATATCATACTCCTAGTCTCAGTGGGATCTAGAGAGGACAAAGTCAGCTTCAATATGCATTTCAGCGTCCTGGACATCAAGTCGTCCTACAACGCTATCTTAGGACGGCGTTGGATTCATCAAATGCAAGCTATACCGTCAACACTGCATTAAGTTCTTCACTTTCCAGGCCCTAGGGGCATGATAGAGCTTCGAAGCAATCAGCTCGAGACTTATCATTGTAACCAAATCCTCTCAGCGAACAAGACCGTTGACTCACCTATTGATAAAATGTAAAATAGAATAGTTTTACCTACAAAATAAAGCGATGAAACTCAAAACGTAAGTAAACTAAACTATTTACGTGTCTATATTTATCAAAGTTTCTACTCTCAATTCTATCGAAATAGAGTGGAGTAACAAATTCGTTCCACTCCTAGTGCTCTAGCATGGAATGTTTTCTAATCTAATTAGTCGGTCTTAAGTCTAATGAGAGTTTTACGAGGGGGAATTATACTACGATGCAATATGAAAAGCAATATGTTGAATGTCACTACTTAAATATATGGAAATACTAATGTTCTTGAATCTAGATAAAGAATTAGGGAATTGAATCCACCTCGAATCCAACTTAATCACCTAGAATAGACTGTTGTAATCTAATTCTTATGTTCTTACGGTAAAGAATTGCTCGCTCTAATCCCTAATTAACATGGCATTTCTACCAATTATAACTAGCATGTGAGGTCGCCCACCCATTCTCATGGCGAAACACCTTTCTAGAATGGAATAGACTCTACAACGCTTCTACACTATACAACTAAGTTTTCATCAAGGCTTCATCAACCCCTCTAATGGAGGTTTTAGCCTTGATTCATCAAACCATCATTTCCCATTGAAATTGAATACAACATATTACAAAGATTCTAACTTTATGAAATTTAACTAAACAATAATCGAAATCTAATTAATAACTAAGAATTGAATGATAACAAGAATTGAAATTAGATCTAATAAATTGTAAATGACAAAAATCAAAATTGATAAGAATAACTATTTTATTTATCTAATCAATAAAGAACAATGATTTAAAGTTTTAATCTAAAACGGGAATGAAATTCTAAAACCAGATCTAAAACTAATTAATGGAGGCTACTAATCTAATTTCTAATCTAGGTCTAAATATCTACCATTAACAAAGAGTGAAGCTTTGGTTTTTATACATTCAGATCCAAAAATCGTGCATGGGCTTGGAGCTATGTTTTGGGCCAGAGAATCAGGCCCAAAACCCAATTCTTTCAGTCCAAAAATGCCTCTTCAGCTGCAGTTGGCTTCAACAGACTTTTTGTCCACTTCTGCTCCTCTGATTAGGTCAAGACTTGGACCATTGGAAAGCTCTTTCCGAGTCGGTCGTTTTGACATAAGGTAGGCCCCATTCCGAGGTCTGAGTCCAAAGATCTGACCTTCGAAGTTCTCACGACTTGTGTCTTTTACGCCCGCGCCGCTTCTTTTTTCAGCTTTTGACCGGGCTTTAGAAAGGCTTTATCTTCTTGAATCTTGGCCTTTAATCACGGAACTCCTTAGTAACCGACCTTTGCTCCTTTATCTCGCTAAAGTGGCACATTTCTGCACATAATGGACTTTGAAGCCTGAAATGTATAAAAACACGTAATCAGTGTTAACTCTTAATTATTACTCACATAATTGGTCTAAAAATATGATTATTAAGGGGTTAAAATTACAGTTTTGGGCTCTTATCACCTATCAGCACAAGGAACGAGCCCACTAGCTACACAATGGCCAAAAACTTGGTCGCTGAACTCAGAGCAAAACCACCAAAATAGAACGCTGGGGGCTCTAGCAAAAAGGTCTATTCATCTGTACCAACCCCAAGGGGCGCTAAAGCAGTTGTTGATCCACCAGTCAGGACTCTAGAAGTAGCTCTAGCAGTTGTCGCTCCACCCATCCCATAGGTTGCCCCACCATGTATCATACAACCAATACAGCTTCAGAAGATCGTTCCAACCTCTGTTGTCATGACCACAGAAGTCACACCAGACCTTGTTGTCATAACCACAGAAGACACTCCAATTCCTACGGCCACTCCCATTATTCCTCAGATCGCCAAAGCATCTGCAGAACACAGTCCCCCAGAGGACGTGTAGCCACCACAAGCCATGGTACAAGCTGAAGAAAGGAAGCGAGTGAACTTAGGAACCGAAGACGATCCTAAGTTCGTCTATGTAGGGGCTAACCTTGATCCTACACTCAGGGCCCAGCTTGTAAACTTTTTATCCATGAATAAAGATGTTTTCGCTTGGTCGTATATTGATGTACCGGGTATAGATCCTAATGTTACATGTCATAAACTAAATGTCAACCCTAATGCTCGACCAGTTCGACAGCGACCTAGGAGACTATCACTGCGGTTTCAAAAAGCAATCAACGATGAGGTCGACAAACTCAAACAAGTCGGTTTCATCTGAAAGGTTGATTACCCCGAATGGATCGCTAACATAGTAGCAGTTCCAAATAAGAATGGCACAGTTCGCCTTTGTGTTGACTTCACCAATGTCAACCAAGAAACACCTAAGGACAACTTTCCTTTACCTAGAATCGATCGACTTGTGGACCAGACTTGTGGCCACAAGCTCATGTCCTTCATGGATGCATATAGTAGGTACAACCATATACCACTAGCTGAAGAATACCAAGAGAAGACGTCATTCATTACAGAGCAGGGAATTTATTGCTACAACGTCCTCCCGTTCGGTCTCAAGAATGCTGGAGCGACTTATTAACGGTTGGTCATTAACATGTTCTAGGACATGTTAGGAGACACCATGGAAGTCTACATCGACGACATGGTCGTCAAGAGCAAGAAAGCAGGTGACCACCTTACTCACCTTGAGCAAACATTCTCCAGATTACGCCTAACTCGAATGAAGCTGAATCCAGAAAAGTACCTTTTTGGAGCGTCCTTAGGTAAGTTTCTGGGGTACCAAGTCTCACAGAGGGGGATCGAGGCTAACCCAGACCAAGCCCAAGCGTTCTTGGACATGCCTGATCCATAGACAAAGAAGCAAATACAGAAGCTATCAGGAATGGTCGCAGCACTTAACCGATTCATCTCCAGAGCGTCAGACAAATGCCGACCGTTCCTGCAACTTCTTAAAAAAGGTGAGCAGTTCTCATGGAATGACCAATGCCACTAAGCGTTCTCCACCCTCAAAGAATACTTGACTACACCTCCTGTCCTGGCAAAACTAACAGATGGCAAAACGCTGGGGCTCTATCTCGCAATATCGGACTTTGCCATCAGTTCGGTTTTCTTCAAAGAAGAAAATAATTTAGAGAAACCGATCTACTTTATGAGTAAGATACTAACTCCAGCTAAAAAGAATTATTCTTATATAGAAAGAGTAGTACTCACATTGTTATATTCTGCACGGAAGTTCAGGCCGTACTTTCAAGCGCATCCCATTAAAGTACTCACCGACCTCCCACTGAAGAAAATCATTCACAAGGAGAACAAGACAACTTGCATGGCAGTATGGGCCGAAGAACTCAGGGAACACCACATCGAGTTCGTCATATGCACTTCTTAGAAAGGGCAGATTATTGCAGATATCCCACCCACAAAGAAAAAGGACAAAACCATCTGGTCTTTCTATGTGGATGGATCTAGCAACCCCGGAGGAAGTGGAATCGGAGTTGTCTTAGTGTCACCAGATTGAGAAATGATGGAGAAATCAGTTCGCATCGACTTTGCGACCTCCAATAATGAGGCGGAGTACGAGGCATTAATCATGGGGCTTCGAATGGCGCTACAACTCGGTGTACAAGAGCTCCAAGTCTTTAGTGACTCGCAATTGGTTATTCGCCAAATTGCTAAAGAGTACACTACCCACGAAGGTAACATTTCTAAATACCTTCAAGTTATCTATCAATTACTTCCTTCTTTCAAAAAAGCCACAATACATCATTTTTTGCGTGACGAAAATCGTCACACAGACAGTTTAGCGTATCTGCTACCCAAACACCGATTTGCGCCCCTAGGCAGTTAATCATTGAAGTAATTGACCGACCTGCTTACCAATCTGAACACATCCTAGAAATCAGCGACTTGTGCCCACTCTCTGAAGATCAGATGAGTCAAACATGGATGCATCCCATCATAGAGTACATCCAGCACGGTACACTCCCAGACGGGCGTGCCAAAGCTAGACAAATTCCCTATCAGGCATGCTGTTATTGCTTGGTCAATCACAAGTTATTCCGAAAATCTGCTGGCGGACCTCACTTGAGGTGCATAAGCCTAGAACAAGGTCAATTAATTTTTGTTGAAATTCATGAGGGAGAGTACGGAAACCATGCAGGAGGTCGCTCATTGGCTCACAAAGCGATCTCCCAAATATACTTTTGGCCTCGAATGCAGATAGATGCCAAAACATATGTCCTCAAGTGTATCAAATGTCAGACCTTTGGTCACAACATCATTCAACCAGCTTGCGAGTTGATTAGCATTGCGAGCCTTTGGCCATTTCACATGTGGGGCATGGACATCATGGGACCGTTCATCCCACAAAAATGTACCGTATTAGCTGCAACTGATTACTTCACTAAGTGGGTCGAAGCAATTCCTTTAGCTCATGTTAAGGAATCACATGTCAGAAACTTTATCTAGACTCACATCATTACCAGATTTAGCTTGCCACATACATTGGTGGTAAACAATGGTTCACAATTCAAGAGAAAGACAGTCAAGGAGTTTCTGGACAAGTGGAAGATTGTCCATACATTCTCCACTCCTCAGTACTGATAAGAGCCCAAAACTGTAGTTTTAACCCCTTAACAATAGTGCTGTTAGACCAATTATGTGATTAATAATATAGGTTTATCACTAATTACGTGCTTTTGAGTATTTCAGGCTTTGGAGTTGAATAAATGTAAATTCGTTACTAATTAGGTGCTAAAAAAAGCCAAAGGGATTGCTATGAAAGTTCTATGAAGAAAACCCAAGTTTCATGGAGAAAAAGCCCTTAAAAAGCCCAAGTCAAAGCTGTTAAATGAAAGTCAAACCGGATTAGAAAGCTGAAGAAAAGTCAATAAAACTTCAAAAGGCCATATCTTTGGACTCAGACCTCGGATTTGGGCCCATTTTATATCAAAATGACCGGCTCAGAAAGCTCTTTCCAATGGTCCTAATCTTGACTCGATCAGAATAGTATAAGTTGGTGAAAACTCATGCTACAGTAATACGACCATAATAGGAAGTCTTGGATTCAACAAATTGGGTTTTGGGCTCGATTTTTCAGCCCAAAACATGACTCCTCAGCCCATGCACGAATTTGGGGATCTAGCTCTTCTATATCAAGAGACAAAAGCTTAGCTCTTAAGCTATCTAGATCTAAACCTAGTTCTAGTTCATAAAATTTAGTTTTGGGAATATATAATTAGTTTTAATTCATTAAATTAGTTTATATAGATTAATCTAGTTAGTTGTCAATTTTATTAGTTGTTAGAACAACTTTTGAGTTTTAGAATAAAATACTTAGTTATATTTCAATCTTTAATTTCGAATTTAATCTTGCATTCATAGATTTAGTTGTTTTAATTTGATAATTTGTATTCATAATCTTAGTTCTAAATTAATTTAAATTTCAATTGTAATCCATGTTTGACTCTTAGACTATTGTTAATTTAGATTAAGAAAGTTTAATTAGTTATTCAATACTGACTTGTTTTTACTGTTCTTGTGTTAGAAATGATAGTATAATGAATTCTAGCTAAACCTCCATTAGAGGAGTTTGATGAAGCTTGGATGAAGACTTGATGTGTTAGTTAGAATTATTGTATTTAAGAGTTCACTCTAGTAGATTAGTTGATTCTCCATGAGAATGGGTTGAACTTCCTCACATGCTAATTATTAGTTGACAGATATTGCCATGAATAATTAGGGATCACAATTAATCTTAATTGGATATGATTGCAATAATTTACACTAGCATATTAGGAATTTATTTAAATGAAATAAAATCTCCCTAATCTCTTCTCCATATTTTATTCAATTCATATTCAATTGCTTAGTTAAATTTATATATTTAGTTTCATAGTATAAATTCACCTCTATAAATATTACTCTCACCATTGTTCCCTTGTGTTGATTAATTGATTTATTTATGTCTTGGTAGTTTAGGAGTGGAACGATTCCGTACTCTATATATTGCATAAATCTATATGTGAGAGTAGGAAATAAATAATTGATACCGTAAGAATAAGGTTAAAGTAAATCTAATTGAGTTTTTACGGGCTATCAAATGGCGTCACTGCCATCTTAAACTCTTTCAGGACAAGAATTCAATTGCTTGAATCCAAGGGGCAATCCCCCATTCTCTACCCACCCACCCTTTTAATTTTTCTTTCTTGTTTCTCATATTTTCATTACTGTTCATGCTTGAAATTCACTGTTTTAATCTGCCCTCCCTTTTGCCTTGCACAAAGCGCGCCCGCGCTCCCTTAAGATTGTGGAATCACAGTGACGAATACTGCGGTAAAGGTATTTCTAAATTTTTGAAAATTCTAAAAAATTTCAGGCATAATATCTAACGTGTTATTGATTTACTGGAATATTTTCAGAATTTTCCTAATTGTTTTACCTTGTGAACAAATACGATCTTTACAGTGCTGCATTTCAGTTTTCAAACCGTAAGTTCTTGAAAAACAGACGAGTAGGTTACTTAGGCAGTTCCAAAAATTTGACGAGTTTTTTATTTGTTTTGACCTCCTAACTAGTGGAGTGTTTCCAGTGTGTTTCTGCAGTTTTGCAACACTTAATTTCTGGAACAATAGCCGATAAGGAGGATTTGTAGAACTCCAATTTCTCTAAATTTTTTTACAGAAACACGCATGATCTGTCAGAAGTCTCCAGTAAAATTTTGGCAATTTTTGGCTCTATTTTGATTGGTTAACCATTCAGTTGTTTGTATTGTATCCAAAAACTGTTTCGCAAACTTTGCAGGGCAGTAGAAGGACTTTCATAGCTCCGATTGTTCTGAAATTTTACAGGCTACATACTGGACATCTTAGCAACCTACTGTAAAAATTTCAAAGTATTTGGAGAACGCGACCCACGCCCATACAAGGCAAAGTTTGAGTGCAACCTGCGCTCAAAACACTGTAACTCGAGTTCCACCTGAGCGCGACCCGCGCCCTTCACAGGCAAATTCTGAGCGCCCCCCACACTCAACTCACTGAAAATTGCCTCAGGAACGAGCGTGACATGCGCCCTTCACAAGTAAATTCTAAGCGCACCCCGCGCCCTTTTCTGGAGCAGCCCGATTTTCACAGGTCAGTCCAAACTTCCATTTCTTCAAGTTATTCGGTGTTTCTAACTTCTTCAATACACTGAGATTACGTATACAAGACGCTATTCATACGCGTAGCAAGATGGCATTCAGATACTCCTTCTTCCACTCCTCGCCTCTTCTGTCAGAGGAGTTTCAATTCTAGTATAATCAGGCTTGTTTATCGTAAACATCAATGTACATGCCTATCTAGAAATTTATAGTTAGAGTTTTGGTTGCATATTAATTGTCCTATAATATATTTGTAAAACCAATATGGCATATCAATATGTAGACCAACAATCATATGATTATTATGCAAACCCTTCACCATGTTCATGCTGTGGTAGTCCTTACCATTGGGCTTCTCATTGCCCATCATATCAAAAGTTTGAGCCTACTATAGGATATAATAATAATTATGAACCTCAATTTTCAAATTTTTATAGTGACCCATGCAATCAAGAGTTTTCTAGTCATCCAAACTATACAGGGAGTCAACCAGTGTCGTATAATTCTAGTTCCGTAATGAGTGTGTATAACGAACCAAACATTTTTTCGTGCATAATTTGTTCAAATCCACACCACACTGCCCATTCATGTCCCATATTTATTCAACCTCAACTTATCCCATCACAATATGAGATCAACCAGAGTCACTCAAACGCCAATAACTATGACTATCAAACACCATACTAACAAAACATTTCCACCATGCCATAAATCACCCACCCATCTAGTTCGCCACCCTTCCCAGACCAAATTTCCCAAACTATGCTTCAGAACATAGCCCAGATGATTTCCACTATCTCCTCGCCTAATAAAGAACTTTCAACCTTGTCAGAGATCGACACACAACTAGAACAACCTATTCCTATAACCACACCATTCGACCTAGTTAAGACCTACCCTAAATTTCATGAATCATTACATTCTCATGACCCTCCCATTAACCATTATATTGACTCCACACCCCACCTGGATGAGGAAATTCTTGAAGACGACTCTTTAGGACATGTTTTGGAAGACCACTCAAATTCGATAGATGCCTCCGAGGAACCTCCCACTGATCCATCTGAAGATGAATATAATGATGACACATTAGAAGATATTTATAAAGATGTGACGGAGGAAGAATTTGATAACTATTGGCATTCTCTTAATATGGACCCTCCGGTTGAGCATGTCCAGGCCTTTGTGTTTGCTAACCGCACTCGGCTGGATGATTCCTTGACACATTCGTTCTACTTTAACTCGACTTAATTTACTAACGAAGAATTGTCGTAATCCAAATTGAACTGCTTTCACATAACAATTGGTTCTTCCTAATCCCTAATTGTTCATGGTAATCTCTACCAACTAACATCTAGCATGTGAAATAATCAAACCCATTCTCATGGTGAACTAATTGTTTTCTCGAATGGAATGAGAAATCATGACTATTCTACGCTTAACAAAAATCAAGCTTTATCAAGGCTTCTTCAACCCCCTCTAATGGAGGTTTAGCCTAGAATCATTATGCTATCATTTCCAATTGAATTTAAACAAGACATGGTATAAAGATTCTAACTTTGCTTATTTTAATTCAAATGGAAATCTAATCATGCAAGAATTAATTGAAACTAGTAATGACAAATAACTAAATCTATGAATTGAAACTAAATAATTAATGGAAAATGAAACTAAATTATGAAGAACTAATTAACTTTATTGATCTAATAAATAACAATAACAATAATTCAATAACTAAGTTAAAAAAAGATAATAAAAAAACTAATTAATTAATAGAGTCTAAATCTAGATCTAAAAAACTATTATCTAATTGCTACTTTCTACCTAAAACTAAGGATTGCTTAAGAGTTAAGTCTTGTGTATTGAAATGGAGAAGATAAGATTCACATTTTCGTGCATGGGCTGAGGAGCCATGTTTTGGGCTGGGAAATCGAGCCCAAAACCCAATTTCTTCAGTCCACAGAGGCCTTTTCAGCTGGATTTTGCTTCAACAAACTTTTTGTCCACTTCTGCTCCTCTTATTAGGTCAAGGCTTGGACTATTTTGAAGCTCTTTCCAAGCCGGTTGTTTTGACATAAGGTAGGCCCAATTCTGAGGTCTGAGCCCAAAGATACGGTCTTCAGAAGTTCTGCTGACTTTTGTGTGATGTTTCTGCCCGCGTTGACTTTGACTTTTCAGCTTTGACCGGGCTTTACAAAGGTTTTTTTCTTCTTGAATCTTGGCCTTTAATCACAGAACTTCTTAGCAACCAACCCTTGCTCCTTTATCTCGCCAAAGTGACACATTTCTGCACATAATTAACTTCAATGCCTGAAATACATAAAAGCACATAATCAGCATTAACTCTTATTTATTACTCGCATAATTGGTCTAAAAGTATTATTGCTAAAACTACAGTTTTGGCCTTTTATCAAACCACCCCTAAACACCATTTTGCTTGTCCTTAAGCAAATATGAGAAATTAGAATAAGTGACCAAAAATGGAGTTCTAACTAATCTCGTTTCGCTGAGTGCGATTGCATTGACCATACGCAACAAGGCCTTAAACCACTAGGAATTTCCTAGTGGACGAGTTATAGCCTCATAAGAGTTTCCAGTGAAGATACTCACAAACTTCATCTATACTACAACGACTAAGAAATAAAACTATTGTTTCCTTATTTATGCTCCCAATTATCTATATATCTCACTAGCAATGAATAAAGAATAATCAAGTCAAAACCTAGGCTAATATATGCATAATAATCAATCATCTACGAATAAGCATATATGCAATGAATAAAACTATGAAGTGCACTAGCAGGTCCATTTATGAAAACTCCGAATAACGTCCTTAAGTAGGTCCTCACATAAATGTCAAGACAAAAATACCCTGATTTTTCCGCTCAAGTTTTGCTACTCCAATGTGCAGTGGGCACACTCTACCTTACTATCTCAATGACACACAAGGAAGCCAGAGTCGATCAAACACAACTGCCACTTACTAACACACTAACTTATTCCTAATTGAGCTAGAGGTCTTTATTAGGTGTTACGGGGATTAGGAGATGGTTTAAGAAGGAAGGAAATGGATATTCAAAAATGACAAGTTTGAGATAATAGAGTCTTCATATTATGTAACTAGAGAAAACCTTGTTCTTTACTTTTGCTTCTACACTTTGTTTCAATCCTTAGCCATATTTTTTTTTCCTCTTTGGCTTTTGACTCCTTTGATTCTATTTTGGAGTTCTAACTCTTTATTTTATTTTATTTATTTATAACTTATTTTTTTATTTGGATGGAAACTTTCTTTTCTTATCTGAAGCGACTAACAAACCTTGATTTCAAAGGTCTTTCTCTTTTCTATTCTTCATCTCTATTCTCAGACTCATTCAAAGAATGGGTAGGTAATATATATATATATATATATATATATATATATATATATATATATATATATATATATATATATATATATATATATATATATTTATTTTGTTTTTGTAATAGGGTAAAGGATTTGCGGTTTATGTAAGGCTAAAGAAAAGCTTAGAGGGGCGACTAGCGGAAAATAATTCATAGGTTTGAATTTCTGGCTATATCGATCCAAAGAGAGCCTAAATTCTCGCTTATGATATGGTATAGTGATCAAGCAAGTGGCATGTGATTTCTCTATCCAAATTTTACTTCTCCCTTGTGTCATTTCTCAAATGTTTCACTCATCTAAGGCTTTAGGCTATATTTTCACAGGATTTGTAGAATAAATACTCTAGCCTAGATTTCAGAAACTTACTGCCAAACAATCATAGATACTCATATAATATACTTATAGATAGATAGATGCAAAGATTATTACCTACATATTAAACTAAGTTTCTAAAAATTATTCTAATGCAAAAGCTACGTGAGGTTTCTAGATTATTCAGAGCATAGAGAAAGAAAACAATACCGATATTCCTAAGTGTATAACATAACTTTTTATTTATATTTTTGAAATTTTGAAATTTTTATTAGAAAACAAGTGCATATTATACATATCTATATCCTAACAAATGCCTTAATTACACGTGTTTCTATGCCCCCTCCCAAACAAGAAGCATGTTTTGTCCTCAAAGTATTTAAATAAAAAGGTAGAGAAATACCATTGAAACGTGTGAAATTCTGGAACATCTACAAAACAAGGTTAAACATACTAATATAGAAAATAAAAATTGACGCAACTTTATAAGAATTCCATCCGTTATGAGGTTAATAAGAATTAAATTGCTTGGGACATAAGCAGACACTAACTGAAATAAAAGCTTACCTTAACTCCCGCGTTTAAGCATTATCCTCATCCTTTTCAATAAAGAAATGAGATTCCTTCGCATCCTTCCACGCTATGATGATTTGCCAGGCTTCACGCTACTTATCATCTACTATAGCTAACCTGTCAAGTGCCACTTGGTCGGATGGGGTGTAAGGTGCAACCTGATGATGTTGTATCATCTACTCTTGCCAAGTTATTGCACGGAAAGATCGAATAATACAATTGGTGGGTCTCACAATGTCGACCCCAACCCAATCCGTGAAGCGGGCACAAAAAATAGGGAAGAAACATAGCATAATACGGCAAATTAAAACAGGCATAAGAAGGTACTTATGCCTCTTGCTATGGGCTCGGGCTAAACTAGACATTAGGGTCTAGGGAATATCATAGAGTGTACGTCTCCCAACTAAAGCAAGGAAAATATCACAAGTTTTATCATTCACAGAAGAATAACGCCATTCCCCTCTAATGTTTAGCATGAACCGAACCAAAACATAACAGTGCCCACGTTCATAGACAGGCTACCAAGGGCGACGTTATAATCCCCTTGGTCATCTATCCTAAAGATTCATGCCCTGTAATGCTCATGAAAATCCTCATTGTTATACATGTACATATTATCTACCAAATATGCCCATGAGTCTTGTATTTCAGCAGGCATAGCAAGTCCAAGAACAAAGGCTAGCAAAAACTTGGAAATTTCCATCAGTTCATCCCCGATGGTGATTGAGAACACTTGTTCTCCATCTGGTCTATCAAAGAACTTATAATTATCATAAAAATAAAATGTAAGTGCGGGAGAATAAAGTTCATCAGGTCTTACCATTAGCGGTTTCCAGCCTACATGAATAATAACCTCGCAAAACCAAGCACACTTTGGAACAAGTCTTCAAAAGACTGTTCCGGTATGATACAAGGGGATGTCATCACAACACTACTCTCCAGAACAGCTACAATCGATCCCGGAACAACCCACAAAAATTTGGAATTTTTTTTTTCGTGCCTAAGGAGGTCAGAGCGCGGGGTGCGCTCTGATTAAGCCTTGTGTAGGCACGGGGTGCGCTCTGACTATGAGTGAGTTCCAAGCACTTAGGCGCATGGTGCGCTCACTTTTTGCCTGAGATGGGCGTGGGTCGCGCTCAGGTGAATTTCAATTTCAAGGCACTTAGGCGCAGGGCGCTCTCACTTTTTGCCTGGGATGGGCGCGGGTCGCGCTCAGGTGAATTTTGAGTTACAGGTGGGCTAGCGCAAGTGGCGCTCAACTAAGGCGCAGGCGCACTCCGTGCAGCTGAAGTCCTAAAGTGAAGAAGAAAAAGGGGAAACTTGGGAGTGAAAGGTGAGAGATGAAAGTGGGATGTAGTGTGGGTTGTGAGTGTAGAATGAAGGAAGTTTATATAGGTTGTAAGCTTCCAAAACGAATCGGCAAGTTGCCAAAAAGTTTTAAGGCAATTGCCGGAAACAAAATATTTCCGAAATATAAATGGAAACAACCCATATTCTTGATTCTAAAACAAACCTAATATCTTTTAGATTGAATTTAGAATAGTAACTTCTAAATTCTTTTAGATTTCATCCTACCACCATATCTACTCATAGCCTGCCAATATCGGCAATATTCCCAACAATCACTCCAAAACAACTTCTAACATTGAGGATCATATATAAATCATGCTAGAATAAATAATACCACCCCCAAACAACTCAAGAAGGTGGGATTACAATAAAATCAACGCACAATTTGAATAGAACCAAATTATATTCAAATTCAAATTCAAATATAATTAACTACCAAATACAAATCTAACTACTGAATTCAAAAGAACTTAACATCCGAACTAATAAAAAAAATAAAACAAACAACATCAACTCATAATATCCCTAAACCACGCGTTGCTGGTTGAAGATAGAGCATGAAATGAGGATGGGCCTTGAGCTCCCGATGGGCCTGAGCCATCCGTCCTTCAGCGACGACGCTCGTGCCTTATAGACGCTTCCTCAGAAGAAGAACCCCTGTGGGGTGGGAAGCGTTCAAGCATATCTTCTCGGAACTTGCGTTGTGCTTCCATCTCGGCTTTCATCTCTTCCCAACGCTCATCCTCATGCTGGGCACGAGTCTCATAGTTACGATGTATGACAGTCTGGCGAGTCCGGAGGTCTTCACAAATTGTATTAAGAGAACGCATGCCACGATAAAGCACAGTCATGCGTTCTGCATCAGACGTACACCTCTCCAAGGCATCGACATCAAAACATGTCATGTCCTCCTCATCATCATCCGAAAGTCTCTTCTTTACCTACCCTCTCCAGCAACCCTCCAAACCTTCTGAACACAATCCGTATACGCTATGACATTCCTATGCAACTTAATCATAGTACGCTTAGTTTTCAGAGTTGCTCTCAAACTCATCATTATCTTTGTTATCAAAATGGGGAGAGGTGCAATACTCTTCCCAACTCCCCTAATCATATTAATCAAAAACTCAAGAATACAGAATTCATACTTCTGCTCCTGGAGTATCCATAGAACGTGAAGGCAGTTCAGACTGATGTCACTGACCTTCTCCTTCCCGATGACATTCCTACCAATCCACTGAGCTACAGCTAGCTGGTTGGTTCACAGAGACGACTGGCGAACACAATGCGAGCTCGCATTGTAGTTCCCTTCCAAAACCGTTGCATTCATCAAAGGCTCGATCCCACCAAATTAGGATTCCTGCAATGTGGCGTCGAGATGGCGTCTAGGCAGAATGCCTAAAATCTCAGCCAGCAACCTCGTAGATACTTCTCTCCTCGTCCCGGCCACTGATAAAACATAAAAAGAATAGTTTACCTACGAAATGAACGATGAAACTCAAAACGTAAGTAAACTAAAACTTATTACGAGTCTATATTTATCAAGTTTTCTACTCTCAATTCTATCAAAATAGAGTGGAGTAACAAATTCGTTCCACTCCTAGTTCTCTAGCATGGAATGATTTCATAGTTAACTAATCGATCTTAAGTCTAATGAGAGGTTTACGAGGGGAATTCTATACTACGAGGTGAATGAAATTAACAAGTTACGAATAACGAAATGATACTGAATACTGAATGTGAATCTAGATAAAGAATTAGAAGGGAATTGATTCCACCTCGAATCCAACTTAATCACCTAGCATAGACTGTTGTTATCCAATTCTTACATTCTTACTGTAAGAATTGCTCGTTCTAATCCCTAATTAACATGGCATTTCTACCAATTATAACTAGCATGTGAGGTCGTTTACCCATTCTCATGGCGAAACACGACCTTCTAGAATGGAATAGACTCTACAACGATTCTACACTTATACAACTAAGCTTTCATCAAGGCTTCATCAACCCCTCTAATGGAGGTTTAGCCTTGATTCATCAAACCATCATTTCCCATATTATTATAACTAAACATCATATCAAAATTCTAACTTGACTAATTTAACTAACAATACTTCAATCTAATTTAACAACTCAGAAATGATAATCAATAAGAATTAAAACTAGATCTATAATTTGAAATGACAAAATTGAAATTGACAACTAGCTATTTTATTTATCAAACTAATTAAGAACAATGATTCTAAGAGTTTAATCTAAAACAAGAATTGAATTGAAGCTAAACTAAATTAAAAACACTTAAATCTAGATCTAGAATTATCTATATTTTTTATGTCTAATTAGCTACCATTAACAAAGAGCTAAGCTTTTGTTTTTATATGTTTTCAGATCCAAAAATCGTGCATGGGCTTGGAGCCATGTTTTGGGCCAGAGACCAAATTCTTTCAGTCCAAAAAGGCCTCTTCAGCTGCAGTTAGCTTCAACAGACTTTTCATCCACTTTTGCTCCTCTGATTGGGTCAAGGCTTAGACCATTGGAAAGCTCTTTCTGAGCCGGTCGTTTTGACATAAGGTAGGCCCAATTCCGAGGTCTGAGTCAAAAGATACGGCCTTCGGAAGTTCTGCTGACTTTGAGTGCTGTTTCTACCCGCGTCGACTTTTCAGCTTTTGACCTGGCTTTAGAAAGGCTTTGTCTTCTTGAATCTTGGTCTTTAATCACAGAACTCCTTAGCAACCGACCTTTGCTCCGTTATCTCGCTAAAGTAGTATATTTCTGCACATAATGGACTTTGAAGCTTGAAATGCATAAAAACACGTAATCAGTATTAACTCTTAATTATTACTCACATAATTGGTCTAAAAGTATGACTGTTACAGAGTTAAAACTACAGTTTTGGGCTCTTATCAGCCACCTTAACAAAAATTCTATTCCCATCCAACTCCCTCGTCCTATAAAATTGTCGGACCAAATCTTCGTGGTAAAAATCGTTTGTTGAATACCACAAATGCCTCCAATCTCTCCTAACCATCTCGTCACTGTAAAACGGCGCGAAGCGGTCGGCCATAAAAACTTGTTCCGACAAAATTCTCCGTCTTTGCGCTATTGGAGTTTTGAAACGATTTGAGGGTTTTATTGCAATGTGGGGATGGAGTTAAAATCAAACTCACTAAAAATAATTGGAGGAGACGCGGTGGTGGCAGTGGCAGTTCGAAATTTGTGAATTTTTGTATGTTTTCGGTATTCCGAAAGGTCGGAATTGGTGGGGGAATGTTTTGGAGAAGATTTGAACTTGATTTGAACTTTGGGCGTAGGTGTATTTAGGTTTTTTTTTAGTTAGGGTTTAAAGCTTTGTTAATGGCGGAAGTGAAGAAAATCGCGATTCTGTTTTTGATTTTGAGGAAGGAGACGCACGTGCGTACAAGATTGGGCCTAAGCCCAATTCGATTTATCGAAATTTCTCGATTTTTCACGCAACTTCAAACTAAAATTACCGCTTCGTTACCGGTTTGATTTTTGCGAATGAGCTATGGAAATGATCAAGAGAGAATTTCCAATCCCATGATCCATAAAACACTTTATTCCAACCGTGGGTGACATATAATAAGATGGAAAACGCCTCGAAGTGCATGCATGACGTAAGTTATGCGAACGAATGAAATCTAAATTCATAGATAATGTCAATCCGAATCGTAATATGATTAAACGTCCTAAGCAACACAAATGGAAAGTTTAGCAATCACGGATGGAATAACCGACACACCACCCCCAAACAAATTTTAGACAACAGAGTTTAGAAAATTTGTTTAAACGTGGGTCTTTTAAAGTCAGATTCCCGAGACTTCTTAGATTACTATTTTTATGGATTTGATATTTTTTTACTTTTTATGAATAAAATTTAATATAAGACAAACAATAAAGCAATAAATGCATAATTCATACCATAGAGAAACATGACTCAAAAACTGAGAAAATATGCACGAGTGGAATACGTGAATTATGTTAACCATGGACTTAGGATCCGGTACTTACAGCCACATACTCTATAGGGAGGGCCCGGTGATAAGCACCCAAAACTGTAATATTAAACCCCGAGAGACATAACATTTTGGTCGATTATGTGTTTAATAATCATGTAATAACTATATTTTCGTACTTTTGCAGGTTTCCGCAATTAAAATGAATATAGGGATAAAACATGCATCAAAGTACAGGAATACGGGAATATTTGGAGTTTCCAACTCGATCCCGTGAAGCCGAAGTTTCTAAAAGAACAGAACCAGTACGGAACGGGCCCACATATGAAGAAGCAGCAAATTTCCGATGCTCAAATCGGATAAATCTAGGTGCCGACGTTGGCTAGTGAAGCCGCCAAGTACAAGAATACTGAATATTTGAATTCACACTCAATCCCCGGTGAAGCTCAACAAAGCCCGACTAGAGCGAAGTTCCCAAAAGAACGTAACCGCGCAAACGGGCCCACATATAAAGAAACAGGAAACTTTCGATGCTCAAATCGGATAAATCTAGGTGCCGACGCGTTGGCTAGTGAAGCCGCCAAGTACAAGAATACTGAAATATTGGAATTCCCGCAATCCCCGTAAAGCCCAAACAAAGCCCCGACTAGAGCGGAAGTTTCCAAAAGAACGAACCAAAGTCGCGAGCGGGCCACATATAAAGAGGGTAGGAAACTTCCGGCTCAAATCGGATAAATCTAGGTGCCGACGTTGGCTAGTGAAGTTGCCATAGAGACGGCGGCGAACTTAACTCTCGCAAGGACAAAAAGTCGTAAAAACGCCAATTTTGGGGACGCCGCCACTGGACACACTATGCGGGCCCAGAAGACATGATGAGTCAGCATAGGCGGGTGGCAGAGAATGGTTTCAAATTGATGCCACCTTGCAATGAGAGAAGACACGTACCTGTTCAAGATGGAAATGAAATTAAGCAAAGGGACAAATATAAGGCCTGGCGATCGAAACTTTAAATAAGTTTTGTTTCATAAACAAAACTTAGTCACGTGAAAACAAAACCTCGACATTCAAAGTTTTGAATGTCTCAAATGGAGTAAACAGCCAAAAACCGAATTAAATGATCCTCCAGACATCCGCCTATATATATATGAGGGTTCGCCTTCATTATAAGGTCTTCAGCATATTAATGCTTTAGCTACGTTTAGTTTTTCTTCAGTACTTACCTTCCGCCATTTTTATTTCAGCGGCTTAATACATGAAGTTATTTTACCCTTAATAATGATCATTTCTTGTCTTGTTTAATTTCTCATCCTGCATTTATTTACTTAATGTATACGACAAAGTTTTATTATTCCTACTATGATGATGAGCTAATCCCCGGGGGAGGGTTATCTTTGCTTCGTGTGAAAATCGGATTGACTCGTTAATATTCTAGAATCACTACTTAGGAATTAGGCATAGAATTAACATCCGGTCCCAAAATGACCGAGGCATAAAAGTTGAGGTCGATGCTCGAAACGGTCGCTGTAGCGACTAAAAATGTCTCGCTACGACTCTCTCTGGTGTCGAACTGACTCTCCAATTCGGCCCAAATTGATGTGAACTTGTGCCAGGAGCTGAAATAATATACCAGAGATGAGGTATTATCGAAACTCCTTATGCTAGTGAAATGCGACCTAGAGATGTGGGCATGCACTAGGGATCAATACTCGACGTCGTCTCAGAAACGAGACGAATTAGAGATGTAGTGATTTAATAATAAAAACTGTTGAAAAATGATTCTTGCATGAGCATGATTAACTCTCTCCCTGTTTCTCTACTTTTGTTTACCTATATATAATCACCGTAGTAATTTATTTTATTTGCATTACCGTTATTTTAATTAAAAACCAACTAAAAAAGAAACCTAAAAATCCTACTCACTTAAAGTGTAACTCCAGTTGTGAACCTATCCGAGCCCTAAGGTTTGGACGATCCCTTACTCGACCTATCCTACCAATCCCACGTGAGTAAGGTAACTTGACTAAAACGCATTTAACTATCACGGACGTTGGACTTTGGACTTGGACTTGGACTGGGACTCGGACTTTGGACTGTGGACCTCGGACTTAAGGAAATAAGTAACTGAAAACCAATAAACGTGTGTAAACATATGTTTTATCAAATGGCGCCGCTGCACGCCGAAGGACTCTGGACTTAACGTAATAACTGGAATACATCTATAAAAACCCCTCCCTTACCTCATCATCTTTTTAATTTTCATTTCTGTTACAATACTAACTTTTTACCGTAATTTTTTCTACTAACAAATAACTGTGAGCCAAGTTGTTTATTTTCATTAGCACAGTCTAAGTACTCCGTAGGAATTTGAAGTACTAAACAGACAAAAGAGTCTCGGACGAGACTGAATTAGTAAGCAAGCGAAACTAACCTGGAGTATCAACACTCCGGTTTTAGGTACATGCCACTTTCCTTTTCAGTACTCTTTTGGGCTCTTTGGTCCTGTTTTTTCTAGTAAGCATAAGCTTGGGAGTAGTCGACCGCTATACGAGGAATCGCGGGACGCCAGGTTTCAAACTCTTAAACTCCTCAAACTTTGTCGAGGATATTATTTGCTATAACCTGTTTTACCTCGTATATTTGTATGTTGGCATGAGAACTCTGTGCATGTAAAGGTGGTTCGTCATCATATATTCACGTAACACAATTAATATGATTCGAATATATTTTGATATATGCGTAGCGTCAAACCACCTGCTTAGAATATTTTTGTATGTGTATGTTACATCAATTCACGTACGCGGTATTCAATTGCATGAGTTCGTTCTCGACATTCCCCTAGCTCACGTATAACTTACACATAGTTGCACGTATAGGTAATATAGATTTGCATGGGTAGACTTTCTGCGTAACTAGTATATGTTAGTTAGTTTTTATTTTAGCATCTATCGTTTTTAATTGCATATTTCGTAATCACGTCTCCATAATACACTAATTACGTAAATAAAAAAAATAAAAAAAAAAAAAAAAAAAAAAAAAAAAAAAAATCATAGTAATTAAAAATTTCATCTAAATCATCTTAATAACACCCCGCATAATACACCATCATAAATCATCATCCTATTCCATCAGTGCCTAGGAAACTTGAGAAAAAAATGAGGTTGCCTAATTAAGGAACGTGCTAGCACGAACAACCTCCCTCAATTCTCTCGTGTAACCGCTGCTCTGAATATTCACACGCTATCCTAGCTTCCCTCGCCGAAAGTTAGCAACAACTTTCGGGAAGACGTGCTTCAACTCCCTCCTTCCTAGCTTCTAAAAACTCCAGTCATTATTCGCTCCTTTATGAGCACTAAATTAAAATTCATATTTGTATGAGACTACGGTCCGGTAAACATAAGGAATTAGAACTTACATATCATCGCCGAAAATACAAGAAACAACTGTTTATGTTATCTCCTAGGCATAGCTCCTCCTCCGTAAATCAACCTCGTCAAACATCTCCGTTTCCATTATCTCCTTTAATTATGGTGAAGAAAATCTCACAAATGAGAAACCCTTTCGGTTTCTATATCGCCTTACAGAAGGACTCGCTCCCGCATTAAACTTGATCGCGATTGTAGGTGATTTTCAGTATTCCGCCAAACATTTTCGGTTTGTTACCTTGTTTACCATGGTTTAGACCATGAAAACCGTATAATCATCTTCGCCGGATGCAACAAGTAGTCACCACTTTCCGCCATCCGACCGTTACCAACGAACAAGTCTTGCTTAGGTTGTTTCCCTTCACCTTAGCTGATAAAGCTTCACCGCTCACCCGGACAAAGCGCCAAATCCATTGATACATGGGCCAAACTTGTTCAAGCATTCATGATAAAGTTCTATACTCGAGAAGAAAACTACAGAAATGCTTCAAAAGATTCAATTCTTTTCGCCAAAGACCCCCAGAATCTTTTTTTCGGGCGTGGAGCAGATTTACTGATCTACTTCTCGAATGTCCCCATCATCAACTCGACACCGCTGTATTAGTCCGTTCATTTTTTAATGGTCTCTCTGACCATCAAAAGGAAACATTAGATATCATGAACGGCGGTTGTTTCATGGACAAGGGCGCCATCTGGAAGCATACACTTTTCTTGAGAAACAGGCCTCACGAAGCACCCATTGGGGAAACACTGATTCTTCTAGATCTTCTAAAGACACTCCTACCAAAGTTACGTCTATGTTCGAGGTCAAACCCGATCCGGAATTAAAAACTCTAATCGAGTCCCTAAACAAAAGGTCGATGCTCTTTTCAAGTACAAGTAAATGAACAAAACCCAAACAGTCATGGCCGCCAACGCTTCCCCCATGCCCTCTTTGCTTAAGTCCCGAAAGCGCCCGATTCTTATTGTCCTTTGGTATACGAGTGTCCTCCCCAACCTTCCTCAAGAGGTTTGTGCTTTCAACATCCCTAACGCACCTTGGCGACAACATCCGAATTTAGCTTGGGCACCCCCGTCCAACAACAAGCTACTTCGTGGGCAACAACGCTTCTGTCGACCACCCGCAAAACTACAATTCCTATCGTCAAGGAAATCCTCCACAATTTCAGCAAGGGCAAAAGTAATTTTCCCAACAACGCAAATATGGGATACCAAAACAACCAAACCTTGTTCCCACTAACCAAGGATATGGCTACCAAAATCAACCCGTGAATAACAACCGTGAACTAGTTCCCGCTTTGCTCCTTAGTACAATCCACAGCCGATAAAAAGGGCTGAAACTTTCCCCGACATACATGAATCAACAGAATCAAATCCTAGCTTCTATCCAAGTCTCTTCACCGTTAGCTCGGGATAAAAGTCAAAGGGTGTTCCCTCGCCAAGCAAGCGATCCAAACCCTAAGCCTACAAACACCGCCTTTGAACTCAACAATGCACCAGACCTAGTAATCCGAGCCGGGTGAGGTAAATGCCATTACGACTCTTCGCTACGGCGAAACCATCGACAATAATATACATATGCCGACGAGAAATCGGCGGAAGCCACGACTAACATCCTTCCAACTCCTACCTCGCGAACCTATAACGGACGGTTGTACCTTCAAAATCTATACCCACGCCTCTAGGAAAAGATACCACCGATCCTTATATCGCGATTCCATCCAAAAGCTCCGTTCCCCGCCCGTTTGGTAAAGAACAAACATGACGAACATTTTGATGAGATCCGTGGAAACCTTCAAAAATTTGACCATAAACTTACCTTTCCTAGATGCGCTTAAAGCATTTGCCCAAGCATGCCAAGTTTTTGAAGGACATGTGCACCACCAAACGACGCATTTAATGTACCTCAACAAGCGTTCCTCATCGAAAGTTTCCCTCGATTACCACTACCAATGGTGTGGTAAAGTACAAGGACCAGTCGACCAACCGTACCATGCATGCACGCCACAGACAAGTATACCGCTATCGCGGCTTTTTTAGACCTAGGTGCCGGTGTTAACCTACTTCCCTACTACTTATTTAAGTAGTTAGGTCTTCATGAATTGAAACCTACCAATATGACTCTGCAACTCGCGGATCGCTCCATCAAGTACCCAAAAGGCATAGTAGAGAACGTTATAGTAAAGGTCCAAGATTTTTACTATCCAGTTGATTTTGTCATTCTAGATACTGAAGTAGCTTGTGACTCCATCCCTATCATCTTGGGACGTCCTTTCCTGGCAACTGCCAATGCTCTCATAAATTGTCGGGACGGTTCAATGACATTGTCTTTTCGAACCTTTCTCATTTAACTCAACGGTTCAAATTAATGAAACAGGTTTCGATCCTATGATGGAGGGCGAGATTAGCTTGGTTGATAGTCTGGAACATGATTATTTCGCAAACTCTTTTCCCCCAGACGAGATACACCAATTTTTTTCTTTTGATAATCCGGAGTTTGACGATGACTCGTACATAAGGGATGTCCATGCATTATTAGAGTCGGGCATCACCATTTGACCCTAATGCTTCGTGCAAACTAATTCAGAAGAACCGGATTCGCTCTTTTCCATTGAAGAGATGATCCCTCACGAATCCTTGATCCCCAATCCTCCAACTCCGGATTTAAAACCTCTACCCCCGGATTTGAAGTACGTACATCTCGATTCCGATGGTAGTCATCCTATAATAATTTCTGCTCACTTGACTACAGACGAAGAGACACGTTTGATTCATGTCATTCGTGAACACCGCTCCGCTATCGGATGGTCCTTAGATGATATCAAGGGAATAGACCCTAGCATATGCACGCATCGTATACATCTTGATGACGGCACAAAGACATCACGAGAACCACAACGCCGCCTTAATCCCGCTATGAAGGAAGTAGTGAGAGAGGAAGTTCTACGTTTACTTGATGCGGGTATCATATACCCTATCTCAGATAGTGAATGGGTTAGTCCTGTCCACGTTGTTCCCAAAAAGTCCGGCATTCAAGTTGTGCAAAATGAAAATAGTGAGTGCATCTCCACTCGCATTCCTTTGAAATGGAGAATTTGCATCGACTATCGCAAACTTAATGCCAGAACCCGTAAAGATCACTTTCCTCTCCCATTCATTGACCAGATGCTAGAACGTTTAGCCGGTCATGCTTACTACTGTTTTCTTGATGGCTATTCCGGATACTTCCAAATTGTCATCGATCCCACCATCAAGAAAAGACAACTTTCACGTGTCCCTTTGGAACCTTTGCATACGCATCGAATGCCTTTTTTGGTCTTTGTAATGCTCCAGGCACTTTCCAACGCTGCATGCTTCACATTTTCAGTGATATGGTGGAACGTTATATGGAAGTCTTCATGGACGACTTTTCCATTTACGGAAATTCCTTTAACGACTGTTTATCCAACCTTTCCAAAGTTTTAACGCGTTGCGAGGAGAAAAATCTGGTAATCAATTGGGAGAAGTGTCATTTCATGGTTACCAAAGGACTTGTTCTAGGTCATATTGTTTCAAAAGACGGGATAGAGGTTGATAAAGCTAAAATTGTTAAAATTTCTTCGCTACCCTTTCCCACGCATGGTTCGATATCCGCGGCCTTTTTTAGGCCACGGGGGTTTACAGAGATTCATTCAGATTTCTCTAAAGTTGCTCGACCCTTTAACCAATCTCCTACTTAAGGATGCATGATTCGAATTCAATTTCAATTGCAAACAAGCTTTTGATACTCTAAAACCGCTCGACTACCGCCCCTATCATTCAACCCCCGATTGGTCTCAACCATTCGAATCGATGTGTGACGCTAGCGACTTTGCTATTGGTGCCGTATAGGCCAAACGACGTGACGACAAACCCGTTGTCATTTACTACGCTTAGTAAAACTCTTAACGACGCCAACGTAATTATACCACAACCGAGAAAGAGTTCCTAGCTGTTGTCTATGCTTTGGATAAGTTTCGCCTACCTAGTTGGAACATCGACCATAGTATATATACCGACCATGCCGCAATTTGGTACTTACTTTCGAAAAGGACGAAAACAACGATTGTTCCACTGATCCTTCTCTTACAAGAATTCACCCCGAAATCAAAGACAAGAAAGGAACCGAAAATGTCGTAAGCCGACCATTTATCAAGGCTGGTTGGTGACATCGATAGTGATTCGAAGCTATCGGTGATTCCTTCCCGCATCGAATACTTGTACTATATTTTCTCATCCCCATGGTAATGCGGATATCGTTAACTACCTAGTTACCGAGGAAGTCCCTCCTTTTGGTCACGCCCCGATCATAAAAAGTTCTTATCCATCAGTAAAATATTATTTCGGGATGAACCCTACCTCTTTAAGTATTGTTCCGACCAACTCATTCATCGCTGCATTCCCGATTGGGAACACACCGACGTATTATCCTTTTGCCATGAACAATCTTGCGGAGGTCATTTCAGTGGAAAGAAAACTGCGGCCAAGGTGTTACAATGTGGTTTTTACTGGCCTACCCTTTTTCGCGATGCACACGAACATTGCGTAGCTTGCATTCGTTGTCAACACCTAGGTCGAATTACCAAACGAAATATGATGCCCCTAAATCCTATCTTGATTGTGGAAATTTTTGATGTTTGGGGCATTGATTTTATGGGACCCTTCCCTATTTCTCAAGGTTTTCTATACATTTTAGTCGCTGTAGACTATGTGTCCAAATGGATTGAGGCACTCGCATGTCACTCAAATGACCATAAGACTGTCGTGAGATTTGTAAAAGAAAACATTTTCTCTCGTTTTGGTGTTCCCAAAGCTATCATCAGTGATGGGGGTACACATTTTGTAACAAAATTTTTGGGTTTTAATGAAAAATATGGAGTTACTCACAAGGTTGCTACTCCATACCACCCACAAACGAGGGCCAAGTGGAAGTCTCCAACAGAGATAAAGTCTATTCGAGAAAAACCGTCAACCCATCAAGAAAGGATCGGTCTCTACGCTTTATCGAATGCCTTGTGGGCATACCGAACGAAGATTTAAGACACCTATAGGGATGTCTCCTTACCGCATTGTTTTTGGAAAACCTTGTCATCTGCTAGTTGAACTTGAGCACCGTGCCTTTTGGGCCATCAAAAGCCTCAATTACAATATCATCGAGGCAGGTGAGAAGCGAAAACTGCAATTAAATGAGCTGGAGGAGATTCGGAGTGATGCTTATGATCTCTCGAAATCCTACAAGGCTAATATGAAAAGAGTGCACGACAAGCACATTTTGCGTAAGGGTTTTCAAAATTGGCCAAAAAGTTTTACTGTACAACTCCAGATTACACATCTTTCCCCGTAAATTGAAAACACGATGGTCTGGTCCTTTCATTGTGTCAGCTGTGAAACATTATGGGGCAATCTCTTTGCTTAATCCAAAAGATAACAGCGAATTTCAAGTCAATGGACAACGCCTAAAACATTACCACGAATTACGCTCACCAGATGTTGAACAGACTCTTCTTCAGAATCCTGTTTACACTGACTAGATGTTTCGTTTGGCGTACTCGATCTTGTTTCTATAGAGGGTACGCCATTTTGGTAGCCGGGCCATCTTCTATCATATGATCTCCAAAGTTCTTTGAAGTGTGTGGTTGCAAGCGCCGGAACCTTAGTCCACGAAAACTCTTTTACAGAACGGAGTATAAATGTATTCTGTAACACGAGCAAACGTGCTTTTCGGTAAACGATGGGTACCTAAAATTTCAACTCCTTCCTTCTCTTCCCTTTTCTACTCTCTACCTCGCGAACTTCAGCTAATCATTTGGTGTAAGTCTCACTCATCACGAATAGGGAATGGTCGTAGTTCTTTTGCTCGTAAACGACGTGCGCGAAGGATGGGCTGGTGTATGCATTGCCAAACACCCTTCTGTCTAGGCCCGGACTTCCTATCCGATACTAGCCAGTTTAAGGTATACTTTTGTCTAACACCAACTGCGCAGGATAATCTTCGTCGCCGCGCCGTTTCTCCCACAGGTTGGGATTCGTCTTGAGAATCTGACGATAAAAGACTTCGATTAAGTCTTAAAATCGACGTTAAAAGACTCGATTCGTCTTGAGGATCTGACGTTAAAAGACTCGCCTTGTAAATATGTTTATTTTGTTACCTTTTCCCTTTGCATTAAGTTTTGCACAAGGGATTCGTGTCAAACCTCAGATGTTGCATACTTGGAACACAAACGGGCAATGGATTCCACCAGACCAACCCTAGAATTGGTTACTTTGAGTCCCAGGGTTTGAGGATAGCCGTATGTAAAAGGGCAATTTTATTAGGCCGTGGCGCCGGGTCCAGATGGTACCGTCCTGCCCCTAACCCCATAATACATAGAGGTGAAGCCACAGTCTGGCTGGATTGGGTTCGCTCCAGAGCCGACATGACAGTTGTCTATGATTTAAGATGGTGACTCCCCTGGACATCCAGTGTTTTTCATGTATATCTCCCTTGTATGTAAATAAAACCCTCACACTTTCCTTCTAAAAAAAAAAAAAAAAATTGTGGCTTTCAAGAATGACTCATATAATTGGATAGAATTTTTCGTGCCGATCGTTTTGATATTTCATTCGTCCAATTCGGAGTCCAAACGAGTCGTGGGTACGCAATTAGATTTTTAGGTTTAAATCAGGCTTTAGGCTTGATTTGGGCTTCGAGAAAATTTTTGGCCCAGCCCAAATATCGATTTCTCGGTCCATTTAAACCCAAAATACCCGATCACACGCGTCACAAATCCACGCTTTAGGCCTTCCTAAAACCGGATCTTGCCCCTCGAATCCTCGCATCGAGATAGGCCCACACTAAAACCGGTCTCGCGAGACCCCTCACAGCCCGATCAAGATTTCCTTCCGTCAGATCATCCCAATTCTTCCCCTCATCAATAATCAATAGCCATCCTCCCTCTTAGATCAGCAATGGCTGGAAACAGACGGATTTGTGTGGAAAAACATTTTGGAAATTTGTTTGAAAACGGGATGTTTGCTCCATTCTTTGATCACGAAATTCACTCTAGAGGATGGGAGAGTTTGTTATATACCAATGGAGGGCTTTATTCTAAGGATTTGGTGATGAAATTCTACGACAATGGAAGCTTTAATGGCGACCATTTTTGGATCACCGTCGAGGGTGTGCGCCACGAAGTCACACCGGTGTTGCTCTCCGGGATCACGGGCATTCCACTAGTCGACCACGGACTGACTCAGCAGCAGTTCGTGTACCCACGGACTTACGACCTAATGCTCGACACGCTTATCGAGGGAGAGTACAACATCGATGGGAAATGCGCCAGATCGGCTTTCGGTCGCGACGAAACCAGCTAGCGATGACTCAATGGTCGGATCTGAACGTCATTGGCACCTCGAAGCCTTCCGACATCAACAAGACCTTCCTCCACCTTCTCTGGATCCTTCAGGAGCGAAAGGGTAACTTCTGCATCGTTACCCTTCTTTTTGATATTATCACACATGCCACTTTTAGGTCAGCCCCCCTTGCCGTTCTAGTAACGCAAGTCATGATTAATCTGGGCTTTCTGTCTGCCACCCCACTACTCCCTATACCACAATATGAGAATATGCCGGTCTTTAAGAAATGCATACAAGACCCTTTGGAACCCAAAGCACCTAGGGCTGCCGAACGCACGCTAAGCGTAGGATCCTCTCACCCACCATACTTTGATGAGATCGCCATGAGTAAGATCACCCAACCCATAGAGGTCCCTACGTGCAGTGAAATGCTGGTCCGAGAGACATGTACACTCGCCCGGTATCGATGAGACGCGTACCTTGGGCGAAGTTAAGGACCGATATGACCACTTTCGCCACGAGTCGATGATGACGATAGCATGGGTGAATTCCAGCAGGAAATGAGAGCCTCCATGACTACATTTCAAGACAAGATGCTTACTTCGCCGCGGAACCGGTTTCAATGAATGTTCATGGCGAGCCAAATCGGTTCCAGTGCTCGTGATGGATACTCTTGGTGATATCCAGAGCGTTAGCCTCCACGGGAGCTCAGATCGCACGACGTCAGCGGGAATCCCGGTTCTTCTTCTCTGCGGCCCCCCGAGGACTCTACTACAAACACCGAGGATCATCGGTAGCTAGTTTTATTTTTTTCTGGTCTTGTATAATATTTATATCAGATATTTTATTTACGTATTTGCACTTTCTAGCTTAATAGTAGATGGTTCCTAAATATTTTTATCTTGATATATTAGCTATATCTAATAGTATATAGGTAGGAACATATATTGCTAATAATAAATTATATACATACATATATATATAAATATATTTCATATGTCATACTTAAACAACAAATTTTAACGTAACTAACACGTTCGAAACCCGATAATGAAAAACGATAAAAAAAAAAAAAAAAAAAAAAAAATGAACGAAAAAAAAAAAAACTAAAAAACGGTCATGAACCACATCTAAAAACGGTCAGAAAACGGTCATGACCACATCTAGAAAACGGTCAGAAAACGGCAAATTTCTTTCTATAAATAAGTTCACCTCTTCCTCCATATTCACTCATTTCTTATTCTTCCCTCTACACTTCTTATTCTAAAAAACGTTTTTAGATCACTCCAAGTTCAAGATTCATGGATGCACTAGAAAAGTTTGAGCAGCAGCAGCTTGAATATGCTACTCAAGTTTTCATGCTAGGTTGTTTTGTTATAGTCATGTTGTTAATGTGGCATATTATTCTATCTAATATTTAGGTTTGTAGTTAAGTTATCGTATCATTATGTTGTGTTTCCATACCATTGTATGTTCTTACATCCTATTGTGATAGTATATCTACATTTTCCTTGTCCTTCTACTTACGTAAAAAAAAAAAAGGGGGGGGCACTCCTTGTCACATGCCCCATTCTTCTCATCCACACTTCATCCACTTTTGCGCATATCTTAGAAGATACACGTGGTATAACTACCCTGTGACACCTCGAAACGTATCTTTTACATTTTCGGATGGGTGGCTATTTATACCAAGGATGAGCACCTCAAAATATTTAACTTCCCTTTTTTCCAAAATAATTTTTCACCACTCCATCTTTAATGGCCCTCACTCGAAGTTTCGTGCCTGAGCAAAATTTTATGGAAAATTTTCAAAATGGTCTTTTTCATCCTTTTTTTGACACTGAAATATTACGTCGAGGATGGTACCCTCTGTTACACCATAAGCAAACATTTTATTCCAGAGAATTGGTCTTGTTATTCTATAAAAGCGGTTATTTCCAAAACGGACAATTCTTTGTCCGTACTAACGGATGCGAGCATGAATTGACTATGGAAATCATCTCTGAGGTACTTCAAATTCCTATTACAAACCAAGGAGTTCACCTTCAGGATTCACCTTTCGATAATATCCGGCATCTGATGTTTGCAACTATCCTTCACGGCGAATACAACCGGAAAAACCGTATTGTTTATCAGAGATCTTTACAAAAGAACCAATTATCTGTGATCCAATGGGTAGCCTCATAATGTCCTAGGCACATCTAAGACTTCGAAATAACCAAACCACTCCTCCATTTACTCGGTGTTGCAGACTAACTGCAATGATTTTTGCATTATAAAATTTCTCTGGAATGCGATCGCACGTGCCAGGAAAAAGGCGGCCCCTTTACCAACCATTATGACACTTATCATGATACATTGGGATTTTTCTAGTACTTCTCCTCATACACCTCTTCGAACAGCTAACATTCTTACCATTCACTCAGTATGTAGGAATGGATTCTGGAACCCTGACGTTGCAAAGAACCATGTCGGTGCAGGAACCAACGAAGATTGTTCCACCGACAACATCTTTACTGAAAATGCCTTATGCAACGTATTTAATCCCATGGAAGGGCTTCGCTTAATTCAACAAGGACTGATGACATTATTCAAACGTCAGAACATTATTATCACCAGCCTTCTTGAATTTCAAGACCTGCGGACAATAAACGAAGAGGAACAAGCACAATTCTTGCACAGCCACAACCAATTCTTGGCAAATCACACTCTCATAATGGAAAACTACGCTGAGATTTACCAGACAGAAAGCAAAATGTTGCAACAGGCTGTTGCACGGATTGACGGCATAGAAAATCTTATAAACGGATCCCTTCCACAAAAGGATCCTCGCCGTTACTTGGGCCAATAAAACCATTTAAATTTTGCAATTTTATATTATTTATCATTTTCTTTTTAATTTTTAATTTTCGTATGGTAATTTGTTTTTACTTAATCTCATCATGCTCTAATATTTGTTTATCCTTGTCTAAACAGGTCACATTTTTTTTTCATAATGGACGCTCCAAAGATGATCCCAGAACAATCTTTCCATTCCTTGCTAAATTCTCCGGCATATGGACATCTTTTCAGAGACTACATCACTCAAGTTGGATGGAACTCTCTCATTCTACACCCGGAGCAGACATACTCCCCAGGTTTGGCAACTTATTTTTATAATAACATGGAAGATCTACCAACGTGTCCAGGGTTTCCCTTTGAATGGGTTTACACTACGTATTGGTAACACCCGACACGCCTTTTATGAGCCAACAAAAAAGGCTATGGCTCTAGACCTTCCTTCTCTTCACCCAGATCTCCCCATCCAATACATGATAGAGAATGACCTTAATGACTACTCTAGGGAAGATTTTGCTGCCCGCTATGGCGATGGCCTTGCCCACGTCAAAGAACGTGCCGAAGCTGGCCGATGGCCAGAATTCACTATTCCACTAGCCAGTATGACCATGAATGTTGGAACTGCTATGTTATTTATTCTTCTGAACATCATGGGAGATTGGCATTTTTCCACGGCATCAAAGGCAGCGTGTAAGACATTCCATGCATTGGCCCAGCAACGTACCACCTTCGACATTACAGAACTAGTAATTGAGAATCTTAAGAAGGCTCGGTCTTTTCGGCAAGACTATATCACCCTGCCAGTTACAGCATGCAGGATAGTGAGGACGTACTTCCCTGAGTTTGCAGCCACCTTTCAAGACTGGGTAAAGGTCGACTCTATGTGTCCAACAAACAAGATA
This sequence comes from Coptis chinensis, assembly GCF_015680905.1. Classification (NCBI taxonomy): domain Eukaryota; kingdom Viridiplantae; phylum Streptophyta; class Magnoliopsida; order Ranunculales; family Ranunculaceae; genus Coptis; species Coptis chinensis. The sequence continues at coordinate 51,028,037 of NC_141459.1, forward strand.
ATTCGTTCCTTGCGATTTCGGACATGGACACGCCCTGCAAGGTATCTTAAGAAAGTTCGTTCTTTCCTAATGATAAAATGATAGCTCATCTAGACAATGCAAAGAAAAGGAAGTGGAGTGAAGTCTGGAAAGCTATGATAGATTGGCGGGATGCGAAGGAATGGCATTTCTACAGGGACGAGGCAAGGAAGGACTATCCCCCAGTTCAAGGTTGGGGCAATGTGAGTTGATGCATGTACATATTTGTTTTATGTTTTGATGTGAAATAAATAAGTGACCTAACAAAGTGCTACTCTAACAATTATGTGCTTCTACTTTTATGATGTATAATATATAGTGTGTTACAATAAATTTCTGTGGAAGATGTCGACTTTATTTTTGCTCAAAGCCTCTCGTATACTCTTTCTTCCTCTTAACACTTTGAGGACACAAAGGTCCCATTGTTTGGGGTGGTGAGAACCTTTTGCAAAAATTAGGCATGCATAGTTGTACATAGTTACTTAATGTCTAAATAAACGTGTTTAGTGACAAATTCTCGTTTCTCTTTATATGATGAAAAATATTTAGAAATCTCACCCTAGCATCAAAATTAGGACTTGTTCTTAGAAACTTAATTTAATACATTATGCAATAGTTTTACATCTTTTCATGAGCATTCATGCAATCGACTATCATTAAATGTACACAATGTAAGTTTTCGGGACCCACGGGTTAGACAACTTAGTTTCCATATCCCGTAAGAATCTAACCAAAAGCCTCAAACTGTATGATATATGAGTAATGACACAGAAGAGTAGTTCTTCCGAATAGAGAAGTTCACACGTCTACTTACTTGATCACTACCCAAATCCTAGGCGAGAATTTAGGCCTTCTTTGGATCGATATAGCCAAAAAAAATTCGCGACTGTAAAAAAATTTTTTACCGCTAGTTGCCAATGAACCTTTCATTAATCCTTTCTACTTCACCAATAAAATCATTACCCATCTAGTAACCACAAATAAATAAGCCTACCTAGATGATGAGTATGAGAAATAGGATGAAGTGCAGAAAAATGAAGAGAAAAAACCTTGTCACAAATCAAAATCGGTTACTGCTTTGAAGAAAAGAAAAAGAAAATAGAAATATGTTTCCAAAAATCAAAAGAAATATCAAGGTTAGAATTTCCCCAAAGATCAAATCAAAAGGGAATACAAAAGCTTGAAAAATCAAGTATGGAAACCATGTTGGAAGCGGGGAAAGAAAAAAGGATTTCTCTAGTATAAATATCTCAAGACCTTATTCTCTCATACTTATCATTTTTTTTAACTTTCCATTCCATTTTCTTCTACACTACCACCTAAGCCCCATAACACCTAATAAAGACCTCTAGCTCAATTAGGAATAGGATAGTGTGATAATAAGTAGTAGTTGTGACTTCTCGACCTCGCCCCTCACCGTCATTGAGTATGTGAGGAAACGCGTGTGCCCACCGCAACGGAGATAGCAAAGCTTGAGTGGAAAAATAAGAGAGAAATTGTGTTTCGACACATACACAATGAGAACCTACTTAAGGACGCTATCCAAAGGATCCGAAACGCCCCCCGCTTTCGTACATTTCATTATTAGATCATCGCATGTATGCTCATACGTAGATGTTTCGATTATTGTATGTATATTAACTTGAATTTCGAAAGAATAAAATCCTTGTTTCCCTTGTTTAGAGAGATGACTAGATACCGAGATTAATTAAGGAAACAAGCCTTTGTTCTTGAAGTCGTTGTAGTATAAATGAAGTTTGTGAGTATCTTCTCTAGAAAACTCTCACGAGGTTATAACTTCGTCCACTAGGGAATTCCTAGTGGTTCAAGGCCTTGTTGCATACGGTCAATGCAACCGCGACTCTGCGAAATGAGATTTAGCTTAGACAACACATTTTGATCACTTATCGTTTTAATGTCTCTTCTTTGCTTGAGGACAAAGCAAAGTGCTTTTGGGGTGGTGTGATAAGCACCCAAAACTGTAATATTAAACCCCGAGAGACATAACATTTTGGTCGATTATGTGTTTAATAATCATGTAATAACTATATTTTCGTACTTTTGCAGGTTTCCGCAATTAAAATGAATATAGGGATAAAACATGCATCAAAGTACAGGAATACGGGAATATTTGGAGTTTCCCACTCGACCCCGTGAAGCCGAAGTTTCCAAAAGAACGTAACCGATGCGAACGGGCCCACATATGAAGAAGAAAATTTCCGATGCTCAAATCGGATAAATCTAGGTGCCGACGTTGGCTAGTGAAGCTGCCAAGTACAAGAATACGGGAATATTTGGAATACACACTCAATCCCCGCGGAAGCTCAACAAAGCCCGACTAGAGCCGAAGTTCCCAAAAGAACGTAACCGCGTAAACGGGCCCACATATAAAGAAACAGGAAACTTTCGATGCTCAAATCGGATAAATCTAGGTGCCGACGTTGGCTAGTGAAGCTGCCAAGTACAAGAATACAGGAATATTGGAATTCCCGCTCAATCCCCGTAAAGCCCAAACAAAGCCTGACTAGAGCCGAAGTTTCCAAAAGAACAGAACCAGTGCAGAACGGGCCCACATATAAAGAGGCAGGAAACTTCCGAAGTTCAAATCGGATAAATCTAGGTGCCGACATTGGCTAGTGAAGCTGCCATAGCAACCCGGGCGACGAACTCTGCGCAAGGACAAAAAGTCGTAAAAACGCCAATTTTGGCGCCGCCACTGGACACACTATGCGGGCCCAGAAGACATGATGAGTCAGCATAGGCGGGTGGCAGAGAATGGTTTCAAATTGATGCCACCTTGCAATGAGAGAAGACACGTACCTGTTCAAGATGGAAATGAAATTAAGCAAAGGGACAAATATAAGGCACAAGCGGACGAAACTTTAAATAAGTTTTGTTTCATAAACAAAACTTAGTCACGTGAAAACAAAACCTCGACATTCAAAGTTTTGAATGTCTCAAATGGAGTAAACAGCCAAAAACCGAATTAAATGATCCTCCAGACATCCGCCTATATATATGAGGGGTTCGCGCTTCATTATAAGGTCTTCAAAGATATTAATGCTTTAGCTACGTTTAGTTTTTTTCTCAAGACTTACCTTCCGCCATTTTATTTCAAAGCTTACTTAATACGATAAGTTATTTTACCCTTAATAACAGTCATTTCTTGTCTTGTTTAATTTACATCTGCATTTATTTACTTAATGTATACAAACAAGTTTTATTATTCCTACTATGATGATGAGCTAATCCCCGTGGGGAGGGTTATCTTTTCGTCGTGAAAATCCGGATTGACTTCGTTAATATTCTAGAATCACTACTTAGGAATTAGGCATAGAATTAACATCCGGTCCCAAAATGATCGAGACTACAAAGTTGAGTCGCGATGCTCGAAACGGTCTTAGCGACAAAAAATGTCTCTCAAGCGACTTCTGCAGTGTCGAACGGACTCTCCAATTCGTCCCAAATTGATGTGAACTTGTGCCGGGAGCTGAAATAATATACCGAGATGAGGTATTATCGAAACTCCTTATGCTAGTGAAATCGACCTAGAGATGTGGGCATGCACTAGGGATCAATACTTTCGGCGTCGTCTCGAAGCGAGGCAATTAGAGATGTAATGATTCATAATAAAAACTGTTGAAAAATGATTCTTGCATGAGCATGATTAACTCTCTCCCTGTTTCTCTACTTTTGTTTACCTATATATAATCACCGTAGTAATTTATTTTATTTGCATTTCCGTTATTTTAATTAAAAACCAACTAAAAAAAGAAACCTAAAAATCCTACTCACTTAAAGTGTAACTCCAGTTGTGAACCTATCCGAGCCCTAAGGTTTGGACGATCCCTTACTCGACCTATCCTGCCAATCCCACGTGAGTAAGGTAACTTGACTAAAACGTACGACTATACGGACGTTGGACTTTGGACTTTGGACTTGGACTGTGGACCTCGGACTTTGGACTGTAGACCTCGGACTTAAGGAAATAAGTAACTGAAAACCAATAAACGTGTGTAAACATATGTTTTATCACCCGGTTACCTGAATGGTGCACTTACCAATATATGAAATTGTAAGGAAGTACACAAAACAACAAAATGAGCCGTTTATAGTCAAATACTCGAGACTTTAACAAATAATTGGATATATATATTTATATATACTCTGCAGTTTTCCATATATCAATAACCTAAAGAGTTGTGGGTCTTTCCATAAATAAATAATATGGAATGCACCCCCAAACAGAATCAAGCACCAAGATTTTCTATGGCCTTGACTTATTGAAATGAAAGCGAAAGTCGATAGATCTAGAACGTAAACGAGCATGCACCTTCTTCTTCATCTTTGAACGAAAGGGTGTCCAAGTGAATGATCGTGAGAAAATAGATGTTTGTGGAAGATATGTTAGATATGGATAAGTTTTAGAAGTAAGGAATGGAAAAAAGGAGAATGTGGGTTTAGCACAAAACTCATTCATGGTGCAGGTGGGAACTGTCTCAATTTTGAAAATGAAGGTGTCAAGTGCATTTCCCTTGGGAATTATTTCTGTATTAAGAGGATTTAGAAAATCATTAAACACAGAAGAAGCAAGATGGTCAAGCACAAACTCCAGGTTCCTTTGAAAAGGTGGGAGGTGGGGAAAATTGGTGATGGAAGATGAATGAATGTCAGCTAGAGCTCTCATGTCTAGATTATTAGAAGCCTTGAGATATGCAAGACATTCCTCGATAGGTGGTGATAAACGTAAAAAGAATAATTTTACTAATGAATAAAGCGATGAAACTCTAAACGTAAGTAAAACTAAACGATAATTTACGTGCCTAATTTTATCAAAGATTCTAATCTCAATCCTATGAGATATAATGGAGTAGGAAGTTCGTTCCACTCCTAGTTCTTCCGCATGTTAATGTTCTCTACGTATAAGTAATCTTAACTAAAAAGTCTAATGAGAGATTTGCGAAGTGGCAACTAGACTACGATGCAACTACCCACAAGATGCAACTAGTCGGTTATCAAAATAACTATGGGAATGCTACGTTGATTTGATTATAAGGAGTTAGAGGGGGATTGACTCCACCTTAACTCAACTTAATCCTATTAACGACGAATCGTCGTAATCAGAATTGAACTGCTTCACAGAACAATTGGTTCTTCCTAATCCCTAATTACACATGGCATTCCTACCAATTCATAACTAGCATGTGAACGATTAAACCCATTCTCATGGTGAACTAATTGTTTCTAGAGTGGAAAGAAAATTACGACGACTCTACGATAATCGGAATCAAGCTTTCATCAAGGCTTCTCAACCCGCTCTAATGGAGGTTTAGCCGAGAATCATTACGCAATCATTTCCGATTAAATTTAAACTAAACATGATATAAAGAATTGAAATTGACTAATCTAAATTAAACAATAATTAAAATCTAATTAATAACTAAGAATTGAATAACAAGTAATAAATAAAATCAGATCTAACACAAATATAAATGACAAGAATCGAAATTAACAAACTAGCTATTTTATTAATCAATCTAATTAAGAATAAAGATTCTAGAGTTTAATCTAAAACAAGAATTGGATTTGAACTAAACTTAACATAAAGAATTAAATCTAGATCTAGAAGCTATTCTAATGGCTACTTTCTATTCTAAGCTACTTTTATTTTCTAACCTAACTCTCTACTAAAAAATCTACCATTAACAAAGAGCTAAGTTTTGGTTTTTATACTTTCAGATCCAAAAATCGTGCATGGGCTTGGAGCCATGTTTTGGGCCAGAGAATCAGGCCCAAAACCCAATTCTTTCAGTCCAAAAAGGCCTCTTCAGCTACAGTTAGCTTTAACAGACTTTTCATCCACTTTTACTCCTCTGATTGGATCAAGGCTTAGACCATTCGAAAGCTCTTTCCGAGCCGGTCGTTTTGACATAAGGTAGGCCCCATTCCGAGGTCTGAGTCCAAAGATATGGCCTTTGGAAGTTCTGTACGACTTTGTGTCAAGTTTTACGCAAGATCGACTTTTCAGCTTTTGACCGGGCTTTAGAAAGGCTTTGTCTTCTTGAATCTTGGCCTTTAATCACGGAACTCCTTAGTAACCGACCTTTGCTCCTTTATTTCGCTAAAGTGGCACATTTCTACACATAATGGACTTTGAAACCTGAAATGCATAAAACACGTGTCGGTGTTAACTCTTAATTATTACTCACATAATTGTGGTCTAATAGTATGATCATATTCACGGGGTTAAAACTACAGTTTTGGGCTCTTATCAAACCACCCCAAACAGCATTTTGCTTGTCCTCAAGCAAAGATGAGAAATTAGAATAAGTGACCAAAAATGGAGTTCTATCTACTCGTTTATTTGAGTCGCGATTGCATTGACCATATGCAACAAGGCGCTTTAAACCACTAGGAATTCCCTAGTGGACGAAGTTATAGCCTCGTGAGAGTTTTCCAGTGAAGGTACTCACAAACTTCATCTATACTACAACGACTAAAGAAATAAAACTATTGTCTCCATATTCATGCTCTGAATTAACTATACCTCTCACTAGCAATGCATATAGAGTAATCAAATCGAAACCTAAAGCTAATATATGCATAATAATCAATCATCTACAATAAACATATATACAATGAGTAATACTATGAAATGCCTAGCGGTCCGGTCCGTTTCAAACTTCGAATAAGCGTCCCTAAGTAGGTTCTCACAATAATAGTCAAGATACAACACTCTGATTTTTCCACTCGTTCATTTACTCCGGTGTCGCGATGGGCACACTTTACCTTACAATCTCTTCAATGACAACAAGGAAGCCGGAGTCGATCAAACACATCTGCCACTTACTATCACAAGAACATATTCCTAATTGAGCTAGAGGTCTTTATTAGGTATTTGGGATTAGGAGGTGGTTTAAGAAGGAAGGAAATGGATATTCAAAAAGGACAAGTCCGAGATAATAGAGTCTTGGATTATGTAACTAGAAAAACCTTGTTATTTACTTTTGCTTCTACACTTTGTTTCCATCCTTAGCCATTTTTTTTTTTTTTTTTTTCTTTGGCTTTTGACTCCCTTTTATTTTATTTTTGGAGTTTTTATTTTATTTCTATTTTTATTTTCTTTTCTTTGGATGGAAACTTCTTTTCTTTATTTTCTGAAACCATTAACTAACTTTTGTTTACACAAGTTTTTCTTCTTCTTTCTTCCTCATTCTATTTTCGGACTTATCTAAATTGGGTAGGTTGAATTTTTATTTTGTTTTGTTTTGTAACAGGGTAAAGGATTTGTGGTTTATGAAAGGCTAAAGAAAGGCCCGGAGGGGTGACTATAGGAAAATAATTCATAGGTTTGAATTTCTGGCTATATCGATCCAAAGAGGGCCTAAATTCTCGCTTAGGATATGGCATAGTGATCAAGCAAGTGGACGTGTGATTTCTCTATCCGGATTTTACTTCTCCCTTTGTGTCATTTCTCAAATGTTTAAATCTCATATAAGGCTTTAGGCTATATTCTCCTGCAGATTTGTAGAATAAGTACTCTAGCCTAGATTTGAAAAAACTTACTGCTAACAATCATAGATACTCATGTAATATATTTATAGATAGATGCAAAGATTATTACCTACATATTAACCTAAGTTCCTAACAATTATTAGATGCAAAAGCTATTGAGACTTTTAGATTGTTAAGAGCATAGAGAAGGAAAACAATACCAATATTCCTAAGTGTATAACATGAACTTATTTATTTATATTTTTGAAATTTTGAAATTTTAACTAGAAAACAAATGGATATTATACATATCTATATCTAGCGGATGCCTTAATTACCGCGTGTTTCTATGCCCCCAAACAAGAAGCATGCTTTGTCCTCACAGTATTGTAAATAAAGAGGGTAGGAAAAATACCATTGAAACGTGTGAAATTCAGGAACATCTGCAAAACAAAGTTAGAACGTACTAATATAGGAAATAAAAACTGACGCAACTCTATACGAGTTCTACCCATTATGGGGTTAACAAGAATGAAATTGCTTGGGACATAAGCAGACACTAACTAGAATGAAAACTTACCTTAGCTCTCGCATTACTCATTATCTTCCTCATCCTCTTCTTCCATAAAGAAGTGAGGTTCCTTTGAGTCCTGCCATGCCATGATAATTTGCCAGGCTTCCCGCCATTTATCATCTATTATTGCTAACCTATTAAGGGCCACTTTAATTACGTGGGGTGTAGGGTGCAACGATGAGGTTGTATCCTCCACCTTTGCCAAATCATTACCACGGAAGGATCGAATAATACTATTGGTGGGTCGTGCGATTAATCACCGTAATCCAATCCGTGAAGCGGTACAAAAAATAGGAAAGAAACATAGCATAATACGGAAACTAGAACAGGGCATAAGAAGGAACTTATGCCTCATGCTATGAGATCGAGCTAAACTAGACATCAAGGTTCGGGAAGGTCATGACACATACGTCCCGTGGCTAAAGCAAGGAAAACGCCGCAAGTGGCATCATTCATTCGAGGAAAAAATGTCATTCCCCTAAAATGTTTAGCATGATACAAAACATAACAGTTCCTATATTAGTGGACCGGAGGGCTACCAAAAGCGGCGTTATAGTCCCCTTTGGTCCTCGATACGAAAATGCCCTACCGTACGACTCATGCAAAAACTCATAAGTGACATATACATATTATCTACCCAATAACACCATGGGTCTTCTATTTTAAGCGGCATAGCAAGTCCAAGAACAAATGCTAGCAAGAACCCGGTAATTTCCATTAGTTCATTATCAATGTTGATGGAGAACACTTGTTCTCCATCCGGTCTTTCAAAAGAAAATGCAGTTATCGTGAAAAATAAGATGCTAGTGTTGGAGAATAAAGTGCATCCGGTCTTACCATAAGCGGCTCCCAACCAACGTATGTGATCGCCACAAAACCAAGCACCATAAGTAGTGCTTTGGAACAAATCTTCGAAAGACTATTCGGTATCAATGTTGGAGATGTCATCCTCAAAATTACGCCCGGAATAGGTGCGAATGATCCGGAAACTACCCGGAAGAAAACTGGAATTTTTCAGGTCCACGGAAGTTAGAGGCGAAAGTCGCTCAAGAAGAATTGGAAATCCAGTGTTTGAGCGCTGGTCGCTCACCTTGAAGCCGAGAAGCGCTCGACAAAAAAACTGAAAAAAATTTGCGAAGCGAAATGCACTCTGTAGAGGCGAGAGAGCTTTCGGAGTTCTTGAAACTCGAAAATGAGACGCAAACGGGATTCGTTGGGGAGTGAAACGGTGAGTTATGGAGGTTAGGTGTATTGTGAGTTGTGAGTGTATAATGTATGAAGTTTATATAGGTTTTAAGTTGCTAAACCGGATCGGGAAGTTTCCAAAAGTTTTGGCGGTTTAAAATACCAAAATTTCCAAACCCAAAACGGAAAACAACTCATTTCTTGATTCTAAAAACAAACCTAGTATCTTTTAGGTTGAATTTATGATAGAATCTACCTATTTAATCGATATTTCATCCTACCATAATACTTATTCATAGATATGCCTAAACGCCATATTTTCACCTTGACTCCGCCAATAAATTCTAAGGCGAGGGTCATATAAAAATAATGCTTTGGAATAGATAAAAACCACCCCAAACAATTTGGGAAGGTGGGATCAATATTAAACAACCACGATAATGAAAATAACCACATTATATTAAAATTTTCATTGAACATTTCACTACAAAATTCAAATTCACGGAAATAAAACTTACATGAAAATAAATGACAATAATGAAACTACAAATAAAAATAGAACATCAAACGATACTATCCCTAATCACTCTGTACTAGTAGCGATGGCACGCTCGGAGATGGCTCCCGAAAGCTCCGATGGCCGAAGCACCATTAGATCCTTCGTGACGGCGCGACGTGCCTCGATGGTGTGTCCTCAGAAGGAGAGTCCCCCCCGTGAGGTGGGAATCGTCGCGAGCATGTCGGTCCGTGAATCGGCGTGAGGCTTCTAGCTCGACCTCATCTGTTCCCACCTCTCATCCTCTCTCTCGTAGATGCCGGATCTCGAAGTTATGATGGATAGTTGCATGTCGAGTCGGTCTTCAGCAGATGGTGTTGGCCGAGCGCATGCCGATGAATTACGGCCATGCGTTGCTGGCGTCTGACACCAAAGACTCTCCAGGGGCATCCGCATCAAAACAAGTCAAATCCTCCTCATCCTCCTCCGAGGCATTCTCATTTCCCCATCCTCCCTCGGCATTCTCGTTTCCCCCATCCTCTTCGTCTTCTTCTCTATCCTCACCAACCTCCAAACTTCGTTGGACACACTCCTTATAGATCGCGAGGGGTTTGATTGTAGGGGTGATGTATGTCCTATCGGGCCTTTGAGTGCTCTCAACCTCAACATGATCTTGGTTATCAACACGGGGAGAGGTGCAACCGGACTTCCCTACTCCCCTAATCATGCTAAGCAAAAACTCCAAGATGCAGAACTTCGTTACTTTTGCTCACTCCGGGTATCCATAAGATGTGGAGGCAATTCAGGCCGATGTCGCTGACCTTCTCCTTCCCGGGCGTTCCGGCCAATCCATCTGCTGACCAGTGGTTGGTCCTAAGGGGATGCCTGGCGAACCGCGATCGATCTCGCATTGTAGTTCCTCAGAATGCGTCATCCGTTCATCAATGGCTCTACCCCATTATATTGGGACTCCTGTAGCGTGACATCTAGATGGATTCTAAGCGGAATGCCTAGAATCTCATCAAACCCAAAGATTCACTTCCTTCCTCCTCTTAGCCACCAAAACAAAAATCCTAGTCCCTTCCAACTCCCTCGTATTGTAGAATCGTCGGGACTAAGTTTTAGGGTAATAGAAAACTTCGGTCGAGTACCACAAGCTATTCTAGTCTCGTTGATCGATTCATCACCGTAAAGCGGTCTTGAAGTGGTCGCTATAAAGCTTGCTCACGGTAAAATTAAGTTGTTGAGCCATTGGAAGTTTGAATACGGTTTGAGGTTTGTAGAAGGTAAGGGGAAGCAATGAGGGACACCTCACTAAAAGGATGGTGGTGGTGGTGTGGTGGCGGCAGCACCAAAATTTTTATTTTATTTTGATTTTTGGTGTTTTTTGTTGATTTAAATTGGTGGAGGTTGTGGGCGGTGCGGGTTGGAGTCGATTGGGTTGGTCTTGGATTGTGGCGTGGGTAATTGGGTTTTGTTTTTTTATTTTTTTTTTAGGTTTTGGAAGCTTTGTTAATGGCGTTAATGGCGGTTTGGAGAATATGAACGCCGTATTGTTGAAGGTAAGTATGGCGGGTTGGGCCCAAGCCCAATTAAATTTGTGAATTTTTCGATTTTTTCGCTAAACTTCAAATCAAAATTGCTGCTTCAGACGGGTCCGATTTTTTGCGAATGAGATATGAAAATGATCAGGAGAGAATTTCCAATCAATGATCCATAAAACACTCTATTCGACCGTGGATGACATATAAGATAATGGAAAATGCCGAGAAGTGCGTGCATGACGTCGTTATCACGGCAGCTGAACTCTAAATTCATAGATTATGTCAACCCGAATCGAACACAATTAAACGGCCTAAGCAATTCTAATGGGACATAAAACATTTTAGGGGCGGAAAATACCGTACATTCCCCAAAACAAATTTTTACAAACGAAGCTTAGAAAATTTGTTTTAGCAGTAGGTCTTTTTAAAGTCGATTCGAGACTTCCTAGTTTACTATGTTTATTATTTAATATTTTTACTTTTATAAGGAAAACAATGAGCAAGAAAAGACATAATTCACCTCCGTAGAGAAACATGACTCAAAAAACGAAAAAAATATGCAAGAGTGGAAAAAAACATTAATTATGTTAAGCGTGGACTTAGGATCCGGTACTTCATAAACCACACTCCGTAGGGATGGCCCGTTACCTTAATGGTGCACTCACCAATATATGAAAATGAAAGGAAATGCACCAAACACAAAAAGTTGAGTCGTTTATAGTCCGGATACTTTCGAGTATCTAAAACATATGTATGAACATGCAGTTTATCATATATCAACAACCGAAATAGTTGTGGATTATTCCATAAATAAATATCACAGAAAACATATCCAAACACAATCAAGCACCATGATTTCCAATGACGCAACCTAGTGAAATGAAAGCGAAGTCGGATCACCCTATTACGTAACCTAGCATGCACCTTCTTTTTCATTTTTTGAATGAGTGGGTGTTCTAGTAAATAAGTGTGGAAAAGTGAATGGTTGTGGAGAATATGGTGGATATGGATAAGTTGTAGAAGGATAGCATGTAAAAATAAGGATGTGGGTTTAGCACAAAACTCGTTAAATGGGTGTAGGTAGGGGATGTCTCAAAGTCTGAAAATGAAGGTGTCAAAGCGCTTTTTGTCTTACAAGTATTCATTTTACTAGGTGGATTTAAAACTTATGAAGCCTGGAAAACAAAAGGATCAGAGTGCAAACTTCGAGATTCCTTATTGAAAACACGATGGTCCGTCCTTTCATTGTGTCACCGGGTGAAACATTATGGGGCAATCTCTTTGCTTAATCCAAAAGATAACATCAATTTCAAGTCAATGGACAACGCCAAAACATTACCACAAATTACGCCACCGTGATGTCAATGACTCTTCTTCTAAACTCGCTAAATCGACTAGATGTTTCGCTTACGCATTCGATCTTGTTTCTATAGAGGGTACCATTTTGGTAGCCGGGCATCTTCTATCATATGATCTCCAAAGTTCTTTTTGAGCAGGTGTGGTTGCAAGCCTTTAACCTTAGTCCACTTTAAAAACTCTTTTTACGTAACGGAGTATAAATGTATTCGGGTAATTAACTACTTGCAGCAAACGCGATTTTCGTAAACGATGGGTACCTAAAATTTCAACTCCTTCCTTCTCTTCCCTTTTCTACCTCTCTACCTCGCTTAACTTCAGCTAATCATTTGGTGTAAGTCTCACTCATCACTTAATGGGAATGGTCGTGAGTTCTTTGCTCGTGAAACGACGGCGCCAAGTGATGGCCGGTGTATGACATTGTTAAACACCCTTCCTCGCTTAGGCCCGACTTCATCCGATACTAGCCGCTTTAAGGTATACTTTTGTCTAACACCAATCGCGATGATAATCTTCGCCGCCACCAAGCCCCACATGCGATTCGGATCGCCTGAGAATCTGACGATAAAAGACTCGATTCGCCTTTAAGAATCTGACGCTAAAAAGACTCGATTCGCCTTGAGGATCCGGGACGCTAAAAGACTCCGCTTTGTAAATATGTTTATTTTGTTACCTTTTCCTTTGCATTAAGTTTCAGCACAAGGGATTCGTGTCAAACCTCAGATGTTGCATACTTGAACACAAACGGCAATGGATTCCACCTCGCACTCAACCCTAGAATTGGTTACTTTGAGTCCCATGGGGCGGCTCTGAGGATAGCCGATGTAAAAGGGCAATTTTATTAGACCGAAGCGCATAAGACGGGTCCAGATGGTACCGCCCCCGCCTCTAACCCCATAATACATAGAGGTGAAGCCACAAATTAGCCGGATTGGGTTCGCCTCCAGAGCCTACATGACAGCTTGTCTATGATTTAAGATGGTGACTCGACATCCAAAGGTTTTTCATGTATATCTCCCTTTGTATGTAAATAAAACCCTTTACACTTTCCTTCTTTAAAAAAAAAAAAAAAAAAAAAATTGTGGCTTTCAAGAATGACTCATATAATGGATAGAATTTTTCGTAACCGATCGCTTTTGATATTTCATTCGTCCAATTCGAGTCCAAACGAAGTCGGGTACGAACTAGATTTTTAGGTTTAAATCAGGCTTTAGGGGCTTTTGATTTGGGCTTCGAGAAAATTTTTGGCCCAAAAAAAATATCGATTTCTCGGCCCATTTAAACCCAAAAATACCCGATAACACGCTGCCACAAATCCACGCTTTCGCCTTCCTAAAACCGGATCTTGCCCCTCTCGAATCGGCTTCCTCGCACGGATGATAGGCCCACACTAAAACCAGGTCTCAATCAAGCGAGACCCTCACAAAACCTGATCAAGATTTCCCTCCCATTTTATCATCCCAATTCTTCCCCTCATCAATAATCAATAGCCATCCTCCCTCTTAGATCAGCAATGGCTGGAAACAGTACGGATTTGTGTGGAAAACATTTTGGAAATTTGTTTGAAAACGGATGTTTGCTCCATTCTTTGATCACGAAAATTCACTTCTAGAGGATGGGAGAGTTTGTTATATACCAATGGAGGGCTTTATTCTAAGGATTTGGTGATGAAATTCTACTACGACAATGGAAGCTTTAATGGCTACCATTTTGATCACCACCGAGGGTGTGCGCCACGGTCACACACCGGTGTTGCTTCTCCCGATCACGGGGCATTCCACTAGGTCGACCACCTGGATCGACTCAAGAGCAGTTCGTGGTACCCACGACTTACGGTAATCCAATGCTCGACACGCTTTATCGGTGGAGAGTACAACATCGACGGAAATGCGCCAGACAGATCGGACACGGTGCGACGGAACCAGCCTAGCAGTGACTCAATGGTCGGACTGAACGCCATTGGCACCTCGCCTTCCGACATCAACAAGACCTTCCTCCACCTTCTCTCGATCCTTTTCAGAGCTGAAGCGGTAACTTCTCGATCGCTATCCCTTCTTTTTGATATTATCACACATGCCACTTTTTAGGTCAGCCCCTTGCCGCTCTAGTAACGCAAGTCATGATTAATCCGGCTTTCTCATGCGCCACCCCACTACCCCTATACCACAATATGAGAATATGCTGGTCTTTAAGAAATGCATACAAGACCCTTGGGAACCCAAAGCACCTAGGGGCTGCCGAAAGCACGCTTAGCTGTAGATCCTCTCACCCACCATACTTTGATGAGATCGCCATGAGTAAGATCACCCAACCCATAGAGGTCCTACGGCAGTGAATAGGGTCCGAGAGACATGTACACTCGCCAGGTATCGATGAGACGCACTTTAAGCGAAGTTAAGGACCGATATGACCACTCGCCACGAAGTCGATGACAGATAGCATGGGTGAATTCCAAAGAGGAAATGAGAGCCTCCATGACTACATTTCAGACAAGATGCTTACCGCCGTAACCGGGCCAAATAATGTTCATGGCGAGCCAAAGATCGGGCCAGTTCGTGATGGATACTCTTGGTGATATCCAGAGCGCTTAGCCTCCACGGAGCTCAGATCGCACGACGTCGCAGAATCCCCGGTTCTTCTTCCGCGAGCCCCCGGGACTCTACTACAGCACTGCAGGATCATCAAGAGCTAGTTTTATTTTTTTCGGTCTTGTATAATATTTATATCGATATTTTATTTTACGATTTTTGCACTTTCTAGCTTAATAGTAGATGGTTCCTAAATATTTTATCTTGATATATTAGCTATATCTAATAGTATATAGGTAGGAACATATATTGCTAATAATAAATTATATACATACATATATATATAAATATATTTCATATGTCATACTTAAACAACAAATTTTAACGAATTCAACACGCTCAGAAACCGATAATGAAAAAAAAAAAATAACAAAAAAAAAAAAAAAAAAAAAAAAAAACGAAAAACGGTCATGAACCACATCTAAAAACGGTCGAAAACGGTCATGACCACATCTAGAAAACGGTCGAAAACGGCAAATTTCTTTCTATAAATAAGTTCACCTCTTCCTCCATATTCACTCATTTCTTATTCTTCCCTCTACACTTCTTATTCTAAAAACGCTTTTAGATCACTCCAAGTTCAAGATTCATGGATGCACTAGAAAAGTTTGAGCAAAGAGCCTTGAATATGCTACTCAAGTTTTTCATGCTAGGTTGTTTTGTTATAGTCATGTTGTTAATGTGGCATATTATTCTATCTAATATTTAGGTTTGTAGTTAAGTTATCGTATCATTATGTTGTGTTTCCATACCATTGTATGTTCTTACATCCTATTGTGATAGTATATCTACATTTTCCTTGTCCTTCTACTTCTACGTAAAAACAAACAAGGGCACTCCTTGTCACATGCCCCATTCTTCTCATCCACACTTCATCCACTTTTGCGATATCTTAGAAGATACACGTGGTATAACTACCCCCGTGACACCTCAAAACGTTATCTTTTACATTTTCGATGGGTGGCTATTTATACCAAGGATGAGCACCTCAAAATATTTAACTTCCCTTTCCAAAATAATTTTTCACCACTCCATCTTTAATGGCCCTCACTGAAGTTTCAGGCTCGAAAGCAAAATTTTATGGAAAATTTTCAAAATGGTCTTTTTCATCCTTTTTTGACATCGAAATATTACGCCGAGGATGGTACCCCTCTTTTACACCATAAGCAAACATTTTATTCCGTAGAATTGGTCTTGTTATTCTATAAAAGCGGTTATTTCCAAAACGGACAATTCTTTGTCCGCATTAACGGATGCAGCATGAATTGACTATGGAAATCATCTCTCGAGGTACTTCAAATTCCTATTACAAAACCAAGGAGTTCACCTTCAGATTCACCTTTTCGAATATCCGCATCTGATGTTTGCAACTATCCTTCACGGCGTAATACAACCGAAAACCGTATTGTTTTATCGAGATCTTTACAAAAGAACCAATTATCTGGATCCAATGGGTAGCTCATAATGTCCTAGGCACATCTAAGACTTCCAAAATAACCAAACCACTCCTCCATTTACTCACGGGTGTTGCAGACTAACCGCAATGATTTTTGCATTATAAAATTTCTCTCGAATGCGATCGCGACGCGCTGCGAAAAAAGGCAGCCCCTTTACCAACCATTATGACACTTATCATGATACATTGGGATTTTTCTAGTACTTCTCCTCATACACCTCTTCAACAGCCTAACATTCTTACCATTCACTCAAGATGTAGGAATGGATTCGAACCCCGACGTTGCAAAGAACCATGTCGGTCAGAGAACCAACGAAGATTGTTCCAATCGACAACATCTTTATGAAAATGCCTTATGCAACGATTTAATCCCATGGAAGGGCTTCGCTTAATTCAACAAGGACTGATGACATTATTCAAACGCCGAAACATTATTATCACCAAATTTCTTGAATTTCAAGACCCGCGGACAATAAACTAAGAGGAACAAGCACAATTCTTGCACGTACCACAACCAATTCTTGGCAAATCACACTCTCATAATGGAAAACTACCGAGATTTACCGCATTTAAAGCAAAATGTTGCAAACAGTCATTGCACGGATTGACGCAAGATAGAAAATCTTATAAACGGATCCCTTCCACAAAAGGATCCTCGCCAAGCATTTCACCAATAAAACCATTTAAATTTTGCAATTTTATATTATTTATTTATCATTTTCTTTTTAATTTTTAATTTTCGTATGGTAATTTGTTTTACTTAATCTCATCATGCTCTAATATTTGTTTATCCTTGTCTAAACAGTCACATTTTTTTCATAATGGAAGCTCCAAAGATGATCCTGCAACAATCTTTCCATTCCTTGCTAAATTCTCCCAAGATATGGACATCTTTTCGTGAGACTACATCACCAAGTCGATGGAACTCTCTCATTCTACACCCGAGCGCATACTCCCCAGTTTGGCAACTTATTTTATAATAACATGGAAGATCTACCACCGTCCACAGTTTTCTTTGAATGGGTTTACACTCACGATTGGTAACACCCGACACGCCTTTATGAGCCAACAGCGGGGCTATGGCTCTAGACCTTCCTTCTTTCACCAGATCTCCCCATCCAATACATGATAGAGAATGACCTTAATGACTACTCTAGGAAGATTTTGTCGCCCGCTATGGCGATGGCCTTGCCCACGCCAAAGAACGCAGTTTGGTCGGGCCGATGGCCGAAATTCACTATTCCACTAGCCAAGATGACCATGAATGTGGGAACCGCTATGTTATTTATTCTTCCTCAACATCATGGGAGATTGGCATTTTTCCACGGCATCAAAGGCAGCAGTAAGACATTCCATGCATTGGCCCAAAGAACGCACCACCTTCGACATTACGTAACTAGTAATTGAGAATCTTAAGAAGGCTCGGTCTTTTTCGCAAAGACTATATCACCCCGCCACATAAAGATGCGGATAGTGAGGACGTATTTCCTCGAAGTTTGCAGCCACCTTCAAGACCGGGTAAAGGTCGACTTTATGTGTCCAACAAACAAGATAATTCGCTCCTTTGCGATTTCGACATGGACACGCCTCTGCAAGGTATCTTAAGAAAGTTCGCTCTTTTCCCTAATGATGATAAAATGATAGCTCATCTAGACAATGCAAAGAAAAGGAAGTGGAGTGAAGTCCGGAAAGCTATGATAGATTGGCGGATGCCGAGAATGGCATTTCTGGCTGTGGACGAGGCAAGGAAGGACTATCCCCCGCCTCAAGGTCAGGGCAATGTGAGTTGATGCATGTACATATTTGTTTTATGTTTTGATGTGAAATAAATAAGGACCTAACAAAGGTGCTACTCTAACAAGGTGTGCTTCTACTTTTATGATGTATAATATATAGTGTGTTACAATAAATTTCTGTGGAAGATGTCACTTTATTTTTGCTCAAAGCCTCTCGGTGTATACTCTTTCTTCCTCTTAACACTTTGAGGACACAAAGGTCCTAATTGTTTGGGGTGGTGAGAACCTTTGCAAAAATTAGGCATGCATAGTTGTACATAGTTACTTAATGTCTAAATAAACGATTTAGTGACAAATTCTCGCTTTCTTTATATGATGAAAAATATTTAGAAATCTCACCCTAGCATCAAAATTAGGACTTGTCCTTAGAAACTTAATTTAATACGATGCAATAGTTTTTACATCTTTTCATGAGCATTCACGACCGACTATCATTAAATGTACAATGATAAGAAGTTTAAGGGACCCACGGTTAGACAACTTAGTTTCCATATCCTCGTAAGAATCTAACCAAAAGCCTCAAACTGTATGATATATGAGTAATGACACGAAGAGTAGTTCTTCCTAATAGAGAAGTTCACACGCCTACTTACTTGATCACTACCCAAATCCTAGGCGAGAATTTAGGCCTTTTTGGATCGATATAGCCAAAAATTCGCACCTGTAAAAAATTTTTTTACCGCTTAGTCGCCTTAATCGAACCTTTCATTAATCCTTTCTACTTCACCAATAAAATCATTACCCATCTAGTAACCACAAATAAATAAGCCTACCTAGATGATGAGTATGAGAAATAGGATGAAGTCTTGCGAAAAATGAAGAGAAAAACCTTGTCACAAATCAAAATCGCCACTTACTTTAAGAAAAAAAAGAAAAATAGAAATATGTTTCCAAAAATCAAAAGAAATATCAAGGTTAGAATTTCCCCAAAGATCAAATCAAAAAGGGAATACAAAAGCTTGAAAAATCCAAGTATGGAAACCATGTTGGAAGCAAGGAAAGAAAAAAAGATTTCTCTAGTATAAATATCTCAAGACCTTATTCTCTCATACTTATCATTTTTTTTTGAACTTTCCATTCCATTTTCTTCTACACTACCACCTAAGCCCCATAACACCTAATAAAGACCTCTAGCTCAATTAGGAATAGGATAGTGTGATAATAAGTAGTAGTTGTGACTTCTCGACCTCGCCCTCCGACCGCCATTGAGTATGTGAGGAAACGTGTGCCCACCGCACAATCGAGATAGCAAAGCTTGAGTGGAAAAATAAGAGAGAAATTGTGTTTCGACACATACACCGTGAGAACCTACTTAAGGACGCTTATCCAAAGGATCCGAAAACGGCCCCGCCAGACATTTCATTATTAGATCAATCGCATGTATGCTCATACGTAGATGTTTCGATTATTGTATGTATATTAACTTGAATTTCGAAAGAATAAAATCCTTGTTTCCCTCGCTTTAGAGATGACTAGATACCTGAGATTAATTAAGGAAACAAGCCTTTGTTAATGAAGTCGTTGAGTATAAATGAAGTTTGTGAGTATCTTCTCTAGAAAACTCTCACGAGGTATAACTCGGCCCACTTAGGAATTCCTAGTGGTTCAAGGCTTTGTTGCATACGGTCAATGCAACCGCGACTCGCTAAATGAGATTTAGCTTAGGACAACACATTTTTGATCACTTATCGCTTTTATCGTCTCTTCTTTGCTTGAGGACAAGCAAAGTGCTGTTTGGGGTGGTGTGATAAGCACCCAAAACTGTAATATTAAACCCCGAGACATAACATTTTGGTCGATTATGTGTTTAATAATCATGTAATAACTATATTTTCGTGACTTTGCGTTTTCCGCAATTAAAATGAATATAGGATAAAACATGCATCAAAGTACGTGAATACGGAATATTTGGAGTTTCCCACTCGACCCCGCAAGTTCGGGTTTCCAAAAGAACGTAACCGCATTTTTAACGGGCCCACATATGAAGAAGCAAATTTCCGATGCTCAAATCGATAAATCTAGGTGCCGACGCTTGGCTGGTGAAGCCGCCAAGTACAAGAATACGAATATTTGGAATTCACACTCAATCCCCGCGGAAGCTCAACAAAGCCCCGACTAGAGCCGGTTCCCAAAAGAAACGTAACCGGTCGTAACGGGCCCACATATAAAGAAACAGAAACTTTCGATGCTCAAATCGATAAATCTAGGTGCCGACGTTGGCTAGTGAAGCCGCCAAGTACAAGAATACGGGAATATTGAATTCCCGCCAATCCCCGTAAAAGCCCAAACAAAGCCCGACTAGAGCCGGGTTTCCAAAAAACGACCACCGCGTAATCCGCCCACATATAAAGAGGCGGTGAAACTTCCGGTTCAAATCGATAAATCTAGGTGCCGACATTGGCTAGTGAAGCCGCCATATAGCAACCCGGCGGCGAACTCGCGCAAAAGACAAAAAGTCGTAAAACGCCAATTTTGGCCGCCATTAATCACACTATCGGGCCCGTAAGACATGATGAGTCAAAGATAGGCGGTGGCAAAGAATGGTTTCAAATTGATGCCACCTTGCAATGAGAGAAGACACGCACTGCTCAAGATGGAAATGAAATTAAGCAAAGGGACAAATATAAGGCAAACAAAACATAAACTTTAAATAAGTTTTGTTTCATAAACAAAACTTAGTCACGTGAAAACAAAAACCTCGACATTCAAAGTTTTGAATGTCTCAAATGGAGTAAACAAAGCCAAAAACCGAATTAAATGATCCTCCGGACATCCGCTTATATATATGAGGGGTTCGCCTTCATTATAAGGTCTTCAAAGATATTAATGCTTTAGCTACGCTTAGTTTTTCTTCAAGATTTACCTTCCGCCATTTTATTTCAAAGAGCCTTAATACGCTAGAAGTTATTTTACCCTTAATAAATGACCATTTCTTGTCTTGTTTAATTTCATCTCCCCGCATTTATTTACTTAATGTATACAAAGAAGTTTTATTATTCCTACTATGATGATGAAGCTAATCCCCCGTGGGGAGTGGTTATGCCGCCGTGGTGAAAAATCCGGATTGACTCGTTAATATTCTAGAATCACTACTTAGAATTAGGCATAGAATTAACATCCGTCCCAAAATGATCGAGATCGCATAAAGTTGGAGTCCGATGCTCCAGAACAGCCTTCGCCAAAATGTCTAAAATGTCTCGCTACTCTCCTCTGGTGTCGACAAAATTTCCTCTCCAATTCGTCCAACCTGATGTGAACTTGTGCCGAGCTGAAATAATATACCGTAGATGAGGTATTATCGAAACTCCTTATGCTAGTGAAATGCGACCTAGAGATGTGGGCATGCACTAGGGATCAATATTCGGCGTCGCTCCTAAACGAGACGAATTAGAGATGTAATGATTCAAGAATAAAACCTTGAAAAATGATTCTTGCATGAGCATGATTAACTCTCCCCTGTTTCTCTACTTTTGTTTACCTATATATAATCACCGTAGTAATTTATTTTATTTGCATTACCGCTATTTTAATTAAAACCAACTAAAAAGAAACCTAAAAATCCTACTCACTTAAAGTGTAACTCCTCCGTTGTGAACCTATCCGAGCCCTAAGGTTTGACGATCCCTTTACTCGACCTATCCCGCCAATCCCACGGAGTAAGGTAACTTGACTAAAACGCATTTAACTATAATGGACGTTGGACTTTGGACTTTGGACTTGGATGTGGACCTCGGACTTTGACCGTAGACCTCTGACTTAAGGAAATAAGTAATCGAAAACCAATAAACGTGTGTAAACATATGTTTTATCACCCGGTTACCTGAATGGTGCACTTACCAATATATGAAATTGTAAGGAAGTACACAAAACAACAAAATGAGCCGTTTATAGTCAAATACTCGAGACTTTAACAAATAATTGGATATATATATTTATATATACTCTGCAGTTTTCCATATATCAATAACCTAAAGAGTTGTGGGTCTTTCCATAAATAAATAATATGGAATGCACCCCCAAACAGAATCAAGCACCAAGATTTTCTATGACGCAACTTATTGAAATGAAAGCGAAGTCTGATAGATCTAGAACGTAACCGAGCATGCACCTTCTTCTTCATCTTTGAACGAAAGGGTGTCCAAGTGAATGATCGTGAGAAAATAGATGTTTGTGGAAGATATGTTAGATATGGATAAGTTTTAGAAGTAAGGAATGGAAAAAAGGAGAATGTGGGTTTAGCACAAAACTCATTCATGGTGCAGGTGGGAACTGTCTCAATTTTGAAAATGAAGGTGTCAAGTGCATTTCCCTTGGGAATTATTTCTGTATTAAGAGGATTTAGAAAATCATTAAACACAGAAGAAGCAAGATGGTCAAGCACAAACTCCGTGTTCCTTTGAAAAGGTGGGAGGTGGGGAAAATTGGTGATGGAAGATGAATGAATGTCAGCTAGAGCTCTCATGTCTAGATTATTAGAAGCCTTGAGATATGCAAGACATTCCTCGATAGGTGGTGATAAACGTAAAAGAATAATTTTACTAATGAATAAAGCGATGAAACTCTAAACGTAAGTAAAACTAAACGATAATTTACGTTACCTAATTTTATCAAAGATTCTAATCTCAATCCTATGAGATATAATGGAGTAGGAAGTTCGCTCCACTCCTAGTTCTTCCGATGTTAATGTTCTCTACGTATAAGTAATCTTAACTAAAAAGTCTAATGAGATTTTGCTATGGGCAACTAGACTACGATGCAACTACCCACAAGATGCAACTAGTCGGGTTATCAAAATAACTATGGGAATGCTAATGCTGATTTGATTATAAGGAGTTAGAGGGGATTGACTCCACCTTAACTCAACTTAATCCTATTAACGGCATTTAATCGTCAGAATCGAATTGAACTTCCTCACGAACAATTGGTTCTTCCTAATCCCTAATTACACATGGCATTCCTACCAATTCATAACTAGCATGTGAACGATTAAACCCATTCTCATGGTGAACTAATTGTTTCTAGAGTGGAAAGAAAAATTACGACGACTTCTACGATAATCTAATCAAGCTTTCATCAAGGCTTTCTCACCCCTCTAATGGAGGTTTAGCCGAGAGAATCATTACGCAATCATTTCGATTAAATTTAAACTAAACATGATATAAAGAATTGAAATTGACTAATCTAAATTAAACAATAATTAAAATCTAATTAATAACTAAGAATTGAATAACAAGTAATAAATAAAATCGATCTAACACAAATATAAATGACAAGAATCTAAATTAACAAACTAGCTATTTTATTAATCAATCTAATTAAGAATAAAGATTCTAGAGTTTAATCTAAAACAAGAATTGGATTTGAACTAAACTTAACATAAAGAATTAAATCTAGATCTAGAAGCTATTCTAATGGCTACTTTCTATTCTAAGCTACTTTTATTTTCTAACCTAACTCTCTACTAAAAAATCTACCATTAACAAAGAGCTAAGTTTTGGTTTTTATACTTTCAGATCCAAAAATCGTGCATGGGCTTGGAGCCATGTTTTGGGCCAGAGAATCAGGCCCAAAACCCAATTCTTTCAGTCCAAAAAGGCCTCTTCAGCTACAGTTAGCTTTAACAGACTTTTCATCCACTTTTACTCCTCTGATTGGATCAAGGCTTAGACCATTCGAAAGCTCTTTCCGAGCCGGTCGTTTTGACATAAGGTAGGCCCCATTCCGAGGTCTGAGTCCAAAGATATGGCCTTTGGAAGTTCTCACGACTTTGTGTCAAGCTTTGTTTTACAAGATCGACTTTTCAGCTTTTGGACCGGGCTTTAGAAAGGCTTTGTCTTCTTGAATCTTGGCCTTTAATCACGGAACTCCTTAGTAACCCACCTTTGCTCCTTTATTTCGCTAAAGTGGCACATTTCTACACAAATGGACTTTGAAACCTCGAAATGCATAAAACACGATCGTTGTTAACTCTTAATTATTACTCACATAATTGGTCTAATAGTATGATGCATTCACATGGTTAAAACTACAGTTTTGGGCTCTTATCAAACCACCCCCAAACAGCATTTTGCTTGTCCTCAAGCAAAGATGAGAAATTAGAATAAGTGACCAAAAAATGGAGTTCTATCTACTCGCGTTTATTGAGCGATTGCATTGATTATACGCAACAAGGCCTTAAACCACTAGAATTCCCTAATGGACGAAGTTATAGCCTCGTGAGAGTTTTCCAGTGAAGGTACTCACAAACTTCATCTATACTACAACGACTAAGAAATAAAACTATTGTCTCCATATTCATGCTCAAATTAACTATACCTCTCACTAGCAATGCATATAGAGTAATCAAATCGAAACCTAAGCTAATATATGCATAATAATCAATCATCTACAATAAACATATATACAATGAGTAATACTATGAAATGCCTAGCAGTCCGTTTCAAAACTCGAATAGCCGCCTTAAGTAGGTTCTCACAATAATAGTCAAGATACAACACTCGATTTTTCCACTCAAAGTTCCACATTACTCCAAAGTCAGTGGGCACACTTTTACCTTACAATCTCAATGACAACAAGGAAGCCGGAGTCGATCAAACACATCTGCCACTTACTATCACAGTAACATATTCCTAATTGAGCTAGAGGTCTTTATTAGGTATTGCGGGGATTAGGAGGTGGTTTAAGAAGGAAGGAAATGGATATTCAAAAAGGACAAGTCTGAGATAATAGAGTCTTCAGATTATGTAACTAGAGAAAACCTTGTTATTTACTTTTGCTTCTACACTTTGTTTCCATCCTTAGCCATTTTTTTTTTCTTTTTCTTTTCTTTGGCTTTTGACTCCCTTTTATTTTATTTTTGGAGTTTTTATTTTATTTCTATTTTTATTTTTCTTTTCTTTGGATGGAAACTTCTTTTCTTTATTTTCTGAAACCATTAACTAACTTTTGTTTACACAAGTTTTTCTCTTCTTCTTTCTTCCTCATTCTATTTTCAGACTTATCTAAATTGGGTAGGTTGAATTTTTTATTTTGTTTTGTTTTGTAACAGGGTAAAGGATTTGTGGTTTATGAAAGGCTAAAGAAAGGCTCAGAGGGGTGACTAGCGGAAAATAATTCATAGGTTTGAATTTCTGGCTATATCGATCCAAAGAGGGCCTAAATTCTCGCTTAGGATATGGCATAGTGATCAAGCAAGTGGACGGTGATTTCTCTATCCGGATTTTACTTCTCCTTGTGTCATTTCTCAAATGTTTCGCTTCATATAAGGCTTTAGGCTATATTCTCACAGGATTTGTAGAATAAGTACTCTAGCCTAGATTTCAGAAACTTACTGCTAACAATCATAGATACTCATGTAATATATTTATAGATAGATGCAAAGATTATTACCTACATATTAACCTAAGTTCCTAACAATTATTCTGATGCAAAAGCTACGTGAGACTTTTAGATTGTTAAGAGCATAGAGAAGGAAAACAATACCAATATTCCTAAGTGTATAACAAGAACTTATTTATTTATATTTTTGAAATTTTGAAATTTTAACTAGAAAACAAATGGATATTATACATATCTATATCCTAGCAGATGCCTTAATTACACGCGGTTTCTATGCCCCCAAACAAGAAGCATGCTTTGTCCTCACAAGATTGTAAATAAAGAGGGTAGGAAAAATACCATTGAAACGTGGAAATTCGTGAACATCTGCAAAACAAAGTTAGAACGCACTAATATAGGAAATAAAACCGACGCAACTCTATAATGAAGTTCTACCCATTATGGGGTTAACAAGAATGAAATTGCTTCGGGACATAAGCAGACACTAACTAGAATGAAAACTTACCTTAGCTCTCGTGATTACTCATTATCTTCCTCATCCTCTTCTTCCATAAAGAAGTGAGGTTCCTTTGAGTCTGCCATGCCATGATAATTTGCCGGGCTTCCCGCCATTTATCATCTATTATTGCTAACCTATTAAGGGCCACTTTGCGACGGGGTGTAGGGTGCAACCTGATGAGGTTGTATCCTCCACCCCTGCCAAGTCATTACACGGAAGGATCGAATAATACTATTGGTGGGTCGTCGTTAATCGACCGTAATCCAATCCGCGGAAACGTGTACAAAAATAGGAAAGAAACATAGCATAATACGGAAACTAGAACAGGCATAAGAAGGAACTTATGCCTCATGCTATGAGATCGAGCTAAACTAGACATCAAGGTTCGGGGAAGGTCATGACACATACGTCCCGTGTCTAAAGCAAGGAAAACGCTGCAAGTGGCATCATTCACAGAAGAAAAATGTCATTCCCCTAAAATGTTTAGCATGATACAAAACATAACAGTTCCTATATTCGTGGACAGGCTACCAAAAGCGACGTTATAGTCCCCTTGGTCCTCGATACGGAAAATGCCCGCCCCATACGACTCATGCAAAAACTCATAAGTGTAGACATACATATTATCTACCCAATAACACCATGGGTCTTCTATTTTAGCGGGCATAGCAAGTCCAAGAACAAATGCTAGCAAGAACCTGGTAATTTCCATTAGTTCATTATCAATGTTGATGGAGAACACTTGTTCTCCATCTGGTCTTTCAAAGAAAATGCAGTTATCGTAAAAATAAGATGCTAGTGTTGGAGAATAAAGTGCATCCGGTCTTACCATAAAGCTGCTCCCAACCAACGTGATGTGATCGCCACAAAACCAAGCACCATAAGTAGTGCTTTGGAACAAATCTTCGAAAGACTATTCCGTATCAATGTTGGAGATGTCATCTCAAAATTACGCCCGAATAGGTGCGAATGATCCGAAACTACCCAAGAAAACCGAATTTTTCAGTCCACGGAAGTTAGAGCCGAAAAGCGCTCCAAGAATTGGAAATCCAGTGTTTGAGCGGTCGCTTAAAAGCCTTACCTTGAAAAGGCCCGACAAAAAACTGAAAAAATTTGCAGAGCGAGTGCACTCCTCAGAGAAATGCGCGAGTTGCCGAAACTCGAAAAAATGAGACTAAACGCGGGATTCGTGGGAGTGAACGCGAAGTTATGGAGGTTAGGTGTATTGTGAGTTGTGAGTGTATAATGTATGAAGTTTATATAGGTTTTAAGTTGCTAAACCGGATCGGGAAGTTTCCAAAAGGTTTTTACGGCAGTTTCAGGAAATACCAAAATTTCCAAACCCGAAAACGGAAACAACTCATTTCTTGATTCTAAAACAAACCTAGTATCTTTTAGGTTGAATTTATGATAGAATCTACCTATTTAATCGATATTTCATCCTACCATAATACTTATTCATAGATATGCCTAAACGCCATATTTTCACCTTGACTCATAATAAATTCTAAGACGAGGGTCATATAAAAATAATGCTGGAATAGATAAAACCACCCCCAAACAATTTGGGAAGGTGGGATCAATATTAAACAACCACGCATAATGAAAATAACCACATTATATTAAAATTTTCATTCGAAGTACATTTCACTACAAAATTCAAATTACGGAAATAAAACTTACATGAAAATAAATGACAATAATGAAACTACAAATAAAAATAGAACATCAAACGATACTATCCCTAATCACTCCTGTACTGGTAGCGGAGGGCACACGCCCAGGAGATGGCTCCTGAGCTCCCGATGGGCCAGCACCATTCGTCCTTCGGCGACGACGCTCGTGCCTCGATGGTGTGTCCTCGGCGAGAGTCCCCGTGAGGTGGGAATCGTCGGCGAGCATGTCGGTCCGAATCGGGCGCCGAAGCTTCTAGCTCGCCCTCATCTGTTCCCCCCTCTCATCCTCTCCGGTAATGGATCTCGGTTATGATGGATAGTTGCCCGTCGAGTCCGGAGGTCTTCGCAGATGGTGTTGAGCTTAACGCGATGCCACGCATGAATTACGGCCATGCGTTAAGCGCCCGACCAAAGACCTCTCCGGGGCATCCGCGATCAAAACAAGTCAAATCCTCCTCATCCTCCGGGCATTCTCATTTCCCCATCCTCCTCGGCATTCTCGTTTCCCCATCCTCTTCGCTTCTTCTATCCTCACCAACCCTCCAAACTCGTTGGACACACTCCTTATAGATGCGTGGGTTTTTGGTGTAGGTGATGTATGTCCTATCGACGCTCGAAGCCGCTCTCAACTTCAAAGATGATCTTGGTTATCAACACAGGGAGAGGTGCAAATGACTTCCCTACCCCCTAATCATGCTAAGCAAAACTCCAAGATGCAGAACTCGTTACTTTTGCTCCTGGAGTATCCATAAGATGTGGAGGCAATTCAGGCCGATGTCGCTGACCTTCTCCTTCCCCAGGACGTTCCGACCAATCCACTGAGCTGCAGCCAGCTGGTTGGTCCTAAGGGATGCCTGGCGAACACAGTGCGATCTCGCATTGTAGTTCCTTCAGAATCGCCACGCGCTCATCAATGGCTCTACCCCATTATATTGGGACTCCTGTAACGTGACATCTAGATGGATTCTAGGCGGAATGCCTAGAATCTCATCCAACAACCCAGTATTCACTTCCTTCCTCCTCTTCGCCACCAAAACAAAAATCCTAGTCCCTTCCAACTCCCTCGTATTGTAGAATCGCCGGACTAAGTTTTCGGGTAATAGGCTTCAGTCGAAAGTACCACAAGCTATTCTAGTCTCGATCGATCATTTCATCACCGTGAAAACGGTCTGCGGTGGTCGTCCCGTAAAAGCTTGCTCTCGCAAAATTCGTTGTTGAGCCATTGGAAGTTTGAATACGGTTTGAGGTTTGTAGAAGGTAAGGGAAAGCAATGAGGGACACCTCACTAAAAAGGAACGATGGTGGTGGTGGTGTGGTGGCAGCAGCACAAAAATTTTTATTTTATTTTGATTTTTTGGTGTTTTTTGTTGATTTAAATTGGTGGAGGTTGTGGGCGGTGCGGTTGGAGTCGATTTGGGTTGGGTCTTGGATTGTGAGCGTGGGTAATTGGGTTTTGTTTTTTTTTATTTTTTTTTTTAGGTTTTGGAAGCTTTGTTAATGGCGTTAATGGCGGTTTGGAGAATATGAACGCGACTGTTGAAGGTAAGGGCGCGGGTTGGGCCCAAGCCCAATTCGAAATTTGTGAATTTTTCGATTTTTTCGCGAAACTTCAAATCAAAATTGCTGCTTCGTTACCGGTCCGATTTTTGCGAATGAGATATGAAAATGATCAGGAGAGAATTTCCAATCCAATGATCCATAAAACACTCTATTCCGACCGTGGATGACATATAAGATAATGGAAAATGCCTCGAAGTCGCGGCATGACGACGTTATCGCTTAACGATCAACTCTAAATTCATAGATTATGTCAACCCGAATCGAACACAATTAAACGGCCTAAGCAATTCTAATGGGACATAAAACATTTTAGGATCGGAAACACAATATACCCACCCAAAACAAATTTTTACAACGGCTTAGAAAATTTGTTTTAGCAATGGGTCTTTTAAAGTCGATTCCCGACTTCCTAGTTTACTATGTTTATTATTTAATATTTTTTTACTTTTATAAGGAAAAACAATGAGCAAGAAAGACATAATTCACCCCCGTAGAGAAACATGACTCAAAAAAATCCGAAAAAAATATGCAAGAGTGGAAAACGGAATTATGTTAAACGGGGACTTAGGATCCGTACTTACAGCCCACACACACTCCGTAGGGATGGCCCGTTACCTTAATGGTGCACTCACCAATATATGAAAATGAAAGGAAATGCACCAAACACAAAAGTTGAGTCGTTTATAGTCGATACTCGAGATCAGATCTAAACATATGTATGAACATGCAGTTTATCATATATCAACAACCAAATAGTTGTGGATTATTCCATAAATAAATATCACGTAAAAAACATATCCAAACACAATCAAGCACCATGATTTCCAATGACGCAACCTAGTGAAATGAAAGCGAAGTCGGATCACCCTATTACGTAACCTAGCATGCACCTTCTTTTTCATTTTTTGAATGAGTGGGTGTTCTAGTAAATAAGTGTGGAAAAGTGAATGGTTGTGGAGAATATGGTGGATATGGATAAGTTGTAGAAGGATAGCATGTAAAAAATAAGGATGTGGGTTTAGCACAAAACTCATTCATGGTGTAGGTAGGGACTGTCTCAAGTCTGAAAATGAAGGTGTCAAACGCTTTTGTCTTCTGAAGTATTCATTTACTAGGTGGATTTAAAAACTTATGAAGCACAGAAGAAACAAAAGGATCGAGTGCAAACTCGAGATTCCTTTGAAAGGGTGGAAGGAGGGAAGTCGAGGTGGATGTTGTGGAAAGTAGTTCTTGATAGGGTGAATTATCACCTGCTCTAAGAAACTCATCGAATTGCTCATCTAGATTGGTCATATCCTCGTTACTATGATAGTCCTCTACATCTTTGAGAAAGTCATCTATCTCATCCTCATCCGTAATATGTGTATCAACTAGTGTAGGGATGGAAATGTTGGAGTCTGAACTTCCAAAAGAAAGAAATTTGGGCATATGATTATCAGGGAACGTGTTGTTGAAATAATCTCTAGCAAAGCTCTCGATCATGCTAACCTCTCCATCCATAGACGAATCGAGTAACTGTGTCTTTGTTTTAAAAACATTGACTTCAACATCAAGATGGCCAAAAGACATGGACATTAAACCATCGCGGCAATTAATGAGCGATTGGCGGTTAATGGAAAAGGATGCCCTAAGATGATCGGACAGAGTCGTAATCCACTTCCTCGTGGTCGAGGATGACAAAATCAGCCGGATAGTAAAAATCCTGAACTTTTACGAGAACATTTTCGACGACTCCTTTAGGATACTTAATAGACTGATCAGCTAATTGCAACATCATTTTAGTGGGTTGCATCTCGTCTAGACCTATTTGTCTATACAAATAAAACGGGAGTAAGTTAACACTAGCCCCTAAGTCTAATAACGCGGTCGTCGTATAAGAATCTCCTAAGGTGCATTGTACAGTAGGACGACCAGGGTCCTTGTACTTAACAATTCCATTATGTTCAGATAGAGTTGGGAATTGTTCTATTAAAAAGGCGTCATTTGGTATATTGGTCTTACGCCTAGTAGTACATAATTCATTAAGAAACTTAGCATGGTGTGGTAGCTTTTTAATAGCTTCGAGGAAAGGAAGGTTTATAGTTAGATTCTTGAAAACGTCCCTAATCTCCTCATAATTAGTATCCCTAGTTAACACGGCTAATTTTTGTGGAAACGGTGGTTTCTGTTTATATTTAGCGATGGTATCACCCGGATGTTTAACCGCGGGCTTTCTGTTTCTTAGGTTGTGTTGTAACCGGGTACCTCTACAAAGGGTAGGCTCTTGGTTTCTATTTCAAGATCTAGTAAAATAGCAGGTGTAGGGGCTCTTGGTGGGGTAACTATAGGCATAGTTACTTTGTTATCAACCACTCTGCCGTAATCGGAGAGTGGTGATGGCCTTTAGCTCACCTACATTTTCATATTCATTACTAGTATTATCGGTTACCTCAAAGGCTGTATTTGTTGTTTTAGGATTAGGTATTTCGTGACTTGGAAACACACCTTTGGGTTGGGCTTTATCTTGAGCCAACTGTTGGGTTAAATTATTAACGAATTGTAGAAGCCGTTGGTTAGATTGAGCCATGGTTTGAAAAGTTTTTGGCTCACTTGTATGAAAGTGTCAAGACGATCCAACCATTGTGGGTGTAGTAGTCACGGGTGGTGTGGATCGAACTATTTCGCGAATTATTTATGGGTGGATTTTGATAGTTATTATTTATCTAACGATACCTCTATTAGCATTATAATTATTATAAATACCTTGACTTTGTGCTTGACCTTGTCGAGGTTGCATTTGGTTGTTATAATTATTAAAATTACCCCGACCCCGCCCTTGTCGTGGTGGAGCTTGGTTAAAACTTTGTGTTGGCCTAACATATTGATTATTGTACCTCGGAGGTGTGACGGTTGGTTATTTCTCCAACCGATGTTGGGATTTTGTCTCCAAGGGGCGTTAGGTTCATTATTAATGGAACAAGCCCGCTCATAGGCAATAGGACGTTGGGAGTCGGATGCTCAAGGCTCCAAATGAAACTACATGGATTTGAATTTACGCTCATGACGGGATAGGCTTTTGTTGAACAAAATGGCCTCTACCTTTTTAGTGAGTGATTCGATTAGAGTTTTAAGCTAGGGTCGTGTTTAATTTCAAACATACCGGGCCTTAATCAGATTAGAAGAACTAGCGGAGCGGTGGATATCATCACTACCCCAGTTGTTATTTTTCGCTTTAGTTTGATCATCTAAAAATTTATAAGCCTCCGAGGCTCCTTTGCTTAAGAAACTACCCCATTCATTATGTCTAGGACTTCTTTATGGTGGTGTAGAACTTTGAAAAGGCAATTTAACTAACGTGTCTTTCGCTAAATTATGATGTGGACACTCTATAAGGAGATCGGTGAAACGATTCCAAGCCTCCAAAATGTTTCATGAGGATTTTGTCGAAAAGAAATGAATCTTGGAAAGCATCTCATCCGTCTTTAGGGGTGGGTAAAATGTTCCATAAACAAATGAACAAGTTTAGCCCACGAGTCCACGAAATTAGGCGTTTGGGCAGTTAACTAAGACGCCGCTTTATCGGGCTAAGGTGAAAGGGAATACCCCGAAGTTTAATTTGTTCCGCACCAACCGTAGGATGGTGGAATGTTGTTAGGACTTGTTCAATCCTACGCGTGTGATAAGGTTTTTCATGGTCTAATCCATGAAAAACGGGTAACAAATTAAAATATTTGGGGATTCGAAATCCCCATCGGGTCTGCTAGAACGATGCAAGATTTGGGGCTATCGCCAAGGCTTTGTAGAAGTCGAGAGAGGAGTCTCTCTTTCTTCACCATTATATCGGTGGTGTATGTGGAATAGTAGCTAGAGGTGTAATGGGTGGTATACTAGATAGACGTATTTGTCGACGTTGTGTAATTACGTTAGTTGTTTTTCTTCACCGCACCTTAATCTCATGCAAGACTAAGTCGAACTTAACTAAACATGCAACACTCCAAACAATTCGATATACTAGTAGAAACCTCTAACCGAGATCACGAGGTGTGGAAGAAAGGAATACCTGATTGCGTCCTTGCTTCGCTTATAAATAGCGTCTTGTTCACGCGTGTTCAGTGTATATAACAAGTTAGAACACTGAAAAACTTGAAAATTGAAAGTTCGAGTCAAAACTGTTGAATTCCAGAAAAATTAGCAAAGGGCGCGGGTGCGCTCTCATAGGGCGCGGTCGCGCTCCGTGTAATTTTCAAATTACAGTGTTTTTAGGGCGGGTCGTGCTCCACATGGGTACAGGTCGTGCTCGTGTTCCAGGCTATAGGGCGCAGGTGCGCTCCTTATAGGCGCGGTCGCGCTCAGTGTATTTTTAACCGGAACTTTTCAACGATGAAACTCTAAACGTAAGTAAAACTAAACGATAATTTACGTGCCTAATTTTATCAAAGATTCTACTCTCAATCCTATGAGATATAATGGAGTAGGAAGTTCGTTGCACTCCTAGTTCTTCCGCATGTTAATGTTCTCTACGTATAAGTAATCTTAACTAAAAAGTCTAATGAGAGATTTACGAAGTGACAACTAGACTACGATGCAACTACCCACAAGATGCAACTAGTCGGTTATCAAAATAACTATGGGAATGCTATGTTGATTCGATTATAAGGAGTTAGAGGGGGATTGATTCCACCTTAACTCAACTTAATCCTATTAACGACAAATCGTCGTAATCAGAATTGAACTGCTTCGCAGAACAATTAGTTCTTCCTAATCCCTAATTACACATGGCATTCCTACCAATTCATAACTAGCATGTGAACGATTAAACCCATTCTCATGGTGAACTAATCGTTTCTAGAGTGGAAAGGAAATTATGACAACTCTACGATAATCGGAATCAAGCTTTCATCAAGGCTTCTCAACCCCCTCTAATGGAGGTTTAGCCGAGAATCATTACGCAATCATTTCCAATTAAATTTAAACTAAACATGATATAAAGAATTGAAATTTACTAATCTAAATTAAACAATAATTAAAATCTAATTAATAACTAAGAATTGAATAACAAGTAATAAATGAAATCAGATCTAACACAAATGTAAATGACAAGAATCGAAATTAACAAACTAGCTATTTTATTAATCAATCTAATTAAGAATAAAGATTCTAGAGTTTAATCTAAAACAAGAATTGGATTTGAACTAAACTTAACATAAAGAATTAAATCTAGATCTAGAAGATATTCTAATGGCTACTTTCTATTCTAAGCTACTTTTATTTTCTAACCTAACTCTCTACTAAAAAATCTACCATTAACAAAGAGCTAAGCTTTGGTTTTTATACTTTCAGATCCAAAAATCGTGCATGGGCTTGGAGCCATGTTTTGGGCCATAGAATCAGGCCCAAAACCCAATTCTTTCAGTCCAAAAAGGCCTCTTCAGCTGCAGTTGGCTTCAACAGACTTTTCGTCCACTTCTGATCCTCTAATTGGATCAAGGCTTGGACCATTGGAAAGCTCTTTCCGAGCCGGTCGTTTTGACATAAGGTAGGCCCCATTCCGAGGTCTGAGTCCAAAGATATGGCCTTCGGAAGTTTTGCTTACTTTGTGTCTTTGTTTACGCCTGGCCGACTTTTCAGCTTTTGACCGGGCTTTAGAAAGGCTTTGTCTTCTTGAATCTTGGCCTTTAATCACGGAACTCCTTAGTAACTGACCTTTGCTCCTTTATTTCGCTAAAGTGGCACATTTCTGCACATAATGGACTTTGAAACCTGAAATGCATAAAAACACGTGATCAGTGTTAACTCTTAATTATTACTCACATAATTGGTCTAATAGTATGACTGTTACAGGGTTAAAACTACAGTTTTGGGCTTTTATCAGGTGGGTCAAAAGAATCACTGGGATATAGGGTGAAAAATTCATCTTCCCTCATAGTGTCAAGGGATGAAGGAATGTTGGCAGGGTGGGACTCGCGAGGTGGCAAGGAAGAGTTGCAAAATAGACGAAAGAAATCTTCCTCGACTTCCAGGGAGTTCTCGTCGAAGTTGGAACTTCCAAAGGAAAGAAATTTGTGCATCTGATCATCTGGAAACGTGGTTTTGAAATAATCATGAGCTAAGCTCTCGATCATGCTAACCTTTCCATCGATATTCGTGTTAAGAAACTATTTCCTCATTTTAAAAACATTGACCTCAACAGAAAGATGGCCAAAGGACAAGGACATCGAACCATCGCAGTAGTTTATAAGCGCGTTGGCAGTTGCCAAGAAAGGATGCCCTAAAATAATCGGAATAGAGTCATTAGCGACTTCTATATCGAGGATAACAAAATTTGCAGGATAGTAGAAATCCTGAACCTTAACCATCACGTTTTCCACTACACCCTTAGGAAACTTGATAGACCTATCAGCTAATTCCAACATCATTGTTGTAGGTTGCATCTCCTGTAGACCTATTTGTCTATAAAAATAATAGGGGATTAAGTTAACACTAGCCCCCAGGTCTAATAAAGCAATGGTCATGTGAGTATCCCATAAGGTGTATTGTATAGTAGGACGACCAGGGTCCTTGTACTTAACGATTCCATTGTGTTCCGTTAAAGTTGCAAACTGTTCAGTTAAAAAGGCGTCTTTAGGAATCTTTGTCTTACACCTAGTAGTGCACAACTCTTTGAGAAACTTAGCATGGTGAGGTAACTTTTTAATTGCTTCAAGAAAAGGTAAGTTTATCGTTAGATTTTTAAAAACTTCCCTAATCTCGTCAAAATTTGTATCCTTGTTTAACATAGCTAATCTCTGAGGAAATAGTGGTTTCTCTCTATATTTAGCATATGGATCAACAGGATGTTTAACTTTGGTTTTCTGCTTCTTAGGTTGTGGTTTAACTGGTACCTCTATAGGGGTATGATCTTCAGTTATCATTTTAGTATCTAGTTCGATATCCGGTGTAGGGACTACAGGTGGGGTAACTATAGGCATAGTTATGGCGTTATCAATCACTCTGCCAGAACGGAGAGTGGTGATGGCATTTAGCTCACCTACGTTTGCATTTTCAGTACTAATATTACCGTTTACCTCAAAGGCTGTGTTTGTTGTTTTAAGATTTGGTATTGCTTGACCTGGAAACACACCTTTTGTTTGTACCTTCTCTTGTGCTATCTGTTGTAAGGAAAGTTTGATAGCTTGTAAAATCTATTGTTGGGTTTGCATAAAGGCGTCAAAATGATCCGGTTGTGGAGGAGTGTTAGCTATAGGTTGTGTGACAGGAACTATGTCACGTTGATTATTAATGGGTGGATTTTGATAATTATTATTTACCGGAACGATATCTCTATTAGCATTATAATTATTATTGTTATAATTATTATAATTTCCTTATCCTTGTCCTTGCCTCGGTTGAGCGTGGTTGTAATTGTTTGTTGGCCTAACATTTTGGTTGTTAAACCTTGGAGGTTGTTAATTATTTCGCCAACCAAAGTTGGGGTTTTGTCGCCAAGCTGCGTTAGGTTCGCTATTAATGGAACAAACATTATCTTGTTGTGATTAATGTTGTTCATAGGCGAGAGGACAATAAGAGTCGTGATGCTTTGGACTCAAACAGAAATTACATGGATTTGTGTTGACATTCATGACGAAAATAGGCTTTTGTTGAACAGAAATAGCCTCTACCTTTTTAGTGAGAGATTCAATTAAATTTTTAAGTTCAGGATCGGGTTTCATCTCGAACATCCCGACGGCCTTAACTGTTGTAGAAGAACTAGCGGAACGGAAGATATCGTCACTACCCCCCCCCCCCTAGTTATTATTACGCTTTGTTTGATCTTCTAAAAATTTATAAGCTTTTGAGGCTCCCTTACTGAGGAAACTACCCCCATTCATTATGTCAAGCACCTTTTTGTGGTGGTGTAATAGTCCCTTGAAAAAGGCACGAACTAACGTGTCTTTCGCGAGATTATGGTGTGGGCACTCTATAAGAAGATCGGTGAAACGATTCCAAGCCTCTGAAAATGATTCATGAGGATTCTGTTGAAAGAAATGAATCTTGGAAAGCATTTCATCGGTCTTCAGTGGTGGGTTAAAATGTTCCATAAATAGTTGAACAAGTTTGGCCCACGAGTCCACAAAATTAGGCGCTTGGGCAGTTAACCAAGACGCCACCTTATCGGCTAAAGTGAAAGGAAACACCCTCAGTTTAATTTGTTCAGCACCAACCGTAGGATAGTGGAATGTAGTAAGGACTTGGTCAATCCTACGCATGTGCGGATAAGGCTTTTCATGGTCTAACCCATGAAAAACGGGTAACAAATTAAATATATTTGGGGGGATTCGAAAATCCCCCACTAGGTCTGATAGAACGATACAAGATTTTGGGCTATCGTTCAAGGCTTTGTAAAAGTCAGAGAGAGGAGACTCTCTTTCTTCAGCCATTATTTCAGGTGTGGTGTGTGGTATATTAGTTAGAGGTGTAGTGAGTGGTATACTAGAAAGGCGTGTTTGTTGACATTGTCGGTTGATTATGTTAGGCGTTTTTCTTCGGTCTGACCTTAATTTTAGGTAAGGCTAAGACCAATCTTAACTAAACACGACAACACTCCAAACAATCCTGATATGGTAGTATGAACCTCTAACAGGAGATGCGAGGTGTGGAAGAAAGAAATACCTGAATGCCTCCTTACTTCGCTTATGAATAGCGTCTTGTATACGCGTGCTCAGTGTGTATAACGAGTTAGAAACACTGAATAACTTAAAGTAATGGAAGTTTGAACTAACCTGTGAAAATCGGGTGGTTCAGAGTAGAGGGTGCAGGTCGCGCTTAGAATCAGCCTAGGTAAGGCGCGGGTAGCGCTGATGTCCAACTCGAGCTCCAGGCGCTCACTACACCATAACAACTTTTTTTGTGACAAGGGCTTTTTTCGTTTTGTGACGCCATTATGGCGTCACTGTGTGGGTTTTGCCATCACAATTAATCAAATATTTCATTTAATTTTTTTAAGAAATATTTAGAAAATATACTGACGGCAAGGTGGCGTCAAAGAATTTAATTTCGAACGCACGTGTTGGGCATGTGCGACAGGACGAGGCGACAACATGAAACTATGTCCAAATACTTGGATTTCTTCTCGACCTCAACTTAAGAACACCAAATGAGAAACCCTTCTTCTCCTCCTTTCTCGATCTATTCGAATTACACCTGTTTATGTTTTTCCCAAAATTACACCTACCGTGGATAAAGGGGTCTCAAAACCACTCAATCGAAAAACAAAAAAGTAAAACTAAAAATAGGGCAAAAAAATATAGCGCTAAATCTCCCTCTTTTCAATTGTCATTGGGGCTTCTTCTCTACGTCTCTCCTGGATACAGTTGCAAGGCTCACTTCCAAAAAATCGTCCTGCTCACTACGTGTTCAATTCATCTGGTAAGAATTCTTCATTTTTAGTTAGAAATTTTTTATGGGTTTCTTTTTATTGTGATTTCAAAATTTTGAAATTAAATGGGCTGTTTTTATTTAGTGTACAAAAATACAAACAAATTTCAACTCTTTATTTGTGCTTAAATTGCTTGATAGGTGGTGTGGAGTAATTGGTCAATTTCATCCCAAGAAACTAATATCATCAATCAAAGCAGAACTGTTTGGTGGTGCAGAGTTGGAACTACCGGCATTTCGGGATGTGGCAAAGCATTTCGTTGATAAGTCATTATTTGCACTTGGCTTATGCACCCAACTTTCCATAGGTCCTGCATCATCATTACTTCTAAGCACAAAACAACATGGGAAGAGAAAGGGACGTTGCTCCAAGGCAAAGTTTTCTAGATATCACTGATAATGGTATGCATATTTGGTTATTCTCTAATATTCTTTTATTTCCTTGTAATGTTGGGAGGAATGTTTTATATACTTTTGTTGAATAGGACATTCTAGGAACATATTCAGTTTAGGCAGCAGACCTTGTGTCAAATTCAAGTACAGGAAGCACCATTAGCTTATTTTAAGTTTTTATTGCAAGGTACATAACTCATATGTCTTGATTCTCGCCCAGTCTTTGTGTCATACCCCTTTAAGGCCTTGGCATGAGGTTAATGCTGCTCTAGTGAGCAATTTGTGTTTGTGGCTTTTAGCTGTCTGCTTAAAACTATAGCACCAGTACTAGTCGTGATTAATGATCTAGAAGTGCATTCAATTGAAAAAATGCTGGAAGATGCTACAGATTTGATGGAGAAAGGGACGATAACTATAAAAGCTTGTGATTAATTTTAGGTTTTCGTCGTATTTGCATTTTCATTTGAGGGTAAAGTGTATAATTCTTTGTTTTTCATTCTTGGGCTTTCATTTATTGGTTATGTAACCTCAATTATAGGTATGCTTGTTAGTGTATTTTGGTCTGAATTGAATTGGTGTTGGATCTATGCTTGTATTGGGTATTCAATATACCTAGGATATTGCTAGTCATAGAGGTTGGGGTTTTCCCTTCCATCATTTTCTTTTTCCCTAGAAAATCTAGTGGGGTGGTTGGTTTAATATCATTTTGCCTATAGTTGAAGACTTAATTGACTATTGAATGTCATATAACTATATAAGTGTGCTCTGAGTAAGAGGTTTGCATAATTGTGATATTGTTACAAAGTTTCTATCCTTTAAGGTTTGTTAAATGGATTTCTCTAATCTAAGAGGTTTGGAGTTTTTTCTGTCTTTAAGCTTTGTAGTCAAGTCAATGTTTGTTTTTTCTATCTTGTAATTTGATTATAACATAAACATCTGAGTATAGGCAGTTATACATTTTTTCTTGTCTTTCAATTCCTAGTTTGGTTTATTTTGTGTTTTCACACATTCATTTGTATCACGTCTATGTGATCCACAAAATTAAAAGTGTTGATCTGTATTTCAGGAATGAAAATGACGACGATTGCACATAACTTTGTAAATGGAAGAAAAACGGTCTAGCCATGTAAAGCAATCTAATCTTACTATATAACAAGCAGAAGGAAAGAAATGGTATAGCACTATAAGTTTCGTTTCGCATTTTCAAATCTTATCAATTTCTTACATTTTCAGGCTTGCTCATAGAGTATCTAAGCTGATGAGTTATGTACACCATAGTCTTTAACCTTGATTTTCTGATCTCTGGTAGGTTGTTAGTTTAAGAGACCCATACAACATTGTTGAGGCTGTTTTTAAAGCTTTAAATACGGTATCTATCTAATTATCTATAATGTTTTTTTTTTAATATCCTTCCCTACTGGTTATTTCTACTTCTCTTGTATAGTTTCTTATGCCACCTTTCCGATTAGATCATCTATAAGAAATTCTTCATACAAATCTATAAATTTGTTTCTAAAGTCTTGAAGAGAGACTTGGTTTATCATGGTGTTATATTGTAGTGTCGTATACATTATACTATTCTAGATACCTATATTCGTAGTGCATTGTAATGGTCTTGAAGTCAATTTTCAACTGATTCCATTTATCCCGTTCCATGTTTAGTTTTCAGGCCTAGGCACATTTGGCACCACAGGTGACTATTTCGGAAAGACTTGTCTAACAACAGTATGTCACGATGTTTTTAATGCATTGTTTTTAAAGTTGAGTTTCATTCTTGTACTTTGGGAAAAAAAATCACCATGCTTTGTTTTTTGGCTAGTATAGTATATATGGTGTAATGGATCAAGCATTGAAAATCCAATACAAACCTGATGATGTGATTCAAGAATTGAAGGGACAGCTAAAGCTTAGAGAATGGAATACACTACGGTGTATGTTCGTTTTTATTAACTTTTGCTTGTCAATATTTTTTCCCCCACATATAAGATGTCTTACTGATTTGGGGTTCTTAAAGTGGCTTGAGAATCGACAAGCTAGATATTGTTACGGGTTTTATCCCTTTTGTTTTGCTTACTTTTTCTTTAGTCAGCATTTCTTAGTTAATTGAAGATGAGTAAAACCAAGTTGAGTTTCAAATGCAGAAAACTTTCAGACTTATTACACTTGGAGCAAGCTAGGTTTGGACATTGATTGTGCTCTCCGGTGCTTGGCTTCAGGTACACATTTATTCAAACACCATGCCTGCTATTTATTCCTTTATTTTTCCTCTTTCTAATTGTTGTTGGTGCATTACTTAGAGCATTTCCCATAGGAACATCTTATGTACTGGTTTCTTTCATGGTTCTTGGAGGACATACTTTATTGAATGACCATACTTGATTATGTGTTAAGAATTTTTATGTTGTACTTCTTTAAAAGCAAGGAATATTTTTGGGATGACCTCATGACCATTGGATATTCTGGGTTAGACAATTTGTTGCTGCACTTGCTTACCATCAATTCATCTAGATAGATATAGCTGAAAGTTCAACTGTAAACCAACCATCCTGTGGGACTTGTATGCTTTTTGGTAGTTCTTTTAATTATTTTTTGTCCTGAAATTTTGGTTTGACTGTTTGAGGAATGGATGACTTGGGAGTGAGTTCCATTTTGGGTTCATCAGGAAGTAATATCATTTGACATATTGTAGTGAGTTAGAAAAGTGAAAGTGACGTTTGCATGGACTTTGGATTTAGTACTTGGTGTTTTATTGGAATACCTTTTAATTAATTAATTTTTTATTTATTTTTTGCAACCTTCTAATAATTGACTTTTTAATCCGTAATAAGAGTTTTAATTTAATCTTCTTGTCAGGGGTGTGGCAGTTGAGGATCCAAGAGCTAAACATGTTGTAGAGTTGACAATTGATGATTACCCATTCGCCTCTTTAAGGAGGAGTGTAGTCATCATGTTGCTTATTTGTGTTATGCAGATGGTTCGACTGCTAGATATATTGGCGGAATATTTGTCATTGAGAGGGTTCCAGTTTCAGAGGTTGGATGGCAGTACTAGGGCTGATCTTCATCATCAGGCTATGGAGCACTTTAATGCCCCTGGAAGTTTTTAATACTTCTATATATGTTAATACTAGGATAACCCCTTTTTTAATTGGAGTTTTTAATACTTCTATGTATGTTATATATTGTTTTTCCATGGAGTCTTTAATATTAGCAACTTGGTTTGCCTTTTGTGATGACACTTATCTATGATTTCTATCAGGCAATGAGTAGAGCTCATAGAATTGGGCAGCAAGAAGTTGTTAACATTTATCGGTTCGTAACTAGCAAAAGTGTAGAAGAAGATATCTTAGAGCTGCTAAAAAAAATGGTAAAGTTTAAATCATATACCATGTCTCATGAACTTCTACACGTTCAAACATACATGTAAAAATTATATATTTTTTGACTGTTAAGAATTTCATCATATATTAGATGACTGTAGTGCTATGTTGAAAGTTGAAACATACAAGCACATACTCATATTTATTTTCTTGTATTTGTACACACTAGATTTATGGAACTAATAATATATTTGACTTTCCTGCTATCTTAGGTCCTTGACCATTTGGTCATTCAGAAACTAAATGCAGAAGGGAGACTTGAAAAGAAGGAAACCAAAAAGGGAAACTCTCTCGTTTGATAAGGTAAAAGAGTTTGAAAAGGACAATATACAATTTATCGTGGTACATGTCCTTTTTAGTTGGGGTGGACCCAAATTAGATTGACATTTTACCTTGTTTATTATCGTGCTTCATCAAATTTTAATTATCTTTTTTGTCTTCCGGTGATACTATTGGCATATTATTTGGGCACCATGGCGTACATTGTTCGATTGACTTTTACGTTCTTGTCATTACAGAATGAGCTGTCAGCCATTTTACGGTTTGGAGCTAAGGAACTGTTCAGGGAGGAAAAAAAATGAAGAAAAAAGCAAAAAGAGACTCTTAAATATGGATATCGATGAAATTCTTGAACGAGCAGAGAAGGTTGAATCTAAGGGTGCTGAAGAG
Organism: Coptis chinensis; assembly: GCF_015680905.1. Taxonomy (NCBI): domain Eukaryota; kingdom Viridiplantae; phylum Streptophyta; class Magnoliopsida; order Ranunculales; family Ranunculaceae; genus Coptis; species Coptis chinensis. The sequence goes on from NC_141459.1 coordinate 51,071,451, forward strand.
GAACAAGGAAATGAACTATTAAGTGCTTTCAAGGTAAAATTGTCATACATATCACATAGGATGTCATACATATCACATAGGATACAGTCTTTTAGAAGTACAATTCGCTAGTCCATTTGTTTGGTTTCCAACTAAAAATATCCTTAAACTAATTTTGAGGACCAGTAAGTTTTCCCCTCTTTACATCTCTTGTTTTCATTACAGGTTGCCAATTTTTGTGGTGCTGAAGATGATGGAACTTTCTGGAGTTGTTGGATTCAACCTGATGTGGTTGCTCAAGCTGATGTATGTGCTTGGTCCCTCGACCAGCTTTGTATATATAGGATCCTTTTCTATTCCTTTCCTCAAGACTCTTCTGGCTTGTTCTTTAAGTGCTTGAGATTTACTTCAGAGAACGCTTTAGCCCCTCATGCTGCAAGGAATAAGAACTATATGGAGGATGCTCAACCTGAAAACAGTAGCAAGAGGAAAACTAGGGGTCTTGATCCTCATGAAAGAGTCCAGAAGTGCCGTAAAGCATATCATCTGGTCAATTTGACACCAATGATTGAGGGTGCACCAGCTCAAGTTAGGGGATGGTCTTATGGAAATTTATCGAAGAAAGATGCTGCTCTCTTTGCCCGTGGTAAATTCTTATTGTTTGCAATCCTTCTGTTCCTTTAGTCGTAGGTGTACTTTGCTCATATTTGTTTTCTTTCTCTCGATGTTGAATTCTTTCTCGAGAAAAGCAACTATCATACAATTATTTCGGTAATTGGTTTATCTTAATTTAATTGCTGACAACTCTCTTTAGCAAAAAAAATTGAACTTAGCAAAAATAGGCTGAAGGGTGGAATATGGAAAGAAACTCAATAAACCAGAAAATAAAAAACTTGTAATATGTCGTAGTTAATTAGTTATTAACGGTCTTCAGTATTTAGCATGCTCTCTTGCTAGTTCAATTTGATATAGAAAACTGAGTCTGTTGACGTGTTCTCACTTCACTCATTGATTGTTACTCGTTTTTAAGTTGGCACAATATAGCCTGATTCTTGTGCTACTTGTAGCTAAATATGATGTTTTATTGTCTGCATTGTCTGTGGGATTGGCCAAGTGACCTCCAATTTTATTTTTGAATTTACTGCACATTTATTGTAAGTGTAGGAACATGTATAATGTAGGCATTGTTAATATTATTGTTGAGTGAAATTTATGATTTGGGACTACGCATGTAGCGGGTTTACATTTTAAGGTAGTGTATATATCTTTCGTTACATTTTAAAGTAGAAGTCTATCTAAACTCTTTTGTTAAATGAAACAGGTAATGCATGTGGCATTTGTTTGTTGCCGGCCTTGAAGGATGGAGGTGGTCGATATTGCCACTTGGACACTTTCTAATAAGAAGACTTTCTTTCTAGCTAGTTGTAAGCATAATGTAATGTACTTTTTTGCTTGGAAAATTGAAGTACTTGGTGTTTACAAGTGACTTGATAATTTTGAGTGATGGAATGAATATTTTATTCTTAAATGGGATTGACGGTGTGATTGTGTATTTTATGGAATGAATTGTTTTTTAAAAGAGTTGTATATTGGTTAGTTCATATAGCAACCGGTGGTAGCTAGGGCTAGTTGTATTTTAAATAATAATAATAATAATAATAATTGGTTGCTATATATCCATTATTATTTTCTTCTAAAATATATTTTGTGATGCCAAAACGATGTCACAAAATTTGTGACGCCTAACATTTTGTGACGCCAGTTTGACGTCACAAATTAGTGACGTCAAAATGGCGTCACAAAAATAATTGACGCCAAATTGTGACACTATATTTGTGACACCATTTTGGCGTCACAAAAAAGCTGTTTTGGTGTAGTGGCTTCAGCGCGGGGGGCCCTCGAGTTTTGCCTTTGGCAAAAAGCTGGTCGCCTTCGAGTAAAACTCAAGTTCCAGCGCTTTAGGCTGGGGTTTCGAGTAGAGCGCTGGTCGCCCGTGTATTTCTCTTGAGGAAAAATTCAGTTCTGAAACAAACAACTACAGTTAGAATCAAACAAGAGTGGGTGGGTTATGGGACTTTGGAAGACTAACAATACTAAAGAAAACAATACTAACGGGAACTAAGACGGCAGCGGCGCCATTTGATAACCCGTAAAAACTCGACTAGATTACTCTAACTTCATTCTTACGGTATCAATTATTTATTTCCTATTCTCACATATTGATTTATGTAATATATAAAGTATAGAATCGTTCCACTCCTAAACTACCAAGACATAAAGAAATCAATTAATCAACACAAAGGAACAATGGTGAAAGCAATATTTATAGAGATAAATTTACACTATGAAACTAATTATATGAATTTACTTATAATAATTTAACTAAGCAATTGAATATGAATTGAATAAAATATAGAGAAGAATATGGAGAAGAGATTAGGGGGATTTGATTTCATTTAAATAAATTCTTAATATGCTAGTGTATATTATTGGAATCATAACCAATTAAGATTAATTGTGATCCCTAATTATTCATGGCAATTTCTGCCAACTAATAATTAGCATGTGAAGAAGTTCAACCCATTCTCATGGCGAATCAACTAACTTACTAGAGTGAACTCTTAAATACAATAATTCTAACTAACACATCAAGTCTTCATCCAAGCTTCATCAAACCCCTCTAATGGAGGTTTAGCCTATAATCATTATGCTATCATTTCCAATTGAATTTAAACAAGATATGGTATAAAGATTCTAACTTTGCTTATTTTAATTCAAATGGAAATCTAATCATGCAATAATTAATTGAAACTAGTAATGACAAATAACTAAATCTATGAATTGAAACTAAATAATTAATGGAAAATGAAACTAAATTATGAAGAACTAATTAACTTTATTGATCTAATGAATAGCAATAACAATAATTCAATAACTAAGTTAAAACAAGATAATAAAAAAAACTAATTAATTAATGGAGTCTAAATCTAGATCTAAAAAACTATTCTCTAATGGCTACTTTCTACCTAAAACTAAGGATTGCTTAAGAGTTAAGTCTTGTGTGTTGAAATGGAGGAGACAAAATCTACATTTTCGTGCATGGGCTGAGGAGCCATGTTTTGGGCCGGGAAATCGAGCCCAAAACCCAATTTCTTCAGTCCACAGAGGTCTTTTCAGCTGGTTTTTTCTTCAACAGACTTTTCGTTCACTTCTGCTCTTCTGATTGGGTCAAGGCTTAGACCATTGGAAAGCTCTTTCCAAGCCGGTCATTTTGACATAAGGTAGGCCTAATTCCGAGGTCTAAGCTCAAAGATATGGTCTTCGAAAGTTCTGCTGACTTTTGTATGTTGTTTCTGCCCACATTGACTTTGACTTTTCGGCTTTGACCGGGCTTTACAAAGGCTTTTTATCCTTGAATCTTGGCCTTTGATCACAGAACTTCTTAACAACCAACCCTTGCTCCTTTATCTCGCCAAAGTGACACATTTCTGCACATAATTGACTTCAATGCCTGAAATACATAAAAGCACGTAATCAGCATTAACTCTTATTTATTACTCGCATAATTGGTCTAAAAATATTATTGTTAAGGGGTTAAAACTACAATTTTGGGCTCTTCTCAGGTCACAAGAGTTTTTGAAAAGAAAGGGGGTGTTTTATTTATAAACAGAGTTTTTATTTATATACAAGGGAGATTTGCGTGAAGAACACTGGATGTCTGAAGAGTCACCATATAAATTCATAGGCCACTGTCATGTCGGCTCTGGAGTGAACCCAATCCAGCCAGACTGTGGCTTTACCTCTATGTATTATGGGGATAGTGGCAGGATGATACCATTCTTGACCGTGCGCGCTACGATCTAATAATATTGCCCTTATTACATACGGCTATCCTCAAACCACCCCAAAGGGAACTCAAAGTAACCAATTCTAGGGGTTGGTCTGGTGGAATCCATTGCCCGTTGGTATTCCAAGTATGCAACATCCGAGGTTGAACACGAATCTCTATGTGCATAACTTAATGCACGGGGAATTTTTAAAAGGTAACAATATATATATATATATTGCCCGTTGGTGTTCCAAGTATGCAACATCCGAGGTTGAACACGAATCTCTATGTGCATAACTTAATGCACGGGGAATTTTTAAAAGGTAACAATATATATATATATATATATATATATATAAGGTGAGTCTTTTAACGTAAGATCCTCAAGACAAATCGAGTCTTTTAATGTCAGATTCTCAAGATGTTTGCGAGTCTTTTAACGTCAAATTCTCAAGACGATTCCCAACCCGTGGGAGAAACGGCGCAGCGGTGAAGTTTATCCTGCGCAGCTGGTGTCAGACAAAAGTATACCTTAAACTGGCTAATATCGGATAGGAAGTCAAGACCTGGACAGAAGGGTGTTTGACAATGCATACACCACCCCATCCTTCGTGCACGTCGTTTACGAGCAAAAGTACTACAACCATTACCTATTCGTGATGAGTGAGACTTACACCAAATGATTAGCTGAAGTTCATAAGGCAAAGAGTAGAAAAGGGAAGAGAAGGAAGGAGTGGAAATTTTTGGTACCCATCGTTTACCGGTAGGAACGTTTGCTCGTGTTGCAGAAGACATTTATACTCAGTTATGAAATAGAGTTTTCGTGGACTATGGTTTTGGCGCTTGCAACCACACACTTCAAAGAACTTTTGAGATCATAAAATAGAAGATGGCCCATCTACCAAAATGGCGTACCCTCTATAGAAACAAGATTGAGTACGCCAAACGAAACATCTAGTCTATGTAGACCGAATCCTGAAGAAGAGTCTGTTCAACATCTGGGGAGCGTAATTCGTGGTAATGTTTGAGGCGTTGTCCACTTACTTGAAATTTGATGTTATCTTGTGGATTAAGCAAAGAAATTGCCCCATAATGGGTCACAGCTGACACAATGAAAGGACCAGACCATCGTGTTTTCAATTTACCAGAAAAAATGTGTAATCTGGAGTTGTCCAGTAAAACCTTTTGGCCAATTTTGAAATCATTACGCAAAATGTGCTTCTCGTGCACTCTTTTCATATTAGCTTTGTAGGATTTCGAGAGATCATAAGCATCACTCCGAATCTCCTCAAGCTCATTTAATTGCAATTGTCGCTTCTCGCCTACCGCGTTGATATTGTAATTGAGGCTTTTGATGGCCCAAAGGGCACGATGCTCAAGTTCAACTGGCAGATGACAAGGTTTTCCAAAAACAATGTGGTAAAGAGACATCCCGATAGGTGTCTTAAATGCTGTTTGATATGCCCACAAGGCATCCAATAAGCGGAGAGACCAGTCCTTTCTTGATGGATTGACAGTTTTCTCCAGAATGGACTTTATCTCTATGTTGGAGACTTCCACTTGGCCACTCGTTTGTGGGTGATATGGAGTAGCAACTTTGTGAGTAACTCCATATTTCTTTATTAAAAACCCAAAAAATTTATTACAAAAATGTGTACCCCCATCACTGAAGATAGCTTTGGGGACACCAAAATGAGAGAAAATGTTTTCTTTTACAAATTTCACGACAGTCTTATGGTCATTTGAACGACATGCGAGTGCCTCAATCCATTTGGACACATAGTCTACAACGACTAGGATGTAGAGGAAACCTTGAGAAATAGGGAAGGGTCCTATAAAAGCAATGCCCCAAACATCAAAAATTTCCACAATCAGGATAGGATTTAGGGGCATCATATTGCATTTGGTAATTTGACCTAGGTGCTGACAACGAATGCAAGCTATGCAATGTTCGTGTGCATCGCAGAAAAGGGTAGGCCAGTAAAAACCACATTGTAACACCTTAGCCGCAGTTTTCTTCCCACTGAAATGACCACCGCAAGATTGTTCATGACAAAAAGATAATACGTCGGTTGCTCCCAGTCGAGAATACAGCGACGAATGAGTTGGATGGAACAATACTTAAAGAGGTAGGGGTTATCCCAGAAATAAAATTTTACAGTGGATAAGAACTTTTTACGATCAGGACGTGACCAAGAGGAAGGAACTTCCTCAGTAACGAGGTAGTTAACGATATCCGCGTACCATGGAGAGGAGAAAATGGAGTACAAATATTCGCCTGGGAAGGAATCACATATGGCTTCAGAATCACTATCAATGTCACCAACCAGCCTTGATAAATGGTCGGCCATGACATTTTCAGTTCCTTTCTTGTCTTTAATTTCCAGGGTGAATTCTTGCAAGAGAAGGATCCAGCGGAACAATCGCTGTTTTGCGTCCTTTTTTGCGAGTAAGTACCATAGTGCGGCATGGTCAGTATATCTGATGGTGGATGATCCAACTAGGTAAGGGCAAAACTTATCCAAAGCATAGACAATAGCTAGGAACTCTTTCTCAGTGGTTATGTAATTACGTTAAGTGCCATTAAGAGTTTTATTAGCGTAGTAAATGACAATGGGTTTGTCATCACGTCGTTAGCCTAGTACGGCGCCAATAGAAAAGTCACTAGCGTCACACATCAGTTCGAATGGTTGAGACCAATTAGGGGGTTGAATGATAGAAGTGGTAGTTAGGGCGGTTTTTAGAGTTTCAAAAGCTTGTTTGCAATTGAAATTGAAGTCGAATACCGCATCCTTAAGTAGGAGATTGGTTAAGGGTCGAGCAACTTTAGAAAAATCCTGAATGAATCTCCTGTAAAACCCAGCGTGGCCTAAGAAGGCACGGATATCACGAACTGTTCGTGGGAAAGGTAGCAAAGCAATTTTAACAAGTTTAGCTTTATCCACCTCTATCCCGTCTTTCGAAACAATATGACCTAGAACAAGTCCTTTGGTAGCCATGAAATGACACTTCTCCCAATTAAGTACCAGATTTTTCTCTTCGCAACGCGTTAACATTTTAGAAAGGTTGGATAGGCAGTCGTCAAAGGAATTTCCATAAATGGAAAAGTCGTCCATGAAAACTTCCATATAACGTTCCACCATATCACTGAAAATGTGAAGCATACAGCGTTGGAAGGTGCCTGGGGCATTGCAAAGACCAAAAGGCATTCGTCTGTATACAAAGGTTCCAAAGGGACATGTGAAAGTTGTCTTTTCTTGATCGGCGGGATCGATGACAATTTGGAAGTAGCCGGAATAGCCATCAAGAAAACAGTAATAAGCATGACCGGCTAAACGTTCTAGCATCTGGTCAATGAATGGGAGAGGGAAGTGATCTTTACGTGTTCTGGCATTAAGTTTGCAATAGTCAATGCAAATTCTCCATTTTAATGGAATGCGAGTGGAGATGCATTCACCATTTTCATTTTGTACAACTTGAATGCCAAACTTTTTGGGAACAACGTGGATAGGACTAACCAAGTCACTATCAGAGATAGGTTATATGATACCCGCATCAAGTAAACATAAAACTTCCTCTCTCACCACCTCTTTCATGGCGGGGTTAAGGCGACGTTGCGGTTCTCGCGATGTCTTTGAGCCGTCATCCAGATGTATGTGATGCGTGCATACACTAGGGTCTATTTCTTTGATATCATCTAAGAACCATCTGATAGCGGAGCGGTGTTCATGAATGACACGAATCAAACGTGCTTCTTCGTCGGTAGTCAAGTGAGAAGAAATTATTATAGGGTGACTACCATCGGGATCGAGATGCACGTACTTCAAATCATAGGGTAAAGGTTTTAAATCTGGAGTTGGAAAAGTGGGGATCAAGGATTCGTGAGGGGCTGTCTCTTCAATGGAAAAGAGCGAGTCCGGTTCTTCTGAATCAGATGGTAATGTAGTAGTAGGGTCAAATAGTGGTACTGACTCTAATAATGTGTGGACATCCTTAATGTACGAGTCATCGTCAAACTCAGGATTATCAAAAGAAAGAAATTGGTGTACCTCGTCTTCGGGAAAAGAGTTTGTGAAATAATCTTATGCCAGACTATCAACCAAGTTAGTCTCACCTTCCATTATAGGATCAAAAAATTGTTTCACTAATTTGAACACGTTGACTTTGCCAGAAAGGTTCCCGAAAGACAATGTCATTGAACCGTCCCGACAATTTATGAGAGCATTAGCAGTTGCAAGAAATGGACGTCCCAAAATGATAGGAATGGAGTCACAAGCTACTTCGATATCTAGAATGACAAAATCAACAGGGTAGTAAAAATCTTGGACCTTGACTATGACGTTTTCTACTATGCCCTTTGGGTACTTTATGGAGCGATCCGCGAGTTGCAGAGTCATATTGGTAGGTTTTAATTCATGAATACCTAACTACTTAAATAAATAGTAGGGAAGTAGGTTAACACTGGCGCCTAGGTCTAAAAGTGTGGTAGCGGTATACTTGTCGCCCAACGTGCATGGTACAATTGGTCGACCTGGGTCCTTGTATTTAACCACACCATTGGTAGTAGTAATTGAGGGAAATTGCTCAATGAGGAACGCTTGTTGAGGAACATTTATACGTCGTTTGGTGGTGCACATGTCCTTCAAAAACTTGGCATGTTTGGGCAAATGCTTAAGCACATCTAGAAAAGGTAAGTTTATGGTCAAATTTTTAAAGGTTTCACGGATCTCATCAAAATGTTTGTCCAGTTTGTTCTTTGCCAAACGGGCAGGGAATGGAGCTTTTGGGCGGAATCGGGCATATGGATCAGTGGCATCTTTCCCTAGGGATGTGGATGTAGATTTGGAAGGAACAATTTCGTCCGCTATAGGTTGCGAGGTAGGAGTTGGAAAGATGTCACCCGCGGCTTCCGTTGATTCAACGTCTGGCATACGTATGTGATTGTCGATGGTTCGGCCAGAACGAAGAGTGGTGATGGCATTTACCTCACCCTGGCTGGGATTACTAGATCTTGGTGCATTGTTGAGTTCAAAGACAGTGTTTGTAGGTTTAGGGTTTGGAACTGCTTGGCCAGGGAATACACCCTTTTGACTTTTATCCTGTGCTAACAGCTGAAGAAACTGTTGGATAGATACTAAGATTTGATTATGTTGATTCATGTAAGTCAGAAAAGTTTCAGCTATTTTATCGGCAGTGGATTGTACCAGTGGAGCAGTAGGAACAAGTTCACGGTTATTGTTTACGGGTTGATTTTGGTAGCCATATCCTTGATTAGCGAGAACAAGGTTGCGGTTGTTTTGGTACCCTATATTTGCGTTGCTGGGAAAATTACTTTGCCCTTGCTGGAATTGTGGAGGATTTCCTTGACGGTAGGAATTGTAGTTCGCGGGTGGTCGTACAGGATCGTTGTTGACACTCGGAGGAGCTTGTTATTAGGCAGGGGGGGGGCCCAAGCCAAATTCTGATGTTGTCGCCAAGGTGCATTAGGAATGTTGAAAGCACAAGCCTCTTCAGTTGATCGGGGAGGGCACTCGTATACCAAAGGACAATAAGAATAGGGGTGCTCATGACCTAAGCAAAGAGGACATGGGGAAGCTTTGGCAGCCATGACTTGTTTGGGTTTTTGATCATTTACTTGAATCGAAAGAGCATCGACCTTTCTGTTTAGGGACTCGATCAGAGTTTTTAATTCCGGATCGGGTTTGACCTCAAACATAGACCTAACTTTGGTAGGAGTGTCTTTAGAAGATCTGGAAGAATCAGTGTTACCCAATGGGTGCTTCGTGAAGCCTGTTTCTCAAGGAAATTGTATGCTTCAGTAACGCCTTTGTCCATGAAACAACCGCCGTTCATGATATCTAATGTTTCCTTTTGATGGTCAGAGAGACCATTAAAGAATGAATGGACTAATATAGCGGTGTCGAGTTGATGATGGGACATTCGAGAAGCAGATCAGTAAATCTGCTCCATGCTTCCGAAAAGGATTCCTGGGGGTGCTGGCGAAAGAATTGAATCTTCTGAAGCATTTCTGTAGTTTTCTTCCAAGTATAGAATTTTATCATGAATACTTGTACGAGTTTGGCCCATGTGTCAATGGATTACGGCGCTTGTCCTGCGAGCCAAACTGAAGCTTTATCAGCTAAGGTGAAGGGAAACAACCTAAGCAAGACTTGTTCGTTGGTAACGGTCGGATGGCGGAAAGTGGGACTACTTGTTGCATCCGACGAAGGTGATTGTATGGTTTTTCATGGTCTAGACCATGGTAGGTAAACAGGTTACAAACCGAAAATGTTTGGCGGAATGCGAAAATCTCCTGCAATCTCATCAAGTTTAATGCAGGAAGCAGGTTCTTATTGTAAGGCAGTATAGAAATCCGGAAGGGGTTTCTCGGCTGTGGGATTTTCCTAGGCCATAATTAAAGGAGATAATGGCAACGAAGATATTTGACGAGGTTGGTTTACGGAGGAGGAACTATGTCTAGGAGATAACTTAAGCAGTTGTTTATTGTATTTCCGACGACGATATGTAAGTTCTAATTCCTTATTAGTACCAAACTGTAGTCTCATACAAACACAAGTTTTAATTCAAGGTTCATAAGGAACAAATTATGACAGGAGGATTTAAAATTAAGGAAGGAGGGAGGTGAAGCACATCTTCCTGAGCTGGAGTTGCTAACTTGAGCAGGTAAGCTAGGATAACGTGTAAATATTTCAGTAGCCAGGTCACCTGAGAGAATTGAGGGAGGTTGTTCGTGCTTACACGTTCCTTAATTAGGCAACCTCAATCTTTCGAGTTTCCTAGACACTGATGGAATAAGATGATGATTTATGATGGTATATTATGCGGAGTATTATTATTATTATTTTTTTTTATTGGCAAGCCTGTTTTTAAATGAGATCAGTATCTCTTTGATGCTGGCGGGGTTCGAACCCCAAACCTCTGGTATCATCACCCAAAGATTTTACCGACTTTGCTAGTCGACACCTGCCATGCGGGGTATTATTAAGATGATTAAGATGAAATTTTAATTATTAGGATTTTTTTTTTAATTTTTTTTTTGTTATTTTTTTTTTAATTTTTTTAGTTTACATAATTAATGTATTATGAAGACGTGATTACGAAACATGCAATTAAAAACGATAGATGCCAAGATAAAAAAAAAAACTAAACATATAATTAACACATGCTAGTTTTACACAGGAAGTCTACACATGCAACTCTATATTACTTATACGTGAATATACATATGTCCTACGTATGCAATAATCTATAGCTACCGATACGTGCAACTATATGTGAGCTAGGGGAATATCAAGAACGAACTCATGCAAATGAATACCGCGTACGTGAATTGATATAACATACACATACAAAACGATTCTAAGTAGGTGGTTTGAAATTACGCATACATCCAAATATATTCGAATCATATTTAATCGTATTAACATGAAGATGTAATGACGAACCACAATTACATGCAAAGAGTTCTCATGCCAACACACAAACATGCGAGGTAAAACAGGTTAAAGCAAATAACCAAATAATATCCTCGACAAAGTTTGAGGAGTTTAAGAATTCAAAACCTGGCGTCCCGCAATTCCTCATATAATGATCGAATTTACTCCCGAGCTCATGAACTTACTGGATGGCGGATAAACAAGACTAGAGAGTCCAAAATAGTACTGAGAAAGAAAGTGGCTTGTACCTGAAAACCTGAGTGTTGATACTCCAGGTTAGTCTCGCGCACTACTAATATAGTCTCGTCCGAGACTCTTTTGTCAATTCAGTACTTCAAGTTCCTACTGAATAATTAGACTGTGCTAATAAAAATAAACAAGATCTGGTTCATAGATATCTGTTAGTAGAAAAAGTTGGGGCAAACAGGTACGTAACACATTAATATCGCAAAAGAAATGGAAATCAAAAAGATGAGGGAGTAGGGGAGGGGGTTTTGTTTGATGTATTCCAGTTATTATGTTTAAATATCCAGAGTCCTTCAGCGTGCAGCGGCACCATTTGATAAAACGTTGAATCCACGTTATGGTTTTATACTTAAGTCCGAGGTCCATAGTCCGAAGACCAAAGTCCAAAGTCCAAAGTCGGTATAGTCGTCCGTTTAGTCAAGTTACCTTACTCACATGGGTTTGGTAGGATAGGTCGAGTAAGGGATCGTCCAAACCTTAGGGCACGGCAAGGGTTACAACTGGATTTATAACTTTTGGTGAGTAGGATTTTAGGTTTTTTTTAGTTGGTTTAAGTAAATTAACGGTAATGCAAATAATGTAAATAAATAACGGTGATTTCGACGTAAATAGACAAAGATAGAGAAACAGGGAGAGGGTTAATCATACTCATGCAAGAATCATTTTTCAATAATTTATATTACCATATCACTACAGCTCTAATTCATCTCGAGTTCATAGACAAACCCGAGACGACGTCGAGTATCGATCCCTAGCGAAATGCCCGCATCTCTGAGTCGTATCGCACTATCATAAGGAGTTGAACTAATATTTCATCTCTGGAATATCATTTCAGCTCCTGGTTCGATTCTACATCAGCTGGACAAATTGGAAAACTGTCTGACACCAGAGAGTCGCGTGCGAGACATTTTAGGTCTCTCGCGAGACTGTTCTGGAGCATCAGCACTCCAAATTTGTACAGTCTCAATCATTTTGGGACTGGATGTATAATATATACCTAATTCCTAAGTAGTGATTCTAGAACATTAAAGTATCAATCCGGATTCTCATACGAGCAGCATAACCATCCCCCTGAGGGGGGGGGGGATTAGCTCATGGTTATTGAAGGAATAATTAAACTTGTTGTATACAATAAATAAGTAAATGCAGGATAGGAATTAAACTTGAAAAAAATGACTTTTATTAAGAAGAAATAATTTACAGTATTGAAGCTGCTGGAAGAGAAAATGATGAAATGTAAAATACTGGAATGAAGCTACAGACGATAAATTAACTAATTAACTAATGAGCATAAGCTAAAGCATAAAAATGTTGAAGGAAAAATATTGAAGACCCCCCTTACATATATATAGGCTGGTCTCTTGTGAAGCCTTTAATTCGGTTTCATCTGTTTCTCAAATTGAGACATTCAAAACTTTGAAATACAAAGTTTTGGCTTCATCCGAATTAATTTGGTTTTTGTCTTCTTGTTCAATTCAAACCAAGCTTTATGTTTAGTTTTGTCTTTGTATGTTTTCATTTTTGTCCTTATGCCAAATTCAATTCAAACATTGAATTGGTACGTGTCTTCTCCTTTTGCAAGGTCGCACAAAATTGTGACCATCACTTACCACCTGCCTATGTTGACTCGTCATGCCTTTTAGGCCCGCAGAGTGGGTCCACTTAGTGTGTCCAGTGGCGGTGCCGATTTTGGTGTTTTTACAACTTTCTGTCTTTGCGTAAAGTTCGTCGCTCTGGCAGTTCACTAGCCAACGTCGGCATCCAGATTTATAAGATGTGAGCTTCGGAAGTTTGCTGCTTCTTTACATGTGGACCCGTTCTGCACTGGTTTTGTTCCTTTGGAAACTTCGGTTCTAGTCAGGCTTTGTTAGGCTTTACTAGGGCTGAGTGGGAAAACTTCAAATATTCCAGTATTCCCGTACTTCGATGCATGTTTTATTATCATATTTACGTTAACTGTGGAAACCTGCAAGAGTACAAAAATACAATTATTACATGATTATTAAACACATATTTGACCAAAATGCTATGTCTCTCGGGGTTTAATATTACAGTTTTGGGTGCTTATCATCGCCTGGCCATACTCGAGTCTACAAACAAAACTAAAAGATCATTGAACTACTACAAGAACAAAGCATTCTTATCCAACGAAAAACTAAGTAAAGAAGAGCACATACCTCAGCTGATCAGTAATGGTAAGAGCGCAAGAACTTTGGAGCAGAACAGCTTGGAGATGAAGGAGCGCAAATACCCTTGAGCTTCCCCTAACAGCTTTACTTATGCCCAAGTAACGTACCTTCCCAAGGCACGTCATAATTGCATCGAGATGCCAAAAGTCAAGCCACCTGGCATCCATCATTTCATATCTCTCGACCGTCCATATTCCTACACGTGCACGCACGTACTGTAGCCCATGTTGCTCCAAGGCATAGAATGTTTCATGCGTCCTAAAGATATGTGCAACCTACAATGCTAAAAACGAATAACAAGCATGACGTGTCAACAAGCTCACAGGTCGTTTAGCCTGTCTCACTCTTACCACAGGTCGCAACAAGAGTCACGCATTTACAAAATGCAATCAGACACATCATATGCAAAACATCAAGTAATTGAACAAAATAAAGCGACATGCATTCCATACAAGCAAATGAGCAAACTGACGACCATAGTTAAGCCGCAGTTCGCAGGCTAACCGAGCTGCTGAATCTACTCAAGAAATCTAGCTAAGTTAGCCACCAGTTATCACTACTTGAACTCCCCAGAACATTCAAGGAGGCCAAGTCGTTCATCATTTTCACAAACAAAAAGAAAGAAGAACTACCCAGGTTACCCCAGGAAACCAGCTCTATTGTTTTAAGCCAAAGGCCGCATACAAACACAAACTTAAACCACCATCTTTAAACAACGTTATCAAAGCTTTCTGAGATGAGTGCATTCAGCACTGGGGAGGAGCTAGGGTCGCCGGAAGTCGCCATAGCTGCATCAGTAACGGTCACTTCCAGGTCGCCCGAAGCCTGAGACTGATCAGCCAATACACCAGTAGTAGAAGGAGGCACGACCTCAGGAACATTACTAGCATCTTCGAGTGTTTCGTACCTACGATCACCTAAGGCCCCACGTTCATGTTCCTCTTGTAAATCCTCATATGTTTTCTCCAGCTCCTCTACCTTAGCACGAATGGAAAAATAAGCCTCCTTCGCCTGCACCGTGGCAGTTTTATGTCTTTCAGCAAAGGCATTCGTTGCGGCTAACTTTTTCTTTAGGACATCCACCTCATGCCTCAGCTCGACCGACTCGTTGACAGCTGACGTCTTCTCCAAAGTCAATGAAGTGAGCTGCATCTTCAGAGCATCCAGTTCTTTCTTCTTAGATTGTTCCACTTCTCGAAGAGTCGAGAGCTTGTCCCTCAGAGACTCGACCTCAGTCTTTTCTATCTCAGCGAACTGAGTAGCCGTTTTCAATTTATGGTACCCAACAATAAGCTGCGGCAATAAGCATAGTGCACCGCGTCAGTATCAAGTAATAACACTAGGTGGAACAAGGCAGACAAATCATAATACAGGAGGTACTTACCATGCACCACGCCTTATCCATTCCCCTTAAGTTCGACTCCAGCTCCTTGGAATCCAAGTCCTTCCTATCACCATCCAACGTCATTCCCTCCAGCAAACAAGCAGCTATAGGTGCGGATTTGTAGCTACAATCCGACCTCTTCACAAAGCGTTTTTTGCCAGACGCCTCATCTACATACATTAGGTTGTGCTCCAACTCATCTTTCCCACCACTGGAGTGACCTTTGCCAGTCTCTTTAACAGCAGCCTTCCCCTTCATCTTCCCGGAAGTATCTCCAGCGACCTTGGTCGGAGAGACCTCCGTGGTCTCTTCACCCAGCACACTGAAATCAAGCAATGACCTAGACCTCAAACTGCGAGCCGCCCTCCCCCCGGTTCGCCCTTCACCACCAGTTCCAGAACTACCCCCAAGTGCGGCTTCAACTACCCTTACGACCTTGGCAGGTCGGGCCTCAGGATCGTCGCCCTTCCTTTTCGACAAGCGACTTCACTCAGGAATTTGAAAGGTGATTTCATTTAGGTCAAAGGGTGCGTTCTCTTGACCCCTCTCAACTCCAGCCCCCGAGGTACCAGCACCTCCAGGGGGTAGCTTCGGCCCAGCACAGCTTCGGTTCTTATCTTCCCTCATCACCAAGTCACTCTTATGCTTTTCCATCACAAGTCCACTAGATGTTTCACCGATCACCTCACCCCGAGCCCTCTTATTCTGAACCCTCCTCTTCTCCCTAATAGCAGGCCCTCCACATTCCACAAAGAAATGTGCAACTTCAGGCAATTTTGCCCGTTTCTGATCTCGAGTCAGCCTCGCGAACTTCTCAATCACTTGCCGATCAGTTTCCCTCTCTATAGTGAGCTCTACATAGACAACAAAGTAGTAATATCAATACAAAATCAACAGATGCAATATCGAAACACTCAAATTGTATACTAGTACCCACCAATAAGGTCACATATCCTATTTTCCACACCATACCCTCTGGCACAGAAGTTCCCAACAAACAGCAACGATTTTTTGTCCCAAGACTCATTACTCACACCGTCCATAACACTTGACCTTTTAGCTCGTGTTTGCAAACTAAAGTTAAGCGCCCGATATTTCTTTACTAAGAAGTGCTCAATAATATCAGCGACCCCTATCCGGTACTCACCGCTGGCGTTCAACAGGTCAAACACCTTAAACAACCGCCACGTGTTACCCACAAACTGTCAGGGCACTTTGCCACAAAAGTTCAAGAATGACAGACCAGTTTAGAGAACGGTATCGTCATATGCGCCCTCAGCAGCCCCTCACAGATTATAACCCCGTAGTTCGGTGGATTGTACCTATCGCTAAAGACCCGTGCGTCCTGTTCGGGCTCGTGGATCTCCAGACCGCTTACGGTTATCCCATAAGTCTTTCTCAGGTAAGAGAATGCCCTCAAAGTGTGTTTGTCTACAGCCCTAGGCGGCAGCCCACTAGACGACGACCTCTCATCGTGACCTGAAGTGCTAGTTATAGCAACCGCAGATGTAGATCGGACATCATCTTCTCCACCTTTCACCTCATCAACATCATCATCATCATTGTCACCCTCACTCACACCACAAACTGACTCTTCCTTCTCTTCCTCCGCGTCATCCCAGCCAAGAGAAACTTCACGAATCTCATTAGATCGCGTATCGTCTGAGTCAGACATCTTTATCTTGTCACTCACAACTCTAACAACAGACAACGAAATGAACGACCTAACAACTCAATAACAAAAAGCAAGAACGAAGCAGAGAGCAGAAGATCAACAATGTCAGAAAACTAACCTGAAGACTCTCGGTGTAGTGAGTTTTTCTGCAAAGAAAAGCAAAATATGGCAATTCAAATAGCCAGTGTTATTTTGTATAACCGCCCTCCAATCTCCAAAGCGTTATGATTACACCCTAGCCATAGCCGCACATGTCTTCCAACAAACTGTTTTGTCTTTTCAAATCCCAAAAAAAAATAGGGCAGCAAGTTTTCTCTGCAACTGCTCAGATTTGCTCACGTACCATACACGTGCTAACTATTACCGCATACCAGTTCACCGGATAGTACGAATCAGTCTATAAAGTTCCTTAGGTATTTCCATTTGCATCAGTTCGTCTCCATGCATGCTCAACACGCGCTACTGTGTTCTCTCAGCAGATCGCTTCAATGAACTGCACGACCTACTGAGAGGGGGCTATGTGAGGGAGTGATATTCTCCTTCAGGAATATCAAGCACGTGCTTAGCATGGTGGAAATACCACACCGACCTCCGACTTACTTCTCCGACCTACGTCACCAGATCGCGTCCACGAGCTACGAGATCGCTCTAGAACAGTTCGTATCACTACGCAAATCGTTCTATATCATGACTCAGCCCACCTTCTAGAAGCAATTATGTCTAAAGCTGCACGTACACAAATCACTGCCGCCAGCTACTAACCACTGCTGCAAGCTACTAACCCATGCTACTAATCCCCATCATTACGGCAGACCTACTAGCACAGCTCTCATACGCCTCCACAATCTCCACCCTACATTTGTGCTGATCTTTACACGTGTTGGGTTAAGATTCACTTTGATCACCTATAAATACTTTCCATATGAACTACGCCATACCTGATTCTTCTCTCCCCCCAGAATCGAGAGTAAAATACGTAGGCAGTTCGCTCATCAACGAACTCGGTCTTTCCCACCTTCAATCTCATTCTCCTTCTTACCTTGTATGTAAAGGTGAACTAAAACGCTCCTTTACAGTGGATTCGGTATACGATGACTATTTAATTTCTTTTTATTTTCCATTATTTGTGTGTAGAAATTTATAATATCGAAAATCTAGTGTGCGCAGGGTGTACCCATACACAGGCCTCTAGGCCACTCATATAGGTAGGGGGTTCGTGTGTATTACAAGGCAAAAGTACTGTGAACGGATAGATGTCCTGCGCACACGTACATCTAGCTCTGATACCAAATAAAAAGAGAGATCAGGTAAAACACCTGATTAATGCGGAAGAAGATCAGTCAGCAGCAATAACACTTGATTAAACTAAACTTTTATTTATAAGATTGTACTGAACTTTTATTTATAAGGATGTTTATATTACAGGGGGGAAGAAAGAGAGCACTCTTATCACACTTAAACAAAGAGAAAAATGAAAGGTAAAATGGAAGATGTCCCTCAACAAGGGTGAGGTATCCCTTTTATACTAGTCGGATCTCAAAATATAATTTGGAGTCCGCACAGGAAGTGGCTACGTGTGCTAAAGGAGTTGCATTCGACTGGGCCACCTTGACAAGGCATACTTGTCTTTTACTTCTGTCTTGAAAGGATAAGAATACTTATAATGCTCAACTTTTGACTTTAAGAAAAGCAAAAGGTAAAATGTCCCACTCAAGGGTTCCATTTAGACAAAAGCATTGAAAATCCAGCTGTAAGGATAAGAATCAAAGCAACATAATGCTGATTCAGTTTCTGGTCCTTATCATGGGCCATAATGTCTGTCATTATGTTCAGGAGTGCTAAGTTAGGTGCGTAGATTCTCAGCAACTCGGATAAGGATATCATTATCCACATCTTTTGGTTCTGTGTCAGAGGAAAGGTACCCGAGATTATTAAGAAACTCATAAGGTCCTTCTTCATTAATAAGCTTGAATATTTCCATAGCTTTTGGGCTAAGAGCCAAAGAACTGGTTCTGCTGAATTATTCATAAAATCTGGTTCTATTAGAATTGTCCAGAGATTTTGTAAGGATCAAGAATCTATCATATTCAAACAAAAGAGTGAACTTTGGATACTTTTGTATTGAATTATATCTGATAAACCACTTAATCTGGTGAAGACCAATAGCACAAATTTCTGCCATTTCTCTAACTCTGTCTTCTGCTGTAATGGTATGAAATTTCTCCTTAGATTCCGAAAGAGAAAGAGCTTTTGATATATCAAAAGGTCTCTGTTTGTGGATTCGGGCCATAAATACTGAAGGATAAGTTTCATATTCTGTGTATTCAGGGCAAGCTGTGGTAAATTCACATTAAATAGTTCCATGCCATTTCATCATAGTATTTTCTATGGCTTGGACCAATGGATAGGCCAGGAATGTTGTGTTATTCTTTCCTGCTTCTAAAGAAACCTCTGTACTGATGGTTATGGATTTAATAAATCCCATTTCTAATAATTCATCAATTAAATACATATCTCCAGGAAGAAAATATCGCCAAAATGTGGCTGGGAGGAGGATATGAAGATTTGGGTGCATACTGTGGGTTCCTTCAGTGATATGGGCAATACCTTTAATAATTAAAGGACAAGTTCCCAAAACAATTGAATTCCAATTAAGAATCCACTTCTGAAAATGTGAAGGAGGGAGGTTCTGAATTACTTCTGGCAAAGGTGCTGGAAGAGATATTTTGGCTTTATTCCAAAAGGATTCTGAAAAGTCTTTGGAGAGAGTACTCCAAGACACACAATCAAGGGATCTCTTTAACTTACTGGTTTTATTTTTGAAGTCAGACCAAGGCTTGATTGAATTCTGGTTTATCTTGCTAAAATATTTAGCAATAGTCTTAAGGATCTGGAGAAGATTCATCTTATTATTATGATCAAAGGAATTGATAACATTGTCCAAAATAGACTTCTGAAAGCTATGAAGCTTCTGATGTGTAAAGAACTTATGCCTGTTATCATAGACATAAGGTAACTCTAGATCATCAAATCGTACTTTTCTTTTACTAGTACTGTTAGATTTTCTAGAAAGATAGTGAGAAGAACTCGCAATGGTGCTGATATAATTAGACTCCAAGGTTTTACCCTTGTTGATGCTGTTAGATACACCAACAGACTCCTGAGAATAATCCCAGTTAGGGAGGCCTAAATTGTCCTTAAGGATGTTGATAAATTCAACATCAGCAATATCCTGTAAGGATTCAGAGGTCACTGGTGGTTACTCTGTGTCCTGTCCATATAATGGATTCTCCAATGAACCAAATTGGAGCATTCTGGATTCTGTAAGAGACATTAAATTATGTCTTAGATGCACAGGATATAATCCCGGAGAAATATTCTCTGAATAATAATGAAGAGTATGTTGTTTCCAAAATATTTGGATACTCAAAGAAACATCTGTTTTGTGAATTATATTTCACAATCTTGAATCTTCATGTTCTACAAAGAAGAAGAAATAAATTCAAAGACCAAAGGGTGATCCTCAAAGTTAGTGTAAATACCATAATTATCAATTTTATTAATAGGAAGGATGGTATTTAGAAAAGGGGTTCCCAGTATAATTTGTTGGGAAAGATCTTTTATCAATAAAAAGGATAAAGGTATATTAACCTCATTCTTACTAATAGCAACTTTAGTAAGTTTATGTGTGATTGCAATTTTACTACCACTAGCACTAGTCATAGTTTGAGTAGTAGTTTCAAAATATTTTTGAGGAATTAATCCTTCTTGGATGCAATTCATATATGCCCCACTATCAACTAAAGCAATATAATCAGTAAGAATATATTCTTTGTTAATAAGCAAAGTTATAAAAATATTCAATTTCCTAGAAAATATAGAGGAAATAAAGTTGCAGTGTTGGAAGTTATTGTCTGACTTTTCTATAATAACTTCCTTAGATTGGTGTTTCTCAATTTGAAACACTCTCTATTTTAATTGAAGAATCTCCTTGTTGAGATTCTGGACCTCTTTATTAAGGTCCTGATATGAAGATTTTGCAGGACTAGGTTTATTGCTTCCTAGGCGATCAAAAACTTCTTTCAGATTGTAACCTTCAGAAGGATCAATACTATTATCCTTAACTGCTTTAAAGTAAGTTTTAATTAACTTTAGCTTAGTGTCTAGATTAGTAATGGAATCTATAAGATTCAGAACAGACTGATGATCATTAGTTAAAGCATTAATAGTCAAACCATTCATCTGTAAGATAGCTTCCATGCTATCACATTTTGATTGCAACATGTTACACTGACATGGTGCTTCATCATCTGAAGAACTAGAATAAAGATCCTCTGATTCATTATCTGATTCAGAAGAACTGGTGTTAAGTAAGATCTTACTTAACTGCAATTTAAGATCTTCATAAATCTCTAAATTATTAAGTTTCTGTTTGCCTTGACACCTGTTGGCATAAATGGCCAATCTTTCCACATTTTAAACAAGTAACATTAATTTTGTTATGTGGATTTTTATAAAACTCTTTATTAGGTTTCCAATTTTTGTTGAAATCCTTTTTATTTTTTCGAGAGTATTTTCTCTTGTAGGGTTTCTGGGCTTTGTGAAAAGAAATCTTCTTCTTCCTCTCGGGAGGAATATCATAAGCAAATTGCTCACAAAATTCTCCTAATTCTTTCTTACCAGAAAGATTTTGTTTTTTAAGTTGGTGTTGTAGCTTTAGATCATTACAAAGGCTAAGACCTTCCTGAATGACCTGATTAATGAGACTCCCATATGTGTGAGACTCATAAGAAATATTAGATCCTCCATTTAAATCTCTAAGCTTTTTCCTAACTTTTTCTGCAAAGAAGTTAGGGAGGCCAGCAATAAACTTAGATTTCCAATGCTCACTATTAGCATCATGTAACTGAAGTACTTTGGCTAAGAAGACATCCTTATACCATCTAAAATGAGATAAGGTAGGACATCTAAGATTCTTGAGCATCTCTCTATTCTTCTCAGCTGACAGGCCGTCAAGTCCAATAAAATGGTGGACAATAGAAAGACATAAAGTATAAACCGCATCAGATATAGATATATCCTGGTTTGCTTCTGAATTAAACTCCAATTTGGTGGAGTTAAAGATTTCAAATCTTTGCTCATTAGTGAGAACATTATCCCACCAACCTTTGAGAATATCAACAAAACCATGGGTAATAAATCTACAGACATTCGCATCTGTATTACCATGGGCTTTGCAAACACTCGCATACATGAGCATTTCCTGTAAAGTGTGATAAATCTGATAGTCAGATTTAGCATCAATATTCCATGTATAAATGGTTTTAGCCTGATAAGACGTTTGGTCATTAAAATAGGCTTCTTCATATAGAATGTCTTGGGGAGTAGGTCGAGGATAATAATTCCTACTATAGCCTACATGACCCATCTTATGAGTATTTTTCTCATAAGTGACTTTGTTAATATTGGGTGAAACAAAATTTTTTCAATATCCAAAATCTCCTTTGGATTAATATCATCTTCAGAATTAGATTCTTGAGATAATATATTAAGATTTAATTTACTTAATTGAGTATATGATTTTTCAATAAAATCATTTTTGGATGACGATTGATCCAACTTGAAGTTTGGAATATCCAAAGGAGGCTGAATAGATGGTCTAATATGACCCGCAGAAATATGATGTTTTAAAGAAATATTCTTTAAAGGTTCTTTATCCTTATTTTTACTAGGATCTATCCTAGGGATATGTTTAAGGATATTTTCAGCATTATTCTCAATTCTAATTAATTGAGCTCCAATAGTTTGTAAACATAAATTCGTATAATTATTCTGTTTACAAATTTTATTAATTTCTTCAATACGCACAAATTTATGCTTTTCTTCTTGGGGCTTGATGTAAGCCGCCGTTTCCAGACTGTCTTTCAGCTTTAAAGGTGTCGTTGGGAGGATGAATGGCTGTCATCTCCTTTTCATCAACAGTTGTCCACTTCTTTTGATGAAATTCTAAAACACCAATATAATTATCTATAGGAGTAAAATTACATTTCTTAATAGTAATATTCTCCTTATCATTAGTAGTAACAGGTTGAGAAATAATCTCTTCCTGTACTTGATTAAGACTTATCTCTTTATTAGGTAAATTAATATCCTTATTAATTAAGGTATTATTATTATTAGATAACTCACTATTTACGTTGGCCCTAAGCCTAGCCTTTTGTTTGGCTATTAAATAGTCAGTCATCTCTTTTCTCAAAGCTACACGTTCAACTCTGCCATTCAGGATTTTATGATCCTGATACTCAAGACAAAACCATTTTGCCAGAGTAGTTCGATTCCTTTGGTAATAATCATAATAATCATTATAAGGACGAATCATAGGTTTCAATTCTGTAGGAGTAAAATATTTACTCAACTCTTCATATTTTGATTTATAAAATTGATAAGTTTCATAAGGTGTATAATCCATTATAAAACAAAATCCATTTCTGACACTGTGGGAGATTCCCTAGCTTTCTGTGTATAAATACCATGTGATGTTTGTTGATTAGAGATACGAATCTCTTCTACAGATTGATTATACTGAGACATTGATTCAGTATCTGAAACCGAATGCCTAGAAGGCTGTGGTATGGAGATCTTATAAGAGGATCTCGAGGACAAACTTCTAGTAACAAAAGGTTTCTTAAAGTTCAATATAACTTCACCTTCTGTTGATTGAATTATTTGATCTAAATCATTATTAATGATTGGCTGTGGTTGAATAGCGTTTCTGCAAATCCATGAATCTGGAAATTGAATTTCACTCCAAGGAATCATCCTGGGTGTTGTTGCTACACTAGAAGTTAAAAGATTTGTGGCAATTAACACAGTCTTTCCTGGTGTAGTTTTATACCGTGCATTAGGTGTTAAAGTTTGTAACACCTTATAGTGAATTCTGTAAGTGATTCCAATCACCTTAGATCCAGGTAAAAAGCTATAACTTTAGCCTGAATTTGTAATGATAAAGAATCATAAAGATTTCTATCTGATAAAGATAAACTTAAATTAGGATAGACATCGAAATAGATTGGTCCATAACAAAGACTAGTCTCTACAGCTCCCATGAGGGACGGTAAATAGTCGAGACATCTAGCATCTCTGAGAGTGGCTTGGATACAAGCATTCATACCCAAAAGGGTTAAAGGTCTGAAAGCAACTTGTATTAATCCTATATGAATAAATTTATAATTTTTCACATAAGGATATAAGTCACGAGAACATAAAAGATGGAAATTAGTACTCATGGAATGTAAACTAATAGTTTGTTCCATAGTTTTTACTGTAATTTTGCTGGTCAATTTTTCCATCCAGCTACCATATTTATATATGGTCTTGGGATCCATATTAGGAATCGTCCATTTATTCATTTTTTTTCTGTGTGTCGAGATCATATGTTGACATATACCTAGATGTTCGATTAATTACGTGTTCTTAATTGAACTCGGATCATTATTATTTGACGACATGCCATGGGTGTTGAGGTGTTAGTGCAAAACAGGTAGAGTATAATAAATTATAACTATACCAAACAGTATTAAAACTATTCATGATGCAATTGTTGATACATCGTCTTCTTCTCCAAATATTATAAACAATACAATCAAAATCAAGTCTTTAATGTTTATATTAAGTAAAATCACGTCTCTTAACACCTTACGGGTGCAAATGCGACTAAAACGATATCCCGCTAAACGTAGATTGCGTAATCCCTACGTTTTATTTATGAGGTGTGTTTCATTCAATTTGGGTGACGTCCCAGAATTACCAATATAAACGCAAAGAAACAATAATGATCTATTGCTTATGCAAATAGTCTTATATCAACAATAATGAAATTAAGTGATCCTAACTTTATCTCTAATAAGATACTATTCATAATACTTGAAAGGAAGAGTCAACAGTATTTTAAGATCCAGGCGGACATTCTTGTGGTCAGAAAACCGAACATTTAGTAAGTAGTCCTAAAGAGTAACCCTCACGCCTTTTTCCTTAATCATACTAATATCTCTTACTTACATCTTTTTAGGAAATAAAACAATTAAATATAATTGTAAGACATTTCCTCACCGTTATGCACTAATCTTCACCTTAATCATACTAGTATAAAAGGGATACCTCAATCAAGTGGTCAATCAAATTGAAATGGAACACTATGCAAATTTTGTCACACCAAATGTGTGATTCATACCCATCTCTTTGGGTTTTATATTTTATAAAAAAAAAAGAGAAATTAAGTCATAAACAAATACTATGATAAATAATTTAAATTAATTGCCAATTAATTCCGATTAATTGCTATAATATGTTGGAGCGATTTACTACCGATTAACGCTTAAACTGCCCACAACCCTA
This sequence comes from Coptis chinensis, assembly GCF_015680905.1. NCBI lineage: Eukaryota > Viridiplantae > Streptophyta > Magnoliopsida > Ranunculales > Ranunculaceae > Coptis > Coptis chinensis. Next base: position 51,096,604 of record NC_141459.1, read on the forward strand.
AAGTCTAAAGGCAGCGCCGAAAATAAGGTACCCATATATTGATTCCAACAGTTTTTGTTTTGTTTATTACTTTATGGAAACGAGATATGGACAGGTGTTGTGATGGCTGGGCACGTGTCCGTGGACCTTGCATGAAAATGGACCGGGCTTTAATCAAATGGGCCAATGTGAAATATCAGGATACATACATATACGGATATATTCAGGGGTCATAGTCTCATAGATACTTCACTATATATGCTGAGGGTCAGCACTGTCACCTTTTTACAACTTACCCGCATGACCACAAGTTTTAAAAGTCTCATAATTTTTTCAATCAGTTCTGAGCAGTGTTCGTCATTCGAACAAACTTCGGAATTCCGCCCGATAGTTCCGTTTTTCAAAAAACCAGAATTCCAAATATAGAGTCGAAATATTTGAAATTCTGAAATCATCCAAAATTCCGAATGTGATAGGGTTGAAATTTAATAAATTTCAGTTTTTGGATTTGTCGAAATTCCAAAAATTCCAAAATCCCAAACTATGGTTCTGAGTGAACTGAAGTAGCCCATGATACACTCCACCTAGTTTTAGAAGTCTCAACCTGCTTTGTAAAGAACCAAACTATTCCACTAGCACCACTATTTACAAATGCTATTAAAATACTATTATCACCAGAAAAATGTCAAATAGTCTTACCATATCTTCAATATCATCAGTAGGATTTGTTGAGTCTACAATCTAGTTTAAGATTTTTTTTACAATTGTTGTTATTATCTTGTTAACTCTGGAGAAACGTCTTAACAGAAATGGTAATAATCCAAAAATAACTTCGTCAATTCTCGTTCCTGACTGGAAAACAACAACTTTCTCTATCATGGAAAATCCAAAGGTTACAGCCACATCAGATGGACATAAAGACACAAACTAATTTCCTATCTTAAACTTATGTCTCTCCTTGCACCAACTGCCTAACAACTTTATGATGATGTGGTTTGGTTTTTCTACCATTTTATTATCCACCTTTCCATCGACAAAAACCATAAAAGTATTGCTATAAGGAGTTTATTTCATCTTGGTGATATGAACATCCCTAATTATTCCCTTAAAATATTGCAAAAGTTTTAGCAATAACAATGCAGAAGAACGAATACCTTGTTAGAACTTGTAGATTTTACATTCTGTTGCAATACAAATTTACACAATAAATTAAACTAAGACTTCACATATGAAAATAGTAATTCTCATAATAGAACAACGACACAACATTCTGCATCATGTTTACCCTTATAATAATCAATCAAGTCCTCAGCAACAAGATGGAGGAGTCTAAACTAATCTAGTTTGCTCATATATTCAAATCTTCATATCAACTACAGTCTACAGAGTGTTAATTTCATATCAACTATAGAAGTGTCAACTAAACTCAATTTCAGACAAGTTAGAATATGCTTAAATGCAAATTTACATATGAAGCTTTATATGTAATTAACAAATTCATACATATATATATGTAATTGTACTTTATATATGAAAATACAAATTTATATAATAAATTAAGCATTTGTATATATAAAAATATAAATTCTCATAAAAAATTTGTATTTACAAACAAATTTAAAAAAAATATATATGATTCTCACCTTAGATTTCCTTTTTTTTTTTATCGATTGTTGCTTTCTTCCCTTTTGTTTGTGATTGAATCACTCGCTTCATTCTCATTCTCACTGGAGCATCTTTTTTTGAAACATTTGATTTATTTGTTTTGTTGGTTGGTTCTCTCCTCTTTTTGGATTGTTTTGTCATCTTATTTTCTATGTGAATTTAGTTTTGCAGGATATACATGGTTTGCAAGAAGAGAGGACGCAACAAGAAGAAAGAGAGAAAAGAGAAATATGAGATTTAGGTTTTACTGCTCCGTTATGTGTGGGGGTTATTTTAGTCCGTCCAAAAGAGGGGATTTTTATGGGTTAGTCCGTAGTGAGAGGGTTTTTATGAACTAGTAACATTAAACCCAAAGAGACCGGTTCCTCTATAACTCTGTACCACACACACACATCTCGTATCTCGGCGCACACACACACATCTCGAAGCACACACACAGGTATCGAGACACACACACATCTCGGATTCGAATCAACGGCGAGATAACACGGTTACAGAGATAATCTCTGTACCCGGTTGTAGAGATCTCGAGTCCAAACCCAAAACCAGGGCCAGGTTGTACTACCTCAAGTTGGGCTTGGGCTGACTCTAACCCGGAAAAACGGATATATTCACGGGTCATAGATACTGCACTAGATATGCTGAGTCAGCACTGTCACCTAGAACTTAACCACATGACCGCACGTTGCACAAAAAGCTTCGCTCCAACAAGATTTTAACTAACCACATATTAACACTCTTAACAGTCATGGTGGTCGTAACAACTTCTTCACTACACCCTCATAACCTTAACTTACGCCACTTCACTACATTCTTCACTTTCAAGCAGCCTTCTTCAACTTCTCTGTTATGTTTTGATCACCAGCCTATTTCTTATAGAGTGAGAAGTAACAATAATGGGGTGTTGTCTGTAAAGTCATACATGGAAGATTCCAAAACTTTAGGTGGTTTTGCTAGGAAGATTATTGGTTCACTTCCTGTTATTGGTTTAATTGCTAGGATTATTAGTGATGAAGGTGGTGTGGGTGGGGACATTATTGATTTTGCTGAGTTTCGTAGGAGAGTTGGAAATAATAGCACTGTTATGGATTCTAGAGCTTTCTTGGATTTCAAAGAACGAAGAGGAAAGGTAGTTTATTTTATCATTTATTGAAGTTCAAGGCTTTTGAATGCTGTTTGTATATTGGGTGCACATGGGTTATTGTAATTAGGCTGTTAAGTGGTAATGCAGTTAAAGTTAATTTGGTTGTGTGTAGGTAGTCAGGCTGACAAATATTGGTGTTTGGTTCTAAATGAATTGGTTGTGTCTTGTTGCTAGACTGCAGATACATTGTATGTGTTGATGTGTTGTTGGTTGGCTGCGGTTGGTGCCGGACTGTTGAAATCGGAGGAAATTCTCGAGGGAGTAGTGAGGCTTCGGATATCTGATGATATTGAATTTGAAGAGGAGAATTTTATTGCCATCATGACTGAAGCAAGAGAGGTTTGAGTCTTCATTTCTTCTCAATTCTTTATGCTCTTTTCACGCACTTTAGTTATTGAAATTAGTTATTTATTTTTATTTTTTTGGCAGTGAGGTAGTTTATGGAATCAGTAAGAATAGGCTACTTGTTTAAATCTATATATAAGGACACCGGAAATCATATCCTAATCTGTGAATGCTTATCATTTAAACAGTCTGATGCAAAGAAATGGCAAAGTATGTTATTTGGAAGCAAGTTCCTTGATCTAAGTTAATTTTCAGGGTTCAATTAAACCCTGTTGTCACACACAAGAACGCATACGAGAAAACCTCTCTTAAACACACAATCATATTGACTTCATGATTAACTTTAGCCAAAAGGCCTACATCTCACCTGTTGCATAGATACATGAATATGAGCTGATTGTACTGGTTTATTCTTTGAAATAAGCCAACATATGATTATGATACTGCTAGGATAAGCTGGAAAGTGGAAAGCCAGCTGGCCTATAGGCGTGAAAGTTGAGCCAGGAGTTTAGTCTGACATTGGTTAATATCGGTCAAAGACTTGAGGTTCTTATGTGAAGTTGATTCGACTTAGCATTGAGCCTTTGCAAGTAAACTTGACACCTCTCAAACTCTCGTGGGAATGTGATTTGAGTTGGGGGTGATTATTTGCGGTAGTCAGATGGGTGGGTTGATCGTAACAAAGTAGTATCAGAGTCGAAGATGTCTCATCCTAAAGGTGTTGGGACAGGCACTATGATACCTCACAGGCATTGCTTCAAAGGTGCCTAGAAAGGTGAAGGTTGCCCCAGGAGTTTAGCTCTACATGGTATATGTTCCCTCCAAGACTTTGGGTCTTGTGTGAAGATCAATATTCACTTACTAATGAGGTGTTTTCAAAAACCCACACCTCTCATCTCATGAGGAGGTGGTTAAGTGCTCACAACGTTCGTGGTAGAGTGGGTTGGGTAGTCACTTTGATGCTACAAAAATGTTTAATTTTTGTTAGAGCTCATTCATTTGTATGGCATCTCCCAAGGGCATCCAAAGGACTAATGGATATGTCCCATAAGTAAATAAACTATGATAGTATTTAATACACATTCCTAGAAACTGTAAGTGCTAGGAACCTGCTCATCTCAAAGTTCCAAAAGTATACTCTGGAAAGTGGAAATGCACCTAGTCTAGAAGGATGAAGGTTGAGCCAGGAGATTAGCCCCACATTGGTTAGTATCGGTCAGAGACATGAGGTTCTTATGTGAAAGTGATCCTACTTATAATCTTAGAAACCTTGACACCTCTCATGGAAATGTAATTTTTGGCCGGATTGATTATTGTCGTAATCAGTAGGGTGGGTTGACATGTCACAAAGTACTATCAGGGTCCGGGGGGGGTGTCAAATGTACAGGCGCCTGACTTTAGTCTTATATGGCCTATGCTCCATCCAGGATATTGGTTCTTATGTGAAGATCAATCTTCACTAACTAACGAGGCGTTTTCGAAACCCCACACCTGTACGAGGAGGTGGTTAAGTGCTGACAGCCGTTAGCGCTAGTGGGTGGGTTGGGTGGTCGCTATGATCCTGTAAAGATGTGGCGTTTTCATGAAACCAAGTTACATTAGAATATGAAACCAAATTACATTAGAATATGAAACCAAATTATTTACTGGTTCTTTTGAATACCACTCTAGACAACCTTTGTGATATCAATGTCTAGAGTGTCAAGAATGTGACCCCAACACTCTTCGAACACCTTGAATTAAAAGACCAAGGCACCTCGGAAAACGTGAAACACTTATAGGGAGAGTATGATAAATTTTTTGAGTAAGGTTATAAATGAGGGATATTTAGTTTTCAGTCCTTGTAATAACAAGGCCTTATGGGAAGGTTCAATTGCAAGTCACATGGTCAGGTTTCCACCAGTGGCCGTCTCCTGTGAAGATTGTTGACTCATGAGGTTACTCGGTTGATATGGCTCCAACAAATCGATACGGCCCCATCAAAATTGTTGAATTTTGATGTTTGTGTCTAGGGTTGTCCAACAGATTAATGATGGATGCAAGTCACTTATGTGGGCTTGGATGTCCCATTTACTTAATCTTAGGGGTTTAAAATTAGAAGATTTTGTGTTTAGGTGAGATGTTGTGGTTGAGGCTTAGCCTAAATATGCGTACTAGTTGCAGTGTGAACCTCTCACACTACACCATTATTACTGATATAATACAATATCTTGTTTGGAAAAAAATTAAATAAAATATGGTACTTGGGCCTTGCTCCATGCAAATGCATTATTATCATTTGATCGAACCGTCCAAGTTCAATTAGTTGACTCCATTGACGGTGCTTGATTTTTCAGGTATACTAAATGACAAGTTTATCCTTCTGTTTGGAAGGATCAAAAACTAAGTATCCCTATTATATAAGGACCAAAAGCTAAATAAATGATGGCTAACACGGGTTTTCTGAAAATTTGAAATGGTTATATGATAGTCAACTGACAGCCATCGAATCAACCAACAGAACTGGGATACTACAGCAATAAACAAAGTAGTGTGGATCAATGCCTAGATACCTTATTATTGCGTGGACCAATCCTAAATAGTAAATACCTTATCAATGCAAGGAATAAAGCTAAATATCCATGTTATATTATTACTTGTACGTTAATTTCTTAATACTAAACTTTGTGTTACCTGTAGCCTGTCTGCCTTCCAGTTGGTGTGCAATCTAGTTGAATAAACATCGATAAGTGAAATCCAACCTCTGGATTAGCTAGACGTCCTAATATCATCAACACCAATAGAATGATCCTAGCCATCTTATGATTGTGCTTGTTATTCATTCATCTATTTGATCAACAGAACATGATCATATATTTGTAGTACTAACAAAAATGAGTGTTTGTTACTGGTAGTGATATTACAATTGTTATTTGTACTGCAATTTTTTCGTACTCTTTTCTTTTGATAAGAAGTGTGTAATGGTCATTCATGATTATCACTGTCTATGTTGAACATGTAGTTGTCAGTCATATTCATAGACATAGAAATATTCATGACTACCTCATGTAGAAATATAATGAGATGATTATGGATGCTAATGTCAAAAGATCAAAACACTGAAAACAGGCATCCTAGAACATAGAGTATAACAGAGTAGTTAACTATTCTTGTAACAAATCTACCACTTTCAAGCAAGAGTTAAGGCTTTCATTTTCAGCATAATAGTGTGTGTGCATGCCATATATGCGTATAGTAGTGGATGTCTTCAAAATAGTAAAGCAAAAGTCTTCCTTGCATAGTAGGAAACAAATGTGCATAGTGACATAGCCATGTACCTTGAACTGTATTAGTTTCTTCTCCAAATGAACTATATTACCTGTGTAATGAGGTTCGGAGAATGAAATAGAAGAAAGATGACGTGTACTTATTCCTGCCTTAACCTTGTAATGTTCACCGTGTTTGATCAATTTAAACACAAAGAAACGAACCCTGGGAGATTTACTAGATATAATTTTTTATAAGACAAAGGTTTAACACCGAGATTTTTAAATCTCTTTTTCCAAAGAGATGAGAACCAAAAAAAAAAAAAACTTAACAAGTTGTGCTGATATGGTGTAATAAAAGAAGTAAGATCGATATCAAATTTGGGATGGGTTCTTCATTCGCTGAGGTACCTGTTTATAGCACACCGAACCACTAAGATAAGATAAGTGATTATTGACATTTATTAGAGGTAACACATTTCTCTCCTAGATTTAGTTTTTGGTTGCCAACTTGTCGCCCCTACTTATAGACACAGTGGTCAACCACACATTTTGCAACTCATTTATAGCGGACAGATGTTTATAAAGAATTTAGTACAATGAATAAAGAGGAAGAAGAAAATTCATAGATGTTTACAACAATTCTAGTTCTCAATGAATATGGGGACGAGGCTTACTTCAGGATCTTTAAAGTCGAATGAACCAATTCAAATTTCCTTAATTATAATAATAATGATCATAACAACAGTAACAATTATAACAAGCATAATGAGAAGATTGCTACAATCACTGGTTCTTGGGATATTCAGACAACTAACTGAACTAGAGGTAGAGGTGGCACTTCAACGGGAAGACAGACAGGTAACACAAACTCCAATATGTGGAAATCAAAGAAGATGCGTATAAGTATTATATCGGATATTATATTTAGTTGTTAGTCCTTGCAATAATGAGGTATTTAGGCATTGGTTCACACATATTTAATTAGCTTTTAGTTCAATAATTATTAGTGTGTTTGGTCCCTGTCTGTTAGTTGAGGGCAATGGATGTGACTTGTCCACTTCAAATTTTCATAGTGCTTGTGGTTTCGGTTACTCAAGTAAAACAGAATTAGGAATATTTAGATTCTAGCCCTTCGACGCAGAAGTGTAAGTTTGTCATATAATGTAATGACATTCGACTGAAGTCAGCTAACTGAATTGTGAGCCTGGGACCAAACACTAATAAAAGCTTTAGCATGGAGTAAAAGCTAAATATCCCTAAAACAAACCTATTGGTACAACTATTAGAATAAAACTTTTTTTTTTACCCACACATGAGTCTGTGAAATGTTTTTTCTTGTGGTAAAGAGCATTTTTTTTTTTCATTTTTTAAAATGGAGTTGTCAATTGCCTAATTGCAATGTTTTGACACGTGGAACTACTGCGATTATATTTTCTTTGATAATGCAGAAATCAAAATCTTGCCTAATTGTTATTTTTTATAGTTTGGTGAAATTTATTATTCCTATTTTTGTCTTTTTTCTTTCTTCTTTTTACTGAAGATTGTGAGATAATATTTTTTTTCTCCCACTTTTTACTAGTTTATATATGAAGAATTTGTAATATACTAATATTCAATGTATCTCAACATATGTGTATTATACTTTCTTGCAAAATCACGTGTCTGCGCGCCAGTATCGTGTCTTGTGTTTGTATTTCTGCTTCTGAGCTTTTTTGTACCTGTAAGTAGATGTCTGCCATGAAGTTAGTTGCATATTTTGAGGTTAAAAGCTCCATGCCTCCATAGGGTTCCAATGGGTAAAGTGTTTTGTTGAGGTTTGTGGAAGGTTATTTTTCAAGGGTTTCTCAAGAGGGTTTTGTCAGGGATGCTGTTGTTTACCAATGAATTTAGAGTTTGAGATCTAAGAGAGTATTTTCCCTCTGGAGGTCTCATTGCATCTCTACATGGTCTGCAGATGACTTCTTAAAGAGGCTTTGGGTTAGGTTTCTAGTTTTATTTCTTCTTGACAATGGATACTCCGTGTTTGTTTTGCCATCAGATTTTCTCCAGTTCCATATACATCCTATTTTTCACGGCATGTTTCTTCCTCTCTTTTCTATACTGTCCAGGAGTATAAATTTTCTTGGATCCTTCAAAATCTGTGGGTTTTTGTTCGGTACTTGAACTTTCAATCTTCAAATTTCTAGGATCTAACTTCAACGTAAATCCATAAGAAATTGTTCTTGGAAAGTTTTCTCAAAGCTACCAGTAATATATCCTGTTCGAGTAGGCTGGTTCATTCTTCCTGATTTAGAATTTTGTTTGCAAACATGATATTTGAGTGCAGAGAAGAGCAAAGATGAATTTGGAAACCCCCGCTATTCCCATGGTTGTTCGAGCAGAGAAGGCACTCGAGGCAATTTATGTTTGTTGCTTTATTAAGGACCCCATTGAAGAAGAAGACAAGAAACTACTATCTGTCATGCTGAATGCAGTGTTTCCCTCAGTTGGGCAATCTGAAATAGATAGGATTGTTCGTGAAAAAGCAAAAAGAGTAGCTGAAGGTAGTGAGGAAGACAGTGTCCCAGAGCCAAAGCCGTTATCAAAAGATGCTGTGCAGTTACAAATGAAAGACCTTCAGTTCCTAAAGCAGAACAGTGAAACCTAAGAAGTCACATCTTTCTCTTTGTTGTTGTAAGTAGGCACTTTTGATCTGTATGTTGAGGAAGATCATAGAATCCACTTTTGCTTTTTGTAGTTTTCCACAGTATTCTGTTTATAGAAAGCTTCTAACAATTCTTGAGTTCACTCTATGAAAAGGCTTTATATTTCCAAGTATCAGGTGCGAGGTAGTCAGTAATGTTTTGATTAAAGGTACAAAACATGTGGGTTGAGCATCAATTCTCTTACACAATATTCTAATGCATTACTCATTTTCAATTACTGCTTAAATCAACAGAGTCCAAAACAAACATTGACAGGATAACTAATTTTGATTTTATTTGCCATTGGCAGGCTAACTAATTTTGATTTTATTTGCCATTGAACTTTATTTCGTATTGCTGGAACTTTTTTTTTTTTTGGAAGAAGCTAGGTTAGGCAGACCCCAACCTATATTAGTTATAATCTCAAGTACATTTTACTTTGTGCATTGTCCATTACAACTAGCCATGCAGCCCGACCTGTGGCCGGGCTTGCTATTTTTAAACCCATCATGTGTGGGCCTATATTTAAGGCCCGTTAATTTGGGTCTCTTTAATTTTTAAACCAACAACAATTAAATAAGCACTTGGAAGTTGAAGTTGTACAATATTCAATATCGTTTCTACTTTCTACTTTTTTCTGATAACCAATATCGTTTCAACTTTATCATGGAGTATCCAACCCATCAATGAAAACTTACAATTCTTGAATGAAGGTTTCTGTTGTTGAAACTTGAAAAAAAACCTACCTTTTTTTCTAACAAAAAGAGAAATCAATCATTCACAAATTCGTCTGTATTTCATCTAAATCTTGGCTAAGTGATGCCACAAAGCCAATCTATGCCAAAGAGTAGCAAAACAACAATATCCGCCTGGAATAGAGACTGACATCTTACAACCGTGCAGCTTCATCCCCTGGATATATGACAGTAATGGAAATATTTTAGGTTGATATCATTACACTCTTAATAGCAGCACCATGCCACCACAATTTTGTAGGATTCTTACACATAAAAATGAAATAAGTCTAATTAAAATACACCAATTAAATGGACAGATCTTTGTCTCTTTGGGCAGTTTGTAACAACATAGAGCTATCTCAAAGACATTAATCATTCCCCTACAAAACAGTATGATAAACTCATTCACATCTGACATGCCTACAACAGAACTTCTCAGTTCTAGGCACAAAAGCAAGTTATGAACTACACTCATCATTCAAATTATTTAAATGAATTCATATGACCAAACTTAGCAAAAGGGCACAAAAATCAGTGTCACATAAAAGGGCTCTCGCTTATGCTAATATCATCCAAATTTTCCCTTCTCCATATTGTCCTAACTATCCATACATCATGTAATACTGCCACAAAAATACCAACTGCTGCAAAATCATAAAAGGGGAATAGTAAAAAACAACAAAGTAATGAAAATGATGCATGAAAGAGTTAGTTTTTCATCAAAGTTATGTTTTAAATCCATCCAATGTAGCAGAATAATCTATATCAAACATAAGTTGCCTAATTTTTATGATAGGTCTTTGAAACAATTTATACGACAAAATGCTTTAGGCAAATTTGATGATTAATTCCTTTTTTTTGTATAGCTTTAACAATGGATGACGCTGTGAAGCTTTCTCTTCCATTTGTTTACACCAATTATGTCTAATAGACCATATTGGTTCATTAAAAAGAATAAAAACCCATCGTTTGGCCACCACCGAAGTCATAAGTCCTATGAAAAACTAATAATCAATACAAATCTAACATGCTTCAATCGAAATGGTGTATAAGAAAGACATATCCATAGTTACAAATAGAGGAATGGAAACAATGTTAAAATACATGAATCTGACAAAAAAAAGGAACTCAAATATTACCGGAAGATTTCACAATAAGATATGAGCAAATGATGACATCCATGAAAAATTTACTAAAGCTATAAGCCCCTATCTAATAAGGGATGGGAGTAAGATCAATGTTAGGGTGAGAGTCAAAGCTTTAGCGATCGCTGTGGTTGCTTGCTTAAGTAAGGAGCGATTAATGTTGGCACCTTCAATGGACCTAAGTGTTCTTTGATCTGTGGCAAGAGCTCTCTCAGATCCTGCTAGATCAATCAGCGATAGTTTGCCTACTCGATTGACAACGTTCATTGTATTGTCTCTGACTCGGTATTCTGCTACAACCTAAAGAAATACACATGCATTGGAATAAGATAACAATTCTTACGTACTCTGAGTTAATTAAGTAATTACAATTCCTACTGTAACTATCACTTAGCTGATTTCAATTTACTGAACTCAAAAACCATTAGTTGTTTCTCTTAATTATTCTTCCTAATAAATTTCTTCCAAAATCGCTTCACCTGATGGTGTTACTTGTTTTCAGTCACCTAAACTTTCAATTTTTATCTCTATACTGATGTTTGAATTCACAATTAAGGGAGAGCAAAGTTTCAAGGATTAGCTCAGAGTTTCAGTTCCTAAACAGCCTGATATAAATGGAAATTTGGTTTTGAAAAATTACTATCTAATACCATGTGATTCCTGTGAAAAATGTGAGCTTTGCACGTAGAGTATGTTCATATCCACCCACAATCTGCAACATATTGCATCAAAAATTTAAAAGGTTATGCACACAAAAATTAATTTCAAAAATAAATGGAGCACCTATTTGTTAAGCAAAACCCTCGAAGAAAAGGAAGGATAATCTTCAATATCTAGTAAACATACCTTCTTCAAGCCCCATTCAAGTTTCTTATTTGCTTCCTTAAAGTCCCAACTGCTCCAGATTCCAACTCAAAACTAACCCTGTTGAATTCCAGAAGACCCAATCAGAAAGACTTGCCAAGAACAAAGGGATTTGCTTACATGCTTTTGCATGTGCTACTACTTTGTTTACTGGACTATAAATTTAAATTTGGAAATTAGTAAAAAGAAAATAAATCCAAATTCTGTGAAAAAATAAATTAATAGAAAAAACTTACAAATCAATGGCTTCACCTGTGGTCTACACAGACAGTTGTGTAGCATAAGAATTCTGTATCTATTAACTAATCCATATCCAATAACTAATACATATCATGATCCATTAACTCCATATCCATATCCATATCTATTAACTAATCCATATCCATATCCAATAACTAATACATATCAATTAACTAATCCATTGTTTTTTAGAATTTGTTTTTTTTTTCATCCCATGCGTACATTTGAAATAATGAAATAATGCGTAGCTTTGTTTTTTGTTTTAACATAACACATGAAAAGACAATTTTGACTTATATTAAATTAGAGAGATGACCAAATTCAGGGTTAGTTTGGTAAGAAGGCAAGTAATTATTTTTCAAATAGGGATTATTTTAAAAACTTTGCTGATGTGGCTCACTAGCTATGAGCATCCTGGGAGAATGGATGTGTAGCATAAGAATTCTGTATCTATTAACTAATACATATCCAATAACTAATACATATCATGATCCATTAACTCCATATCCATATCTATTAACTAATCCATATCCAATAACTAATACATATTAATTAACTAATCCATTGTTTTTTAGAATTTGTTTTTTTTTCATCCCATGCGTACATTTGAAATAATGAAATAATGCATAGCTTTGTTTTTTGTTTTAACATAACACATGAAAAGACAATTTTGACTTATATTAAATTAGAGAGATGGCCAAATTCAGGGTTAGTTTGGTAAGAAGGCAAGTAATTATTTTTCAAATAGGGACTATTTTAAAAACTTTGCTGATGTGGCTCACTATGAGCATCCTGGGAGAATGGATATTAATGTAGGTAGGATATTAGATAGAGCACAGTCTAAAGGGGGAACGAAATAGAAAACAAAATCCTCATGAGACTTACAGAACTTAGAGAAGTAATCAGCTATCCGATTTGCTTCTCTATACACATGCTTGAAGTCAACCAGTTCAAATTGTTGTTTCAAGAGGTCAATAGAAGCAACTATGTTGAGGCAATACCAGGGAGGTTCCTCTAATCCAGTAACTGATCCTACAACACACTTAGAGTCGGAACATATAATAATGTGTTTAGCTCCAATACTGTTTGCACCCTTCATGCTTTGACGGCCAATAATTCTTGTGTCATGACCGATCTCTTAGTTGAACTCCCTGTATAGGCTAGCTTAACTACTCCTGCTTCATCTCTGATAGCACCACCAAATCCAATGAAGTCTTTTGATATAATGCCATCAGTATTGACTACTAACTCTATTGATTTAGGCTTAAACCATTTGCACCAGATAGGTACATGTGGAGTGAAAGAAACTTGGATTCCGATCCTGTCAAGAAGAACTCTGGCTGCCACCGTGTCAGGGACCTCTTTCAGTGTCTTTTCCTTTGAATTTTGTGAAGTACATACAATTTATATTGTAGTCAAATATGTAATTTCATGTAGAAAAAACAGAATGCTGAAAAATTAGACAATTATGGTTTTAAGAATATTGAAGATAGTGCAAGTATTGTAAGTTAAATATCTTATAGTAGTAATAATAGTGAAAATGGTGCCGTAATACTGTCTTCAACTGATTGTGCCATAAAAATTGTGGCTCTCTGTTGATATCACAAACCCTAATTGTCCCTTGGGCATGGACTTCTAACGGACGCTATTAATTGTTCCTTGGTGCCTACACCAACTATATATAGTGTCCTTGATTTGGGACTGAAAGCAGCACGCTAATGTTGGTGTGGACTTGGACTTCTGAAGGCGTGCAGAACTGCAGATTATTGTTAGGAACGGTTTTCTGGTTATCCTTGCTTGCCGAACAACATTGGTACGTTATCTTTCATGAACTTTTGCAGCAGCGTTTGGTAAAATTGGAATGACAATATTGCTTATTTGAGTCCCCTCCTATAAATATAAAACTAGGAGTGTGCACTACACCATAACAGGCTATTTGCAACGGCAAAAAAGCGTTGCTAATAATTTTTGCAACGCTTTTTAAGCGTTGCAAATATGGCGTGGGGTAAAGTGTTAGAAATTTTTGCAACGGTTAATAAGCGTTGCAAATAGAAATTTCCAACGCTTTTTAAGCGTTGCAATAATGATTTGCAACACTTTTTATAACTATTTTGTATACAAATTTAAAATATTTGCAACGTTTTTTTTATTTCACAAACGCTTTTTAAGCGTTGGTAATTTGTAACGGTTTTTAACCGTTGCAAAGTTGTTAGTTAATTTTAAAAAAATTAATTTAAAAATCATTTGTAACGGTTATGGACCGTTGCTGATAAAAAAAAAATAATTTCACATATTTTGTAGCAACTAGCTAAACCTACAAAAAGATGCCCCCTTTTCCGGTACACAATACATTTTCATACTATTTTACAAAGAAATCATAATATACATGGAAAAAAAAACCGATAAAGTACAAAACTAATCCAACCATATACATTCACAACTTTGAGCGATTTTCTAAACCTCACAAACTTATTGTTGGACTATCACCATAAAAAAAGTTTTCATACTATGATCCTAAACAAGAGATAACAGCTTGCATTGTTGAAAACCGTACGCCCATTTATTTCCACAAATGCTCCAAAAGAGATCCTAGCATTAAGATAAAATAGTCGACCAAGAAAAGATCATGAAGTAGACAATAAGGGGATCACCTGCACAGAATGCAAAGCAGTTTTAGAACAATGGCATGGTCCACATTTTTATCTCTCGACACTCCGAGGTCATTTCTCATCCCGACAAAAAATGCCCATGAAGGATCTACAAACAAAAAAAAAAAAACGAAGGAATATTATCAAACCTTAGTCTCACAAGCAGTGACATCGTAGCGGAAGAGCCCTCTCTGCACACGATCTTCCCACTGCAATCAAGTACTACATGTTAGCTGGATTATAGTTAAAAGTTTATCTTGAATATTAATAGTGCAAATTTTATCAAGCCCCTTTACCTCTCCGAGAAGAAGTGAATCCAGAAAGGCAACTGGAGACTCTTGCACTAGTGTTACTACTTGCACGCTAGTCCTATCGCTCTGCTAGAACTCCGATTACTTTCGGAGCACTAGTGGATCCCTGTGGTGGCAGTTCAAGGCGGCATCTGAGGCGAGGAGTTGTCTTTGAACCAACCATGGAACAATACATTTCGTTGTCACGGCCGAATTTCTAAACAATTAAAAAAAATGAATATTTGAAATATAAATATCTCAAACATCACTTTCGGTTCAATTGTCTAAAACCCGGGCTATGGCGGGGATACAACACATGTCAAAACCTAAAACCCACATCACAACAGGATCAACTTAACAACAAAAATCTCCAAATCCTCAACTATCACTTTATTAAAAACTTTCTTCCATCCCAATACAAACATAAACAAACTTTAAGAATAACAATTTCCAACATCGTATTCTCATGTCATATAAAAATGTAACCTACGTTATTACATCCTTCCAAAATATCAGACCTAACAAAACTAACGGACTGCTCTAGGTCAACTCCAAATCAAACGCCGCAGTTCCACTTTCTTCCACCTATGTTCCCAAGAACACACCCACGTTGCCAAAACAAAGCAAACATGGGTCAGCAAAATGGAATTTGCTGGTATGAGTAGACTAACCACATATAAATATTATCATACTTTAATTATTCAAACAATCACTTTATATTATCCCATAACTTAATCATTCACAGCTTGGAAGACAGGTAGTTCCGTCATTTTAACCGGCATAATTTCTTCCCAAGCAAGACTTCCATTATATAACTCATTATAATAACTCGTTTTAATATCTAAACCATTGAATTAAAACTTACCGATATCCACTGCTGTATAAGGGAAGGACCGCGTCCCTGCACAAAATGTTATTAAGTCCTACCCTCCTGCAAAAAAAAGATAGAACTTCTATATAACCTTTGTAGATATTGTATTAGGCATTTAAAAGTAAACCCAAACACACTCGCACAATCAACTTAATTTCTCTTATTAATTAATCAATTACTTTTCTTATACACATATTTCACAACCTATGTACTTTAGGTCATTCCCACCACATTCAAGGAATACACAACCCTACATTCCCGTACACTCAAGGAATACAACTAACCCGCAAGGCGAATACCTTAGTTCCTCTCTAGGGTAGTCCAAACAATCTGGTCATTCATGGCACATTCAATGAATACCCGGGTCATTCATGACACATTCAAAGAATACCCATATTTTAACGCTAACGGGCCATTTATGGCACATTCAATAAATGCCCACCTAACATATGACATCAACAGTCATAAAACTAAATTCCAAAACTTGAGTCGTGGAGAGTTATAAAAGAGGTGGTAAATTTGTTTACGCATTATTGCACTTTATTACATATATTATTTCAGAGAACGAATGAATATCTTGATTTATGTATTTTTGGTTACGCGTTATTAATATACCGATGTCTAAGTGTCATAGCGTTGTATAACATAAAAACTGAAATATCACATAGTAGTTAATACACATACACACGTATATTTAAAGGTCTTAGCCTAAAGCCAAGCATGCTAATAGCCCTAGACCTATCCTAATAGCCTAAATCATAATCCGAGTTAAAAGTCAA
Source organism: Coptis chinensis (assembly GCF_015680905.1). Taxonomy (NCBI): domain Eukaryota; kingdom Viridiplantae; phylum Streptophyta; class Magnoliopsida; order Ranunculales; family Ranunculaceae; genus Coptis; species Coptis chinensis. Next base: position 51,113,243 of record NC_141459.1, read on the forward strand.
ATTGGGTCAACTGGTCAAAGTCAACCCTGGTCAAAGTCAACTCTGGTCAAAGTCAACGTCGACCTGCCAAGGGTCAACAGCAATCAACCAGTCCAAACTTATCTAACCCCAAAAGCCCACAGCCTAAAGCCCAAAGTCTAATACAAAAATCCAAATTTGAAAATCTAAACTAAAGCCCATAAGCCCACCCACGATTGGGCCCAAGCCCAAATCGTGAGTTACTGTTCATCTTCCTTCCTCACCTAAAACCTCCACCAGCTCTAGCCACCACCGGCCAGCCATCACTCAAGATGAGTTGGTTATTTCCAACCCACACTAGAATTGGGTCGGCCCAAGCCCAACATCAAAAATGAATTTCGCTATCATCTTCTTCCTCACTCCACCAGCGCCATCACCACCACAACAGACCACCGCCACCTATAAACAAAAAGAACCCAGCGGTTCCACTCCCCTTCAAAAACCCAATCTGCCGATATCCAAAAATTTAGATTTCCTTATACTGCGAAAATCTCAAACCGACGCCATTAATGGACCTTTGGAGCTTCTACAGCTCCTCTACCCACTACGAAATCAACTCTCCAACAATCCACCTCAACCCAACAACAATCGCACAACAAAAGCCATACCAAACAATCATTCAAACAAAAACATGACGATTTGGTTTGGGTTTGAACGCCATTAATGGCTGTTCAAACCTTCACAACACTCCTACTATAATCCCACCACCACCAATAACTTCAATCGTCAGAAACAATTCAAGGATAAAGCATTCCTCAAACATCAATGAAAACAGTTCATGGTTAAACAAAAAAACAGTCATGGTTACACTCACAACAAGTTTGGATAAAAAGAAATAATGAAATACTCGATTCCATTCATGGTTAAACAAAAGATAACGTCTTTAACCGCTTCTATCGATATCGAGCGCGACGGTTTACGATTATATCGGTTCGAAGTTATAAGTCTAGTTTTTCTTTATTAGGCCATTTAGTTCAAAACGATACATGCCACATCGTATACAACCAAATTTCCAACGAATCGGCCGACAGCTACATGCGTCTACATGCTTTCAATCGACAAAAAACAATGATCCAACAGTAAAACAATGTTTTAAAGATTTTCAAAGTGAAATCTTTTATATCGTTGAATGTGAAAGTATCTACTCACCTGTAGCGCTCTCCGATTATCAGCCAGCTACTAGAAAAACCTTTCCTTTTCTTCTTTCAGTAAAACTCCCCTTTTTTTCTAAAACCCTCGCTGTGTTTTTTTTTTTCCAAAAACTCTACGTGAGAAAACTCCCCGAAAAACAAGGACAACACTTATCCATTTATCTACGGGCTTTTATCCGTCCGTAACTGCTAGATATCCTATAACTGTTTTATCGGGGTGTTATATTCAGCGTGATACATATGGTTACATGGCATCTGGCGTGCTTCAGTTCCCAGCTCAAATTTTTCTTTACAAACAGGGCAGTGTGAATCTGTTCGGAGATGCCTCTGCGAGATCCTTACCGTGGGCATTGCTTCAATTGACGATTGAGCTGATATGAATCCTGAGTTTCATCATCTAACTCAGAAGAAACAGCTTGTAGAACCTTAAGGACTGCAGGCAACGCTTCTTTTATATGCTCAAAGTGACGTCTTTGGAGGGATATAAGCACTTTTAAAAGGAAGAAATAAATGCATCAAGAAACTATCCGAGCTCTCTTGACATTATACTTGTACCTAGCGAATAAGTAATTTCATCTCTCGAAGTCTTACATGCATAAAATGTGTGAACTTTATAGGGTAGATTCAGTTGATAAACGATGAGTAAAACTTTTCAACATTCAACAAACTTTTACCTTTTGATAGAAGCAAACAAACGAGGAGGAAAAAAAGCGGGTTCCTTGCACATCCCTTTATGAGTATATAATACCTGATTCAATAAAAAAAAACACAATGAAACATGTTGAAAACAAAGATTACCAACCTCGAACAATTAATAAAGATTGACCTCGCAGATAACGGTGAGCATATCTCTTGGACTACAAGTAGATATAAGGCGGTCAAGTATACATTCACCAATCTGAAATAACTCTTTGGACACGCTCAGAAACCTGAAAACTAATTTGGGTAAGACAAACGACAGTGCATCAACAACCACCTGCAGAAAAACACATATTCATTAAACAAACAATTTCATATAGTTAATAAAAACAAAGTGGTCAAAACTAAACCTGGTTTAAGGAAGGAGAAGAAATAAAAGCAAGTAGGTGATTGAGTGTTTTCAGTGCATTTTCTTTTGAAACTTGATTGGCAAGTTGTTGTTGTTGTTCTTCTTCTACTGATTCTTGAAGAATAGTGTTGTCGTGAACGTAGTCAATAAACTCGACAAGCTCGAAACGGCGTTTAGTGTTTCAATTCAATCTTTGCCCGTGATAAAAGTTGAGTATTCCTTCAAGATTCACCATTAATAATTCCATTTCTTTCTTCTGTGGAGGCTTTTTTTATTTATTTATTTTTACTTAAGAAAGATGCGATATTTTGTCTTGCCGATATATAAAATAGTGTTGTCTTTGAGCATCAATTTCCTCTACACAATCTGCGGAGCATACAGTTGAGCCACATCAATATGTTGACCTGTAGCTAAAATATATTCACATTCAGAATTTCATGCCTACCTTGAAGGCCAAGCTCTATCAATTTCAGGTATCCTCCTAGCTGTAATAGTTCCCCAACAATTAAATGCGCTCGCTCAAATCTCTCTCAATCATAAGAACTTCGGCGTCCATCCCGGGATATCAATTGCAAATAACATTGCAGCTTGAATTCTTCAAATACATAAATATTAGTTTTAACTAAGAAGCAATTTCATCATGACAATTAATAACTCAATGAAACACCTGTTTAAGCAGACACCCAACCAACTCACAATTTTAAAATACAGTGAGAGTATTGAAACTAACTCTTAAGCTTATTCTAAAAGCACCAATGGCTGATGTTTCTTAATCTTTTTCAAGCAAAGGGCCATTCTAAACATGTATTACAATATGAATTCCAACCAAAACAAACACACATACAAAATAATAGAATGTAATACAAGAAGTTTGTTGAATGGAAAGAATAGGAGTACCAGAATCAGAAGAAAGGGTATTGAACAGAATACGCTCAACACTGGCATGAAGAGCCACCATGATTAAGTAAATCAGCAGCACTATGTCTTCTCCCCAAACCATCAAAAGTAGACCCACCAATCTTAGTCCCAACAACATGATGAAGATTAAAACCATTATAAGGTGTAACATTAGCTTCAAGAAGTCCATCATGAACTGCGGATTGCCAGTTTTTCAACTGAGGTCTAAGAACAACAAACTTTTTCAATCCAATCATAAGACACGTTCACTAAATCAAGATTCAATTTAAACCCGGGTTGTTTAAAGAAGTCATCATCAGCTCTACTATAAAAACCAGCATTAATAGCACAACTTCCACCAAGAACTCTTCCTCTACCATTCGCAACACCATCTTCTGATGAAAAAGATTCTGCTGGCAAGTCGTTTGCGTCGTTCTGAGTTAATGTTGTTAGAAATCCTTCTTGTGTCCATAAGTTTGGATATTCATGTGTATGTCCACCTCTTTCTAGGACTAAAACCCCAATCAACTTTCAATTAACAATTCCAAACTTACAAATATAAATTTACCTCGACTACAAGCCAAAGATGGTGGTGACTGATTGTTCGAGAGAGCGAAACTAAAAGCCGATTCCTCTTTCGGTCCTTGGGTTCTCTTTCTGGAAAGGAAAGTGTAAAAACAAGTTTTTTCTTCAGAAATGAGGATAAACAAACAAACTCGCCAAGTCAAAAACCGTTTCTTTATTTAAAATTGCTTACCGAAACACTGAGTTCGCTTTCTGGAACGAAACCAAACTCATTCTTTATAGAAGGACCATCAAAACAAAAGAATACCCTTCTTCTTCTTCGTCATCATCTTCAACAACAAAGTCTTTCTCAGGCCAAAAACTGGTTTTCAAAGCTTTGGTTTCAACACAATCCTTTTGTTGGGAATTAGAAAAGGAAGAAAAAGGTAGGAAGTGATTGTTCTGGAGAAGAGGAGGAGGGGTTGAAGGAGAGAAAGAGGAATGATAAGAAAACCCTAACCTAGCGGCTGTGAGAGAGAAAGAGAGGTTTGCTATTCTCACATACCGAGCGCGATTTCTTTTTTGTTTCTTTCTTTTCGAAATTTCGATGTTGTTTTGGTTTTTTGGATTTGTAACGCTTCTCAAACGATTTTCAAGCGTTAGCAATTAATTCCGGAAATTCACCAAAATAAACTAACGCTTTACAACATTGCTAACGCTTATATAGCGTTGGCAATTTGCTAACGGTAAATAAGCGTTGCAAAGCAAAAAAGGTGTGTGTTGCAAATATCCTATTATGGTGTAGTGGTGTTTGTTATGATGAAAACACTATGGAAATGAAAAGAAAATAAGAGTGGTTCAACTTTTCTATAGTTTTTAAGGTGTTTGTTTACCCCATGGAAATGAAATGGGCTTTTCCATAGGAAAACAAAATAATGGAAATGGAAAAGGTTGTGTCCTTAGCTAACCACTAAAAATTTTGAGAAAAAGAAAGGAAATGGATAGTAAGGGACTCTCTACTAACACACCCAACAATACAATTATTCCTTTTCATAGCCTTTTGCAAACAAACATGATTATTCATTTCCCCAGTTTTTACTTTCTTTTCTCCAGTTTACCAAACACATACCATTTTAGAATTATTTCCTTTCTATTCCATTCCATAGTGAACCACTTATTTTATTTCATTTCCTTTTCATTAACTAAAATTTAACAAACACACCCTAGGTTCAAAACCCTGATTTATGATTCCAGTCTTTATTAGCCAAAAACCCGTTGACTTTATGAATTACGTCTAAAACCAACCCGGTTTTTAAAAGCAGAGAATGAGCTTGGAGCCCAATGCTCCAATTTAATTACGAAAAAAAATACACATACTTTTCTCATTATGTCAAAAGCCCACCCGGTCTATTTGTTTGTAATATTACAATGCAAATTTGTCCCTTAAACAGAAATCAAACTTAGACAAATAGATCAAAAAGAAATACACCAATAACAATTAGATTGCAAACAGAAAACCCTAGTTCCCCCAAATTAAACCCAAATTTCAAAATGAAGAACCGTAATGAAGAAAAAGGTAACGATTCAAATGATCATGTACAAGCAAACACAAAATCTACTCCAAAAAAAGGACAACCAGACGGCAAAAAGGTTAGAACCCAAATTTCATTGATAGTTTAACCATTTTGATATACTAGGATTTTCATTTTATGAAAAATTGGAAATAAATTAGTTAAAATGTGTTGAATGTATTCACCGCAACATGAGTGTTGCATCAGATATACTAGGGTTGATTTGCACTATCATTTACTAATGCAACATGAATGTTGCAGTGTCAAAACCCACTTCAACATGAGCAATTGGGTCGAATGCAACATGAGTGTTATTTGAGGTTTAAATTGGTGATGCTTGTTTGAGTTTTGAGGCATGTTTTCCACTAAAATATCCATGTTATAGTTAAAAAAGTACTGCAACAGGAACACTTCCAACGTGAATGTTGTAGTGGAAATTTGTTGAAACAAGCTACTAAATCATTAATTTTCTTTCAGGTTATGCTGCAAGGGAAGGTTGATGTTGTTGGAAAATCTAAATCTAAACTGAGCCTTCCCAAACGAAGTAAGGATACAACTACCTCAACAAGTGTAAACCCAAAAACAAAAGGCAAAGAAAAGATAGAGGAGAAGGGTAAACATGGTGAAAAGTGAGTCGTTGAGTTATAGGTCAAGTTTGAAGTCAAAGGTTGAGATTGTGGATTTGATTAGAGGCGACATAACGGAAGTGCATAAGGAAAAAATGATGGATACACCGTTTGCAAGTATTTTTAGTGTATTGATTGATAATAGGTTGAATACTAAGAGTACAATAAAAGCAAACATTGATGCTTGTTCAGTTTTGTAGACATACTCGGGAGTAGATGATGAGTTTTGTGTTGGGGATAAGATTGTTAGATTTACCCCGGAAGATGTTGCATTGATTTTTGGGTTGCCTTTGAAAGGGGAAACTGTGGTGTTGTATCCAAAAAGTGTAGGAAAGAGTAACAAGTTAGAGTTTATGAAGACCTACTTTGGAATAGAGGACGAAATCAAATTGTTAGGAGTAAAGAATGAGATTACAAGTGTTGTAAAGAAGATTGGGAAGGAAGACGATTTTGTGAGGTTGATGTCCCTATATATACTTGACTACGACAATCTTCTTCCCGAACCCAACAAGAATCAATTGGTCCTTTGTTACACATATTGAAGATTTGAATGGGATGATAAGAATCTCGTGGCTGAAAGTAATCCATAAAAACTGATCTTCCAGCTTGTGAAATTGAGGACCCAATGAATTTTTAGAGAACTTTGTTAGCAACATAACCAAACTCTTCTGATTTATTCCTATTCACTACTATAGGGACACCAAGGTACTTTAATTTTTAGATTTAATAAACAACTTGACTCCCCAAGTTTTTGAGAGCATCTTGGTGTTGTGGGTGCACATTATTGGTACAAAACATATTTATTTTATCATAGTTTATTTATATATGTAAAGTGATTTTGTAAACTTGGAAAGCTCTAGTTTACAATATATATATATATATATATATATATATATATATATATATATATATGTCTTTTTTATTTGATAAAATGTATGTCTTGGATTATCAGAATTGAAATATGAGCGAGAGGATTTTGCAAGGCAAAAAAATAGAATGTTAGTTAGGAAAAATACAAAAACAGGCCCCGCCCATAATAAAGATTTCCTAACTATTTTTTGTGGGTCATACGAACAAAACTGAAATCCTTTTTCTGCTTTGTTCTGTTTTGGATTACGCCAGATTTATATGCGCATGAGCGCTATAAAGTTGGAAACTTGGAGTGCAGTGCATAATTTTCTGATTATAATATGTGATTCGATCATTATCAGATATTTCAGGTCAAGGAAGGAGAAAAATGGTTTCAAGCTTAATTCTTCATCATATGGTCTTGTTGGTCTTCTTTTTTGCATTGACTGCAAATGCTATTATCAAAGTATTTGATGTGAGGAAGTTTGGGGCTGTGCGTGATGGTAAAACAGACTGCAACAAGGTGATTAGTTTTAGACACTGTTTTTCCCATCGTTGGGTGCTGAAACTAGGCTCAACATGGAGGCTAGGCAGTAGGCACCCAGTCTGGGACAGACGCAGCATAATGTTTCCATTCACTTGAAGTCATGTGCAATACTTGAACCCATGACTACAAGAATGACTATGATAAACGGCAACCACTTGAGCTATTCTGCTGGCCGGAGTATCATATACGTAGTTTAAGAATCAATTGTAATGCTAAGTAGCTATTTAATGGTTGCGCTCTTGAGTTTTAACGATTATAGAATAAATCCTATTTATGGTTTATATATGTAGGCCTTTTTGCAAGCTTTTGAAATGGCATGTGCATGGGAAGGAGATGCAGTTGTTTACATACCAATAGGAACTTACTATGCAGGTTTAACAATTTTTAACTCGCAAAATGATCGTTGTAAGTTTCGTACAGTCAGGTTTCAAGTAGAAGGATTAGTTAAGGCACCAACTGATCTTTCTGGTGATAGCTGGATTAAATTTCGATATATCAAACAAATGACGCTTGATAGAGGTGGCATATTCAATGGCCAAGGAGCTTCGGCGTGGCCAAACACACTTCAATCTGCTGTAAGGCCTTTGAATTTTATTTTTTTAGATATATAATTTTACTAATGGGAAAAACACCTATGTTGAAATGTTCTTTTCATGCTGAAAAATTTGTGCTTGGAATTCTACATGTTAATTAGACATGAAAAAAAAAGTATACAAATCATCCTAAATTATGTCGTGGCAGCGTGGCTAAAGTTACATACTGTAACACTCTTGGTCTCTTGTATTTATTTGTATCTCCCTGGTTGCCAATGCTGAAATTGCTTTAGCTAAAGTTGTATTGGTGGGATTTGTGTATCAAAATACCTTCTATGTTATTTTTTTGTTTGATAATAGTGTCTACATTAAATACAAAAAGATTGTAGTACCTTTTTTTTGAAATCTTGATTTCCAAAATTTGATTCGTTTCCATATTTTCAACAGTCATTAGAGCATTTGCAATGCAGGTGATAGAGGGGGGAAGTGAAAACTATCACCTACTTGGGTCCAAAAGTGCTGTGCAATGCAGGGTGATAAACTCGGTGATAATTTTCCCCAGTTCAAAACAAGGTGAAGCCTTCCACCGAAGTTTTCATCGACTTGTTAACCAGAGGCGGGATGTTGGATTCCGTCTGGATTACAAAACTCACCAGACGGAATCCAACATCCCGTCCGGAGTCCTAACGGCTAGTTTACCAACGGTCAAAAACTCAGAACGGTCAAAATAAAAAACTTTGGTATATATACAACATTTGTTTCATTTAAACTCACACTTCCAACAATCATATATCATATTTCTTCTTCTTTAAAATCAGTTCTTAAAAAAACCAAATATCAAATGGCATCAACTCAAGCATCTCAAGCAAGTGGTAGCACTCAAGCAAAAGCGAGAGCTCACTTTAGCATGTCCGATGATCAAGCTCTATGTCTTGCTTGGATAAAAATTAGTGAAGACTCCATTGTTGGTGCTTTCCAAAATGCAAAAGGATTTTGGAATCGTAAACAAACGAGTTCAATCAAGCACGGGTCGAGATAGGTCTCGATTCAATTAGCGGTAGGTGGAAATATATTTAAAAATGATGAACAAATTTGTTGCAATTGTGAATCGCGGTGGAGGCTCGACATGCAAGTGGTACAACAATACAAAGCCGGGTAATTACAACGTTGTCAATTTGGAATTTATTGATTATCTTAGTCTTAGTCTAATTATCTTAGTGTATTTATTATTTCCATTTTAGTCTTAGTCTAATTATTATCTTAGTCTAATTATTATTTTAGTTTAATTATCTTAGTCCTAGTGATTATTTTAGTCTAATTACCACCATTTTATTTTTTAGTTGTCCGAGGCAAGGATGACGTACCAACTACAAGAAAAATCGGCTTTTTTACTTGATCATTGTTACGTTATACTCAAGGATAATCCAAAATGGAGTAACATTTTTGAGGCAAGGTCAAGCCGCCCCACAAAGGGAAAAGGTCGCAAAAATGATGGTGAAGATTCAACTTCTAATTCACCAAGTGTTGGTGGACTTGAATTGGAGGGTTCTCAAGAAATAGAGCGTCCAAAAGAAATGGAGCGTCCTCTTGGATCGAAGAAAGCCAAGTCCAAAAGGAACCAAGAAAAATCAGTTGGTATGTTGGAGGGTTACTTTACACGTTTAGAGGATACATTTTCACAGGATGCAAATGAAACACAAAAATGCTTAGAACTTAGGGAAATGGAACTTGCATATGGTCAAAGAACTGTGATGGCAAGAGAAGAAAAAAATCGGATTCAAGTAGAAAAAAATCAAGTTCAATTGGAAAAAAATCGGCTTCAAAAGATGCAATATGAAGCTAAGATTTTAGCGACCGATACAAGTGTCTTCCATCCCGATACTGCTTTTATAATCGAGTAACAACAAGTTGAAATACGTGTTGAATGGGCAAGGGATAGAGGTGGTTCTAGCTCTAACTAAGCTTATGTAATATCTAGTATTTTATTTTAATTAAAGCACTATATATTTTAATTAATGCACTATGTATTTTAATTTCAATGTCTTTTTAATTAATGCACTATGTATTTTAATTTCATTGTATTTTTAATTAATGAACTATGTATTTTTATCTAACTTTTTTTTTAATTAATGCACTATGTATATTCTGTCCAATATAATTATTTTCATAGAAATACAATTACCAATAAAATTAAAATACATTGTAATATAGTTCATTAAAACACAACTCATTAAACACATAAGAACTTATAGGAATTACATAGGAAATACATTAGGAAATACATAGGAAATACGTTGGAACTTAATAGTTCACGTTAGGAAATACATAGGAAATACACTTTCATTTCCATTTTAATTTTCGCCTCCTTCTCCCTCATCTGGATCCGACCAATTTGGATCATAAATTGGTACCGGATCTGCTGTTTCTTCAATGTCAGTCCAATTAAAAACATGTTCAACTAAGTCCTTTTGAAGATTAGTATGTGTAACTTCATTTCTGATCTTATTTCTTGCTTCAATCATCTGATAGACAAAATGAAAACCATCATCTTCCCCGAAAGAGCTAAGTATTGTTTTTTTTCTCGACCTTTCCAATTCCAAACTCCACTTTCACGTTCATTCTCAACAATCATATTATGCATTATAATGCATGCCTTCATTATATCTCCAAGAACAACAACACTATGACAACGTGCAGAAGCCTTAACAATATGCCATCGTGCCTGCAAAACTCCAAACGTCCTTTCAACATCCTTTCTTGCAACTTCTTGACGTTGAGTAAAGATCTTTTCATGCTTATTTCTTGGATAACGAATGGCTTGAACAAATATGCCCCATTTTGGGTAAATACCATCAGCAAGATAATATCCCATAACATAGCCATTACCATTCACATTAAATGCAATGCAACAGCAGAGCCTCACCTTGCTCTAATGATTAAAAACATGAGAACGATGAAAGCGTTAATGTCATTATCTCGAACTGGTAGGCGAAGAAGCAATGCCGATCCAACAATGTTTGTCTCCAAACGGCTTCAAGTATCAAAGTTGGTTCCTTCTTGTACCCTACATGTGTTCCAGCCCATCCACTTGGACAATTCTTCCACACCCAGTGCATACAGTCGATTGATCCAAGCATTCTGGAAAACCCCTTGCCGCATTTTCAGCTAATATCCTAGCGATTAATGCGCCTCGGTTAATCGTCTCCCAAGTACTCTTCCTCAAACGCCATGATAATTGCCTTGCACCAACGCTTCATAGATACATTTGCTTTGTGGAATCTCCAATTTGTAAATACTCATCCGTTGAATCGGAAGAACAACCGGTTGCTAATTGTGCAACTGCAGCTAGTCCCTTTTGTAACCCGAAATTGCTTGCCGATCCAATCCATCCACCTTGTCTTTAAAGTAATCGTCGAATGATGCAACGAGATGCAACATATACATAAAAAGCTCTCTTGTCATCCCTGTATCGTCGTCTAAACTTATGAGGAGGCCACCTACAAGGTGTTGTGAAGTAATTCCTCATTATCTTTTGTTTCTTGAAATCACCACTATCTCTAAACGTGTACTCTCGCCTTCACAGATCCACCGCGTTTATGCGTATCCACATCTTCAATTTCAATGGCTGCTTGAGTCATTAATGCCCCAAAGAAGGGATAATAACTGCAACCTCCTCCTCCTCCTTCTTCCTCATCATATCATTATGTTCATCTCTTACTCTTTCCATGTAGTCATCTTCAAAAAAAGTACGTAAGGCGACACGGTGAAACCGTAAGATCGAACTATTACTACTAGATCCTCCCCATAACCTTTGGTTATATGCAATTCTTTCTTCTCTAGACATTTTTTCTATTTTTAGCTTGGTTGTGGGGAAGAAGATGGCTGTGTTGTTTGTTTGATCTAAAAGAAAGAAGAGTAAAACGAAATATGAAAGGTAAGGTCACATATGATAAGGTCACATGTGATACTTCGATTTTGGTCCACTTACCAATTGACAACACATTTTATTAGATTTTTGTTCACTCTCCAAGTAACAACACATTGTATCCAAATGTCTATCCAAATGTACCCTCAATAATTCCAAATGGGCCACCATCCCCATCCATAATTCCATTGTTTGGAATAGTAAAAGGTGCAGGGAGAAGGACTTAAAAACCAGACGTGATGTTACATTCCGTCTCGGTATCCCCATACACTATTCCTGTCAGAACCTGTCAGAACCAAACCACCTGCAAAAATGAGTGATATTCTAAACTCAAAATTTTCTGTTTCAACAAAGACAGGAAATGAGTGAAACGAGCGAAACGAATGTTCCATTTTTGGAAACATACGAACTTATAAATTTTTAATTTTTTTTGGCCATAACCTCATTTGTTTTATTGACATATTCATATCCAAAACCTGCTAATATACTTTGAAAATAATAAATAAGACAAACAACAATCATGAACAACACCCAAGTCTAACACAGGAACTCGGTGAAAAAACTAACTTATAATTTCTAAAAAAACTTGGACATAACCTCCTTTGTTTAATGACATATTCATATCCAAAACTCATCAAAGAAAAACCTGCTAATCAAAAATTCATTACAAACAACAATCCCAAACGCCATAAGACAAGTAATGGCGCACAGTTATTACAAACTACAAAAAATATCTATCGAGACCCTCCTCCCCTACGAAAGGCTCGGTCGAAGAGCTCCCCCCTACGTCGTTGTCGCCTCTCTGGTTGAGCTTGAGCTTGAGGTACTCCACTTCCAGCATTCTCCAACTCTTGCACACGTCTCTGAAGCTGCAAAGTTCGATTACGCTCTTCTTGTAAGTACTCAAAACTGCGACGAGAGGACTCCATGAAGGACTCACGCATGGCATAACTGAGAGAGCTGTAGTTAAGGAGCTCCGACCTTACTTCATCCTGTTTAACAAAACAAATGCATGTTAGGGGTTATAGTGAATACTAATAATAACAAATCATGAATAAATTCAAATCATACTAACCTCGCTAACCGCTTTCGAACTATAATCGACAAATCTGCTACCATCTGCGGCATCTACCGGTGGAATAGGTATTCTCATATCTTGCCCCCGGAAGTAATCATGCTCCAATGCCAAAGGTCATCATCATCAAATATCCGTGGGAGTTCTTTTATGCATCTGAATATCATGAAACACCCCAGGTTGTGATCGTGGCAACTCCACTCCTCCTTGAAATGAATGTCGGGCCTCAATGCTCCGTATAACCCCTTCAAAATTGGTGCCCCGGTATAACGCACCTAGCAAGAGACCTCGACCAATCCTCTTCCAATATAAGTCATAGTCGCCCGTAAAACTGAAAGCTGATGCGTCTGGCCACTCATTTGGGTTTGCTCTATAGTGTGAAAGAATAGCAGGAAGAATATCAGAGGCTGTCATATCTATAGGTGGTGGGTAAGGTATAACAATCTCTCCAGATACTTGCCGCCAATATCTGTCCCCAAGGTACCATGCGATGGATCGACCTATAAGTATCATTCGGCCGAAAAGAAACCTTGCTCTATGACACATATATGATAGTCTACGGTACTTTCGGTGTTCTCTCGAACATCCGGAATATCCGCATAAAGGGTCCGAAGATGAAGGACTCGCCCGGGGTTGCCACTCAATCGATCGACTAGCTCCTAAAAGCTCAATCTGGACGAAAGAGTGTTATGAATATTATCGATAGGTCCCCATACCCCCTCGCCTACGATGAAGCCCCCATGCTTGAATACGTGGAATCGGTCATGAGTCTCATCCTCTTCCAACCTCTTCAACACAGGATGCATCACACCTAAAATGTTCGTACCACCAATCTTGTCATCAATAGATAAAATACAATATCAATATATATATAAACATGTCAACATTAATAATTAGATAAATAAATGAAATGAAACAATAACTTAATAAATAAGACTTACCGGTATAATCCAAACAAAGCCGCACAAATTGCCTTTAGCGGCTTTCGTCTCAACTGCGAGGTCTAGCCAGCGGTAAAGGTATGCCAAGATGGATTGACCCCAGTCATAATCCCATATCCTCTCTACGTCTGAGACAGCGGCCATCCACCCGATATGTAAATAACTATCAGCATATCCAAATAATACCGCACCAACAAAGTAGAAGAGGAAGGCACGTACATACTCGTGGATCGACTCCTCACTAATATGATAGTCTTTCGGCTTCTCCTTGAGTCTATTCAAATATCTCGAAGTAAACCAACTCATATTTATAGCTCCTCCCTTTAAACCGCTTTCGGCCGATAATCTCAAAAACTCGTCTTGCTCATCATCTTCAACCAAATCAAAACCTTCAAAGAAACTTATCGCCGTAGTAAAAACCTCTAAAGTTTCATCAAATGGAACGGCATCTCCATAACCAATTGGGATACCCGTGAGCATTGTGAAATCAAGAGGGGTAATCCCAAGCTCACCCCATGGGAAATGGAATGTGTGGGTAGTTTGCCACCACCGCTCAACTATCCCAAACAACAACGCCTGATCATTTTGTCCCAAATTAGAATTAAAAAAACTCCCAAATGGTGTGGCGGATATAATATCGGTAACCGTGACAAAATTAGGATCCGTTTTTGATTTCATACAACGCCACCACGACACAACATTTGAAATTTCACAACGCACTTTCCATAAGTGTACTTCCTACATTCAACAAACACGCAATACGATATAATTACAACTATTTTTTTTTAAACAATGCGACAAATTCAAACTAATTACACAACAACAAACTTGATATAAACTAACATAAATAATAATAATTAACATAAAAAAAAAATCAAAAACTTACTTGAGACTCCGCCACTCGATTTGCTACGTGTCGGACCGATGTTGACACTAATGGTGGGTGTTCCTCGATTTCACAACGCGGTGGAAAATTGAACCCAAGTTCAATTTCGTCCTCCTCGCCCACATTACGCGTTCTCGACGACGATCCTTTTTGCCCCTTTTTTTTGGAAATTTTAACATTTCCAAACCATCGGGAATGCTCTTCATGTGGTGAGGTTGGTGGGGATGGATTCAGGGGGTCGAGAAGTCATTATGAACGGAAATTTGTGTGAAAAGGTTGTTAATGGAGGCTACAAAATCGGAATTTTGGCTGGAAAGGAAATGAAAATGGAGCATGTTCGCGTCTGTTCATATTGAGCCATCAGACGGGATGTTTAGACGGGATGTAACATCCCGTCTCGTTATAAAATATCAGACGGGATGTTACATTCCATCTCGTATCAAAAACCTCCAGACGGAATCTAACATCTCGTCCGAAATATTTTTTTTCACCTTTGCATTGCACAACTTCACCTTGTTTTTCACCGGGTTGGTGAAAAGGGGGTGAAAAGTGATGAGGTGGCGGTGATAGGGGAAAACTATCACCTGCATTGCAAATGCTCTTAAGATTTGATTCCATCACCGAGTGATTCAACAGTCAATGGGATATAGTCAGTGAAAAGCAAGGGTGTCCACATAAACTTTTCCCAATGTAAAAATATGACTTTCAACTCAGTAACAATCACTGCACCTGGCGATAGCCCCAACACCGACGGGATTCGCATAGGCATCTCAAGCTCGATTAGCATCACGCATTCAACGATAGGCACATGCGATGACTGCATCTCCTTGAGTCCAGGTAGCGAAGACATCTACATTACCAATCTGACTTGTGGACCAGGGCATGGTATTGGTGTTGGTAGCCTTGGAGGATTACTTAATGAGCAGAATGTGAAAGGATCGAGTGGTAGTAAGGAATTGCACCCTTATTAGTACTACGAATGGCGTAAGGATTAAAACATGGGATAAATTGAATCTTAATCTCATCCGAAATATAATTTTTGAATATATATTCATGGACAGCGTTGCAAATCCGATTTTCATTGATCAAGAGTATTGTCCATCTCAAACTTGCGATCCCAATTAGGTACTATAACATGCAATTCACACTCCTTTAATATCTCTCAAACTCAAAATGATCGAATTTAACTAATTACTTGATTGAACTTTCTTTTTCCACTACTCCTCGAATGTTCAGATTAATGATGTTCACTATAGGAATATATGGGGCACATCTACAACGAAGCTTGCAGTAAATTTTGTTTGTAGCCAAACTGTGCCTTGTCAAGAGCTCGAGCTCAAGGAAATAAACTTAAAATACAATGACAAAAATGGACTAGTGGCAGCATCGTGTAGTAATGCTAGAGGCGTCACTGTCGGCCAAGTGAACCCCCAATCCTGCCTACAATAACTTTTTCACTGAGGTTATTGCTTAGGAAATACAACACTTGTAATTTTTCATTGTTTCATTATCTGAAACCTCCATATTTATGTAGCCCAATATCACTAATGCACTTGGGTTTATTTGATCAAACATCTACAAGACTACTAGTACACGAAACTTTGGGTCTAGATTGTTTGTATTACAATTTTTTTGGTTTTGTGTCAAAATTTTATCAAGTGCAATTCTGATGGCATCCACCTCTATGAATCCGAATCCGGATGCTTGATAGTTAGAAAATCTAATTCAAACATTATACATTATTATTCATTTCTGAAATACATGCTGCCAAGGATATTAACAATCTAATTTCTATCATTCCATGATATATGTATATCCATAGATGGATATAGGGGGGTGCGTGTGGGGGTAGTCACACCCCCTGAGGTTAGAAAAGCTCCACTACCACATAACTAATTGCCTAGAAAAATCTTCAAACTATAAGAACTCGCACCCTCCAATTTTTTTAGCAAACATCCATTACCTCACCCCCAAAATTTTCACAACTGTAGTGAGAATATAATCAACAACAAAAAAAAAAAAAAATGGAAAAAAAAACTAATAAAAAATATTCCAATAAACCAACGTTTTTTTTTTACTTCTCTTTTTTCTGTTACAAAATTATCATTTATCATTTATTTTGAGTCCAAAACCATTAAAGAGGGACAAATGTGTATTTGAAGATTTGATGTGTTAATGAGACTAAAACAAATAGCCAAAGGCCCAAAGCCCAACCGGTCAATTTGTATAATTCTAATCACCCATAACAAACCCATAAGCTCTTCCTCATTTCTTTCACTCTCAATTCTTAAACAAGCGTCAGACCTCAACCCAAACAAAAAACAAAAAACAAAAAACAAAAAACAAAATCATAAAGGACTTGTGACGTAGCTTGTTGCACGCTTGTCCTAATTATTTGTAAAACTCGTTATCATTATCAATAAAATTTTCACTTAAAAAAAACAAAAAACAAAAAACAAAACAAAACAAGGTAATTTTTTACTTTCAATGTTAATCTTTTGTAGTTTTCTCCACATGATAGTAGGGTTATATAGACTTATAGTATTATAGAAAGTTAACAATTTATTGAATTGTTGTAGACTTGTGGACTAGATTATGTAGATATATATAGACATAGCGTTTGTCCTAATTATTTGTAAACTTATTATCATTCTTAATAAAATTTTCACTTAAAAAAAAACAAAAAACAAATATATAACAAAACAAAACAAGACAATTTTTTACTTTCAATGTTAATCTTTTATAGTTTTCTCTACATAATCGTAGGGTTATATAGACTTATAGTATTATAGGAAGTTAACAATTTGTTAAATTGTTATAGCCTTGTGGACTAGATTATATTATGTAGATATATATAGACATAGTAGTATCAATTGATGCCTTAAGTGCTTAAGTAATTAACTTTGTCAGTCAATATTAAATTCTTAGTAGTCAACACACTCTAGTTTTGTGAATTGAAATAAATACATAATTTTGTTGATATTTATTGTTTAGACCTTCTAACAAAAAATAATAATAATAAAATTGCATGGTTTTATTTTTTTTGAGGGTGGGGTGGGGTGTGCACATAATCTCGCACCCCCTAGTTTAGAATCCTGGCTCCGTCCCTGTGTACATCCACCCTGATACTTGTTTGGGCTCTGAACCAGACTCCTCTGATCCACTCACATTGGGAAAAAAAACATGTAAGTTAAGCTCTATCTATTTGTTCACATATCTTGTTTGGCAAGGCATAAGTAGACATGGCATAGGTAGGCATTGCTTGAGCAACTGCTTGGACTAAAATTGATCTTCCAGTTTTTGAGATTGAGGACCCAATGATTTTTTAGAGAACTTTGTTAGCAAGATAACCAAACTCTTCTAATTTATTCCTATTCACTACTATAGGGACACCAAGGTACTTTAATTTTTAGATTTAATAAACAACTTGACTCCCCAAAAGTTTTTGAGAGCATCTTGGTGTTGTGTGTGCACATTATTGCTGCAAAACATACTTGTTTTATCATAGTTTATCTATATATGTAAAGTGATTTTGTAAACTTGGAAAGCTCTAGCTTACAATATATATATCGAGCAGGTTTCGTTTACCACACTTTTTATACCATAGTTTATACTACACTCCCCTACAAAATGAGTTAAAGGCTAATAATTTGTGGATATGATCTACTAATCATAGATAGCATCTACACAAAAATTCATCTCATTTGGAAATCTCTAACCTAGTTAAAAATCATTGTCAACTTTGATTTTTTTTAACTGGTCAGATTATTTGATTTTGCAATTATTTTTTGACATAGTTAAACATTATCAAATGAGTTGAAATTTTATAGAGGTGATCTTCATGGTTAATTGAACACATCCACAAAAAACTAGGTTATAATTCGTGTTGTAGGTGAAGTTGTGGGGCATGGTATAAACTATGGTATAAAAAGTATGGTAAACGGAACCTGTTTGTATATATATATATATATATATATGTCTTATTTTATTTTTTTGATAAAATGTATATGTCTTGGATTATCAGAAATATGAGCGAGAGGATTTTGCAAGCCAAAAAAAATAGAAGGTTAGTTAGGAAAAATACAAAAATAGTCCCTGGCCACAATAAAGATTTTCGAGTCCGGATTCAGAGAGGGTACCCACACAAAGCAACTTGTGTGCGCGCACCCATCCTACCTATATTAATATCCGTTTCTTCCAAGATGCTCATAGTGAACCACATCAACAAAGTTTTTAAAATAGTCTCTATTTGAAAAATAATTATTTGCCTTCTTACCAAACTAACCCTGAATTTGGCCTGCTCTCTAATTTAATATAAATTAAAATTGTCCTTTCATGTGTTATGCTAAAACAAAAAACAAAGCTACGCATTATTTCATTATTTCAAATGTACGCATGGAATAAAAAAAAAAATTCTAAAAAACAATGGATTAGTTAATTGATATGTATTAGTTATTGGATATGGATATGGATATGTATTAGTTAATAGATATGGATATGTATTAGTTAATAGATATGGATATGTTAAACTTCCAAGTGCTTCTCTTAAATATAGGCCCAGACATGATGGGTTTAAGAATAACAGGCCCGGCCACAAGTCGGGCTGCATGGCTAGTTCTCATTATATATTCTTTGGGATTGAGATTGTTTAACGAGGAATTAACCCCGTTTTCTTTTCAGTTACCGAAAATATAGTTATCAAAATATCTTTTCATTTGGTAACTAAACCAAGACAGAGTACTACTCATCAAAACAAATGTAAACATATCAAAAACAAACCAAAAAGAGTGAGAACGTGTGAATTCAGCCGCGAAAACTCATCTTCCTTTCCTACCCAAAAATAAATGATGCATCCTAATTAAGGACTGTCTTATAACTTTGATGGTCATTGTTGCTAGCAAACTTCCTTTTCATTGCCTTCTTCAGGCAGAGACTCGAGATAGCCTTTAAAGCTTCCTTGTAGCTCAGCTTGTCAAGTTTTTCTTCACACATTCTGTGTAAGATGTTATGTGTTCTGGAGCTCCCTAAGAAGTTCCTTTCCACGATGTACCTTATCTTCTTTGAGCTGTGTCCACAATATAATCTTAAAGCTCAATATAGGCAAACATGAAAACAGCAAAGTTAATAACAAAGCTGCCTCGCTATTGGGTGGTATACTGTCATCTCTCTCAAGAGCATGCATAAGTTGTTGATGAAGCATTTTTATCAATATGCTGCCAAGTCTTCTCGGTGTATGTTCTGGAAGTACTTTCACCTTGAAGTGGATTCTTTTCAAAAAGAGACATAAGGAGTCACCGTTAAGGAAAATTATATCTTCATTTAGAACCATGGTTATAGGGTGGAACTCGGGTAGGGTTAGCCCAAGCCCGATGGATTAAAACCAGACTTTTGTTGGTCCTGGGCTAACATGTCATATCTGTGGTCCGGGCTTGATTTTGTAAAATCAAAACCCGACTCAGTTTTGGGTTGGACTCGGGTTAGAATATCAAAAAACTGAAAAACTCGAGCCCGTGTGCATATGTACGTATATCTTTCAATCATTTTATTTTTGTAAAAAATAAAGTTGAGAATCTCTATTTTAGAGAGAATAATATAATCAACAAGGTTAGTTTCTCTTTCAAACAATCAAATCTCTTTGATTTCATTAGAAAATTTTAATCTTAGTGTTTTTTATCTCATAATTCCAAAAAAAACCAGAAAAGTTTGACCAACTCGACCCTACCTGAATTGGTCGGGTTAGGGCTTGGGCTGAAAATTTAAGGACCGACTAGGGTTTGGTCCCGGGCTCGGGTTGAAACATTTGAAACTCGTTTTGGACTCAGGTTATACCTCAACCCGAC
Source organism: Coptis chinensis (assembly GCF_015680905.1). NCBI lineage: Eukaryota > Viridiplantae > Streptophyta > Magnoliopsida > Ranunculales > Ranunculaceae > Coptis > Coptis chinensis. The sequence goes on from NC_141459.1 coordinate 51,133,654, forward strand.
CCAATCTGCCCGAGTTCCACCCCCGCACGCATGGGAATTTTACAAATTGCACTGTTGTTCTTATGCAACTCTTGTAGCTCCTTAAAAAAATTCATAGACAGTGTCAAGTTCGGAGTTCGGATGCTCCCAGCATGTAGATGCAGATCGAAATGTGTTTTGTCCAAGCCAACTTGTGAAATTTGTCCCTTAGACCAGGATGAGGATCTTCTAGATTTTTCTTAGTGTATTCAATCACCATGTCTTCTTCTGCCAAATTTGTACCTTACATAAGCTTTTGAATGAGTTCAAGGGAGTCCTTTTGCTCTTGGTCATCAGATACTGGCCAGTTCTCTATGGTTGCCCATTCCCAGCGACTAATTTCCAATATCCATGCATCAAGTGCTAAACACCAGGACCGGTGGTTGAACTGGGGTCCAATTGGAACCGGTAAATTTTTGGTTCAGATTAGGTATAACTTGAATTTTTGGTTGGACGGACCATCGGTTTAAGTTTAAACCGTGGTTGAACACGCGAACCGATTGAACCGGTTCAGCTCTAAACCGGATCACCTTTATTAATTTTTTTTTGTTTTTTTTTTGAAAAATTTCAACCGATTGAACCGGTTCAGCTCTAAACCGGATCACCTTTATTAATTTTTTTTTGTTTTTTTTTTTGAAAAATTGATAATGTGGGGAGTTGAACGTAACAACTAAACCAGATAGTCCAAACTCCAAACCAACATGCTACTATGTGTTTCTTGTATAAGAAATTCGTTTTGATATATAATACCAATTAATATTGAATTAAAACATGTATTTATTCATTTTATTATTATAATTATTAAAAAATTTGCTAAATAAACATCAATCGGTCCGACCGAGTAGAACCATGGTTGAACTATTTTAACAAAAAATCGGCTCAATCACCAGTTAGGTTTTCAAAACATTGCTAAACACTGGACAGAACCCTGTTCTGTTGACAATACCTCAATGTGATTTTTCTCCATAAGATGTTTAATATGCAATCTATCATTACCAAATGGCTTACTACAATCTTATCAAAAAAAAAAAAATGGCTTACTACAGCAACAACAGCGACATCCAAAATTAAGTCAAGTTTTTTGTAGTTAGTGGAAGTTGTATACAAGTAGCACCACACAACAGCGTTCCTTGAGTCTCTTCAGAATCTCATCCTGATTACTTAAGATTTATTGGTATCTCTGAAGAAATATTTTTACGTTTGCCAAAAGGATCAAAGGCCATAAACAGATTTAAAATGTGGGGTTATGTACTTCTTTGTTCTCTATACAACCATGCAAGTTCATATGTTTTCCGACTTCCAAACCTTCCGCCAAAGCAGAAGTCCCACTTACAAATAAGTTTTCGCAACTTTATCGAAATGTTAGTCTCTCAAAACTATTCGATTGGAGACACACACAGTATAGCCGTTACTTGAGCTAGTACACCTTCTCTCTCTTTCGGATTTGATTGGATTTGTTTAGATTCAGTTACCAAAAGAAAAGACTCAGATAGCTATATTTTCGGTAACTAAAATGAAACGGTGTAAATTGACTTAATTCTACGTTAAACAATCCCAATCCCAAAGAATATCTAACGAGAATGGGTGCGCCCTCTCAGAATCCGGACTCAAGATTTCCTAACTATTTTTTGTGGGTCAAACGAACAAAACCGAAATCCTTTTTCTGCTTTGTTCTGTTTTGGGCTACGCCAGATTTATAGGAGCATGGGCGCTATAAAGTTGGAAACTTGGAGTGCAGTGCATAATTTTCTGATTATAATATGTGATTCGATCATTATCAGATATTTCAGGTCAAGGAAGTAGAAAAATGCTTTCAAGTTTAATTCTTCATCATAGGGTCTTGTTGGTCTTCTTTTTTGCATTGGCTGCAAATGCTAATATCGAAGTATTTGATGTGAGGAAGTTTGGGGCTGTGGGTGATGGTAAAACGGACTGCAGCAAGGTGAGTAGTTTTAGACACAGTTTTTCCCATCGTTGGGTGTTGAAACCAGGCTCAACATTGAGGCTAGGCAGTAGGCAGCACAATACTTCCATCCACTTGAAGTCATGTGCAATACTTGAACCCATGACTACAAGAATGACTATGATAAACGCCAACCACTTGAGCTATTCTGCTGGCTGGAGTATTGTATACGTAGTTTAAGAATCAATTGTAGTGTTAAGTAGCTATTTAATAGTTGCGTTCTTGAGTTTTAACGATTATAGACTAAATCCTATTTATGGTTTATATATGTAGGCCTTTTTGCAAGCTTTTGAAATGGCATGTGCATGGGAAGGAGATGCAGTTGTTTACATACCAGTAGGAACTTACTATGCAGGTCTAACAATTTTTAACGCGCAAAAGGATCGTTGTAAGTTTCATACAGTCAGGTTTCAAGTAGAAGGATTAGTTAAGGCACCAACTGATCTTTCTGGTGATAGCTGGATTAAATTTCGATATATCAAACAAATGACACTTGATGGAGGTGGCATATTCGACGGCCAAGGAGCTTCGGCGTGGCCGAACAAACTTCAATCTGCTGTAAGGCCTTTGAATTTTATTTTTTCAGATATATAATTTTACTAATGGGAAAAACACCTGTGTTGAAAATGTTCTTTGCATGCTGAAAAATTTGCGCTTGGAATTCTAAATGTTAATTAGACATGGAAAAAAAAACGTATACAAATCATCCTAAATTATGTCGTGGCAGCGTGGCTAAAGTTACACACTGTAACACTCTTGGTCTCTTGTATTTAGTTGTATCTCCCTGGTTGCCAATGCTGAAATTGTTTTAGCTAAGGTTGTATTGGTCAGATTTGTGTATCAAAATACCTACTATGTTATTTTTTTCATGTCTGCTAATAGTGTCTACATTAAATACAAAAAGATTGTAGTGCCTTTTTTTGAAATCTTGATGTCTAGAATTTGATTCGTTTCCATATTTTCAACAGTCATTAAGATTTGATTCCGTCACCGATTCAACAGTCAACGGGATACAGTCAGTGAACAGCAAGGGTGTCCACATAAACCTTTCCCAATGCAAAAATATGACTTTCGACTCAGTAACAATCACTGCACCTGGAGATAGCCCCAACACCGATGGGATTCACATAGGCATCTCGAGCTCGATTAACATCATGCATTCAACGATAGGCACAGGCGATGACTGCATCTCCTTGAGTTCAGGTAGCAAAGACATCTACATTGCCAATCTGACTTGTGGACCAGGGCATGGTATTGGTGTTGGTAGCCTTGGAGGATTACTTAATGAGCAGAATGTGAAAGGAGTGGTAGTAAGGAATTGCACCCTCATTGGTACTACGAATGGCGTAAGGATTAAAACATGGGCTAAATCGAATCCTAATCTCGTCCGAAATATAACTTTTGAAGATATATTCATGGACAACGTTGCAAATCCGATTTTCATTGATCAAGAGTACTGTCCATCTCAAACTTGCGATCCCAAGGTACTATAACATGCAATTCACACTCCTTTAATATCTCTCAAACTCAAAATGATCGAATTTAACTAATTACTTGATTGAATTTTCTTTTTCTAGTACTCCTCGAACGTTCAGATTAATGATGTTCACTATAGGAATATATGGGGCACATCTACGACGAAGCTTGCAGTAAATTTTGTTTGTAGCCAAACTGTGCCTTGTCAAGAGCTCGAGCTCAAGGAAATCAACTTAAAATACAATGGCAAAGATGGACCAGTGGCAGCGTCGTGTAGTAATGCCAGAGGCGTCACTGTCGGCCAAGTGAACCCCCAATCTTGTCTGCAATAACTTTTTCACTGAGGTTATTGCTTAGGAAACACAACAGTTGTAATTTTTCATTGTTTCATTATCTGAAACCTCCATATTTATGTAGCCCAATATCACTAATGGGTTTGTTTGATCAAACATCTTCTATCGGGTCTAGATTGTTTCTATGAATCCGAATCTGGCCGTTTGATAGTTAGAAAATCTAATTCGAACATTATACATTATTGTTCATTTCTGGAATACATGCTGCAAAGGATATTAACTCAGCAGTAAACATAATTCAAGATCTCATCTATTGACGTGGTTTAAGTTTATCAGAATGGGAGCAGGGCTTATTTTAATCTCATAATATTAAGCAACAAGTATCCGATGTTCTCAGGGCAGTCCCCTCTTTCTGAATATTTGGAAATACTGTGAAGGTTCAAGGGGAAGCATAGAACTGATCCCAACAAAAAAGTGGTTGAGCATAGAAGACTGACAAAAATTTCCTTTCAATGTGAAGACTTTGAGGTAGGACGCCGCACAAACTCAAAAATCTTGCATCTCTCCTTACAATGTGAGGTAAGCTTGGTACACTCTGATGGTTGTTACTTGTTTCAGCTGAAGTTCTAAATTTGTCCAGTACGTCCAAGTTGGACAACATCACATTAGATATAAGGGAGGGATTATCAGATCTTTTACGAAAATACTTCAGATCTCGCTACAAGGTGGTTAAGTGAAGGCTCTCTGGTTAGTGCGTCTTATCCCAGACTCCTTTGAACTGTGGGGTATGCACGAGCCCACTAGGCTCATTTCGAGGTAGAACGGGAAATCACTTTGTTGAGATATGGAGGCGTGGTAAAAGGGATCCTCTAAAACTTATGCAAGACAGAGAGTTCACAAATTCAAAGACGGTTGAGTTTTCACCAATTTCCATTTAAGTAAATCATAAATTAACAGACTTGCAAAATGTCTATCATCAAACAATGAAATGAAAACCAACACTACAAAAATGGTGATATAGTTGACACCGTCCCATCAAGCCAAACCCACTTACCCAAGACTGCATTTGCAACAATTTCTTAGCCCTTTAAATTCACCTAGCTAGTAAAGTCTCCTTACTGTTCGTGAAAAGTAGGAGGCGAACTCAAACCCACTCCAGTGTGATCCACCAAATACGTATAAAAAATAGGTGGAAAATCTAGATAACCAAGAGCTTCCTCAGGATAACATTAATGCAGGCTATGCCTTTTAAGTAAATGATAATGTAACATGATCCATGCCAACAAAAGAAAAACAAAGCACCGCGATGCAAATCAAAACTTCATACTGCAGGACATCACCAATCACAGTACATGTCAGATAAAGCAACTCCGGAGTCTAAAACTGCTGCAAGTTGTTGGACTTCATAATCCAGTATCCAATCTTCTATATCAAGCTCCGGACTACTGTATAGAGCAAAATCATGAAGTAGATGAGAAAATCTAATTCAAAACACATGTATCTTAACTAAAATCATCAGATTAGAAAAATAGAGGATTAAGTCTGATGAACTTAACTGGGAAGGTAGAGGATACAATGTTCTATACCATCTCCTATTATTGATGCTCCGCTTACTGTAAATGAACAGAAAATGTGAATGCAAGCAGCAGAAGTTTAAACTACCTCTACTTGAAAAATTATGTATAATAAGGTTTGTACGAGTAACAATGTATAAACCTATAAAGCAGAAGCCCGTCAAAATAGACCTAAAAATCCCAATGATAAAGGTGGTTCCCTTAAACCAATGTCTGTGTATAACAATAATGGTTATCTTATCTACATCACCGATAAAAAACATACACACCATCAAAACAAAACTGGTACATATGAAGAAATTCGTACTTCTAAGTTAATTGACAGGTGGCTCAATCACAACTCCTGATTCTGAGAGCATCTTCGACGCAATTACTTGATTTGGAGTGCAAAGTGATGTCATCCACTTAAAAGATGATGCTAATTGAAGTATGAAAATTTTTCTACACCAACGCACCACACTCCAAATTATTGTTTTATAATGAAATCTATCCTATAGACACAATTCACTCACGGTAAAATATTACGACTCCTCTTTCCTTGACACCACCCCATATCTCGTCTATATGCCTTAAATCTTTCTACAGATAAAAAAAGAAGCTTAATTCCACCCTTTTCTAATCCCAATTTTAGCACAATGAATTTTGGTGTAAATTCGATCATCTCTTCATGAAATTGGGAGGGATGAGTCAAATTAAGATCAAACACTACTTGCTCATTTCATTCAAACAAATCACACGATAATTGGGCATTTGTTGGAGAAAATGGAAGAAGAATCAAATTGGGGTGGCTCAAAACCTGGACGCAAGGTGAAGAATCGTCCAAGAGGTGCAGCCCATGATAAATTGATTTCCGATTACTTCTCCAACCATTCTATCTTTGAGGATGATTAATTTCTTATCAGATTTTGCATGCGCCAAAACTTGTTCGAGCGTATATACTTTGCCGTTGTAGATCACGACGATTATTTCAAACAAAAGTGTGATGCTGTTGGTAAGGCATGAGATTCGTAGAGTGTTGTTTTCTATTTTCCATCCCCTCCACAACTGAAGCACACACTTGCAGAGAAAATCATATGTTTTTAACATATCAACACACGATCTTTGAATTAAAAATTATTCATAGTGATATAAAAGTAATTAAATTTGGTTATTTGCACATGTGGCAAGTTGGGGCAGTTGGGGCAGCTAGTATGGAGTGGTACTTAATAAAGCAAATCAAGCTCTATATTTGACCCCCAAAATGGAGTGTGGTGAGTTGTCAACTTGATATAGAGTATGGGTTGATGTGGAAAATTTGAGCTTCCCACTCTACACGTAGGACAATAGAGTAGCATTGAAGATGCTCTGATGGGTACTGCCCTCAGAAACCACTTAGGGTTGATCTTAAGAGGATTGGGAACAAAAAATTAAGGAAAACCAGGAAAAAATTAGATTAAAATGATGTAGGATTTCTAGCCTCTTTTTCTTGCGTCAGATTAGAAATTGGACTTATTATTAATTAGGAATTTATAATATTTAGTATTTTCTATTATTAGTTTAATTAGATTTGGAAGTTTCGGTTTCTTGGTTATCAAGTAAAGCTTATCTATATAAGGAGGCCAATTGTAGTTTGGGAGGAACCAATTCAATTATCAATTATCAAATTATTAAATCTCTCAAAACCTAATATACTTTTCTCCCTCAAACTTCTACTATTCTTCAATTCAATCTTCTTCCTCCTTGAAATCTATTCTGCTTTTGAGGATCTCCGCATCCTTTTGTTCTCTTTCTCTATTTGTTCCGCATCATAAACAAAATGGAGTTAAATACAATAGAAACAATCTTACATGTTATTCATTACAAAACCCTACTAGAGTCTGCAGTAGGGCTGGTAATGCATGGACTGATGGACCTGTTATTTTTGCTACTTTCCACTGGCGATTAAGCGTAATATTTCTTAATGGGTGGGTGAGAGGGTTCATTCAAAGAGTTTTTGGACCACCTTCTGCTAATCGAACAGTTTTAATAGTATTACTTTAATGATGTTAAGCTCTAAAAGGAAATGACATAAACAGAGTTCTTGTAGTTCGAACCTTCCCCACCCCACTCTTTTCTTGGAGTTGTGCACTTCACCAAGGTATGTTATAAATGTCCAATGTTTATTCAAGGGAGATGAGTACATTAAAATAGTGAGGTTACTGCAGGTGCCCAAACAGAACTGCCACATTGCTCTCAACCAAGCACACTATGCACACTATAAATGTCTCAATATAGTTGCTATCATCAGGAGGCAAATTCCTAGATTCACTGAAATATCATTCAAGCATGCCTATAGGGAAGTAAATCGAGCTGCTGATCATCTAGCAAAACTGTCTATTTCTTTTCCTGGTGATCACTTTAGATTCATACCTCCACTATGTAATTCCTTAAATCAAATAGTAGATGAGGATGTAATTTTAACTTATTTAAGAGACTAATACAGGTCAGGATCTGCCTAATCCCAGCAACTTTTCAAGAAAAAAAAGCACACTACGCACGCTAGCCCACATGAAGAACACAAAGCAAACAAAAATCACAGGAACATAATAAAAGGAACCTTTCCCTATTCTTTCATTCTCTCAAAGTCATGTTCTTGAACGGTTCCCAAATTAACTACCTCCCCCTGTTTATTGGTTTATGGAGATGCAATGGCTGGCTTAAATCTTTGCACATAATTTATCACCCAATAGTTACTTCCAAAATACTGCATCTCTAGAAACCTTCTAGAATACTGATAATCATTACTCGTAAGTTCTATACCTCGACACATTTCTTACACTATATCGAACATAAAGTATACGGCTATTTTTTAAAACTCTGTAGTTCAAAGATGATTCTATGGCGTGTCTCATAGCTGCTAAGGCGTTGCATAACCTATGCAACATATCAGCACAACTAGTACAAGTGAACTCAAGGCCTTCTGAGTCACCCATGACAGCTTGCCATAAAACTATTGGTGATACAGGTAAAAAAGGCATGCCACCTAAAGATGTGAGTTTTGTGGGGCACTCAGTTGTTTATATAGGAATGTCTAAGGCATGCATATCATTTACATTTAGTACGCAAACACACAAACCCATAATAAACTTAATGATCTTTTGCTTAATATACTCTCAACTCTCAAGTGATAAGCCATACTAAATCATCCACAATAAGTAACAAACATAAAACATTACAAGGATATGGTTCAATCATTAATACCATCAGAAACAACAAAGCTGTTGAGACATACAGTTATGTGAAAGTGCATTAAATTTACATGGTATAGTATAAGGAAAGTAAGAAAATTGATATTGTAGTAGTTTCACTTACCTAGTCGTCGGTCCTATGATATCCGTGAGTGAAACAAAGCTTTCCACATGAGTGATCGCTTCAAATCTGGCTGGAAGTTTGTGAATCCTAATTTTCCTAAGACTTCTCCATTTGGGGTAGTAACAAACCAGAGATTCACCATTCTCGACCAACAACAACTCACCAGTCTCTAAAAATTTGAGAGGATACATATTTAAGCTGTCCAGTCTCAATTCTTGTCGAGAAATGACGTATTCTTTAGCCCACGAACCCTTTACACCGTAATCTTTCATTACCCAAATCTCAATCAGGTCATTAGATGAGAAATCAAACAAACATAAGAACCTTCTTAAATCCCCCAAACTAAGTCTGAAAGCCTCGGAAACAACCCCAACTCCAGGCGGAGGTGGTATTGCAACAAATTCTTCTCTACTAATATTAAACGAGATTATAAGTTCAGAAACATTCAGACCAATGTAATCATCAGTCATCCAGTGAAGAGCACCATGAACAAACACAGATGACGATTTACCACGAAGTGGGTAAGAAACATCTCCAAGTTTCCTCCACACACCCGTACCAAGTGTATATATCTCAGCCTCCAATTTAAAAAAAGCATTACCCTCAACATAATCAATCGACTCAAACAACATTCTAATCACCTTATACACATTACTAACTTCATCATAACCAAACCCAGACACAATATCAAAATTCGTACGTTTAGAAGCTTCAGGTAACTTAACATACTCACCAATAACCGGATTACAAACATATATAGGATCATAATAAAACTGTTCAGATAAACAAATCAAACCATTACACGAACCAACAACCTCAAACTCAAAATCCAACGGATAAAACCTCGGCTTAACTACATTTACACAATCAAGACTCCCACTCTTTTCATACTCCAACAAATGTATATCACTACGAAGTTCATCACCTGCAAACCTTACATGTAACAAAATGCTGGCACAAAATTCGGGATTCATTCTAATCGTATTTGCAATATGCATGCTGGTAAAACGAGGATGATGGACTAGTTTACGCCATGTTTTACATACCGACCGACACCGGGCAAGTGATGGAATAGGTAGTCTTGATATAATATCAAGAAATATATCAAATGGTAATCTTAACATGACACCACTCACTTCGTCATTTTCTTGTTCTAGTGTTTCAATCTCAACTTGTAATAAATTTTCATTGTCGTCGAAAAAGTTGGTGTCATTGTCAGTGTCAGTGGAGTAGAATGGGGTGTGTGATGAATTTGAGGAAGTGGAAATTTGGTAATTAAAAGGGGTGTAAACATCGTGGTGATAGAAAGGGAAATTGTTGTAAAACATATGGGGGTGATAGATGGGAAAGTTAGTTTGGTCTTGAATGTCGTGAGTCAGTTTCTTTTTCTGTTTTGTGTCAGGTTTGGTCGGTGGGTAATTTTGCTTGCGGCGTTCTTCTAGTGCTTTGATTTTTAATGCACCTTTTTTCTTCATCATTTTTTTTTGGATGATAATAAATAAATAAATTTGAAATTGTAGGGAGGATGAGGAATGTGTTTTGAGGTGGAACAGAAATGTGATTTGAATTTAGGGATTTTGAGTGGTGTGTGGGTTTTGGGTCAAGAGGACCCGGTTCCAGATGGGCCTAGGGCCCATTCCACATCTTTTTTAGTGCTCTGTATAGAAATGCGCTTGCTTTTATTTGGGTTTTTTTTTGGCCATTGACTCGTAAATTTCGATGGCGAACAAAAACTTAATGCATAGTGGAGTAGTGGACGGTGCACTCAAAGGACTCAGCGGCCAAGAGCCTCCACGGAACAAATTTACAACCAATCCAGTTTAGTGCATTCGAAGGTTCCTTGATTTAAGGGTTCTGTGTATCAATCCAGCATGACTCATGACACCAAATTTGAAAAAGAAAAGGAATTGGTGAATTAGTCCAGCCCACTCCAGCAGAAGCCAAAAAGTAATTCTGTCAAAGGCATAATGATAATGTCGTAAAATGGCGCCATGGTTACCGGCTTGTGCTCTAACAATTTCTCACGTGAGGGGGCACGTGCAATAGATTCGTTGACTTGTGGTGTCACCCAACAGTCACAATGACATAAGACAAAGTTTTCCAAGGCCGACAAGAAGGAAGACATCATCACAACGCCATCATAGCCTCATCATATTGAGGAAGACCCAGCTAATGATCTTCAAGCTAAGATTGAGAAACTCTAAAATGCATGTGGCGTGGTCAGCCGCCACTCAACCTTAGACTTTGGTCTCAGACTATCAGTATCAATTATTTAATTCTCATTCAAGGTGGAAGCATGGAACAATCCATGCTGTGCCTATAAATACACTGAAAACCTGCATTTCGAACAACATGTTGAATACGTTTATTAAATATCTACAACCACATCTGTTTGTAAGAAATATGTCTACAACAATCAGAGAACCTCGTCAAGTAGTTAGGAAGTTTTTGGCAAAACCTCAACATGAAGGAGAAGGAGCTGTGGTTAGAAGAAGCATTGGAAGGTACCAAAAAGCAAAAACATGCACCATATTAAGTTGATTTTGATTTTGATTTTTGGTTCTTTTAGATATTTGAGCCTATATATATGATCAATGGGAACTTGATATATTTTTCAGGCCAGAGTTGAAATACTTTGATCCGTTTCTTCTTTTGGATGAATTCTCAGGTATGTAGGTATCTCTTTGTTTCCACATTATGATTCAGAATAAGATATAAAGAACGAGAACTAAATTCTGTGTTTGTTATTGGGTAACTCTGCAGTTTCTGCACCCGCTGGATTTCCTGATCATCCACACAGAGGTCTAGCTTGTTTACAACTTAACATATTTAGTTTTTTTGACAGTACGTTTTGTGTTATAAAGTAATCATACATTTATTCAGTTATGCTATAACATCTCTGTGTTCTGGTTTACAGGGTTTGAGACAGTGACCTATATGTTGAAGGTAAGCTTCAAGCAATGATGCGGGCTTTATATATTTACTTATTATAATTTCTAAATAGATTGCTCAGACTCAGACGGCTAGGCCGGGGCCTGTTTTTAACTTTATTAACTCATAAAGAACCAGGATCATGCCTAAACTAACAACTTTGGGGTTTCACCAAGTATTAACAAACAAAATAAGTTGAAAAACTTGTGATAAAAATACCCGGATGACTTGCAGTCATTACCAAACTACTATTTCAGATCCAATTGTTAGTAATCTCTACTGAAATTGATATATATTTTATGTGCCAGTTGACCACAAAAAGCTAGGATTTGTCGTGTATGTAGTGCACTTAGTTTCACTTGCATTTGTTAGAAAGCATTTGAACTCTCGCCTTAGAGGCTTAGAGCAAGTCCAATGCACGAGATAAAACAAATGCTGAAGTCAATTTAGTACCAATTGGACCAGAATCGCAACCTAATGCCAGCGGTTATCCCTGCGTCACTTGGCAACAAGAAAGACCAACATTTTTTTTGTTTATGTACAGTTTTCTTTTATTTTTTCCATAAGTACTTTTTAATAGGTAGTCAACCACTCAGTGGTGTACTAACATGGTGGTTGGATTAAGGATGTACTGTGAAATTACTTATACCTGCTACAACTAATAGCCAAAAGTTATACATATCAAAGATAGCTAATCAATAGAAAATGCGCTAAAACAACTTTTGATTACAGGGAGCAGTCACACATGAAGACTTCCGAGGCCACAAAGGAACCATACAAGAGGGAGACTTGCAATGGATGACTGCAGGAAAAGGGATAGTGCATTCTGAAATGCCTGCAAGGCAAGGGACTCAAAAAGGTTTACAATTGTGGGTCAACCTCTCTTCCAAAAACAAAATGTAAGAAACGACGATATTCCTTAATAAATTTTCTAATCGAATTATAATCGTCCAGGGCCGTCAGTACATAAGACTGCGTTAGCGATTGGAAAAATTTGTTGCCAAGTACCATGAACTTAATTTGCTCGTTTTATCACTTTGAGCCATGAAAGTTTTTTTTTTTTTTTTTGTTCGATTTGTCCCATGAATTTCTTTAAACGTGTCACTTTGGGCCACTGTTAGCATATGAGACTAGTTAAATGTATTCCTTACCGTTAAGGTGATATTAACCACTATATATATATATATATATATATATATATATGTTTAGTTGAAGTTGCAAAAACCTTATGGAAAAAAAAAAGTTGAAGTTGCAAATGTATCTTCAATTTCTTCATTATATACCTACAGTTTTCCTAATAGTCGCGCAGTGGAACTTACTTTGCTTCACTTTTCTCAGGATTGAGCCAGGATATCAAGAGCTACAAAGTAAGGACATTGCAGAAGTCAGCAAAGATGGTGTTAAGGTCCGTGTCATAGCAGGGGAGGCCTTGGGGACTCAGTCGTCAATCTACACCAGGACACCTACTATGTATTTGGACTTTACTCTAGACCCAGGGGCCAATCTTCAGCATCTAATTCCTCCCACATGGAACTCATTTATCTACATCCTAGATGGAGAGGGGGCTTTTGGAAACTTGTCGTCGTCTTTCACTGCACACCATGTACTAGTTCTAGGCTCTGGGGATGGCCTGGAAGCATGGAATAATTCGTCTGAGCCTCTTAGGTTCGTATTAGTTGGAGGTGAACCATTAGGCGAACCTGTTGTGCAACTTGGACCATTTGTGATGAATACACAAGAAGAGATTAACAAGACCTTAGAAGATTATCGGCGTCATATCAATGGGTTCGAGAGGGCGAAACACTGGAGATCACAAGACCATTATTGAGGTTTAGTTTGCTGCATCTACTATCTATATACTAAAGTAGAGACCTTTAAAGGAGGATTTTCTCTCTCCTATGTAGTACTCTAATATGAGAGTTAGTCTTTTTTCTATTATATATGGCACTCTAATATGAAAGATAGTATTTTCTAATAACCTACAATCCCACGTACATAAAACCTCTTTGGAGAGTTTGAGTGTATTTCTAATTTTTATATTTGGAGAGTTTGAGTATATTTTCAAATCTTATATATTTGATCAAATAAAAAAAAAAAAATTACTAAAAAAATAGGTGATTTGTAAAAGGTGATTTTCTATTACTACCAATTAAACACTTTTAGTGTTCCAATTCTTATATATTTGATTAAATAAAAAAAATTGCTAAAAAATAGATGATTTGTAGAAAATAGGTGATTTGTAAAAACTAATTTATATTTGATCAAATAAAAAAGAATTGCTAAAAAAATAGGTGATTTGTAGAAGCTAATTCCTTATTACAAATCATACAATTTTAGTATCTATGATAAAATATAGACTTATTTCGAATACATCCTTAACATGGCCTCAAAACATAATTAAAAACAATTATATAAAATATATAATAGAAAAAAAAAATAATAACGGCAAAGCAATAATGACAAATATTTTAAAATATATATAATAATGAATATAAAGCAGAGACCTTTAAATGAGGATTTTCTCTCTCCTATATGACACTCTAATATGAGAGTTAGCCTTTTTTTCTATCATATGTGACACTTTAATATGAAAGATAGTATTTTCTAATAGTCTACAATCCCACGTACATGAAACCTTTTTGGAGAATTTGAGTGTATTTCTAATTCTTATATTTGGAGAGTTTGAGTATATTTTTAATTATTATATATTTGATCAAATAAAAAAAAAATACTAAAAAAATAGGTGATTTGTAGAAGGTAATTTCCTATTACTACGAATCAAACACTTTTAGTGTTCCAATTCTTATATATTTGATCAAATAAAAAAAAAATTGCTAAAAAATAGGTGATTTATAGAAACTAATTTATATTTGATCAAATAAAAAAAAATTGATAAAAAATAAGTGATTTGTAGAAACTAATTCTCTATTACAAATCATACAATTTTAGTATCTATGATAAAGCACCGACTTATTTCGAATATATCCTTAACATGGCCTCAAAACATAGTTAAAAACAATTATACAAAATATATAATAGAAAATGAAAAAAAAATAATGGCAAAGCAATAATGACAAATATTTTAAAATATATAATACTGAATGAAACTAACGTCAAAAAACAATTAATAGGGAACGAAAAACTGGATGCAAATGCATCGAACTAACTTCAAATAATATTTAACGGGAAATTGAAAACTGGATGCAAATGCAAACATTAAACTAATCTTACAAAGTAATTAATAGAAAATTGGAATATGGATACAACTGCATTAAACTAACCTTAAAGAATAATTAACGGAAAATCAAAACTTGGATAGAAATACATCAAACTAACATAAAAAATAATTGTCAGAAAATCGAAAACTGGATGCAAATGCATTAAGCTAACCTTCAAAGATTAAATTAACGGGAAATCGGAAACTGGATGCAACTGTATTGAACTAACCTCAAAGAAAAATTAATTATAAATTGGGAACATAATACAAATGCGTGGAACTAATCTTAAAAAATAATTAACGGGAAATCGGAAATCAAATGCAACTGCATTGAACTAATCTCAAAAAATATACTAGATGCAAAACCTCGAGAAATAATTAACGGAAAATCGAAAACTGGATGCAAACTCATTGAACTGACCTCAAACAATAATTAACGGGAAATCGGAAACTAGATGCAAATACAACTTTATCAAATAATAAACACGAGAAATCGAAAACTGGATGCAAATGCATTAAACTAATATCACAGAATAATTAACGGGAAATCAGAAAGTGCATGCAAATGCATTGAACTGACATCAAATAACAATTAATAGAAAATTAGGAATTGGATGCAAATGTATTGAACTAACCGAAAAAAATAATTAACGATAAATCAGAAACTGGATGCAACTGCATTGAACTGCTCTCAAAAAATAAATAACGGGAATTGGAAATTGGATGCAACTGCATTGAACTAATCTCAAAATATAAATAACGAAAAATCAGAAACTAGATGCAAATGCATTAAACTAACCTCAAAACATAGTTGGGTTATATGTTGTGGGAATGTCTCGATAAGTATAGTTTTGCATTTAAAATGATATTTATCTTATCTCTTTTCGTATGATTGGGAACTCCTTGCTATTCAAGTAGCTTTAATATATATGAATTTCACTTTATTAGGCAATCTCGCAAAACTTCAATCAAACTTCTATTATTAAACAAAAAAATAAAGTTGAAGGATTTTATCAAAGGTGGGTTATTTTTTTTTAATGGAGAGAGAGGTTTTCACGTTATAAGAAATTTGGTTGAGTGATCAATATAATATTAATATAAAATAGTTATGCATATTTGCATATATTTTTTAGAATAATTAATATAACAACACCCGTTCGTAGATAATCTTTGAAGATTCCACATAGTGAGTCATTTACAATTTAAAGAATAATTAACGGGAACTCAGAAACTGGATAATCTTCGATGATCCCACATAGTAAATTAAGCATAATTTACTTTTTATGTCATGTTTGCAAGGACACTACAGATGGATCAGTAGAAGTTGGTATTACACACCACATTGGATAATTATAAGGAAATTGGAAATTGGAAACTGGATTCAAATACATAACTGAACTCAAGGAGTAATTAACGGGAAATCATAAACTTTATGCAAATTGCATTAAACTAACGATAGAGAGTAACTAACGGAAAATTAGAAATTGAATGCAAATCCTTGAAAAATATTTAACGAAAAATCGGAAACAGTATGCAAATACATTAAACAAACCTCAAATAATAATTAATGGGAAATCGGAAACTGGATGCAAATGCATTGAACTTAACTCAAAAAATAATTAACATAAAATCAAAAACCGAATGCAACTGCATTGAACTAACCTCATAGAATAATTGGTGGGAAATCGAAAACTAAATGCAAATGCATTGAAATAACCTCAAAGAATAGTTAACGGGAAATCAGAAATCGGATATAATTATATCGAACTAACCTCAAAACATAAATAATCAGAAACTAAATGCAGATGTATTGAACTAACCTTAAAGAGTTATTAATGGGAAATCAGAAACTGGATCCAAATGCAATGAACTAATCTCAAAGACTAATTAATGAAACATTAAAAAATGGATGAAACTGCATTGAACTAACCTAAATGAATAATTAACGGGAAATTATAAATTGGATGTAACTGCATTGAACTAACCTCAAAAAATAATTAACAGGAAATCAGAAACTTGATGCAAATACATTGAACTAACATCAAAGAACAATTAACATAAAATCGAAAATTATATGCAACTGCATTGAACTAACCTCAAAGAATAATTAACGGAAAACCAAAAACTGGATGCAACTGCATTAAACTAAAATTAGAGATTAACTAAAGGGAAATCAGAAATTGGATACAAATGCATTGAAATAACATCAAAAAATGGTTAACTAGAAATTGGAAGTCAGATGTAATTGCATCGCACTTACCTCAAAGCATAAATATCCACTTTTTTAGCCTTCTCATATGAGTAATTAGGAACCCAAAAAGAAGGTGAGTTTATAAAAACAGATTCTTGCATGTATGCAAATTGTAAAGAAATTGTAAACTATCGAATTAACCTAGAAAAACAATTAACGGGAAATCATAAACTGGATGCAAATGTATTGAACTAACCTCAAAGAGTAATTAACGGGAGATTGGAACCTGGATGCAAATGTAATGAACTAATCTCAAAGACTAATTAACGAAACATCGAAAACTGGATGCAACTGTACTGAATTAACCTTAATGAATAACTAATGGGAAATCATAAAGTGGATGTAATTACACTGAACTAACCTTAAATAATAATTAACGGAAATCGGAAACTTGATGCAACTGCATTGTACTAACCTCAAAGAATAATTAATGGAAAATCAGAAACTTGATGCAAATGCATTGAACTAATAACCCTAAAACATATTTGTATTTTATGTAGGGGGAATAAATGTCTCGACAAATATAGTTTTGCATTTAAGTAGTGTTTATTATAATTTTTTTTTTATTGTGATTGGAAATACCTTGCTATTCAAGTAGCTCCAATATTATCTTCGCCACATTGGGCATTCTCACAAAACTTCAATCAAACTTCTATTATTAAACCTAACAATAAAAAAAAAGTCGATGAATTTTATCAAGGTTTGGTGCTTCCTTTTTGTAGAGAGTGGTGCAAGAAATTTAAATGAGTAATTAATTTAATTTTTATATCTCATAGCTATGCATAGTTGCTAATATTTTTTAGAATAATTTAATATAACGGCATCCGTTCGTAGGACACGTTCATGTGATAAATCTTTTCAAGTGTGAATAGTGTATTCTTTGAGGATATGGAAACAATCAATCTGTTTTAGTGATTTGTACACATTAGTACAATGATGATGATTTACCGCTAAATCACCATAAATCTAATAAAACTATTAATACAAGCTAGATCGAGTTTAAAATAATTAAATTTGAAAATTATGGATTAATATTCTAAACCACAAAGTGAATAAGCTATCTCAATTTGATCCCTTAGTTTTCAAGTACTTATGCACCATAATTGCTGCTCATTAACGTATTTCGGTTTATTTTCAATAAAAATATATTCTGATTCAAAAATTTGCCGCTAAATCACCATAAATCTAAGAAAACTATTATACAAGCTAGACCGAGTTTAATATAATTCTATTTGAAAATTATGGATTAATATCCTAAACCACAAAGTGAATAGGCTATCTCAATTTGATCCCTTAGTTTCCAAGTACTTATGCACCATAATCACTCAATAACGTATTTCGGTTTATTTTTAATAAAAATATATTCTGATTCGAAAATTTGCTGCTAAATCACCATAAATATAATAAAACTATTATACAAGTTAGATCGAGTTTAAGATAATTCTATTTAAAAATTACGAATTAATATCCTAAACCACAAAGTGAAGAGCCTATCTTAATTTGACCCCTTAATTAGTTTCGAAGTACTTATGCACCATAATCGTTGGTCATTAATGTATTTCGGTTTATTTTCAATAAAAATATATTTTGATTCGAAAATTTGTGTGAGACATTTTGTAAAGCCTTTTCAGCACACAAAATATTTAATAGATCCCGGGCGTATGTCCGGGTCCAAAATCTAGTTTGTACTATTGTTTGAACTGTTTCTCTATATATGTAAATTGCAATAGAAAAGATAAAAGAGAGGTTTGTGACGAATAATAGTAAATGTGATCACAAGATTGAGTTTTTGTTTGCTTCATTTGTACTATTGTTTGAACAGTTTCTCTATATATGGAAATTGCAATAGAAAAGATAAAAGAGAGGTTTGTGGTGAATAATAATAAATGATGTTCAGTTTTGCTGATGCCAAATTGGAGGTAAAAGAGGATTATTATGATGGTTAGTTCTTGGCTTCTGGCTAGCTGTAAGCATTTGTTTTTTTCTTTTCATAGAAAGTGCAGACATCCTATTAATTTAGAATGAGCATAATAGCACTAGGTTGAGGTTCATACAGGGTTCATAGGGCCATCCCTTTTTGCCCATGAAGCTAGCCTAGTCGGCCATTCATTACAAACTTCGGAAGGAAATCGATCTACAACGTAACTCACAGATATAAAGCAACTAAAGGAAACTTAAATACTATTATTCAAATTGGGTCTCCAGTTCCACTTGTAATTTGCATCCGGATCCGTCAGCATCCTGAAAACCTCTACATCAGTGCCTTCAAAAATAACATTTTGGAGTTGTTCTTATTTGGCCAAATTAACAGCAAATTCAGCAGCTAACATAGTAACATGTTGGCTTCCAACTAGAAAGAACTCTATGTCGTGCTATGGCCATAGCAACACAGGTGCCATTATATTCAAGCCCCTGATAACAACAACAACTAACAACACTAGATTTGTTAGTCTTGCTTATAAAAACGACTTGTGTAATTTTTCAAGAACTTCAAGTAATCCTATATGATGTTATTGCTTAGGAATGACCATGAGTGAATCATTCCAAGTGGTTGCTATGGTTGAAAAAACACCACCATCTTAGAAGGATTTTAAGAACTATCTCAAGCATAAACTCAAAGAGATGAATCTTGAAAAAATGATTGTCTGTTTAAGGATTGAAGAAGATAACCATTTATCTAAGAAGAAAGGCAAAAAACCCATGGTGGCGAAAGCCAATGTTGTGGAAGGCACAAGTGCAAAAGGGAAGAGGAAGCGCCAAGATGATAATCAAGGAGAAAGGAGTGTGGCAAAGTTGGATATAATGCAAGTGAATATCGCAAGCCAAAAAAGTCCAAGAAGCAAAAGACTGAAGCAAATGTGATAATGGAGAAGTTTTCTGATGATGTGAATGACATGAACCTATCTACTATGGTTTCTAAATGTCTCATGGTTGGAAACGAAAGGGAATAGTGGGTGGATACTAGTGCCACTTGCCACATATGCTCCAACAAGCTAAGTCGATGTTTACCACCTATCATGTTATGGAAAAGGAAGAACAACTCTTTATGGGAAACTCTTCTACGTCCAAGGTTGAAGGCAAAGGAAAGGTGGTGATGAGGTTCACTTCTGGGAGGGAACTAACTCTTAATGATGTGCTCTATGTACCTAATATTCGTAAAAACTTAGTTTATCGGTCGCTGCTAAGCAAGAATGGTTTTAAACTTGTCTTTGTTTCTGATAAGTTTGTACTTACTAAGAATGATGTATTTGTGGGCAAGGGCTATCTAAGTGATGGCTCTTTAGGATGTCTTGTTTTACTATTGCACCAAAGAATGTTAATAAAGTTAAATCTTTTGTTTACTTGATTGAGTTTTCACATGTATGACATAGTAGACTAGGACATGTTAATTATGACACTTTGCGTAGATTAATTCATTTGGACTATATACAAAAGATAAAAATAGACCCACACCATAAATGTGAAACTTGTGTAGAATCAAAGTTGACTAGATCATCCTTGCATTCCATTGAAAGAAGTACTGAACCTCTAGACTTAATACACACAGATATATGTACGTGATCTTAAGTTCGTGCAAACTAGTGGTGGTAAAAAGTATTTCATTACTTATATTGACGATAACACTAGATATTGTTATGTTTACTTGTTGAGAAGTAAATATGAGACAATTGAAGTGCTCAAGCATTATAAAAATGAAGTTGAAAATCAACTAAGCAAGAAGATTAAGACTATAAGAATTGAGCGATATAAGAGGTGAATATGAATCACCTTTTGAAGGTTTTTGTTCTGAACATGGAATCATTCATCAAACTACATTACGACTCCTTACTCCCCTCAATCAAATGGTATTGTTGAGCGCAACAACCGAACTCTAAAAGAGATAATGAATGTTATGTTGTTAAGTTCTGGTTTACCACAGAATTTGTAAGGGGAAACTTTGTTTTCCGCCAATTACATTCTTAACAAGATTCCTAACAAGAAGACACTTAAAACACATTACGAGTTGTGGAAAGGTCATAAGACTTCCTACGAATTCTTGAAAGTGTGGGGGGTGTCTTGCTAATGGAAATCCCAAGCCTAGTGACTAAACTATTACTTAGTGACTAAAGAATGGGAAAATCATCCTAGTGACTAAATTCCATTAGAAAGACACCCCCAAACTATTTGGTTTAGAAGAAGTATCAATAACAACAGTAGCATCCAAGTTACTAATCTTGGTATCGACAAATGGATTCTTAGGATGCTTAGAATCATGATGAATTTGTATGTGAGACATTCTCACTTACAATATAATAAAAAATTAAATATATTAAATTATTTCTTCTAAAATGAATAACAAATGTGATAGGGTTATATACTAAAAGCATTACTTTTGTATTAACTCTAATTCTTTATATTTTGAATAAGAATCATATGGGCAAATGTTATGCATATTATATATGTTATTAGTTATATGCATGTGTATAATACTTTATATTGTAGATGATATGGTGTGTGGTGACACACAGAAGATCATATCATCAGTACCTTATAAAGTATAAGTAAACGTTCACAACCTAGATGGATTTGGACAAACCATTGGTAAGGTTGTAGTATAATCTGGTATTAGTCTATCTTGACTACAGGATTACACTAGTACACTTTGTGTGTATTGAACAGGACCAAGTGAGGTTGTTTATCTTTATACTGACTATATAAGAGAACAAACACCTATGTTATTATGGATGCTTGTCTTCTTAATCCGGATATAATAACGGGAACTTACGTGCACTGTACATTGCTTTAAATCATCAATGAGTGAGATTCATTTGTGAATCAACAAACTCGATGGATTGGGTAATGACATTGTATGTAAGGTGTGCTGTTGATTATAGAAGGAATCCGTGACCCGCAGGAAGTCGAGTTGATGATGTCCCCTTGAGGAGCTCATAAGGATTGTCATGTAAACCCTACAAGTGGATTTAATCCGACATGACAATGAGGTTGAGTGGTACTACTCAAAGACATAAGAAGTTGATTAATGTAGTTGTCAGTAACTTGACTTAATCAACGGGCATTCGATATCTTAAACACGGGGAGATCAACGAGCATATAATATGGAGCCCATAAACATAACACGTAATTTGGGATTAGGGCGGTAGTACAACAATGGCCTTTAGTAGAATAAGCCATTTGTTGACGGACTTGGGCTGTGTGTTCTGGGCGAACATGGGAAGCCCAAGCCCGTCAGGAGGCCCAAACCTAATTTCTCCTCACGATCCCTGTTGTAGCCTATAAATAAAAACCTCTTTCTCTGGCCGTTTTTTCTCAAGGTTTTGCTCAAGAAAAGTAGATCCAAAAATTGGTTCCAATTTTGTGAGTGAGAGAGGCCAAGAGAGAAAGAAGAGGGTGGTAGATCGTTGCCCACAGAACGTCCATTCTAAGGATATGAATACAACAGAAGATCAAGAGGTTGCTAATTCGTTGAGCTTGGATTCTCAGAGTTATCACAGCTAATCTAAAGGTATGAATTTCTAAACCAAACCGTGAACACCTTTATTCCGTTGCGCATGGTGTTTCGCGGTTCGTAGTCATTTGTTGCCACCATAACGGTTCCTACAAAATGGGCATATTTGACCTTACAAAACATTGATTTGAATTCCATAAATGCCCAACACTTAGCTAATCAACACTACAACTTACTGCAATTAACATTCTGAACTACACCTTAGGCAGACAGATATAATAAATAGAGAAGATAATGCAAGTACGTCAAGTCAAGAAGTAGCAAATATCTATCATCTAGTAAGTCATATACCAAACAAATGTGATTTTATTGAACTTAGTTATACCTAAAAAACTCAAACGACCAACACAAACCTATTTTAACTTAGAATTAGGACTGACATATAACAAGAACACAACCCCATTTGGTGATAGAATTAGTACTAACAGTATCTATAACCAAAAGAAGTAAAACAAAACAAATTTCAATTTTTCTAGAAAAAACCCATTTCAAGTTAACACCAAACTAGAGATGGGAGAAAAACTCACCTTGATGTAAATGAAAAAAATAATAATCTGGACCTGTTCACAACAAATATCATAAACCATGAGTTATATTATTTCATTTAAACTAAATTTTAACAAAACAAACCTTACAAACACTACCTTTTCATCGAAATTGGTAAACACTAACCCTTAAAAAGCAATAATTGTGAGAGGGGATAGAGAGACATGAGGGGAAAGATGAAGAATAACCTAGTGACTAAAGATGAAGTTTTTTCTAGAAAAGATGACAATTTAGAGATGTTCAATGTGAGATTAGTAGAAGAAGAAGAAAAAAACAGAGAGAGGGGGGTGTTTTGCGTCCACTGCGTGAGAGAGGAGAGGGGAAGAAAACCGAGACAAAGAGAGTATTTGTTGGGCGGTTTACATTAGGTAGAATTTTTAGGCCGTCTCATTTCGCACTCCATCTAATTTTCATTACATCAACGTATAAGAAAAACACAGGTCTATATTAACGGTTAATAGAGATAGAAATATGACTGTTTCGCCCAAATATGATCAAAACACCAAGTGTTGATGAAAAAGACGAAGAACGTAGAAAAGTAATTAGAAAAATGATGGTGATCGGGGAATGATGAGATCAGACCTTGCGGTTGCCTCATTACCCAAATTATCAGTGGGATCAAGTCTCAAGAACGTAGTTCTGAATGAAAAATAGTTTGGTATTTATATAGGTAGAGTAGAGAATCCTTGTAGATCAAGTATTCTTGTAGTTTGAGTCATTGTGATAGAATATAACTCTCAACTGATAATTATCTCTTTGATAAGAAATGAATCTGGACATAAATCAATGTACATTAGTGGCAAGCCATGTGGCTAAGGTTCACCTTAGACACACATGAGTTAATGGGCTTTGTACATTGATCCATGGTATGCGCGGTGGGCTTTAGCCCCTCGGTCAAACTAAATAAAGTGGAGACTCCTACCAATGGGCGCTTACCCGTAGGTGGGGGTCGAACACCGCCCTCTTTTGGCATGCGAACAAAGTTCATATGGCAAAGAAAAAGAAAAAAAAAATGAAGCGAAATGTATAACGAAGTGTTGTGCGAAAAAAAATATTTGGAAAATTGACTGTCGAAAAAAATTCGTGAATTATCGGGACCGAAATAATGTCAAACTAACGTATACGGGACGCAATGTAGTTAAATAAAAGATGGCCGAAAAGGCATAGAAAAAAAAAATAAATAAAAATAATAATAATAATAATAATAAAATATGCACAGAAATAAAATTGCAAAAGAAATCGATTGCCGAAAATTGTACCCGAGCGGCGTTAATAATATCTGAAATTTGAATTCGACGATGCGTGCCAACAGAATAGCGATACTCGGATTATATTATTAAAAATTAAATAGAGGGGCAGTTTAGTAATAATATTAATAAAAGGAATTTAAAACGTAATTGGACTCAAAGTGTTCGGATAAGATAAGAATTGAGTGTAGAGATGAAGTCGGAGTTGGAGAAGAATCCCACCAGCACTGGAAAACCTCGTAAACCTATATAAGTGCTGTAGCCGCACATCCCATCTCATAAAAATAATCTTATTTCAATCAACCGAAACGACGTAGGGCGATAAAACGTAACCGTCCGTATTCACGCAAAAAGATCTTAAACTCTTCGCTTTGACTAGCAGGTACGTTTTCTCTATCAGCTCATCTCATATATAAAGTTGTATCAGTTTCCGGGAAGGCGCAGGGCTGGCCGACAAAGCAACAAGGCCTTGACACACTGCGCCATCAATCAGTTTTACCATAAATCAGTTCTACGATGTTTCTGGATCAAAGCGTGAGAATGATATCTCCAAGTCCAGAGCGAAATCCATGCAAGAAGAACACGAACGGGATGTTGTCGAAGAACATCATGAACAAAAACCCAATAAAATTTAGCGTCCTAAATTGTGGAAGTTATAAAAATCAGATGCTTCAATGCTCTTTTTTGGCTTTCTCTTGGGTATGCATTGTAGTAGCTGACACAAGAAATCTCCACCGTGAATTATCAGTAGCTTGTGCCTTGTAGTAGCTGACAATTATCAAATTCCTCGAAACCACGACCACGTTTTTTTGAACCAGACACAGTTGATCCTCTTTTTTATTTGTCGGGTATTGGCGGGACGGATTGGAAGGCCTATCCAAGCTGATGTCTTCTGCTCTTGCATTAGTTCATTGGACTGGTGTTTTTTTTTTAACTGTTGAAGCTCCAGAGGAGCCATTAATGGCGTCGACCTCGATTTTGTCAGTATAACAAAATCGCGTTTTGAGGGTATCGGTGGATAGGGGTTTTTACAGAGAACCAAACCGCTGGGTTTTTTTTGTGTAAAGGTTGCCGGTGGTGGCTGTAGTGGTGGCCGGATTGTTAGTGGCTGATGGAGCTAGAGAAGATGAACAGTAACAAACCGAACTTGGGCTTGGGCTTGGGTCAAGACTAAGTGGGTCGGTTGGGTTTGGGCCCGGATTCTATTTTAAGTTGTGTGGGTCGTAATTTAAATGTTTTGTTTGGGCCCAATTTAATTAAGTTTTGGGACCAGTTCTATTTTGTTTTGTTGGGCCGGTTTCTGAGCTTTCTGTCCCGATTTTCGACCTATCTGACCCGATGCTATGTGCTTTTTTTCAGGTAGAAACTACCGTAATATACGGATGAAATATAATCGAGAAGAAAAAAACTCGATGACGAACGCAGACTTGGTGAGGTGGAAAGAAGGTGGCAGAATCTGGCAAATACCATCCGGAACCGCGTCGATGGTCGCAAAGAAATACTGAGAAAATACTAGGACTCGAAAATTTGAGATGGATGAAGTGTAATGAGTTTGAAACGGAAGTCGAAGAAGATGAAGTAGTAATGGCTTACACACAATTAAATTGCGGGAACGCAATTCCGTTGAAACAAAAGAAATAAGCGCATGATTATGGAGTGGTGGCAAATTGCACGGGACAACCGCCAATATCGTTACGGCTAATCTTTACGAGAGAGCGCCGTTTACAAAATGAATTTAACGAGAAGGTTGGGGCTCAAAAATCTTCGGCGTTGATCGACCGAAAGCCATCTTGACGAAAGGGTACATAAAATTTGAAATTGAATTCAAGGATTCAAATAGAAGTTTTAAAGGGTTTCAAAAGTATACGCCGGATGGGATAGATTTCTGTACCGCTTGCGAGGGAAGTGGAATCCGACAGAGTTTAAAGTGCCGAACAAATTTCGAGGTAAGCCAAAACATAAGTATTGAAAACTATACTACGATTAAACTGTTGACTAACACGAGTTATTTTTGTGTCTAACAGAAAACGCGAGTATACTACCAGACATTGAATTGGACAAGGAAGTGGAGAGCAATCTTCGGTTCTTCTTTCATGAATGCTCTGATGAAAGATTGGTAGATCTAAGCTACTTTGATGATATCGTCGATTTCGAAATTATGGGGTATCGAACAACGGCCCGATAGGTCCAAGGAGACACAAAGCGAAATGGCAAAGAAGAATAAGAGTCTCGAAATGCAATATTCGGCAAATGGCGGTGATAGTGAAAAAAGAAGATGGAACGGAGTTAACACGGCGAAATTAGTCTTTGAGTTTGCCAAGCAAAAAAAAGTGAACTGTAAAAAAGAAGATGTGCCACAAGAAAACGGGCGACGGAGACCAAGAGAGACAACCCACGGTACAATGTATGATGCCTCGAGGGGCGAGACTACAATGCACAAACATCCTGGGCGAAATATAATACATACGGAACACCAAGAGGAAAAGGTATGCACCGTAGAAAACATAAATATGTAAAAGTGTGGTGAAATGTAATATCTGGTTACGGTTTGGTATATCTGAGGGAAAAGAATGAAACGGTGATCTGGACAAAAGATAGTGCAATGATCACAAAGTCGGTGAAAGAAAATAAGCGGCAAAGCAAAATCACGAGAACAACGAATCCAACAACCACTGGCAAGTGGCGTCGGGGTAATACTGCATGGAGGAAAACCACCAGAATCTGTTAATGGTAAGTTGATCGTTGATTTTTATTATTGCGTTAGGACGGTAAAGAAATGAGTGTCCAACACTAATCCGATGAAATTGGTAGTTGAAGCAGAGATGTTCAAGTCCGGAAAACGAAGTGAAGGAGTCGCCCGGGATTACGCCAATGAAAGGGCTCAAAAAATATCAAAAATGTGACCAGAATACGGAGAACATCGGAGAATATGACAGAGCAATGTCAATGATCTTCGATAGTATAAACCAGGTATGATAGTATTATTTTTATCAGTTATTGCAAACTTGTGTTTAAGTCAAAAAAATGATGAACTCAGATATATATATATATTTTTTTTTTTTTTTCGCAGGTTAAAACGGCGGTAGTACGGGCCAAAGAAATTCATGAAAAAGTCGTGAAGAAAAATATCGTTCTGAATGAAGTCAATGCCTTAGAAGAAATAAAGAAAGCGAAGATACTCAACCAAAAATTGGAAGAGGCAAACAAAGCGTTAAGCGGAACCATCAAAAAGTTAGAAGACGAAAACAAAAACTTAACCGAAATGGACGACGGAAGAAGCGAGGAGATGATGGCGTCTGAAAAGAATTTGGGAAAGCACGTGAGATAACGGAGGAACACAAACACTTAAAAGCAGATGTGATAGAATTGAAGTCACTTTCGTGGCGACCAAAGATCGAGGAACTTAAACGTCGCGCAAAAAGAGGTTGAAAAATAACAAGCGAATGACCATTTAAACGAAGCGGCTTGGCCAAGATCATGTGCAAATGGCACATGTGAATCGTCCGTAAGACAACCGACGAGACTTTAGTAGAAAGCGGGGAGATGAACTAGAACGTGAGAAGATGAATTACAAAGATTTGTACGAGTTGTATATGCGAAAAGTTGGGAAGAAACCATTGGATTTTCCCAAACCAATGAACATGTGATTGCGAGTATGTAATACCGTAGAGCTAAAAATTATTTTTATGAAAATAAAGTATGTGTTGGCTATTGAATATCAGTGTGATGTCAAATAACATACCTATGGAAAACTGACAATGTTGTTGAAACGCCCCCAATGCTAACTTTAAGCTTGCAAAATTAGATTGAGCGAAAAAATGCTCCGATGCAGAACTGACGAAACGAAACGGGGCACTTCATCAGATGTTGACATAGCGCGAGTAACCGACTAAGCGAGCGTAAAATCGTTCAATTTAGACGGACGAAAGTAAATGTGGTAAGTTCGTCAGATTTTGTCGTAGCGATAATACGACTAAGCGAGCGTAAAAGCGTTCAACTTAGGTAGACGAAATTAAAATTAAACGGTAATTTAAGTCCGATTTTATCGTAGCGATAATAACGACTAATGCGGCGTAAAAGCGTTCAAACTTAGGCCGACAAAGCTAAACGCGGTAACTTCGTCAGATTTTGGTGTAGCGATAGTAATGAACTAAGCGGCGTAAAAGCGTTCAACTTAGGCGGCGATTTAAATTAAACGTGGTAATTTCGCCGATTTTTTCATCGTAGCGATAGTAACGACTATGCGAAAAGCGTAAAAGCGTTCAAACTTAGGGATTTTGCAAAGCTAAACGCGGTAACCGTCCGATTTTGTTGTAGCGATAGTAATGAACTAAGCGCGTAAAAGCGTTCAACTTTAGGCCGCAAAGAAATTAAACGCGTGGTAATTTCGATTTTGTTGTAGCGATAGTAATGAACTAAAAGCGGTAAAAAAAGCGTTCAACTTAGGCGAAATTAAACGTGGTAATTTCGCCCGGTTTGTTATAGCGATAGTAACGAACTAAAAGCGGCGTAAAAGCGTTCAACTTAGGACCGACAAAGCTAAACGCGGTAACTTCGTCCGATTTTTGGTGTAACGATAGTAATGAAATGAACTAAGCGTAAAAGCGTTCAACTTAGATCGACGAAATTAAACGTGGTAATTTCGCCCGGATTTTGTCGTGAGATTATAAGGTTCGCTAAAACCAAAATCATACCATTGGGCTGAAGTGAAATAAGCGCTTCTTTATTGATTACCGAAGTCTTACAAAATGCAAAGATAACAACGGAAAATACATGCAATGGTAACAAACTAGATATTGTATTATTTTATTTCTCGGGGATAGCGGAAAAACACAACTAAAATCTACTTATAGAACTTGCGCAGATGAAACGCGTTCCACGGCTTATCGAGAACATTCCCATCTAAATCTCGGAGAAAATAAGATCCTTTGGTGGCGAGGCGATCTATGATGTATGGACTGTCAATTTTCTCAAATTTATCGGAATCTATCAACCTCGTCTTTTCGGCGAGTACCCGATCATCTTTCTCAAACACTTTAAGTCTAACTTTCTTGTCATATTTTTCGTTTCATATCGACGATAACTTAATTAAGCTGTTGAAGACCCACATCTCTTGTCTCATCTATCAAGGCTTTGGCTTGAGCAAGTGCTTGATCATTCGACTCCAATTCCACGTTAGAAGTTAAAATGTGGTTGGTGTCATCAACTCTGTAGGCAAGAGACCGCCTTCGCACCGTAAGCAAGATTAAACGGAGAAAATCCGGTTGAATGCTTAGGTGTGGTTCGATAAGCCCACATAACGCGGGAAGTTCCTTAACCCAATTTCCTTTGGCTGTTGAAGTCGTCGCAGAGCATTGCAAGAATGGATTTGTTAGTAGCCGGCTTGTCCATTAGCTTGAGGATGGTATGGTGCCGAAATTGTGATTAATCTTCAAGTCGAACAAAATTGTCGAATTTCTTGACATCAAATTGTTTGCCATTGTCGGAAGTCAATGATGTTGGAATACCGAAGCGACAAACAATGTCTCGCCATAAGAATTTTTAACATCCGAAGCATGGATCCGGGCTAAGGGCATAGCTTCACCCACTTGTAAAATAATCGATTCGCGGCGGTAAACTAAACCGAACACCTTGCCGGGAGCTTTTCGGAAGAGGACCGGCGATGTCAAGACCCCACTTTGCAAACGGCCAAGGGCTCAAAATTGATGAAGTTCCGTTCTTTGGAAGATTTCCCATGTTAGCATATTTCGACAAAGGAACACACTTCTCGGACAAAACGCTTAGCATCCTTTTGCATGTACGACCACCAGTATCCTTGTGTCATTGCTCTATGAGCGAGACTTAAGCCCGAGTGGTTCCCACATAGGCTGAATGAATTTCCGCGGGACGAGCAAACCTTCTCTCTGCCGACAACGGCATAGGGTTAAGACTTGTGCCTTTGCGATAAAGTTGCAAATGAGACCCGTTCGAAGTCGATATGAGACAATATTTCCAAGCATCGCGTTTTACACGATCACCCACTTTATGATCGGGAGGCAAGATGTGATCATGTAAATATGTGATATAAGGAAGACGCCAATCATCTTCGTCACAAGGTGTAAGTGGAAAACTTAGCTCTATATCAGGAACCTCTGGAGCATTGTCAGCTTCATGATCGTCGTCGGTATGAACCGAGACAATATCATTAACCGGGATCATTGTGGTCATCGATAGCATAAGTTGTGGATCAAAGCGTTTTCTCTGCAATGACGGCTTGATTATCAAGATCAAACTTGCGTTTCGAGTCGACCGCGGGGAGATATCAAATTGGCATAACGTGATTCCTCGAAAAATGTCTTGATGAAAAAACAACTTCACGAGTGATGTACATATCGGCGCACATCCTCGATGGACGATCGATACTTCGGTTCCTTTTGAAATTCAATGGTTATCTGGCGAGGCTTATCGACTTAACTGCCGCGGATAAATATGCGAGAGAATCCGCGATGTCGCCGTCATGGCCGACGACGCACAATCTTGATAGAATCAAAATTTCGCAATCCGATGAATTAAGTCCACATAAGCCGCCATTCTATCGTCCACGAGCTGCATACGATCCACCAAACCGGCTAGCGACTAACTTAGAATCTGTGAATAATTGTAGCTTAAAATCCCCCAGTGAAGAAGCGGTCGCAAGCCGCAAATGACAACCGTACTTTCGGCCTCATTATTTGAAGCGTCAAAACCAAACGCGACCGACTTCTCAATTTTTCTCCATTCGGTTGCAAGATTACACACCCAATACCGGAGCCATATTTATTATCACGAACCATCGGTGTAAACAATCCAACAATCAGCGAGACATCGATAAGTTTGGCAAATCATCATCCCCGAGAGGTAATGGAGTGTTGTCGGCGACATTCTCTTAAATCTAGTAACTTAGCGTCGGACATAAGAATATCCTCAATTGGAAAATCAGCCATTAAGCGAAGCCAAAGTTTGTCCTTTCACCGGTATGCGAGTTTCAAACACAATGCTATAAAGCTAAGGTAACTTTCCCATTCTCTGCGGCTTAATTTGATTCGAGCATTCACGAAAAAAGCTTTATGATGGATATTCCGTATAAACTTTGGCGACTTCGTCCACGGAAATAAGGTTTAAGGCGTCGAAAGGCATGAACCAAAGCCAATGCAATTTTCTCCACTCGAGAATATCTTGTTTCAGCATTTGTAAAGAGTCTTGCTAACAAAGAATATAGGGCGCCCATCGCCACCGTTGACAAATAAAGGCGGCACTTCACGGCATGATCGATGGCGGCTAAATACGAACCTATAGGCTGCCCGTTCTTTGGGTGGCAAGAACGGAGGTTGGACTAAGTATGCTTTCAAATGGCGAAATGCAAGTTCCGCAGTCCTCCGTCCAAATTGATCGTCTTTCAATGTTTGGAAAAAGGGCGGCATCGATCGAATACCGAGATAAAATCGATTTAGGGCACCAAAGCGTCGTCTGTAAGTCGTTGAATTTCTTTCTTTGGCGTCGGAGAAGGCATTTCAAGGACGACTTCGAATCTGATCCGGTTTGCTTCAATTCAGCGTCTAGTCATCATGTATCCTAAGAATTTACGGATGATAAACCGAAAAGAACACTTAGCCGATTCAAACGCGTGTTGACATTGGAGTCATCGAAAACAGCTTGCAAATCCGTAAGATGATCGAGTGCTTTTGTAGATTTGACAACCATGTCGTCGATGTATGCTTCGATTTGTCTTTCAAGTAGGTCGAAAAAATAGTGTTGACTAGCTTTTGATATGTGGCTCCGGCGTTTTCAGACCGAAAGGCATTACACGGTAACAATAAATGCCTTGGTGCGTAATGAATCTGATGAACTCTTGGTCCTCAATGAATAACGGAATCGATGATAACGGAATAAGCATCCAAAAAGACAAAACTGAAAAAACGGATGTTGCATCGACCATTTCGGATATCTGAGGCAATGGATATGGATGAACGGACAAGCCTTATTGAGATTTGTGAAATCGATACAAACCGCGTAATTTGTTGGTTCTTTTTAGGCAACTGCGACAACATTTGACATCCATGTTGGATAAGTCACGGCCTTATAAAGTTAACAGACAAGAGACGGTCGATTTTGTCTTTCACTTTCATCTTTCTATCGGGGGCCATCCTTCGGGGCTTTTGTCGAACTGGTTTTGCATTAGGATCAATGTCGAGTTTATGACAAGCCACCGAAGGATCTATACCAGGCATTTGCTCTATTAAGCCAAGCAAACACATGATTATTCTTCCGCAATAACAAAATAAGCTCTTGTCTCTCCTCTTACGGAAGTTCGGCTGAAATAAAAGTAGTCTCTTCGGGGAGTTGGCCAATTTGAACTTCTAAAAGTGGATCGACCGTGTCGGGGTCCTTCAACATTTCTATTGGCGAGTAAACCGAAGGTCCCGGATCTTTAATTGCTATTTGACGGCGTTGGAACTTCGAGAATAGTTAGATCCAACAACTTCAGACTTCTTATAATCATCGAGAACATTGTCGGTGGCAAATTAGAGATGCCGGTTGATCATTTACCCCTTACATACTTTTTATTGAATGGGAACTTGATGGCTTGATGATATGTTGAGGCGACGGCTTCCATATAATGAATCAATCTCGACCAAGGATGACATTGTAAGGGGATTTACAATCCATCAATAAGAAATCAATATTGACTTTCTTCTGCATAAGAGTGACCGGGAGAGACACCTTTCCAACGCAATGAGTAGCGGTACCATCAAAACCAACGATAGGCGCATTTTCGGGGGTGACCAAGTTATCAATAAAAGGAATACTTTGCGATAACACCCGAAAACATGGCGCTAAGCTGAACTACCGGTGTCGATCATTATCGTTGTACACGATACAAATGATATCTGGCAGTTATCACGACAAAGATCATAATGAGGAACATGCACGCCATTAGATCTTGGTCAGTGAAACATAATGGTTCATCTTCAATAGTTTCCGTGCGAAAACCTTCCACGAAATTGATCCCGTTAACTTCGTACAAATTAGACAGATATTTGACTTTAGAACGGCGAGCAGTTTTCCGTTGAGTATTGGACAATGAATCAATAATGGCATGTCCAACCTTAATGACATTGTGATCAGTGATAGTTAAAGCTTGAGTTGTTACTTTCTTCTGCACATATTGATCAAGTTTTCCATTCTGCACAAGCTTTTCAATTCTTCCCCGCAAAGATCGACAATTCTCCGTCTCATGACCATAATCATTATGAAATTTGCACCATAACGATTTATCGCGAGTCGTTTTAGTGTCGTCGCGCAAGGGAAACGGCGGAGTGAGCAGACTCTTATCCTTGATTTTGTAAAGTAAACTACCGCGATATTTGGTATTAAAAGCGGAGTTAATTCAAAATCGGTAAAAGGCTTTCCAATCCCTTTCGTGGAGTCTTCTTTCTTATCTGGAGGCTTCGGGGTTGCCGTTGATCAAAGTCGGATTCTTACGTTTATTTCGGCTGATCATTGAAATCCTTTCCTTTATTATCTTTGTCACGAGAAGTTCGAAAGGCCGTGTCGTCTTCAACATTGATAAATTGTTGAACTTCGCTTTGGTATAACGCCGCGTCGGGGAAGATGGAATATCGAACAAAGAGAGTTGTATAACCCATCTTTATCAAACAAGATAGCTTCTTTAAAAGCGTAAACCACCATTAGATCGGATTGCTCGAAATCTCACCGCGGCTTATGCGGAAACGCCATGATAAAACTACGGAGAGTTTCCTCACGTTGTTGCTTGATGTTGAAAAGAACTTCGGACTCCATTTGGGCGTTTGAGATTATGATGAAAAACGCGTCTTGAAAACTTTTCGGTTAAGTCCTTGAATCGACGAATAGAAGCGGAGGTAATTAAGCTAAACCATACCAACGCTTCCCCTTTTAATGTAGAAGGGAAAAGTTTGCATTTTAAAGCATCATCACCTCCGATAAAACCAGTTTGTTTGTGAAATTAATCACATGAAGCATAGGGCAACCCTCGACATCATCATATTGATCAAACTCGGTTGTTTGAAGTCTTTGTTATGAGTAGCCCTTTGGACGGGCGAGAGAAAATTTGTCCAAAATACCATCTTCAACTGCCAGATTTTCTAGTGTCGATTCAAAGGATCATTTGCCCGTCGGAAAGAGCTTTTTAATCATTTCTCGACACGTTGAGGAGTCATTAGATCCGTATCTGTTGGATCATGATCATAGTCCGCGATGGCGCCTATGGGGAATGAAACGCGAGAAGAAAACGGCGAAGATTCATCGTTTCGTGTTGAGATGATTGTGGATGGTACGTTGGGCTTTTAATGCGATAATGCTGAATGATAAGAACCGCGTTCTTTGAAGTGTTTCACCATCTTGATGGTTCACGATCATGAGTCGCGATCATTATTACGTTCACCATTTGAATTCCTCGGGACTTGCCGAAAATTTGTAGGACCGTGGGGTGCATTCGGACGATTATGAAGCGATTACCTTGCCTACCGAGAACGCGTGACCAAGTGGGTGGAGATTTCTCGGTGGAGGTCGGGAATTAAATTAAGCCCATTACTCTTAACTTGTTGATGGCTGTTCGCGAATATTGCGAATCTCATCCTCACCACTTAAACGATCCCACACACTATTATGTCGTTGGCGTGTGTGGCGTTGTGGTGTGACCGGATACAACATCATCTATGAGTGGGTAGCGTCGTTTAAGATGGCGCTGTAGTAATTATTCTGTTTTTGGACCGATCTTTAACTTTTGAAGAAGTGCTTCTCGAGACATATGACTTACATTATCCGCGTCGGATCTTGGAGAATCGTCGGAAGCAATAACCTCCGCGCCGAATAATTTGGCGATTGGTGGAACGGCAATATTTGAAGGTATTATCTTTGTCGGTCCAAGTTGTCCTTGACCATCATGTTAAGTGATGATCGTCGATGAATCACATCGGGACCTTGAGCTCTTCGGTATCGTCATAACTTTTCGCAGAGCGTGATCGAGGGTGTAGTATAAGAACCCATGACGGCGCGCCAATTATGTTTAAGACCAAATATGATCAAAACACCAAGTGTTGATGAAAAAGGCGAAGAACGTAGAAAAGTAATTAGAAAAATGATGGTGATCGGGGAATGATGAGATTTGTACCTTCGCGGTTGCCCTACGTTACCCAAATTATCGATTGGATCAAGTCTCAAGAACGTAGTTCTGAATGAAAAATAGTTTGGTATTTATATAGGTAGAGTAGAGAATCCTTGTAGATCAAGTATTCTTGTAGTTTGAGTCATTGTGATAGAATATAACTCTCAACTGATAATTATCTCTTTGATAAGAAATGAATCTGGACATAAATCAATGTACATTAGTGGCAAGCCATGTGGCTAAGGTTCAGCCTTAGACACATGAGTTAATGGGCCTGTACATTGATCCATGGTATTGCGAATTGGGCTTTAGCCCTGTCGATTAAACGAATAAAGTGGAGACTCCTACCAATGGACGCTTGCCACGTAGGTGGGGGTCGAAACAATGACCGTGACCAAAAACCCACTTAAACTCAAATCGCACAGAACTTTGGCCACACCTGTCAAAATATTTAGCCATGGCTAAAGCCTGTGGATATTATGCAACAGCCTATGACCGTGGCTAAAGTTAATCTGTACATGTGGCCAAAAGTCATTTTTCTTGTAGTGTTGACAAAAAGAAGGATTGGAAACTGTTCAGTTTGTCGTTCATAGAGTTGGTGTTCCCCTGAAGTTTATTCAATGGGTGAAAGCTTGTGTGGAAATTCCAATATTTTCTATAATGCTCAATGGTTCTCCTTTTGGTTATTTCACCAACAAGAGGGGAATTAGACTGTGAGATCAATGTCACTATATATTTTTGTGTTTGTCATAGAGCTTTTCTCAGATCTTATGATGCAACAAGTTAATCAAGGTACTTACACTTTACATTATAGGTGTATAAATCTTATACTATCATTACTCACCTATCTTTTGCAGATGATCTCATTGCATTTATGCATGGAGACATTACATCTGCTCTTGGGTTAAAGGCAGTATTACAAGATTTCAAGAAGAGTTCTGACCTGGAAGTCAATCTATCTTAACAAGAGCGCGCTCTTTATTTTTTTCGACCATGAGTGATTCCTTATGTGATGCTATCAAGGATATTGTTCAATTTTTTGTAGGTACTTTGCCTGTAAAATATCTTGGTGTCCTATTGATTACAAAGGGACTCACGCGTACACAGATTGTGCTCCATTACTAGACA
Source organism: Coptis chinensis (assembly GCF_015680905.1). Taxonomy (NCBI): domain Eukaryota; kingdom Viridiplantae; phylum Streptophyta; class Magnoliopsida; order Ranunculales; family Ranunculaceae; genus Coptis; species Coptis chinensis. The sequence continues at coordinate 51,170,298 of NC_141459.1, forward strand.
AAGTTAGTTCAAGAGTTAAAAGTTGGAAGGGAAGATTTTTGTCTTACGTAGGCAGACTTTAGCTTATCAAGTCCGTGCTTAATAACATTAGCATATATTGGATGTCTTGTTTCATTTTGCCTCAAAAAGATTATTCACGATATTTCGCCATTGTTGTGAAACTTTCTTTGGAAAGGGCCTGACTGTGGAAACTCTCACTCATTGATTTCTTGGGCAGATGTATGTTATCTAGGTGATGAAGGAGGGCTTGGAATTAGAAGTGTTACTTCTATGAATCATGCATATAATCTGAAGCATATTTGGCATATTGTAAGTGAGACGAAAACACTTTGGGCCACTTGGGTGCATAAAAATCTCATTAGAGGGAGAAATTTCTAGTAGCTAAAAATACCATCTAAGTGCTCTTGGAGCTGGAGGAATATTCTCAAAGACAGGAGAGATGCATCTTTCATTGCAAGGCACCTAATAGGCAATGGTCGGAAGACTATAGCATATGGAAGGATCCATGACATCTTAATGGTATACTTATTGAGTATTTTCCATAGTGTTTACTTCATAATTATAGATGTAATATGAATGCAAAAATCTCAAACTTTATTAGAGAAGGGAAGTGGGCAATTCAAGGCTATATAAAAAATCAATTACCTTATATTGTTGCTGAAATGGATGAGGAGGTTCAAATAGGCACTGGGGAAGATGAGGTCATCTAGTCTGCAACAATGAAAGGGGATTTCAGTTTGAAGGAGACTTATAATTGTATTAGAGCAAGTCCAATGGAGGGCTGCTAAACACTTGCCACAGGATTTTTAGTGTTTTTACCTAGCCCGGCCAAATATGGCAGACCAAAACTTGAATTTCATTCCAATCACTCTTTTGTGTTTTGAAGTGCTAAATGGATACGGACGGCGCAGTTTCTGATGTTCGTCCATTAGTTGCAAACTTAAGTTGATTTTTTTTTAAACAGACAACACAATTTCTGTCGTCCGTCAAAATTTAACACACAGATGGCAGAAATTGTGTCGTCCGTCTCCCGAAACTTATTATGGCAGCTGCTAGACAAGGTAGCTACTAGATCACACCATCCAAATTTAGGAGCCTTATAGCAGCCCCATTGGAATGGCATTTTGGTTTTTGGGGCATTATTGTACTTGCTCTTAGATAGACAAAAATACCTGTTAACTGGTCCAAGTTAGTGTGGTTTACTAACAGAATTCTGAGGCATGTTTTTATTGCTTGGATGGTGCTCAAAGGAGGTCTGAATACTCGAAACAAGATGAGGCAATGGAATGTTGTTGCTGATGATACTTGTGTTATGTGTGGGATACATGATGAAACTGAGGAACATTTGTTTTTTAGTTGTACTTATGCTAAGACAATATGGAACTTGTTACTTACATGGGCAAGATATAACAGACAAAATTCTCAAACATGGCACGATGAAATTCAATGGGTGATTGACCATGGTTCGGGCAAAGGAGCGAAAAAGGATGCACTGGGACTCATATTTAATGGCTTCACTTATGAGGTTTGGAAAGAGAGGAATGAAAGAATATTCAATAGCAAGCAGCAATACACAGAATTGCAAGTAGCTAAACTTATATTATTTCACGGTGCAAAACTCAAGCTACATACAGTGAATTACAAAATGTAGATTGGACCTGAGAGAGATGATCTTATGAGCAGATGGAATATTCATATATCCATTCAAGAACAGACACAAAATTTTTGTTCATGGGAGAGACCTGAACAAGGAACTTATGCACTTCACACTAGTGGTACTCTGCAAGGCAATCTAGGAGGATAGGCAGCAACTATTCGTAATCACCAAGGCGAGGTAGTTTGTGCAGCAAAAGGAAAGTCAAATTTCACTTCTATTGCACTTATAGAACTACAAGGAATAGAACAAGGATTGAACTTAGCATTACATCATGACATTAGAAGATTCAAGGTCTATACTGATTCTACTAATGTGGTTTCATTTATTAATAAAGGAGAGCATCCATGGAAAGCAAAACATTTGATGGGGAGGATCAGGAAGTTGATAACACGTTTGGAAGTGGTCATAGTTCTTCATACATATAGAGATGTTAACAGATTAGCAGATTTATTAGCTTCTACTATACCTTCTGTTAGATTTATTGAAGTCATTCTCTGAGGATATGAAAAAAATTGTCTTTGAAGATGTGAGTGGCAAAATGTACTTGAGATTGTAACAAAACTTCTTTTATTAATGAAAAGGGGTGGACCTCTATAACAACCTCGCTTACCTATCAAAGATTGGATTATTTCAACACTTAATTTCTGGATGAGTTTATGACTATTTAGTACCATGTACTTTAATTTTTTTCCCTAAATGGTACCTGTATTTTTTTTCTCGCCTATTAGTATCCCGAACTTTCAATTTGTTTCAATTTAGTACCTCAGTCGCTTTTCCGTCTCATTCCGTTCAATTTCGCTAACGGATTTACTATTCAAATTGACTATTCATTTTTTTTCTTTTTTCTTTTGAAACGGAAAAGCGATTGAGGTACTAAATTGAAACAAAAGCGACGGTTAGGACGTTTATGTCTTGAGCAGTAAATCCCCAACTCGCGTAACTAAAGCTCAGTCTGTTTGGATTGGGTTCACATTGAGCCGACATGAAAATTGCCTACGATAACCTGGTATGGTATGTTTTCAAATCTTAGAAATCACTGCTTTTGTATGAGTTATATTTATAATATCTCTACATAGTTTTTCAAAAACATGAGGAAATCAAAATTAAAATCCTACGTCCCAGAGTAACCAAAATGATACTGGATAAACGTATGATTTTATCTTCTTGTAGAAACCCTATATATGGTTAGAGATACCTTTTGAGAAAAACAATTAAAAAAAAAACGACGAGAAGTTTAAATTTAGAATTTAACAAATGGTGTAACCCAAAGTGAAACCATTATCTGTTTAATTCTATCTTATATGCACCTCTCTGTTATTGTCTCGAGAATCTGACATTAAAAAACTCATATTGTACAAAAATTTCAAAAATTCTTTTCTCCCTCCCTTTCTAAAAATCCTACAAACTTTTCAAAAATGTCTAATATAAAAAACAGTTTTTCTCCACCGAAGTTTTTATAGCTCTTCCAGTTGATATAAAACTAGATATTTGGAAAAGAGTTCATGATACAAAACCAGGTCAAGAAAAAAGTTCATTCGCACGCAAAAGACGTGCAATTAGGGAAAATTGGTGTTTGAGCTGTCAAACACCAGATTGCCATGCCCTTCAACCTATTAGCAAAGGCTCAGTTTTCACGGTTTATACTTGTTTAACACTTGCAAGTCATCAACAACTTCTACGTTTCATCCCACCATCTGGTTGGGAATGATTTGTGTTGTATTCAGTCTTAGGAATCTGACTATAAACGACCCACCTTTTTACAGTTTTTCAAACATTTAGTCCAAAAAATTAATTAATCTTTATTTTCAAGTTTGTAAATTGAAAATAATGACCCATTTTCCTTTGATCTTGTAACTTTCTTTTTTTATTCATTCAGCCATTCGTACACTTTGCTTTAAAGTTTGACATACTATATTCCGTTTATAGCTCATTCGTGTTTAAACTTATGTCATATACGTGTTTCAAGCATTTCTCCATCATCCTTCATGTCATACACCCTTGGATAAAAGCTTGAGATATACCGTTGGATAGGATTTTTTGTGCTGATCATTTAGGAAGCTCGTTTGTCCAAATCAGACTGGTAACGAAGCGTGAATTTGCATTTTATGTGTTACGAGAAGGAAAAGGGCACATAAGGTATTTCAGAGATTCACAAGGGCTTAGGGGAAAATTTCAAAACTTAAAAACCAAACAACCAACGGACGTAAACGGGTTTTAAAACCACCCATGCGTTCGCCTGATTCACCCTTTCTCTCTCCTGTTAAACCAGATCTAAAAAACCCAAATACATACACACCCGCGCATCTTAATCCCATGCCCGCACCTCGAACTTCACCAAATTCAAATTCCTTTTGTTAGCTTCTAGAATACCTTCACCCCACCTCTAATAAACCTTCAATCTGACCAAAACTACACTCATGGCAGTCGATCGAACCATAATACCCGAGATGAATTTTTCCTCCCTTTGTATGGCCTGAACAAGGTCCTCGCAAAACCAAGGAGGTTTTTCAAGCTTATTAATAGCTTAGATGGCTCTCTTAGAATCTGACTCGACTTGTACTTGCTTGATCAACATGTTTTCACAAATATTAGCCTGACTTCTATGGCCTTAAGCTCTTGATAAATAACATACTCTAGGCCTTCACTCCTATTAAATCCAGCAATCACACCAGCTTGCTCATCTCGAATAATTCCACCATGCTTGTAGGACGTGTTTTACAAGGCTTAGATTCTTAGGAGAGGTTGGAAACCTCTTATGCTCGACCTTACGGCTTGCTACTCCCCTTCTCTTGTACAATCTTTCTATTGTGGCTTAGCTTACGATAATGAGGGTAATATAGTAGTTTCTTTTGGAGAGGGCTTGTACAATTTGAATAGAGAGGTTGTGGCTATGGTGTTGGGTATTCCAGCAAGACAAGAGATACCACAGAGACAAGAGTACCCTGGAATGGTGTTTGATCTGATGACCCCTACAGTGATTGAAGGCGTCTACACCAATGGTTCAACATGCGTGAAACAAAGTTCACTAAGGAAGAGCCAATTGGCTATTGCAACATGGATCACTCATAACCTGGTTGGGACTACTAAACCTTCTGATATAGGTAAGTCGATTATCCAAATCCTTTGGATCATACAGATCCAAAACAACAGGTTATGTATAGTTACTTTTCTGTGGAACCAGCTCACTCAGTTTAGGAGAATGTCTACGCCCCTGCCCACGCTTGTAACTAAGATTATGCTTAGATTAGGAGCAGTAGCACCAACGGACATCGTGGCAGTTAGAACTGCCACAGTCACACCTAACTACCGTCATTGTGTAGCGCTCGACTAGTCTCCTGATGAGGTACATGCCGCAGAGCACGCTCGAGACCATCTCCTACCACCACCTCCGGTCGACTATTTCGCTCCTAGAGCTTTTTCAGAGTTTACATGTCCCCTAGATGCGATCAACTTCATGTATGAGGGACAAAGACGTCTACACAAACACGTTCTCTACCTCAGGCAAGAGCATCTGGATTTTTGTGAGGAGCAGGAAGTCTTTCAAGATATAGTCACTCGAACTCTTAATGAGCTAAGAGATGTGATCATTCCAGAGACGACTAGAGCTTAGAGAGTTAGACGTGAGCCAGGAGAGGGTAGTTTGAGACAGCCTTGCCACTAGTTATCACGCACGGATTCTGACTAGGTAGCTCCCTAGTATCCGTATAGATAGATGTATTTTACTTTTAGTATTATGTTCATAATAATTGTTAGTATTATATTAGTAATGTATGCATGTTTAGTGTTATATGAGGAATTTGGTATATGATTAGAAGATAATACATATACATCATGCCAAAATTTCAAATTTCTGCACTATGTATGTTTCAAAAGTAAATACAAAAACCGAATTTTTTTATAGTAGATTAATTACATGACTTCCTATTTAGATAAACCATGTATTTCTTGTTCTACATCCAGCAACCCACGCCACTCCAAACTTGTTTGGGGGTGGTATATTTTCATTACGAAGAACAAAGTACTGGTGTATTGCCGTTTTTGCTCATGTTTCTATGGTAATCTCTTTCCTTATCTCTTCATACTTTGTGACAAAACATATTTCTGTTTGGGGGTGACATAGTAACATTCTGCAAAAACTAGACATTTCTTATATTAGGTATGTTAGTATATTTCTTTCTTTCTTACAATATTTTTGAAAAGACCAAAAAAATAGTTTTTTGTTTAGTACTAAAAGTTTTGTTTCCTTTTTCTATAATGAATACATGGTCTAGAAGTCTCATTATAATAATAGAGTAAGAATTTGTTTTTCAAACTTAGACTAATATACGTACAATAGTTTCTGCATCTTTTCATGAATGTCATGCATAAGCATCATTGATTGTATATAACAGTAAGTTTTCGAGACCAAGGTTAGATCAGTTAAGCTCCATATCCTGTAAGAATGTAGCCAAAAGCCTCATCTGTAAGATTATTGATTCATGGCACAAAGGATGTCTGGATAGAAAGACCACACGTCCACTTGCTTTATCACCACGCCATATCCTAGGAGAGAATTTACACCCTTTTTGGATCGATGTAGCTAGCCAACTAAATGTTAAAAACCCTAAAAAAAAATTCCTCTAGTTTCCCCTTTTTAAGCCTTTAAAAATATTCAATAAACCTTTTTATTCTTTGCCATCAAATCCTTCATCCGTTGTTACACACAATAAAAAGCTTACCTAGCTAACGAGTTGAGAATTGGATGAACAGTAAAAAGAGAAGATAAGACCTTGTCCAAAAATAGAACAGTTAGTTGCTTCTGAAAGAAAATAAAAGAAAAGAAAGATTCATACCAAAAATCGAAACTCCCAAAAGTTCAAAATCAAATGGAGTCGATTTCAAAAGAAACAAAAGCAAAGTTAGAACTCTCAAAAAAATCAACATCATATAGAGTCACAAAGCCAAAGGGCTAAATAATGAATCACAATTCGGAAGCAAAGAACAAATCGAGGTCCTTCTCTAGTTATAAGTATCTTGAAGACCAGATTTCTCAACTTATCATATTTTGTTTTCCCTTCTATTTTTATTTCTAAACCACCACCTTAGCCTCGTAACTCCTAATAAAAGACCTCTAGCTCGACTAGGAATAGGATGGTGTGATAGTAAGTGGCAATTGTGATCAATTGACCTCGGTTTTCTTTGCACGTCATTCATGAATGCGAAGAATATAAGTGCCTTTTGCATTTGAGAGAATGAAACTTGAGTGAATCTATCAGAGAGTTTGTGTTTTAACACATCCCTGTGAGAACCGACCTTAAGGACGCTCTCCAAAAGTTTAAAAAACAACTCTACTTTTGCATTTCATTGTTCATGTTTGCGCATTAATTTTAGATGATTAAATTACTGTACATATGTTACCATAAGCTCTAAAGAGCTTGTCCTTATTCACCTGCTAATGAGATGTATGGGATTCTGAGAATAAATAAGGAGACAAGACCCTTATCATAAAAGTTGTGTCTTAGCACAAAAAAGAGCCTTAATTACGCTTATTATGAAGACTCGAAGCTGCTATGAAAAAGTACTGAAAAAGTCAAAGTCAAAGGTCAATGACTCAGAACCAAAGAGCTGAAAGTCAAAGTCCTCAACTCCAAAGACCAGAGATAGATGTCCTTAACACAAAAGATGGCTTTCTCTAAAACCTATCTTGATCAAGAAGAAATCAAAAAGAAAAGAAAAAAGCAAAAGCATAAAGCAAAGGGTGAGGTGTGTCAAATGTAATGGAGAAGGGCAAAGGTCAAAGGTCAAGGACTCATAACCAAAGAGCTGAAAGTCAAAGTCCTCAACTCCGAAGACCAGAGATAGATGTCTTTAACATAAAAGATGGCTTTCTCTAAAACCTATCTTGATTAAGAAGAAATCAAAAGAAGGAAAAAGCAAAAAGCAAAAGCATAAAGCAAAGGGTGAGGTGTGTCAAATGCAATGGAAAAAGGCAAATCAGTCAATTGCATAAAGTAGGGGTATATAAACTAAAAATGAGGGAGAGAGAATGCACCTAGACTTAATCTAGTGTCATGTAGGATTTATTTTTCTTGTCTATTTTCATTCAAGTCATTTTACTTTATTGTTCTTCATTTCAATCTTGTTATTTGCTTTGTTATTCAATCAATCAATCTTCTTTCTAGTTGTTATTTCTTTCAATCAATCATTTCCTTTCACTGCTTTCAAGTTCATGTTTATATCAATCATTCAAACAACTTAAACTTTGTTTTCAATGTTCTTCTGATAGGGTTATATACTAAAAACATTACTTTTGTATTAACTCTTATTCTTTATATTTTGAATGAGAATCATATGGGTAAATGTTATGCATATTATATATGTTATTAGTTATATGCATGCGTCTAATACTTTATGTTGTAGATGATATGGTGTGTGGTGACACATAGAAGATCATATCATCAGTACCTTATAAAGTATAAGTAAACGTTCACAACCAAAATGGATTTGGACAAACCATTGTTACGGTTGTAGTATAATATGGTATTAGTCTATCTTGACTACAGGATTACACTAGTACACTTTGTGTTTATTGAACATGACCAAGTGAGGTTGTTTCTCTTTATACTGACTATATAAGAGAACAAACACCTCTGTTATTATGGATGCTTGTCCTCTTAATCCAGATATAATAACGGGCACTTACGTGCATTGTACATTGCTTTAAATCATCAATGAGTGAGATTCATTTGTGAATCAACAAACTCGATGGATTGGGTAATGACATTGTATGTAAGGTGTCTTTATTGATTATAGAAGGAATCCGTGACCCGTAGGAAGTTGGGTTGATGATGTCCCCTTGAGGAGCTCATAAGGATTGTCATGTAAACCCTGCAGGTGGATTTAATCCGACATGACAGTGAGGTTGAGTGGTACTACTCAAGGACATAAGAAGTTGATTAATGTAGTTGTCAGTAACTTGACTTAATCAACGGGCATTCGATATCTTCAACACGGGGATATCAACGAGCATATAACATGGAGCCCATAAACGTAATACACGGTTTGGGATTAGGGCAGTAGTGCAACAATGGCCTTTAGTGGAATATGCCATTTGTTGACGGACCTGGGCCGTGTGTTCTGGGCGAACATGGGAAGCCCAAACCCGTCAGGAGGCCCAACCCTAATTTCTCCTCATAGTCCCTGTTGTAGCCTATAAATAGAAACCTCTTTCTCTGGACGTTTTTTGACTAAGGTTTTTCTCAAGAAAGGTTAGTTCCCAAATCGGTTCTGACCTTGTGAGTGAAAGAGGCAAAAAGAGAAAGAAGGGGCTGGTAGATCATTGCCTACTAAGGATAGGAATACAGCAGAAGATCAAGAGGTTGCTGATTCGTAGAGCTTGGATTCTCAGAGAACTCATAGCCGATCTAAAGGTATGAATTTCTAACCAAAATCGTGAGAACCTTTATTCCGCTGCGCATAGTTTTCACGGTTTGTAAACTGCGACCATAACGGTTCCTACATCTTCAACACTAGATAAACTACACAAGTCCTAACCTAAGAATACTACCTTCCTTTCTTCAAACTCCCATCATTCAAACTCTAAACAATCTATGGTGAATCTCACTTCATTCAACAACTTTGAAGCATTTACTCCCACTATCTCAGCTTCAAATGGTGCCGCCATCATGGATTAAAGGAGCAAGAATGCTTGGTTGAGCATCTAAGGAGGGAAACATCTTTCTCATCTTTTCACTTCTTGTTTTTTCATTTTCGTTGTTTTATTTCGTTATTTTTCCTTATTGACTTACTTTTTTGCAATACCAGGTTCAACAATCAAAAGATGGAGAGGAGATGAAGTTGCTGTTGGAGAATGACACAACTTGGTCGAAGCCCGGGCGACTGCGCGAGCGTCCGTAGCTCACATTGTGCGCGACTGCCCAGCCACCTCAACATACCAGCATCCACATTATACCAAAACAGGACATACCTAATGATCAGAAGCCGTTACTAAAATTATTTGTAACAATTTTTTTGCGTCACAGTTTTGGCGTTTCTAATTTGTTATTAATATTCGTAACGGTTCATAACCGTTAAATAGTTATTTATTGTAACGGTTTTTTGCCGACTGAAAATATTTGCTAACGGTTTTCTTCACTCAATTGTGTTACTCTTTTGTAACGGTTTTATAAAGTTAGTAACATTTTTTTGTGTTACTGATTTATAGAATTTGTAAGGGTTAATTTTCTTTTGGTAACGGTTTTGCTGCTTCGTAAGTGTTACTCATTGCAAAGCTTAGTTACGGTTTTCCACCGTTACAACACTATTCCATATATAAAAAAAATAATTTCCCCCAAAACCACCCTTTTTGGGAGGCTACTAAACCTGCATAAAGATGCCCCCACTTATTGGGTATTCTACAATTGTCCATAACATAAACAAAAAATGTCACAAGTACATCCAATCACACAATCTTTTATTAAAATAACATCACCAAAAAGTCTTTCATAAATAGGACTTGCCACAAATGAAATACACATTGATTTCCAAATCAATGGGACTTGTCCTTCAACTTAAGCTTTAACGTCATTTGTACAGAACTCCCACCTTCAGTAGTTGCAAGCATCAGGGGATGACTTTGGGATAGTATCATCAGAAAAGTCCTTTTCATCGTATACACCAATAGAAATAAATAAAAGGGAGTCAGGCAGTAGAAAACAAATATGTATAGATATATACTTATATCTTATTCTTAAGTAGTAGCTCCTTATACTCAAACTACGAAATTCAGAAAAGAGAGTATGGTAGCAGACTAGTAGCAATAAAAGCATAGTATAGACATGTAAGTTTATGTAATGCCCCGAAACCCTATAACCTTGTCAGACACCTTGACGAAAGACATAAAAATTTCGGTAAAATCTCCTCTGTATTTTCAACATTTCATAGACATAAATTCTGTCATAACCTGAAAATCAAATAATATACTTCCATAACATATATTAAAATCTCAGACCTAACTACTAAAATATATATTGATTCGTAGAACCAGCTACTTAACCATCTTGACCAATGCCAGTTAAGTCAAATAACCAATCCTCGAATCAAAATAATACTATATATTATATACCAAAATTAAAATGAAAACAACATATACATCACTTCCACTTATATCAGTGTTATACACCTCTATTAGTTCCAACCAGAGATACCACACTTCGAATATATATACATCATACCTTCACACTACTCACATGTAAGAACTTATCTTCCAAATAGAGATATATCACTTTAAATATACAATGAGACCCTTGAATAGATCTATTCTTGGACCAAAGTGAATAAAAAAAAAAGATACAAAAACAAACATTGTATAATATTACCAGATGCAAGCCTTCCATGAACCAGAGAACTCCAGTCTAGAGCAAACCTTCATCTTTGTGCCTGCCAAACTTCATTAACGGATCCATAGAAAATGAGCTAGAGTCTACTGTGCTTACTTATGCTTCTGTCTCTGCTAAAGCATTTAGATGTGAGCTGAAGTCCCAAACCGGCATAGAAAAGCCAACTGAATATACAATTCAATGATCGACCAAAGAAGAAAGAAAATTCTTACCTGCAGTAAGTGTAAAGCTGCACCTTCTCTGTAGTAGCCTTTTGCCCATTCTGACTTAAGAGCTCTGCAGGCCTTGGCGTCAGCTAAAGCATGGTCAACTTGTCCTAACTGGACCCAACAAAGACTCTTATTAGAGAGTAAAGCTGCATTGCTGGGATCTAAATTGAAGGCATGCGTTAACAACTATAGTTAAAAGCGTCTCTAACTACATATATATTTGCTAACCGAACTCAATTATATGTAACACAAATAAACATTCATGGCAGACATCAATAACAAGAAGAAACTCAAAACAACATTCACTTGGTCTAGAATTTGGATTATCTTCCCTTGACAATGAATTATGCAAACTTCAAAAAATGAATTTCAAATGGTGAAGAAAGTACTTAAGAGTTATACTATAGGACAATTAGCACTCTCCTAGAGTTCATTTCACCTTCTAGCCTCAAGAAAAATTATGCAACTCAGAAGGGAGGATGTGGCAGTATTTCAAACTTCACACATAATTATTAAAAGTCCGAATAACTTACGTAAACCACCATCCATGATCAATGTCTACACGATTGAGCAACCATGTGAGTTAATATATAACTGCAAGGCAGTACGTACTAATAGTGTAAACAAGAAAAATAAAATGCAGTGAAATAAATATAGTAGCAGTACCTCAGGTATTTCTTGTTGCGCTATGGCAATCTCTTGCACATCAACTTCTTTCACATTTGCTTATTTGAGCTACAACTTGAATAGGCTTCTGGCCATCCTGTGACGACGAAACACATTTAAGTAAAGCAGACTAGAAATACCAATTTCATGATCCAGAATATCAAATAAATTAAAATCTATAGATTGCAAGAGATGAAAAAAGAGATGCTTGGAGTCTTCAGGAATCATATCAGCCACAACTATCTCACCATAGTCAAGTAAACAGACAATAAGACTAGTACAAACCTTTGGTACAAGATTCCCAACGTTCAATGGCAAAACAGTCCAAGGCACCACCATCCTCCATCCTTTATCCGGGCTTGGACAGCCATGTAAAAGTAATAAGAACAATATTTACCTTTGTCCAAAAGTGCCGCCAAAAAAGGCAAGTGCTACAAACTGTGACCTGCATGTTACAAGCACCCCACATTAAGGCTATTATGCTACGAGTCAAAAGAAATTACAACAAAATTAATTGTAACGATCGATACTTGTACATTGCCATATAAATGCAAGTTGAAAGAAAATATTCAAGCAACTCAATTAGCCATGGAACTTGAAACTATGAGTAACAAACAAAGATCGTCATCACTTATATCCCAGATTTCAGTATGACCAAGGTCTAAAACTAATGGCGTATATAAAATTTTCCAAGACAATTCAAATTACTCAGACATCTTACAATTTCAGGTGCTAGCAAAAGGAAAGAGTATGAATAGCAATCCCATTATGAAAAATATCTATGGAATGCAACTGTACTTTGAGTCATGACTAGAATCATAGAAACAAAGTTGATGGAATTCATAACTGAGTTAAAAGAGTTGAGACCAAACAAAATTTAGGAATGGAGATCACACAAATTTGATACTGAATTTCATGACTGAAAATAAAAATAAAAGATAAAAGATAAAATTAGAAAATAAAGAATGGTCACAAGTTCACAACTAGAAGTGAAATATGCATGTAATACATCAAAGAACATACTGCCTTTTGGTTAGAACTTACAAATTATGTAGAAATATAATGCAGCATGTGTGCCAACTGTTTCAAATGATAATGAAAACCTTTGATTACCATTTGTTTTCCCTATTAAGCGTGTGATTTAGAGTAAGCCTATTGAGAAACCATGAAAACAGTTTGGCAGTTTGGGCAGCTGGGCAATCGATCACATACATCAATATATGTCACCATTTAACCAACGTTCGGCTGGGTGTGATATCTTATCTGAAAATCCTTGTAATACAACATATGTATCTATCCATTACTATTGATGTGAGATTCTTGGGTTTCAGTCCATCAGAACGACAATCAATGTTATGTAAGAAACTCAAAAATTATGATTATAATCAGTTGCATTTGGGAGTTGATCCTAATTATCTAACTAATTCCATGACTTATTTGAGCACTATTAATTTGTTGCTCTAGGCTCCCAAGGTTAACATTGGCACACACAGAATATACCATGCATGGTGTCACTTGGTCTGACTAACTAAATTAAGTCCATAAGTTTTATTTTTTCTTTTTTCGTTTCATTAACTGAAAGGAGGGTAGTATAATTCACATCAATGAAATTTTTGAAAACAGGGGAAATGTATGGAATTCATTTCTGCACTCTCAATATCTTGTCTCATACTCTCAAATAGAGCATGAACTTCTTCAAGACTCTTTCCTTTAGTCTCAGGCAAAACAACCAAAATACAGGATTTAATTGAAAAACACAATAAAATAAAAAAATAAAAAGAACAAATAAAAATAAAAATTATACCTTCGCAGTGAACAACAGTATAACACTAAACCAAAGACAAGAATATACAGATCTACACAACAATGTAGTAAAAGGAAGAAAGACAGAGGTTAGTTTACTGAAAAGCTCGCTAGATTTAAACGGCAGTGAGAGAGCACGAGTGTCGAAATCATTGGTAGTAAAAGGATAACAAAGAGGAAGGAGTACTTACTTGCAGCGGCGGAGTGAGAGGACAAAAGCGGTGAAACCCTAAAATTAAAATTTTGAAAGAGAATTGAGAGAAGGTCGATGAAAGATGAAAAACCTAAAATTTTCATCTATTTTATTTTAGTTAAGAGGGGTTGTGAGAGACTTGAAATTTTTGGTTGAGTTTAATTCTTTTCAGTTTCCCTCATACCAAAATTTCTAATTTTCAGTTTAATTTTTTTTCCCAGTTTATTTTTATACTTTCAACGTTTGCCTAACGATAGCTTCCCACAGCAAAATTAAGTAAAAACGTTAGAAATTAATTCAATTATTACTGAAAATTAAAGTAACGCTTTACAATAATTCATCACGGTAATAAAATAGTAGCAAGTCACTTACGGTAAAAAACCATTACAAATAAAAAAAAGTGTGCGTTACAAATATCCAGTTTTGGTGTAGTGCCAGTTTTTCCAGATCTAGATGATTTTTGATGTTAAGTTGATCTAAGAGCTTGGATTTTGTAATAAAGTAGGATAAATAAGTAGAACTTGTTTGTAATAGTTAGAGATAAAAAGAAAAAAGAAAAAAAAGTAGGAAAAATGGTTTTTGATTGATTTTGTGGATGGACTTGAGTTGAAACTTGGCTGAAGTTGTAGACTTACCAAGAAGTTTGAGTTTTCATTACCTTGGGAAGTTTGAGTGTGCGAGGCAAGTCGTGAATCATCGCTCGCACACTTTGAATCAACTTGGAAATCAACACTCTAACTAATTTTGACTCTAGTTAATCTAGATAATCAATCTAAACTAGTTAATCTATTATAGTAGTTTAGTGTTAGTTAACTTATGTTTTGGGCCCTTGAAGGAAAAGTTGTTTAATTAAAAAGGCTAGATTGTGGACCTTTCTTTTGGATCTTTGTAACCTAAAACAGGGAAAAGCTCGAACGGTTGGGCCTGATTCTCAGATCACGCGTCAACCAACGTCACCTTCTCCTCAAGCAGCGTGTAAGCACGTCTTGAGAGGTAAATTATAAACCTCCTCGAAGCCCAAGTTAGAGGATACCTTTTGTGTTCAAGAATGCTTACGTGATTGTTTGAATTTTAATTTCCGCACTGCAATTTACATCCACACATAAGGCTGAACTCGAGTCACATAACAACCATTAGGAAGTCATGCCCCAATGTAGATAAGTCGGATGTTGCTTGATTCTTGAAGCCCTAGACCAATTTTTTTTTTAATCAATCAACTAGAGCCCAAAGTAGTCACGCTCATCCAGAAAAGGACAAAAATATAGGCATGAGGATTTAGAGTAATCAGTTACCAGATTCTGGTGGACCAACTACTTTTCTCACTCCCCTCCCCCAGATTTATCGTGAGTGGGATTCTTGATAACACACCATGTGGTGAAGTGACTGTCTACTCTTCTGAGACGTGTAGTAAAGGCATCCTAGTCTTGCGCCCAATTGTTCCTTTGAACAAGGCATAGTAATCTAAAGACCAAGCAAATATTTTCAAAAAAAAAAAAAAAAATTTATATTGTTTGTGCATCATCATTGATTGAGCATTTGTGTCTTATCAATATGCATTGCAACTGTCATAGAATTACAATGCAAACCCAGAACCTTGTTCTTTTTGCGATAGTCCTTACCACTAGTTATCCCATTGTCCATCATATACCGAATTAAAGTCTACTACGGGAAACCCTTACGATTACAAACTTCAATTTTCAAACTTCCCTAGTACCCCATACATTCAAAAGTTTTCTAATCATGTTGACAATTCATGGAGTTCCACCACAAATAGTCAACCACCATGCATGTATCCATATGGTCAGTCAGAGTACAGTTTCACCCAAAACCCATTACCATTCATATCACCATCCATATCAAATTCATATCTCACTCTACCATCCATCACAGACCAACTCTACCAAGAAATAGCCAAGCAAACAATACTAATTCAACAAATAATTATCTTGCATTTTCTCCAATCCGATTCAAATAATGCCACATCTAAGACTAATATTCTTCCCACCAGTCTAGAACCCAACCGAAAAGAGATACAAGGTATTATTATAACAAAGCCAATTGCTAAGCCCATTCTGATACTTATGACCAGTTAAAAACCCATCAACCTCCACCTGACTATAGGGAGAATTCCAGATCTTATGATGATGATGATATGCCCAAAGTCATAGTTTCTCTCATTTGTCTTAATACATCATCACCCATAAATGAGAAAACTCTGGCAGAAGAAACTCAAGAGTATGTATTGGACTCGACACACTTGGAAAATGGCATTGAGAAAATTTATGAAGATCTAGGCAGAGAGGACGAAGAAAATGAAGTTCTTGGAAAATAGGGAATACAATCTATGGTGGAAAGTGGATTTCAATTTAGTTTGGCCGTTAAAGACTTATTGATGGAACAAATTTGTGACATCTTTACTATTACAGATATGAACCACAATCTTGTGGAAACGCCAAAACTAGATGAAGAATTCTCTGAGTCCTCGAGATCATGTGAAAAACCACCAACAACCATCACCATCCCAAAGTAACACCTCTTAAAATCCAACCTCCATTCATAAAAAAACCACCAATCTCTGAGGACTACACTAGGAAACCATTTCAAAGAAACCTCAAATTCACACTTAAGCTAATTGCCTTTGAGATCATTCATAATTTTATAAACCTTCCCAGTAAAGAGACTTTGCCCAATATACAAACACAAGAGTCCATCATTTCAGTAGTTGAGAAACCTGCTATGCCCTATTCCCCATCAATTGAGCCTAAAAAAGGACAACTACTACCAACCTTTCACTCTTTTGGACAATTCAAACATGACGGGTTATTGTATAAGTTCCATGATGGGTTACATAAACTTTCTCTTATCATTCTGCATCTTATACTCCACATGCATAAACTCATTCTGTTTGGGAGTGTATGCTTTTATATGTTTTTATGGGTTGATCCCCAGCTGTTTAGATTATTAGTTTATGGCGAGCATAAAACATACTCAGGTAGGAGAGCACGTCGCCGAAGTCATGCAAGCTTAACAAGTGACATGAACGAAGCTGGAGCACTAAAAACTCTTTCATGAAGATCCTATCTACGAGGATTAAATCCTCTTTTCTTCAATATATTCCTTCTCCTTTCCATTCCATCATTCGCTTTAAAGGGAGTACATCAATAAGGTAACCGGACCTCTCCACTTGGAGGGTGTGGTTGTAAGTACTGGAGCCTTGAGTCTACAGTATATCTTGCGCATTCCACGTTAGCACTTTTACTCGTCGTTTGAGTAATGTACCCCATGGAGCAAGTATAAACTTTTTCCTTTCTTTATTTTACACTTCTTTTTAGACTAGTTTTTCCTTTTCCGTCATTTACAATTCCTGTCATTTACTTTCATTTCCCTACTTTCTATTTTTATGTTTTCTGTCTTACATAAGTTCTATCTTCACCTTTGACGCTGAGTAGTCTTTCCTCTATAAAGAAGAGATGTGAAACAAAGCAGAGGGCGATGGGGATTGAGTGAAGGTGTCTTACGGTTGTTTCTCATGGTTGTTTAGTATGTCTCGTCTTCCATAGGCATGCAATACCGTGGGATGGTTGGCAGCTGGAGCCCTTGATCTCATTTTTTTTTTCCTTCTATGGGTGATTTCTATTTGTTTCGAGCTTTGTTTTTCTCTTTGGTTGGAATAGCTACCAAATAGGAGTAACTAGAGATTAAGAGAGGATAGACTAGATTATCTAGCAATAGAGCCAGTCCTCTTCACTAGATTCACTTTCTTGCAAAACAAGGAAGTGCACAATCTAGGGCAAGCCAAACCCCATGCAGGTTCTCAATTAGAATCACTTAATTTCAAGCATCTTCTATTGGGAGGATCAATTTTGTCATAGTGATTTTTTTTAGTAGTTTTATAGTTTTCTGTCATAGTAATTTAGAAAAAAACAAAAAACAAAAAACAAAAACAAAAAAAAAAAAAAAAAAAAAAAAAATGTTTCTTTAATAAAATTGTTTGTTTTCACCGCGCTTATAATAGATGATTCTCGATACAAAAATAGTTATGTGATTTTTCCAAAAACAAAATGGGCAATGGATTCTATACAGAACAACACAATCTAGGGGCGGGTTGAGATCAGTTTTGCTTACTAAGGGTCTCCTATATCACCGCGCTATTCGCACGGGTCAGGACATTCCACGTCTTGCGTAGTAAATTCCCCCAACTCGCGTAGCTGAAGCTCTGTCTGTCTAGATTGGGTTCGCCCCATAGCCGATATGAAAGTTACTTGAGATTTCTATTATGGTTTGTTTTTCAAATATTAGCATTTAGAATCACAGCTTTTGAGTACGAGTATCTTTAAAATATCTCTCCTTAGTTTTCAAAACTAGAGGATATAAAAATGAAAATTATACGCCCCGGAGTAACCAAAATGATATCGGATTCACGTATAATTTTATCTTCTTGTCAAAACCTTTATATGGTTAGAGATATCTTTTGCTAGTGAAAACCAAAACTAAAAAAAAAACAAAAAAACGAGGCGTCTCTAAACGAGAATTAAACAAAATAGAGTAACCCAAAGTGATACAATTCTCTGTTTAATTTTATCTTTTGCCTCTACCTCTGTATTTGTCTCGAGAATCTGATGTTAAAAGACTCAAACTTGTACAAATTTTCAAAAGTATTCTTTTCTTCTAATTTTTTTTCCCTTCTAAAATCTTTTTCTCTTCTCAATCTCTCTCTTTCTAAATACTTTAAAAAATGTCCTCTGTAACGAACAAAAACCCTCCATCTAGTCTTAGTTTCAATGATCGTTTGCAAGCACTTCCTAGAGAACTGCAGATGAAGATATGGACATGCATACCGCAAATCATTCCTAGTTTAGGCAAAAGTTTATACGCACGTAAGAGACGAGCTATGAGAGAAGGCTGGTGCTTGAACTGTCAAACACCAACTTGTCCCAGTCTTCAACCTTATAGCGAAAATTCAGTTTTCAAGGTTTTCATGTGCCAACCACCTGCTCATTGAGCACATCTGAAGAGAGTAATCCAACCATCTGATTGGGATTGACTCAAGTTTTCAAAAACTTTAAGTCTTGGGGATCTGACCTAAAATGACCCACCTTTTTAAATTTCAGTTCTTATTCAAAACCCAAAAAAATTAATTAAAATTTTCCTTCTTTTGTTTGTATGTATTTCCCTACAGTTCCTTTTCGTTTCTTTCCCTCATATGTTTTGCATCCACCATTAGATGTGAGTGTACAATTTATTTTTATGTGGAATTTTTGATGCTGATCATTTTGGTACCTCACGTGTCAAGATCGAACGAGTAACGAAGCGCGGATCGGCTTTTGAAGTTGGCAAGACACTGAGGACAAGATCGGAATTTCCTGATTTCATTTGGGCTTGGACCAAAATTTTGTTTTAACTAAAAAGGCATGTGCCATCAACCCTATTTTGCCCACGCGACTGCCCAAACTTTCATCATCTTCCTCACAATTTGCAAACCCTAGTCGTCCCAAGTCAACTCGCGACTGCCCTTTTTCAGTTCGCTACCACCCACTCACCCCAAACACTACCACTCCAAATTTTTACAGCCTCCTCCATTTTCAAACCCCCATTTCAACTAAAAACCCATATTTTATCAATTCATACTCCAAATGGCTCGATTTCTTAAAATTGTGTAGGAGCAAAATTTTGAACCCATCTTCAATTCCGATCTAGTTGAAGTGCACTTCAAGGATGAGGTTAGAAGAAAAGGATGGGAAGCTTTGGTTTTGTTGGAAGGCGTGAGTTATTCTCCCTTTCTCACTCTTTTACTTTATAACCACATGCTTAGAGGGGAGGATGATTGCGTCATGGTTGTCTTGGTTGGCCGCGCACTTGTGCTTACCAAGGAGGTGGTAACTGAGGTTCTGGGGATTCCTCTGAAGGCTTATGTTCAGATGGAACAGTCCCCAGACAATAAGACCATCGACATGATGATGGCAGAGACGCTTCTCGAGGGGGTGAAGAACCCCACATCACACTGCGCATTTCAGAGTTCACTGCGAAGGAACAAGTTGGTAGCATCTCAATAGACAGCCTACAACCTGGTAGGCACAGCTAAGCCTTCTGATATTGGTAAAGCGATGCTCCACATCTTGTAGATTCTTCAAGAGATGAAGAATAGCTTCTACATCGTTACCTTCGTTTGGGAGCAACTCTGTAAACCCAAGAGGTCCATCGCCCCTTTACCAGTGCTGGTCACTAGGATCATGTAGCATTGGGGGTTTGAGGTTGCAGACACCCTAGTGGAGGTCAAGGATGCTTTTATATGTTCTATCTATGTCCACTGCGTCCAAAATTTTGGCATCCACCTGCCGCCAAAGACGCCGAGCACGCACGCCCTACCAAGCAAGTGGATTACTTCGCTGAAAGTGCCACTCGACAGTTCACTTAGCCCATGGACGGAATTCACTTTCTCCATGGAGGCCAGAAGATTATGCAGTAGCATATTCACCAGCTCAGGCAAACACAGGGAACCATTCTAGCGGCATAGCAGACCCTCAGAGAGGAGTAGCAGTCCTTCTAGCAGGAGCAGCGACGTTTTTAGTTCAATGTTACTAGAACACTGCAGAGCATTAGAGATGCACTCTCGCGTAGTGATAGACACGCTAGGACCCAACCTCAAGGAGAAGGATCTTCTCAACGTCGTGACGAGTCCCGCACGGATTTTGACTAGGCAGTTCCCTAGTGTCCGTATAATTGGATGTTTTCTTTTATTTGTATTTTTGGTCGTTTATTTTATTTCTTGTTTATAATGTTAGTATAATATACTATATGCCTACTTTTTATTTTATATGTGGAATTTGGTATATGAGTAAAAGGTAATACAGATACATCATGCCAAAAATTTCATGTTTTTTCTACATTTCATGTGTTTTTCAAAAATACAGAAACCCAAAAAAATAATTCATAGTAGAATACTTATCCTTTTTCCCCCTAAAAGTTTAGAGGTTATGGCAAACCTCAACCTGTATTAAGAAATTCTCAAGTACATAGTTCCTTTTCTATCCTCTTCGACAATGTTATGTAATTTAAAATCAAGAGGAGGATAAAATGAAATGTCAAGATCAACTCGAGATCTATACATCTTTGAAAGGTAATCAGTTGCCTGATTACCCTCCCTATATACATGCTTAAAACAACATTTGAGAAAGTGTTTTATAGGAGATTCAATTTGGGCCACTATATTGGAACAGTACCATGGGCTTTGACCTGGGCCCCTAATGATGCTTATCGCTCTTGAAGAGTCTGAGTTGACTTCGAGCTTGGATACTCCTATCTCCTTCGTGAACTGAAGTCCCTTGGATATAGCAAGGAGTTCCTGGTAAAGTACCGAAGGTTTATGTGAACATCCTCCATACGCCAGACTTACATTCCCCAGAGAATCACTAATGATCCCGTCAAATCCATTTCCATTTTCTTGAACTGATCCATCTGTATTTAACATGATAGAGTCCTCCTCTGCTGGTGCCCATTTTATCCAGTTGGGAACTAAGTCTTTGAAGTTTAGCTTATGTCCCAATCTCCCTGCCAATATTCTCAGAGATGCCGATTCCTTTACATCTAATAATTATCCTTAATATAATAAACCATGTATTTCTCATTCTATATCAAACAACCCATGCCCTAAACCTATTTGGGGGTGGCGTATTTTCATCATGAAGAACAAAATACAGGTGTCTCACCATTTTTGCTCATGTTTCTATTGTAATCTCTTTCCTTATCTCTTCATACTTTGAGGACAAAACATATTTCTATTTGGGGGTGGTATAGTAACATTTTGCAAAAACTAGGCATTTTCTATAGTAGATATAGTAATATATTTCTTTCTTTCTAAATTTTTTTTCAAAAAAGACCAACAATATTTTTCTGTTTAGTATTAAAAATTCTTGTTTCCTTTTTCTATGATGAATAAAAAGTTTAGAAGTCTCATTATAGCAATAGAGTAAGAACTTGTTATTCGTACTTAGACTAATATAAGTACAATAGTTTCTGCATCTTTTCATGAATGGCATGCATCAACATTTGTTTGTATATAGCAGTGAGTTTCTGAAGCCAAGGTTAGAACAATTAAGTTCCATATCCTGTGAGAATCTAGCCAAAAGCCTTATCTTAATGATTATTGAGTGATGACACAAAGGATGTTCGGATAGAAAGAGCACATGTCCACTTGCTTGATCACCATACCAAATCCTAGGAGGGAATTTAGGCCCTTTTTGGATTGATATAGCCAAATAAATGTCAAAAACCCAAAAAGATAGTTTTCCTTTAGTTACCACTCTTGAGCCTTCACCATTTTATAAAAACCTTTTTATTCTTCACCACAAATCCCTAACCTGTTACAACACACAATAAAAAACTTACCCAGCTGACGAGTTGAGAATTGGATGGATATCAGAAAAAGAGAAGAGAAGACCTTGTATAAAAACAGATTAGTTAGTTGCTTCTAAAAGAAAATAAAGAAAAGAAAAGAAAAGAAAGACCCATAAAAAACCAAAACTCCGAAAAAAATTCAAATGAGTCAAAAATCGAATCTCCCAAAAATTCAAAATGAAAAGAAGATGATATCAGAAACAAAAAGAAAAAAAAAGAAAGAAAAGCAAAGTTAGATCTCCCAAAGTTCCAAATCATATGGAGTCACAAAGTCAAAGGGTTAAAGAATCACAATTTGAAAGCAAAGAACAAAACAAGGTTCTTCTCTAGTTACAAATATCTTGAATACCAAATTTCTCAACTTATCAGATTTTTGTTTTTCCCTTCCTTTTTCTTTCTAGACCATTACCCTAGCCCCGTAATTCCTAATAAAAGACCTCTAGCTTAATTATGAATAGGATGGTGTGATAGTAAGTGGCAAGCGTGATCAATCGATCCCAGTTTCTTTGGACGTCATTTGAGTATGTGAAGAATATAAGTGTCCGCTACACTTGAGAGAACAAAACTTGAGTGAATCTATCAGGGAGTTTGTGTTTTAACACATCCCTGTGAGAACCCACCTTAAGGACGCTCTCCAAAAGTTTCGGAAACAACTTTGCATTTGCATTCATTGCTCATATTTTGCACATTTATCTTTAGATGATTAAATTACTGTACATATGTTATTCCGAGTTCAAAGAAGCTTGTCCTTATTCCTCACTAATGAGATGTATAAACTTCTGAGAATAAATAAGGATACAAGACCCTTTGTACTAAATAGAAGAAGTTTGTGAGTACCTTTACTAGAAAACTCTCATGAGGCTTATGATAAAAGGGAAAACGATAGTTTTACCTATGAATAAGTAACAAGACTCAAACGCGAGTAAAACTAGAACTATTTTCTTGCTTAATGTTATCAACGTTTTCTACTCTCGATGCTATTGCAATAAAGTTGGAATAGAAGATTCGTTCCACTCCTAGTTCTTTAGAAATCTAAGTTAACTATAATTATCAGTCTATCAAATCAATGAGAGTAATGATGGAAATTATACTATGATGGCAATTCAAATGCTAAGGTTCGAATCTAGATAAAGAATTAAGGGAGTTTGATTCCACCTTGAATTTAACTTAATAAACTAGCATAGATTGTTGCAATCCAATTCTTCCGTTCTTACGATAAGAATTGGTCGTTCTAATCCCTAATCATTCATGGCAATCTCTACCAAATAATAACTAGCATGTGAGGAAGTTCAACCCATTCTCATGGCAAATCAACTACCTTCTAGAGTGGAATAGAATCTTACAACTATTTCTACACTACACAATCAAGTTTTCATCAAGGCTTCCTCAAACCCCTCTAATGGAGGTTTAGCCTTGATTCATAAAACTATCATTTCTATAGGAATTAAAACAAGACATGATATAAAGATTATAAATTTGCTATATTGATCTACTCAAGAATTCAAAACTGAATTAACAACTAAGAAATGATTAATAACTAAAGAATTAAATTTAGATCTAAGTGATTTAATAAACTAAAACTAAATTTATGAATAACTAACTACTTTTATTGATCTAATGAATAATAACAATACTGATTCAAAACTAAATTTAAAACAAAGTAATTAAAACTAATCAATAGAGTCTAAGCTAATTTATTTTCTAATCTAGGTCTAGCTAATGAGTCTGCCTCTTTCCTCCCTTCAAGAAGAGAAAGAGATCCCCAGTTTCGTGCATGAGCTGAGGAGCCATGTTTTGGGCAAGAAAATCGAGCCCAAAACCCAATTTCTTCAGTCCACAAAGGCCTTTTTAGTTAAATTTGACTTTAATAAACTTTTTATCTACTTTTACTCCTCTGATTGGGTCAAGGCTTAGACCATTGGAAAGATCTTTCCGAGCTGGTCGTTTTGACATAAGGTAGGCTCAATTCCGAGGTTTGAGTCCAAAGATACGGTCTTCGAAAGTTTTGCTGACTTTTGTGCGCTGTTTCTGCCCGCGTTGACTTTGACTTTTTGGCTTTGACCGGGTTTTAAAAAGGCTTTTTCTCCTTGAATCTTGGCCTTTAATCACAGAACTTCTTAGCAACCAACCCTTGCTCCTTTATCTTGCAAAAGTGGCACATTTCTACACATAAGTGACTCCAATGCCTGAAATACATAAAATGACGTAATCAGCATTAACTCTTATTTATTACTCGCATAATTGGTCTAAAAGTATTATTGTTAAGGGGTTAAAACTACAGTTTTGGGCTCTTATCAAACCACCCCCAAACAGCATTTTGCTTGTCCTCAAGCAAATATGAGAAATTAGCATAAGTGACAAAAAATGGAGTTCTAACTAATCTCGTTTCGCCGGGTGCAATTGCCTTGACCATATACAACAAGGCCTTAAACCACTAGGAATTCCGTAGTGGACAAGTTATAGCCTCGTGAGAGTTTTTCAGTGAAGGTACTCACAAACTTCATCTATACTACAACGATTAAGAAATAAAACTATTGTTTCCTTATTTATGTTTCAATTATCTATACATCTCACTAGTAATGAATACAGAATAATCAAGTTGAAACCTAAGCTAATATATGCATAAAAAGCAATCATCTACGAATAAACATATATACAATGAGTAATACTATGAAATGCACTAACATGTCCGTTTCTGAAACTCTGGAATATCGTCCTTAAATAGGTCCTCACATAAATGTCAAGATAAAAACACTCTGATTTTTCCGCTCAAATTTCGCTACTCCAGTGTGCAGTGGGCACACTTTACCTTACAATCTCAATAACACACAAGGAAGCCGAAGTCGATCAAACACATCTGCCACTTACTATCACACAAACCTATTCCTAATTGAGCTAGAGGTCTTATTTAGGTGTTGCGGGGATTAGGAGATGGTTTAAGAAGGAAGTAAATGGATATTCAAAAGGACAAGTCTGAGTTAATAGGGTCTTCATATTACGTAACTAGAGAAACCCTTGTTCTTTTGCTTCTACACTTTGTTTCCATCATTAGCCTTTTTATTTTGGCTTTTTGACTCCTTTTATTCTATTTTTAGAGTTTTTATTTTGTTTCTATTTTTATTTTTCTTTTATTTTCTTTTTCTTTTCTGAAGCAACTAACTAATTTTTGTTTACACATGTTTTTCCTTTCTTTTTTCTTCACTCATCCTATTCTCAAACTCATTCTATAATGGGTAGGTTGATTTTTTATTTTGTTTTGTTTTTGTAAAAGGGTAAAGGATTTGTGGTTTATGAAAGGCTAAAGAAAGGCTTAAAGGGGCGACTAGCGGAAAATTATTCATAGGTTTGAATTTCTGGCTATATCGATCCAAAGAGGGCCTAAATTCTCGCTTAGGATATGGTATAGTGATCAAGCAAGTGGACGTGTGATTTCTCTATCCGGATTTTACTTCTCCGTTGTGTCATTTCTCAATTTTTTTCACTCATATAAGACTTTAGGCTATATTCTCACAGGATTTGTAGAATAAGTACTCTAGCCTAGATTTCAGAAATTTACTGCCAAACAATCATAGATACTCATGCAATATATTTATAGAAAGATGCAAAGATTATTATCTTCATATTAACCTAAGTTTCTAAAAACTATTCTAACGCAAAAGCTACGTGAGACTTCTAGATTATTAAGAGCATAGAGAAAGAAAACAATACCAACATTCCTAAGTGTATAACATAAACTTTTTATTTATATTTTTGAATTTTTGAAATTTTTACTAGAAAACAAGTGCATATTGTACATATCTATATCCTAATAGAAGCCTTAATTATACGTGTTTCTATGCCACCCCCAAACAAGAAGCATGCTTTGTCTTCAAAGTATTGAAATAAAAAAGGGTAGAAAAATACCATAGAAACGCGTGAAATTCTGGAACATCTGCAAAACAAGGTTAAAACATACTAATATAGAAAAAGAAAAACAGACGCAACTCTATATGAGTTCCACCCGTTATGGGATTACCAAGAATCAAATTGCTTGGGACATAAGCAAACACTAACTGAAACTAAAAAACTTACCTTATCTCCCGCGTTTAAGCATCATCCTCATCCTTTTCATAGGACCAAGGCTCTTTTACATCCTGCCATGCTATAATAACTTGCCAAGCCCTTCGCCATGTGTCATCAACCCGTGCTAACCTGTCGAGTGTTACTCAGTCTGATGGGGTGTAAGGAGCAACCAAATGAGGTTGCACCTGCCATCCCGGCCAAGTCATAACCCGAAATGAACGAACCACGCAATTGGTGGGTCTCATGACTTCAACCCTTTTCCAATCCGTGAACTGGGTACAGAATACAGATAAACAACCGCGCATGATGCGGCATACCAAAATAGGCATAAGAAGATACTTATGCCTCATGATATGGGCTCTCTTTAGACTAGCCACTAAAAATCTGGGAATGTCATATAGGCGACGTCCCTTAGCTAAAGCAAGGAAAACGTTACCAGCGGTACTATTTGCAGAAGTAAACTGCCACTCCCCTAAAATATTCATCAGGATGAATAACATGTTGGTGCCTACATTCAGGGACAGATTACCAAGGGCTATGTTATATCGCCCTTAGTCCATTATACGAAACACCCCTCCCCCATAATACTCGTGGAAATATGCATAGTCATAGAGGTATGCATTATCAGTCATATATCCTCACGTGTGTGTAGGATTAGGCAAAGGCAATCCCGAAACTAAAGCTACCAAATTCTTACTGAATTCTAGTGGCGTGTCATCAACTACGATGGAGAATTGTTGTTCTTCATCTTGGTTACAATAGAATTTAACATTATTGTAAAAATAAGCGAAGTCGAGGCGAAGTAATGAAGTCGCAGTTACTTTACTTACCGATAGATGCCTCCATCTTAACTGCAAGATCCTGTCGCAGAACCAACCTCCGTAGGTCTCGCTTCACAACAAGTCTTCGAAAGACTTCTCAGGTATGACTGTTAGAGATGTCATCACAATAACGACTCTCTAGAAGTTCTGCAACAACCTTGGAACACCCGCAAAAAAATCTTAAATTTTCTGTGGCTATGAAGGTCAGGGCGCAGGTGCACTCTGAATTAGCCTTGGTAGGGCACAGGGTGCGCTCCAACTATGATCGAGTTCCAGGCACTTAGGCGTAGGGCGTGCTCACTTTTAGCCAGGGATAGGCGTAGGGTGCGCTCGTGAAGAGTGAGTGTAGGGAGCAGGGTGCGCTCTAGTCTAGGTTGAGTTACAGGCGGTTCTAGCGCAGGGTGCGCTCGTGAAGAGTGAGTGTAGGGCGCATAGTGCAATTCGGGTAGTCTGAGCAGGCTTCAGTGAAAAAACAAAAGAGAAAAATAGGGAGTGAGAGGTGAGAGTGCAAGGTTTGTAGTATGGGTTGTGAGTGTAGAATGAAGGAAGTATATATAGGGTTTTAGTTTTTAAAACGAATTAACAAGTTGCCAAAAAGCTTTAAGGCAATTGCCGAAAACAAAATATTTCCAAAACTGAAAACGGAAACAACCCATATTCCTTATTCCAAAACAAACTTAATATCTTTTAGGTTGAATTTAGAATAGCAACTTCCTAACTCATTGAGATTTCATCCTACCACAATATCTAATCATAGCCATGCTAATATCGGCAACATTCCCAACACTCATCGCAAAATTACTTCTAAAATTGTGGATCATATAAAAACCATGCTAAAAGAAATAATACCACCCCCAAACAAATCGGGAAGGTGGGATTAACACTAAAATCAACGTATAATTTGGAAAAAACCAAATTAAATTAAAATCGAAATTCAAATACAATTAACTACCGAATTCAAATTTAACTACTGAATTCAACAGCTTAATATTCGAACTAATAAAAACAATAAAAACAACATCAATCAATAAATTCCCTAAACCACGCGCTACTGGTTGAAGATGGAACATGAGATAAAGATGGGTCCTGAGATCCTGATGGGCCCAAGCCATCCGTCCTTCGGCGACAACGCTCGTGCCTCACAGATGCCTCCTCCTAAGAAGAACCCCCCCTAGGGTGGGAAGCATTCAAGCATTTCTTCTCGGAACTTGCGTTGTACTTCCATCTTTGCTTTCATCTCTTCCCAACGCTCATCCTCGCGCTAGGCACGAGTCTCATAGTTATGATGTATGGTAGTCTGCCGAGTCCAGAGATCTTCACAAATAGTATTAAGAGAACGCATGCCACGATGAAGTATTGACATTCGTTTTGCATCAAAAGTACACCTCTCCAAGGCAGCGACATCAAAACATGTCGTGTCCTCCTCATCATCCGACTCAACCTCTTCCACTACCCTCTCTCCAGGTAACCTCCAAACCTTCTGAATAAAGTCGTTATAAGCAATTACATTTGAATGAAACTTCAACATAGTCTGCTCAGTTCTTGGTTTTTCACCCAAAGATAACATTATCTTCGTAAGTAAAGCAGGAAATGGTGCGGTACTTACTCCAACTCCTCTAATCATATTTAAAACGAAGTCAACGATACAAAAATCATACCTCCGTTCCTGTAATACTCAGAGTACGTGTAGACAGTTCAGACCGATGTCGCTGAACTTCTCTTTCCCAATCACATTCTTACCAACCCACTGAGCTACAGCTAGCTAGTTGGTCCTCAACGACCGCTATCGAATGCAATGCGACTTCGTATTGTACTTCCCTTCCAACACAGTATCATTCATCAATGGCTTTACCCCGCCATACTGTGATTCCTGCATGGTGGCTATTAGCTGGCTTTTTGGCATAATTCCCAGAATATGAGTCATCTCCGAAGCACGCACTTCTTTCCTCTCCCCATGCGACTTCACAAAAATCTTCCTCCCCTCGATTTCCCGCTTCTTATAAAAATTTTAAAACCAAATCCTCATGGTAAAAATCATCCTCCGTATACCACAACCATTGCCAATCCCTATGTTTCATCTCGACATCATAAAATGGTGCAAAATGGTCTAACTTGAAAACTTGTTCTAGAAGGATTTTGCGTTTTTGGGCCATTTTTCGGTTTTTGATTTCGCAAGAGGGTTAGGGAAAGTTGGAGGAGAGGTATTTGAAAAAGGGAATCGAATTTGGTTTGATTGGTTGGTTGGTGCGAATTTTGGAGACAAATTTGTTTTAAGTTTATGTTTGGGCGGTTTAATGGGCGTGGAGGAGGTGAATTGGTGTAAGGGGATTGAATTTGGAGTGGGTTTGTTTGAATTGAGTGGGAGAATCGGTGGTGGTTTTTCTTTGTTTTCCTTTTTATTTTTTTCTTAGGGTTTGGTCGTTAATGGCGGAAGTGAGAACAAAAACTCGCGATCTGTTTTGTTTGGAGGAAGGAGACGCACGTGCGTGGCGCGTGCGTGTGAGATTTGGGCCCAAGCCTAATTCGATTTCCGAAATTTTTCGATTTTTTCGCATAGTTTCAAACTAAAATTGCCGATTCGTTACTGGTCCGATTTTTGCGAATGAGATATGGAAACGATCAGGAGATAATTTCCAATCCAATTATCTATAAAACACTCTATTCAAATAGTGGGTGACATATAAAAAGATAGAAAACACCTCAAAGTGCGTGCGTGATGTAAGTTATGCGAACAAATGAAATCTAAATTTATATATAATGTCAACCCGAATCAAAATACGATTAAATGGCATAAACAACACACTTGGAAAGTTAAGCAATCACGGACGGAAAGACCAACACCCACCCCCAAACAAATTTTAGACAACAGAGTTTAGAAAATTTGTTTTAAACGTGGATATTTTAAAGTTAGATTCCCAAGACTTCCTAGATTACTATTTATGGTTTTAATTTTTTTTTACTTTTTATGAATAAGATTTAATATAAGAAAAACGAAAAGCCATAAAGACATAATTCACACCATAGAGGAACATGACTCAAAAACCGAGAAAACATGCAAGAGTGGAAAATGTGAATTATGTTAAACGTGGACTTAGGATCCGGTACTTACAGCCACGCACTCCATAGGGAGGGCCCGGTTCCCTGAATGGTGCACTTACCAATATATGGAAGTGAAAAAAAGTACACCAAACAACAAAATGAGTATTTTATAGTCAGATACTCAAAACTATATTTAAAACATATGTATATACTGAACATACAGTTTACCAAATATCAACAACCGAAATAGTTATGGATCGTTCTATACATAATTACCATGGAATGCACCCCCAAACATAATCAAGCACCAAAATTTTCTACTACGCAACTTAGTGAAATGAAAGTGAAGTCTGTTAGATCTAGAACGTAACAGAGCATGCACCTTCTTCTTCATCTTTGAACGAGAGGGTGTCCAAGTGAATGATCGTGAGAAAATGGATGTTTTTAGAAGATATGTTGGATATGTATAAGGTTTAGAAGGAAAGAATGAAAAAAATGGGAATGTGGGTTTAGCACAAAATTCATTTATGGTGTAGGTAGGAACTGTCTCAATTCTAAAAATGAAGGTGTCAAGTGCCTTTTCCTTGGGAATTATTTCTGTATTATGAGGATTTAGAAAATCATTAAGCACAGAAGAAGCAAGGTTCCTTTGAAAGGTACAAAATGGGGAAAATTGGTGAGGGAAGATGAATGAGTAGTAGGATGATGTGAGGTGGATGAATGGGGCTCGGCTAGAGCTCTCAAGTCTAGATCATCAGAAGCCTTCAGATATGCAAGACATTCCTCAATAGGTGGGTCAAAAGAATCACTGGGATAGATGGTGAAAAATTCATCTTCCGTCATTACGTCAAGGGATGAATGGATGTTGGTAGGGTGGGACTCGTGAGGTGGCAAGGAAGAGTTGCTAAAAAGATGAAAGAACTCTTCCTCGACTTCCAGGGAGTTCTTGTCGAAGTTGGAACTTCCAAAGGAAAGGAATTTGTACATCTGATCATCCGGAAACATGGTTTTGAAATAATCTTGAGCTAAGCTCTCGATCATGCTAACCTTTTAATCCAAAGTCGTATATGGAAAATGTTTCTTTGTTTTAAAAACATTTACCTCAACAGAAAGATGGCCAAAGGACAAGGACATCGAACCATCGCGGCAGTTTATGAGTGCGTTAGCAGTAGCCAAGAAAGGACGCCCTAAAATGATCAGAACAGAGTCGTTGGCGACTTCTGTATCGATGATAACAAAATTAGCAGGATAGTAGAAATCCTGAACCTTAACAAGCACATTTTCAACCACACCCTTTGGATACTTAATCGACCGATCAGCTAGTTACAACGTCATTTTAGTAGGTTGCAACTCTTGTAGACCTATTTGTTTGTATAGATAATACAAGAGTGAGTTAACACTCGCCCCCAGGTCTAATAAAGCGGTCGTCGTGTGGGAATCTCCTAAGGTGCATTGTACAATAGGACGACCAAGGTCCTTGTACTTAACAATTCCATTATGTTATGATAAAGTTGGAAACTGTTCAGTTAAAAAGATGTCTTTAGGAATATTTGTCTTACGCCTAGTAGTGCACAACTCTTTAAGAAACTTAGCATGGTGAGATAACTTTTTAATTGCTTCGAGAAAAGGTGTGTTTAACATTGCTAATCTCTGGGGAAACGGTGGTTTCTCTCTATATTTTGCGTATGGATCAACAGGATGTCTAACCTTGGCTTTCTGTTTCTTAGGTTGTGGTTTAACTGATATCTTTACTGGGGTAGGATCTTTAGTTTCTATTTCGGTATCTAGTTCAATATCCGGTGTAGGTACTACTGGTGGGGTAACTATAGGCATAGTTATGTTGTTATCAACCACTCTGCCAGAATGGAGAGTGGTGATGGCATTTAGCTCACATACGCTTGCATTTTCCTTACTTGTATTACCGTTTACCTCAAAGGCTGTGTTTGTTGTTTTAGGATTAGGTATCGCTTGACCTGGAAACACACCTTTGGGTAGTTCTTTCTCTTGTGCTAACTGCTATAAGAAAAGTTGGATGGCTTGTAAAATCTGTTGTTGGGTTTGCATAAAGGCTTCAAAATGATCCGGTTGTGGAGGAGAGTTAGCTATAGGTTGTGTGACAGGAACTATGTCACGTTGATTATTAATGGGTGGGTTGTGATAGTTATTATTTACCAGAACGATACCTCTATTAGCATTGTAATTATTATTGTTATAATTATTATAATTACCCTTACCTTGTGCTTGACCTTGTCCTTGTCATGGTGGAGCTTGATTGTAGTTGTTTGCAAGCCTAACATTTCGGTTATTAAACCTTGGAGGTGTAACTTGTTGATTATTTCGCCAACCGTAGTTGGGGTTTTGTTGCCAAGGTGCGTTAGGTTCGCTATTAATGGAACAAACATTGTCTTGTTGTGATGTTTGTTGTTCATAAGCGAGGGGACAATAGGAGTCGGGATGCTTAGGACTCAAACAGAAATTACATGGATTGGAGTTGACATTCATGATGGGGATATGCTTTTGTTGAACAAAAATAGCCTTTACCTTTTTAGTGAGAGATTTGATTAAAGTTTTTAGTTTCG
Source organism: Coptis chinensis (assembly GCF_015680905.1). Taxonomy (NCBI): domain Eukaryota; kingdom Viridiplantae; phylum Streptophyta; class Magnoliopsida; order Ranunculales; family Ranunculaceae; genus Coptis; species Coptis chinensis. The sequence goes on from NC_141459.1 coordinate 51,203,098, forward strand.
GATTGGGTTTAATCTCAAACATACTGACGGCCTTAATTGTTGTAGAAGAACTAACGGAGCGGGAGATATCGTCACTACCCCCCTAGTTATTATTACGCTTTGTTTGATCTTCTAAAAATTTATAAGCCTCTGAGGCTCCTTTACTGAGGAAACTACCCCCATTTATTATGTCAATGACTTCTTTATGGTGGTGTAAAAGTCCTTTGAAAAAGGCACGAACTAACGTGTATTTCGCGAGGTTATGGTGTAGACACTCTATAAGAAGGTCGGTGAAATGATTCCAAGCTTCTGAAAATGATTCATGAGGATTTTGTCGAAAGAAATGAATCTTGGAAAGCATTTCATCTGTCTTCAATGGTGGGTAAAAATGTTCCATAAATAGTTGAATAAGTTTGGCCCATGAGTCCACAGAATTAGGCACTTGGGCAGTTAACAAAGACGCCGCCTTATCGGCTAAGGTGAAAGGAAACACCCTCAATTTAATTTGTTCAGCACCAACCGTAGGATGGTGGAATATAGTAAGGACTTGTTCAATCCTACGCATGTGCTGATAAGGTTTTTCATGGTCTAACCCATGAAAAACGGGTAACAAATTAAATATATTTGGGGGTCTGCAAGAACGATGCAAGATTTTGGGCTATCGTTCAAGGCTTTGTAAAAGTCAAAGAGAGGAGACTATCTTTCTTCAACCATTATTTCAGGTGGAGTGTGTGGTATACTAGCTATATGTGTAGTGAGTGGTATACTAGAAAGGCGTGTTTGTTGACGATGTCGGTTGATTACGTTAGGCGTTTTTCTTCTACCTGACCTTAATCTCATGCAAAGCTAAAACCAATTTTAACTAAACACGACAACACTCAAAACAATCCTGATATGCTAGTAGAAACCTCTAACAGGAGATGCAAGGAGTGGAAGAAAGAAGTACCTGAATCCCTCCTTGCTTTGCTTATGAATAACGTCTTGGATACACGAGCTCAGTGCGTGTAACAAGTTAGAAACACTGAATAACTTGAAGTAACGGAAGTTTGAACTAACAAGTGAAAATCGGGCTTTTCCAAAAGAGGGCGCGGGTCGCTCTCCGAATTAGCCTTGGTAGGGCCGCGGGTCGCGCTCAGGTCCAACTCGAGTTCCAGGCGCTTTAGGGTGGGGGGGCGCTCGAACTTTGCCTTGATAGGGCGCGGGTTGCGATCAAGTCCAATTCGAGTTCCAGGCGCTTCAGCGCTAGGGGCGTTCAAAGTTAGCCTTGTATGGGCGCGGGGCACGCTCAGGCTTGTTTTTTGAATTTTTTTTAGTTTCTGAACCAAACAATCACTGTTAGAAACAAACAAGGGTGGGTGGGTTTAATGGTACTTTGAAAAGACTAAGAATACTAATGAAAACAATTCTAAACGGAACTAAGATGGCGGCGCCATTTGATAGAAGGGAAAACGATAGTTTTACCTACGAATAAGTAACGAGACTCAAACACGAGTAAAACTAGAACTATTTTCTTGCTTAATGTTATAAAAATTTCTACTCTCGATGCTATTGCAACAGAGTTGAAATAGAAGATTCGTTCCACTCCTAGTTCTTTAGAAATCTAAGTTAACTATGATTATCAGTCTATCAAATCAATGAGAGTAATGATGGAAATTATACTATGATGGCAATTCAAATACTAAGGTTCGAATATAGATAAAGAATTAGGGGAATTTGATTCCACCTTGAATTCAACATAATAAACTAGCATAGATTGTTGTAATCCAATTCTTCCATTCTTACGATAAGAATTGGTCGTTCTAATCCCTAATCATTCATGACAACCTCTACCAAATAATGACTAGCATGTGAGGAAGTTCAACCCATTCTCATGACGAATCAATTACCTTCTAGAGTGGAATAGAATCTTACAACTATTTCTACACTACACAATCAAGTTTTCATCAAGGCTTCCTCAAACCCTTCTAATGGAGGTTTAGCCTTGATTCAGAAAACTATCATTTCTATAGGAATTAAAACAAGACATGATATAAAGATTATAAATTTGCTATATTGATCTACTCAAGAATTCAAAACTGAATTAACAACTAAGAAATGATTAATAACTAAAGAATTAAATTTAGATCTAAGTGATTTAATAAACTAAAACTAAATTTATGAATAACTAACTACTTTTATTGATCTAATGAATAATAATAATACTGATTCAAAACTGAATTTAAAACAAAGTAATTAAAACTAATTAATAGAGTCTAAGCTAATTTATTTTCTAATCTAGGTCTAGCTAATGAGTCTGCCTCTTTCCTCCCTTCAAGAAGAGAAAGAGATCCCCAATTTCGTGCATGGGCTGAGGAGCCATGTTTTGGGCCGAAAAATCGAGCCCAAAACCCAATTTCTCCAGTCCACAGAGGCCTTTTCAACTGGATTTGACTTCAACAGACTATTCGTCCACTTTTGCTACTTTGATTGGATCAAGGTTTGGACCATTGGAAAGCTCTTTCCAATACGGTCGTTTTGACATAAGGTAGACCTAATTCCGAGGTCTAAGTCCAAAGATACGGTCGTTGGAAGTTCTGCTGACTTTTATGTGTTGTTTCTGCCCGCGTTGCCTTTGAATTTTCAGCTTTGACCGGGTTTTAAAAAGGCTTTTTCTCCTTGAATCTTGGCCTTTAATCACATAACTTCTTAGCAACCAACCCTTACTCCTTTATCTTGCAAAAGTGACACATTTCTGCACATAATCGACTCCAATGCCTGAAATACATAAAAGTACGTAATCAGCATTAACTCTTATTTATTACTCGCATAATTGGTCTAAAAGTATTATTGGTAAGGGGTTAAAACTATAGTTTTGGGCTCTTATCAGCTTAAAACTCATCCACTAGGGAATTCCTAGTGGTTTAAGGCCTTGTTGCATATGGTTAATACAATTGTACTCTGCGAAATGAGATTAGTATAACTTATAATAAATCACACATTTGTGATCTTAATTTCTCTCATCCTTGCTTAAGGACAATCAAGATGCTATTTAGGGGAGGTGATCAACTCCCAAATGTGCATTTTATTACCCTTACATTACTACATTACAACCCTTCTTACACATAATAATGAAAAGACAACTCATAGCTTTTATTGCATTTTTCAAATTACAGAGCAATTCAGACCACTTATCATAAAAGTTGCATCTTAGCACAAATAAGAGTCTTAATTACGCTTATTATGAAGACTCGAAGCTGCTATGAAAAAGTGCTGAAAAAGTCAAATTCAAAGTCAAAGATCAAAGGTCAAGGACTCAGAACCAAAGAGTTGAAAGTCAAAGTCCTCAACTCTAAAGACCAGAGATAGATGTCCTTAACACAAAAGATGGCTTCCTCGAAAACCTATCTTGATCAAGAAGAAATCAAAAAGAAAAGGAAAAAGCAAAAGCATAAAGCAAAGGTTGAGGTGTCTCAAATATAATGGAGAAGGGCAAATCAGTCAATTGCATAAACTAGGGGTATATAAACTAAAAGTGAGGGAGAGAGATTGCACCTAGACTTAATCTAGTGTCATGTAGGATTTATTTTTCTTGTCTATTTTCATTCAAGTAATTTTATTTTATTGTTCTTCATTTCAATCTTGTTATTTGTTTTGTTATTCAATCAATCAATCTTCTTTCTAGTTGTTATTTCTTTCAATCAATCATTTTCTTTCATTACTTTCAAGTTCATGTTTATTTCAATCATTCAAACAACTTAAACTTTGTTTTCAATGTTCTTCAGCACTAGATAAACTACATAAGTCCTAAACTAAGAATACTACCTTCCTTTCTTCAAACTCCCATCATTCAAAATCTAAACAATCTATGGTGAACCTCACTTCATTCAACAACTTTGAAGATTTACTCCCACTATCATAGCTTCAACACGCAAAATATTGTTTGGGGGTAGTTGATCAGACCTCAAATATGTGTTTTTATCCTCTTATAATGCTTCAATTTAGTCTAATTATATGATCAATAATGTAGAAAACTCATGTTCTTATTGCTTTTTCATGATACAAGCCTATTCTAGACCAAATATCTCAAAAGACGTGTTCTAGAGCAAAAGGAGACAAAAAAGGACCTTATGGAACAACTGATAAAAAGTGCCAAAAAGTCAAAGTCAACTTAAGGGCCCAAAACTCAAAAGCTCAGAAAACACTTCAAAGCTTCAAAGACCAAGGGCTCAACCCTTTCCAAGATATGGGCTCAACACCTAAAGTTTCAAAAGACCAAAGGCTCAAACTTCCAAAAGCATGGGCTTAGGCCCAAAGGCTTGGTCCTATCCACTCAACTCTAGAAGGCACAAGAAGGTTCTAGATTAGGTTGCTTGATTGATAAGCAAAAGAAGAGGGGTAAACTTGTGCATCTCTACCCAAGTATATAAGTGTAGAGTTGCCCAAAAAATAAGGGAGCTAGCTAAGTAGTAACTAGACTCTAGTAAGAGTAGGATATCATAATTAGATAATAGTTTTTATTTAGTTTTTATTATTGTTTTCCATTTTCATTGTTTTCAAGCTTCAGGCTTTATTGAATCAAAGTTAGTTTTCTTCCATTCAAAGTGTTTTAATCTTGCCTTTCATCAAACTAGTTCTTAAAAACATCTTCTTATTCATTTATTCACACCCAACAGGTTAGTTATACTCATTTGAATCAATCAAATGAGTATAACTTGCTAACCAAGTTATCTTTCCATATCATCATTTTACATATTTTACACTTAACCAATCTAGGTATTCATGTTTTAATCATCAAAACCCGTAATAACTAGTTGTTGTCTACATCAAAAGTTTACTAATAGGAAATGAAAAGTTAAGAAAAGGTTTTGTTTTTATTTATCCATACTTCTTCACTTCATAAGATCAAAGATGAACAACTTCAACCCACTACTCCCACAATCTAAAAAGTGTCATGTAGCACAACAGGTACGGCGCTGGGGAAGGTTTTCTTTTTCATGCAATTTTTAATCACCGTTAGATCATCCAAAACTGTTTTCTCCTGGACCGCTTAATATAAATGCATAAAAAACCAAGTTATTTTATTATATAGGCTAGGTATAACCCGTGCCATAGGCACAGTTTGTTATGAGGTGTTTATTATGTTGTTTGTAGGCATTAATCTTGGTACACCCTAGTATTTAACATGTGTGGTCTATGTGGGAATTTGTAGACAATTTATTTTGAAGTGGTATTACACGTTGGATGACATACTTCCCTGCCGTGGTTTATTTGGTGGATGCCAGTATAGGTTAATAAAGTCAATTTTTGAAATAGTGTAGATCTTGCTTTATTTATAGGCATATTTATAAAACCCAATTTGAAGTCATGAATTGAAGGCACTTTTATCCACTATACTCTCACCAGTGGATAACAATTCATATTTAATCTATTTTTTAAGAACAATATAAAGACAATATGCATGATTAATGTCAATCATTAGTGTTTAATATCACGGGGTGCATAAATTATCCGCAACACCTTTTATTATTGTCTTACTAATTTTTGAAATTCAAATAGTACTTAATCGATGCTTTCCATGCATTGTGAATTGTTAGAAGATTCAAATTGGTTTGGTTGGCCAAAACCACACAAGCATTCTGGTTTTGTTGAGACCTTTTTTTCATTTTTTTTCCAATCATGACAACGCCTTTAAATTATATATATGAGTCCGTTTATCAAAAAAAAAAAAATAAAATAAAATAAAAAATAGACAGTCGTCTTTAAGTGAGCTTTGTAAATGTTGTCTTATAGACATTTCTAAGTCTTTGTGTTCTATTTGCAAAAGTTTAGTATGCATATTGGTCTTCCAATGGGAATGATATGATGTTCGGGCCTATTGCTCTCAAACAAATACTTTTGTAGAACTATTATGTTTCTATACCTATGGCTCCTGACACTATTTTTCTCAGCTTCTAGACAATTATAAGTTCAAATTGGATCCTACCCAAAACATCATATAATCATCTCGCCATTATTGAGCTCACAATCCCCAACAAAACTTTTGATGTTCATACAAATGAGACAAAGAAGAATCTGCTATTGTTGACATAAATAACATGTTCCAAACCTTGTGTTTAAACATTCTTTAGTATTGACTTTGTTGCACATCCATTACATAGAGCTTCTTAAGGTAAATGGCATCACACACGTGATAGTTCCATTTTGTAATGGCAACTCAACCGCAACCTTAATAGTCAGGAGTCGAGATAGACGTACTAAAAAAGTATGCTTAAGGTTTGTTCCTTGCCATTTTCTCCCAAACAAATCCAATGTAGCATGCACTCGTACAAATCTGACCCAAAAGTTAGTTAAAGTCTTTTGTAGTGTAGGTTATATTAGCACTGCATTTGAACTTCCATCCTATGCTTTCAATGCAAGTGCAAATCAGCAATGCCAATCCAATCAAATATCTGCATAAAATGGAATGTAAAGTTGTGAAGAACACAAACATGTATTTTGAGAGAAATTTGTGAGAAATTATATTTGTATACAAACTGAAAACTCATACAAACTGTAACCTAAAAAAGTTGATCGTATTTTTCACCATGTGACCGAGGCAATAGTACATTGCAATAAGTGAACAAAAGCAGTCTAACTAAACATCAGAATAATGCCATTACTAATGTGCCCCAACAGTGAGCTCGCTCCTAACCTTGAATTCCTGAGTTAAATAATGAAGCCCATGCTATTGCAACTATAAGCTAAGAAGAGTAAGAAAATCCTAAACATAAAAAGAGCTATTGCTATACATGACAATTATATGTGAGCAGAAACTTTTGAGGTACACAAATCAAGTCTCATGTAATCAATACTTGTGTGCATCTACTCCTTTTATTGTTTAATCTCATCGTCGATCCTTTCATGTAACGCATACGTGTCAATGAAATATACATACACGTTTTAACATCATTTGTTATGCTAAAAACAACAATCTCCAAACATTCATGACACCGAAAAGATCAAATAGCCAATCCCAAGAAAAATCTCCAAACATCCATGACACTAAACTAATACGGGTAACAAATACCTTGAGTAACAAAAATTATAGCAAAATACAGCTAACAATATGGTACTTGAAAGAAAAAAAATATACTATAATGAATATAAAGAATAGATGTAGAGATAGAGCCACCGACTACATGCTAGAATATAGTCCTCTTTATCTTGAATTAACTCCTTTGGCCTTGCATCAAATGAAAAAGGCTAAGTTCGATACTACAGAGCTGAACAGAGAATATAATCGTTGTGATCTGTTGAAGTATGTCATAAGAAGTGACATAACATTTGCGTATGACATTTATAATGTCATATCGACCGATTTTTGTACCAACTCTTTGTCCTACACTATATAAAGGACTTAGGGTTTAGAAGATATGAAAGTGAGATGAATTTGGTTGCTAGGGTTTGGGATTTGGTGCCACTCTTAAGAGAGCTTTGGAAGAACAAAGATTTGAGTCTTTTCTTTATTTGTTTATGCCCAAACTCTTTGGAAGTTGTCTACAAAATTGGTTGTTTATTGTATGAGAGATTTGTGAGGCCATAAGAAAGGAGAATTTGGGGGTCCTATTGAACCAAGGTGAGTTTGTAACACTATTTGATTCTCTATCAATTGGAGCTTCTTTTTGGTTGTGAATTGGGCGTAAGCTAAACCACGTAAATTTTTGTCTCTCTTATTTGGTTGATTAGTTTGCTATTTTGGTGAGTAGTTTACATTGTTTACTACTTGTTTAGGAGTCATTTAGTTGATTTCATACACTGTAGTTGTGGGTTGTTGTTTCTACCATGTTTGATATTTGGTTGATGCTTCTGTTGCATTCGACTGGTGTGTTCCATAGTTTTTTGGGACACAACAAATTGGTATCAAAGCAAAAGGTTCTACCTTGGCTTAATTAGTGATTGATTGTGGTGGAAATTTGTTTGAAATCATATGTTCTGGTTTCAATAGTTGTTTCCGCATTTGTATTGTTTGAAGAAATTCCCAAGAGGGTGTTTCTTTGTGTTGTGTGAAAATTACGAGGATGACAAATCATAGTGATGATGAGACTCCGAATGTTGGAATGTCTTCAAATTCAAAAATGAAGATGGTTAGTATGGGAAGATTTGAGGTTGAAAATTTCAGTGGCAAGAACAATTTCGATATGTGGTAGTGTGAGGTTTTAGATTTTTAGGCAAAAGAAAATTTGGATGAAGCCTTGGAAGGAAAACCTGAGGCAATGTTAGAAGCATAGTGGAAAAGGTTGAATAAACAAGCTTGTAGGTTTATTCAACTTTGTTTAGCAAAGGAGTAACAATACTTTGTCAGGAAGGAAACCTCCGCTAAGGAAATCTGGATGAAGCTTGAAGATAAATATATGACAAAGAGTATTCATAATAAAGTGTTCTTGACGAGGAAGCTTTTTCGGATGAATATAAGGCCAGTTCTTACCTTTTCTAAGCACTTGGATGAGTTTAATAAGCTCGTTGTCGACTTATTAAATTTGGAGGAAAAAGTGCTTGAGTACTATAAGGTGGTATGCCTTTTAAATTCCCTTCCAGATGATCTCGAGTATCTTGCATCAAACTTGATGTCGGGAAAGGAAAGCATGGATTATGAAGTGGTGGCTACAACATTGGTGAATCATGAGTATAGGAAGAAGGACCTCGCTGTCCATAGGGAGTCATCTATGCCTGAAGCTTTGGTTGTGAGGGGAAGAAACTATGAAAGGAATAATGGTAGAGGTGGTGGATCTCGCTCTAAATCAAGAGTGAGACGTGATCGATTAGATTAAGACCAAATTGTCTTTTGCCACAAGAACGGACATTGGTAGTTTGAATGTCCCAAGTTGAAAACGAAGGACCAAGATTTTTCGAATACTGGAAGTGTGAATGTTACTTTGCACAAGATGGAGGTAGTGATGACGGTCCAGATTTTTCTTTTACTACTTCATTGGTTGATTGCTCCACGAGGGAGTGGATTCTTGATTTTGGATGTTCTCATCATATGTGTCCTAATAGGGGTTTGTTTACTATCTTCAAGGAGATGGATGGTGGAGATGTTCTGTTAGGTAATGGCCATATTTGCAGAATACATAGAAAGGGAGCTATCCGTTTGAAGATGTTTGATGGAGCAGTTAGAGAATTGGTTGGTGTTCAGTATGTGCTGGATTTGCAATCTAATCTCATCTTTTTGGGTTTTTTAGAGTCGGATGGTATGAAAGTTGTGTTTAAAAATGGGGCTCTAAAAGTTGTTATAGCTGTACATGTGGTGATGAAAGGGACAAGACGAGAGAATTTGTACTTCCTTAATGAAAGTTTGGTTAGTGTAGGTGGAGATCATTCTACTTGTGTAGTTGTTGGAAACTCTACCATGAATGAAGAAAGTGGTTTTGGGAAGAAACAAAAATTTGTTTCTTTTAAGCATTTTGATTTGAATGTATGTTCAGATTGTTGGAGAGATATCTCAAAAGGTGGAGATTGATGCCGCTCCTTGTTATGTAGATGGGTACACAACTGATAATTAAAGTGATGCCACAGTTGAAGTTGTAGATGCTCTAGCCCATTAGCACAGTGAAGTTGTGAAGTCATTTGTTGTTGGAAGCCATATGAGGTTTCGGGGTGTTGGAACATCTCCTACATTAGGAGATGGTATTGGAACATCTTCAATATACTCAGTGGAGATGATATTTGGTACTTTTGAACTATTTGTGTTGAAATTTGTTGGTGATCCCTTGAGGGACTCACACCCTTCTGGGCATTGATATGTGTATGGTTGTTGATTGACCACTTTTTGGGTGTATAGAAGAACTACGAAGGCTTGATCCCTTGACCGGGTATGTAGGCAACCACTACATGGTGTAGTCATTATTGGGTCCTTCGGGACATTGATTGGTTGTTGTTTGGTTGGTTGGTTGGTTGATCAGCTCGAATTTGGGAAATTCTCGCTGAGGTGGAGAATTGTTTGGCAGAGATACGTCAGTGGAGTATGACACTGTTTGTGACATATGTGGAAATGGTACTATTCGATACTACATAGCCGAACAAAGAACATAATTGTTGTGGTCTGCTGCAGTATGTCGTCATAAGAAGTGACATAATATTTGAGTATGACATTTATAATGTCATATCGACCGATTTTTGTACCAACTCTTTGTCATACACTATTTAAAGGACTTAGGGTTTAGAAAACATGAAAGTGAGACGAATTTGGTTGTTAGGGTTTGGGATTTGGTGCCTCTCTTGAGAAAGCTTTGGAAGAATAAAGACTTGAGTCTTCTTTTCATTTGTTAATGCACAAACTTTTTGGTAGTTGTCTACACAATTGGATGTTTATTGTATGAGAGATTTGTGAGGCCATAAGAAAGGGGAATTTGGGGGTTCTATTGAACTAAGGTGAGTATGTAACACTATTTGATTCTCTTTCAATTGGAGCTTCTCTTTGGTTGTGGATTAGGCGCAAGCCAAACCACGTAAATCTTTGTCCCTCTTATTTGGTTGATTGGTTTGCTATTTTGGTGAGTAGTTTACATTGTTTACTACTTGTTTAGGAGTTATCTAGTTGATTTCATACACCGTAGTTGTGGGTTGTTGGTTTTACCACGTTTGATATTTAGTTGACGTTTATGTTGCATTGGATTGGTGTGTTCCATTGTTTTTTAGGACATAACAATAACATATATGGTCATAACTTCTTATCAAACCTATTTAATTTACTCTGATTCATGAGAAAAAACTAAAATACTACATAGATTCATGAGTTGGAATTAGCTAAAAATGTAAAAAACTAAAATACCACTTAGATTCATGAGATGGACTTAGCTAAAAATGTAAAAGCCTAAAATACAACATTGATTCATGAACATATCTTAGGTAAAAAGCTAAATAAAATACCAAATTATATTTTATAATACCTTGTATATCGACATGTCAGTGAGTCTCATGGATTTTCAAGTATGCTAGCTTGTATCCATGTCCAAGACCAACACAATTGTGCAAGTCTTCTCGACAACATAGTCATATAATAGTTTGGAGCCGTGAACATATAGAGAGCATATAGCCAACAAACTAGCAATCCAAAATAAAATGTACACGAAAAACATATATGCTTGAATCCACCCGGGATTCCATATACATAGATAATAGCAACAAGCACAATCAACAAGCTGTTAGCCATAACAGACATGAACAAAAGCATTTCACAATACTTGATGGTTAACTCGAATTATGAAAGGGTAGTGAACATTTTAAATGAAACTAAAACGGCTCTTTGGTATTACTTGAATCTAATGCAAACAATCAGAACACATAAACAACAATTCACTACACTGGTGGTGGATCATATTTACAGAGAATGAAATTAAACAGGGCCGCAGACTTTGTAGCAAAGTCTTACAATGTAGGAGATGTAGGTGTAACATGTAATATAGGCCCCTTAGAGGAAAAGTTGTCAGTATTTACACTATATTTTAATTAACAAAGGTTGAGGTCAGCCTAACCCCTAACTTTTTGCAAAAATAAAAATAAAGTGAGTCTTAGAGTTGTAGTAGTAGATAACTTACAACTTTGGATGAGTTTGATTAGAATCAAACCAAGTTGCGTCAAATGTTGACGACTCTAATTGTTTGAGAAATTTTATTTTTCTTATTTTTATTTTGTAGCAAAGATAAATAGAGAGATTTTAGAAGAAGGGTCGCGGTATTTACACCTCACTTTATAGGATTGGCACCCCTTCGGTAAAACGGTACATGAATAATGGTTATTCCCTATATATCATTTTACACCCCACATACCCGATAGTTCTACGATAGTGAGTTGTTGCGAGATCTCACATTTCACGACATCGGGTTGCCACGAGATCCTACATTCCATGGCAGTGAGTTGCCGCGGAGGATTTTTTTGTTTTTTTCACTTCAAATTTTGAACACACACAACATGGCAACTCTTTGTTGTGGGCATTACCTTTTCACATTAAGGATGTGTTTGTTTACTGGCAAATGGGGGTGGCAAATTTTATTTTCCCACTAGATGCACCATTTGCCAGTGTTTGGGTGCATTTAAGGACACTGGCAAACACTATTCTCAATTTGTCAACAAACAAAATTTTCCCACTGGAAGTGGGAAAATAGAATGCACCTCTCCCCCTAAACTCTTTTTCCAGTCAAAATTTTCCCACTAGGCGAAGAAAATTTTGCCACCATCGCTCACTCTCATCTCCTTCTCGCTCATTCACTCCCTCAAGCATGGTCTAGACAAGTATCCTCTCTTTCGTTCTCATAAGCAAAGGTCAATTGGTTAATCTGAAATTCGTGTTTGTGTTTTGTTGACCTAATTGGAATAGAATTCTATCAATTTCACTCCAATGGTTAAATATCTTTTCATATCTACTGAGTTTGTGATGGAATACATTATGAAATTTCCATTTTGTGGATAATTTTTTCTCTTCCTGAATTTCTTTTAGCAAATTTATTTGATATAAAAAATTGGGGTATACCAGATTTCTTTTCTTTTGTTTGTGTGATCTTTGGACTGTGGGTTTTAAAGGCGGAATACTATGGCTTGAATTGAAGTGGATTTTGAGGTGGTGGAGATCTTCACTGTAAGTTAATTTGTTTTCTTTTATAGTAATAGTGCTAATTTGAGCCGAATTTGATAACTTTTGGTTTGATAATTATAGATTTGGGTTGTGTTTGTGATATACTTAATTCCATGGAAGTGAAGCTGAAGGTCTCGCGAGGATGATGTTTTATTGTTAGGTGTGTGTGAGTGTGTTGGTGGTTTTGTGTGGTTTGTGCAGGCTGGTGTGTAATTGTGGTGTTGCATTTGTGGTGCAGGTGGCAGGTGGTGGTAGTGTGGTGGTGTTGGCAGGTGGTAGTAGTGTGGTGAGTGTGTGTTGGTTGGTGTGTGTGTGTGTGTGGTGGTGATGTGCGGTGGTAGGTGGTGTAGTGGTGATGGTGTCTACTACTTGGTGCAGGTGGTGCAGGTGGTGCTGGTGAGTGGTGATGTGTCTACTGCGTAGTGGTGTAGGTGGTGCTGGTGCAATGGTGTAGGTGGTAGGTGGTTTAGTGGTGTAGTGATTGGTGTGTGTGGATTGGTGTTTGCTGCTCCTACCTCTGCCGCTGCCGATGTCGATCTTGATCTTGATGCACCGATCGATGTTGTCTTTGTCTTTCTTGGCCCGATGTCGATGTCTTTGTCTTTGTCAGGTCGCTACCGATGCCGATTTGTTGTTTTGTTTGATGTGTGTGATATGCAACTTTTTAATCATGTTAACTTTTCTATGTTCTTACTAGTACTTGTAACGACATTTGGACCAAGTTTGAGAAGACATACTATGAGTACTATTAATGTTGAGTTGTATTGTCTTTAATTTTTTTTTATTTTGTATTTTGTATTTTAGTTTTAGCTTTTTTTTAGACTTCATTGAGTTTGGAAACAAAAAATATATATTTCCAAAAAGTTGAAATTTCATTTGCTGCGGGACAAAAAAGATGTAAACAAACACTAGCAAACAAAAATTTTCCCACTAGAGGCAAATCTCTAGTGGGAAAACACTGGCAAATCTCATATTTTACCACTAGAGATTTGCCAGTAAACAAACACATCCTAACTTCTTGTCGTGTCATGGGTGATTTTTTATATGATTAATCGAGGGGTGCTAAGGGGTGCCAATCCCATAAAGTGGGGTGTAAATATCAAGAGAAAGAAAATTGCGTTGGAAGAGAGAGAGAGAGAGAGAGAGAGAGAGAGAGTGGATATGGGTCAACCCGCCCAGACTAACACAAGTTGTGTCGTTTGGCCATTGGCCCGAAAATAACCGCCCCTAATTATCTTTGCAAGTAATTGGGTTGAAGGCCCATTTTTGAGTGAAAATAACTCTATAAGATAGTGTTTTTCAGAAATCACTCACAAAACCAAAATCCAAATTTTAATAGCTCACAAACCCAGTTTTTGAATTAAAATCACCCCTAAAGACTAAATAAGTTGGCTCGGTTTTTTAATTTTCTATTTTATTTCCCCTTTTACCCTTATGTGAATAAAACAAAACTACAAGAGAGAAAACCCAAAAGTCCAAAAGCCTTTCTTCTCCATCCGATCAGACCCTTTTTAGACGATAATAACACCTCCTTGTGAAGAAGAACTAATCGAGCTCCTATCATCATAAACTTATAGTGCATCGACAGAATAAGACTAGAATCAGTGGTAGAACGTACTGCCGAAGCCTAAACGACTCTTTTTTTCTTCCTTCTGGTGGATTGAAATTGAATGTTTGGACCTTTGATTGAGTGATTGGCTTTGTTGAGACTTGAGTCTGAACTCGACAGTAGAGTTAGTTGGCCAGTGAAGGAGGTCTACCATTCGTCAGTTTAAACTGCACACCACGGTGTCATGGCACAATAATAATGAATGACATAATAGAAGGTGTCCTTTCTGCTCTAAAAGAGGTAGACCTTGTCTCCCAATCAAATTCGCAACTAGCCTGCCCAATTACCTCAAATAGCGCATGAGCTATGAACAATTACCTCAAATAAGTGAAGGAGTCTTTGATATGATTATCAACCGATCGACCAAACTCTAGAACAATTAGAATATGAACAATGATTGTTCATAGTCATAAGCTATGAACATTCTTTCTTCATATCACAATTAGACTATGAACAGTGATTGTTCATAGTTCGGTAGTTATGAACACTCATTGTTCATAGCTATGAACAATGAGTGTTCATAGTCCATACTGTACTATGAACAATCAATGTTCATAGTCATGAGCTATGAATATTCTTTGTTCATACCACAATTGGACTATGAACAATGATTGTCATAGTCATGAGCTATGAACATGCTTTGTTCATATCGCAATTGGACTATGAACAGTGATTGTTCATAGTTCAGTAGCTATGAACACTCATTGTTCATAGCTATGAACAATGAGTGTTCATAGTCCATACTGTACTATGAACAATCAATGTTCATAGTCATGAGCTATGAATATTCTTTGTTCATACCACAATTGGACTATGAACAATGATTGTTCATAGTCATGAGCTATTAACATTCTTTGTTCATATCACAATTGGACTATGAACAGTGGTTGTTCATAGTTCGGTAGCTATGAACAATGAGTGTTCATAGTCCATACTGTACTATGAACAATCAATGTTCATAGTCATGAGTTATGAATATTCTTTGTTCATACTACAATTTGACTATGAACAATGATTGTTCATAGTCATGAGTTATGACCATTCTTTATTCATATCACAATTGGACTATGAACAGTGATTGTTCATAGTTCGATAGGTATGAACACTCATTGTTCATAGATATAAACAATGAGTGTTCATAGTCCATACTGTACTATAAACAATCAATGTTCATAATCATGAGCTATGAATATTCTTTTTTCATACCAGAACTATGAACAATCAATGTTCATAGTCATGAGCTATGAATATTCTTTTTTCATACCAGAACTAGGAACAATCAATCTTCGTAGTCATGAGCTATGAATATTCTTTGTTCATACCAGAATTGGACTATGAACAATGATTGTTCATAGTCATGAGCTATAAACATCCATTGTTCATAGCTCCAATAGGGATGAACACGCTTTGTTCATACTCTAGTAGGTATGAATAATCATTGCTCATACTTTACAATAGGTATGAACAATGAGTGTTCATACTCCAATAGGTATGAACAATGAGCTCGCATGTTTTGTATATGAACAATGATTGTTCATACTATACACATTGGGTCAGGGGTATACTTGACCTTTCATTTACCCGACCCGTTTTTTATTTCGCGTCAAGGGTATACTTGAACTTTCATCCACCCGTTCCTTCTGAGTGATTAAAAAAAAAGGTGTCCTCTACAGTTACTTTTTCAGACGATTTGTCCTTGAGAGTCGCTAGATGTTATCTTTGTTAGGGCACCAAGTCATTCAGACAACAACCCCAGCTCAACTCATCCTCTCTATTCCGACAAAAACAAAATCCCCCCTATCCTCACTATTCTTCAGACATCAACAAAAACACCTCTCATACTCATGTCGTATACGCATACTTGGGATTCCGTGAGTGCCATCATACGACACAATGTTGAAGTAGATCAATTTTTTGAATTTCATGTCGCATTGGGAGCTCCACTCGACCTTGCTCTGAGGACTCCCAACAAAGACTATCATACGATTGAATTTTATGTGGATGGGATTAGTATCGATGACGGTCCTTTTCAAAAAATTCAAGATTGCGGACAAATCATCACTGTAAGTTTCCATTTTGCTTCTTTTCATCACTTGTAAAATCAACATAACTACTATTTAGTAAAGGTTTACACAAAAATAGTGTAAGACAAATAATTAATTAAAATTTATGGTTTTGGTGAACCAAAGGTTGCAACTGGATTATATTGGGTAGGACAATATAAAGGAAGTCAGCCTACTACAATTTGGTGATGGAAAACTTAATTAAGAAACAGGGGTGGTTGTAACTGGTTATGATGGTTTGTTGAAACTAATTTTCAAGTTTTGGGAGCAGGTCTGAAGTTGCATGAAAATGGACAGGCTATATCTCAAAGGAATGATCTTAATATGTTCGTCTAATAAGGAATATTTCCATAACCGTATCCTTCACACACCAAATTGCAACCCATTTCTTCTGTCAACACGGATTTGGTTTTTCTACCATCCATTCATGTGGTGGGTGTAGTGGGTGTCTGTTCTATATGATATAGATGGTTTTTGTTTCAGGTGCTTGACTTGGCGTTTGATTCATTTTCAATTCAGTTTCTTACTTCCGACTGTTTAAGGGTGAGTCTCTATAGAAGCTTATCACTAGAGTGTGGAGTAATAGCCCTCCCAATGGTTTGGATTTGACTAATTTTGGTCGGAGTTTGATGGTACCTTTGTGTTTGCATGGAATTGGGATGGCTTGGTGTGTGGGTGGATACTACAATGTTTTAAGGTTTTCTCATGAGAGGATGGGAGGGTCTAGGATTAGTTAGTAATGAATAAAGATATTAGACGGTTTGAGGATTTGGTGAATTAGTGTGAATTGATGAATGTCTCCCAGAATGGTGATCCTTTTATTTGGTTTCTAGCTCTTTGATTGTGTATATCCGTATTGATATATAGTTTTTCATTTGTCAGGCTTTGTTGTCTGGAGGAATACCACCTGGCCTTGGATCTAGTGGTCTTGATATGCCCATCAACCTCATACGACACCCAAGGAAATATCAGGTAAAACCTATATCCAGTTTGAGTTTTTTTCATCAAAAAGCTTACAAAGTTTGTCATTACTAAACCAAATGTAACAAAACTACTAATCTTCCATCTAAAATATTACAACACAACCACTGGCTTAATTTTGGACATTCAATATTTGTATCCCCAGTTATTTATTTATTTTTTTGCTCGGTAAAGTTGAAATCTCATTAAAAGTGAAAAGAAAATAAAGTAGGCCGAGAGAGCCTACTATTACAAAGAAACAAAATAAAACTAAAAACAAAGGCACATGAGGCTAACCCAAGAACTACAAATTATTTTACTTCTAAATACAAAAGCCTATCCCACCTCACCACAAAATACCGAAACGAGATACTCCTAAACTTTTTTAAATTTTTAGACCACTGAAATAATAAAGCCTTAATAGATATGTTGAGCTCTTGCTTAGATGCTGAAACGCCTTCAAAGTGTCGACGATTTCGCTCAATCCAAATACCCCACAGAATAGCAAATGGTAACAGCCTCTAAAGACGATTGTCTGATAATGTAAAAGGACCATGACCCCAACCCTTCAACAAATCCACCACTCGCCTAGGACTTACCCAATAAAAATAAGACTCTAAATGGAAAGAAGACCAAATGTTCCAAGAAAAAAGACACCCTAACAAAATGTGATGTACAGATTCACCATCTTTCCTACACAATTGACAATAGTTAACAATAATTTTTTTACACTTCCGAAGATTATCAATGGTAAGAATACACTCTAAGGAAACTGTCCAAGCAAAAAAAGAAATCTTGGTGGGGACTTTAGTTCCCCATATGACTAGACTAGGAAAAGAGGGAATATGAGCGCAACAATTATGAGAATTTGACCAAGTAGGATTGCTGAAATAAAAAGACTCAATAGAGAAAGTACCTTTCTTGCTCGGGTACCACACTCTCTTATCACAGTTTTGCGTCATAGAAGGTAGCGCATCAAGCCTAGCCATAACGGAAGCTAACGCATCGATCTCCCAATCATTTAGAGCTCGGCAAAGACCTAGATTCCACGAATATACCAACCTCAGTTCTAACCATGCAATCTATAACCGGTCTACCTTCGAAGCTAGACAAGCCAAACAACAAGGGATAATTGTTGGCAAGTGAACCTCCCTCTAACCAACTATCCTCCCAAAAAAGAATCTTGTCACCAAACCTTAACTTATACCGGACACCTTTTAGAAACATAGGAAAAGCATTAAGGATTCCTCTCCAAACCCCACAACCATAAGAGATACGAACTGAAGCACTATCCCATCTAAAATGAGTTTACTCGAAGCGGGACACAATCACTCTTCTCCACAAACTTTGACGTTCCTCTCCAAACTGCCACAACCACTTACCTAGCAAAACTTGATTAAAACTACTCATGTCTCGAAGACCTAAACCCACATCCTTCTTAGCCAAACAACACAACTCCCACCTAACCAAGTGATAGTGATGTTGCTCGTCTAAATCATCCCAAAGAAAGTTCCTCATAATTTCTTCAATCCTATTCGCAACACTCTTGGGAATGACGAAAAGAGACATAAAATAGACATGAAGACTAACCAGGGTGCTTTAAATGAGGATTAACCGCTCCCTTTTGATAAATATCTACACTTCCAACTTGTCAATTTCTTTTGAACTCTTTCAATGACTGGGTCCCAAATGAATTTGGACAATGAATTTGCTCCAAGAGGCAACCCCAAGTAAGTACGAGGGAAGGAATCAGCTTGATACCCAAAACCGTAGCTAAAACACCTAGAACAGAAACATTGCTTACACCATAAATCTTACTCTTAGACAAGTTCACCTGCAGCCCTGACACAACCGCACTCGCTATCCAGTATAATAGGATGATCGTCAGAAGCTGGACTAGAGACAATCATGGCCCAAAATATCGCCGAGATATCCGATATCTCGCCGATATATCTCGGTAAATTGGTACACCGATATCGATATTTCCGACATATATCCACCGAATATTGAACCCCTTTTTTTTCGAGATATATCGGAATTTCTGATATGAAAGTTTATATCGCCGATATAATCGATATTTCCGAGATAATCGATATATATCAGTTGACTTTTTGACCAATTGTTAATAACTTAATATTGAAATTTCCGAAATATCTGATATATCCGAGATATATCGGCGAGATATCCGAGATATATCGGTGAGATATCCGATATTTTAGAAACTTTGGACTGGTCGCCAAAAAAACTGAGATATCCGATATATCCGATATATCTCGGTTTTTGGGTACACCGATATATTAACCGATATCGAAATTTTGGGCCTTGGAGACAATAAACTGGGAGAGTCTATGACAACTCTCCTCCTAGTCTATGTTCACCAGAAAACGATCATTATTCATATACTATATTTTTACGATTAAGGAAATCGTGTCCTTGGTGCAATAGGGTGTTATGAACTTGACATGAAGCATATATATATATATATATATATACTCCAATGTATTCAAATAAGCTATATACATTGTATAGCCTCTAATGGGAAAAATTAGCCCAGCGTGTATTTTGAAACACGGACATTACTCCGAGTGACGTCCCGCTTTTATGAGAAGAGGCATGTTAGTTCAAGTCACGTTTCATTATAAAAAAAAAAAAAAAAACAACTTCCTCTCAACTCCATTCCATACCATTTCTTCTCTTCCACTACCGTTTCATTGAATATTTGTGGTGATGGTTAGGAGGAATTGGATTTGGGGTGACCAAAATCAGTTTCTTTCATGCCGCCTCCATTTGGTACAATTGTTAGAGGAATAACTGATTTGTTAAGGTCATCTGATGTTGATCAATAGAGGAGCTTGTTAAGAAATTGAAATATACGATTTGTACTTTTGGTGTGACTGTGTGAGATCATCTGATTATGTGGGTTTGGATTATTGGTTTTTGGGTACAATTGGTTTCGATATGATCTATGAGCTTTTATCTCTTGGTCTAGGGCATTGATTTTGCGTCTCTGGTTTTTAAATCTAAATCTGTAATAAACATTTCCCTCGTTCACTCTGTGCTGCAAGTTTAGATAAAACATTCCCTTTTAGGGACGGTGAGGAAACACTTTGATGCCAGTTTTTTATAATTTTTGAGTCTGTAAACGAGCTTAATTTTTTTTTTGTGTTCTGTTAAAATGGCCAAGTTCAGATAAAATGTTATGTTGTTTGTATTTGTTGGGAATCAATGGATCCAATTTCACATCAACCGAAAGGGTGTCCAATAAGTGTTCTTAGAAGGATTTTGAATCGGTTTCATTCGTCCGTGGCTCCATGCTAATTCCGTCTGGTACTGTGTTGCTCATGACTGAGTTGCAACAAATCAACACTTGACGTCCGAAATATTTTTAGTTCAAATGTTAGTTCGAGTGACATCCGATTTTCTTTTAGTTCAAATTGATTTCTTTGATGAAGTTCGCCTCTTTCAGCGTTTGAATTTCGGCTTTCACAACTTTGGACCTATCAGCTCCAATCTTTATTGGTTTTTGCTTGACTATGACAGCGTCTTTGTTCACATTCAGCATATGGCATGCCACATGCGGGTCTAACCCTGACATCTCATCAATAGACCAGGCGAACACATCCTTATGGTAATTGAGAAATTGGATCAACTTTTCACGTTCTTTAGAGCTTAGTAAGGTGTTAATGAAAGTAATTATGGGTTCGCTTTCTCCCTCAATGTTGACTTCTTCCTAAGGCTCCAATGATGGGGATCCTCCGTCTCCTTTGGCACCAGGTCCGGGAGAGGAGGATCCAATTGTAATTGCTATTTGACGGGGGTCTCCACTTCTACTGGAACGGAAGTGGAGATTTTTTCATTGCCAGAACATAACAGGTCTTGGCAGCTACGTGATCTCTCCTGACTGTTTCGATCCTCCCATTGTGTGGGAATTTCAAACACTGGTGATAAGTTCTTAGGACAGCGTGTAACCCGTGCAACCAGGTCCTGCCCAAAATTATGTATTAAGGAATGCTAGCTTTAACTACAATGAAGGTTATAATTAAAGTAACTGAACCTGCTGCCACTGGTAGCTGGACTTTTCCAACAGCTAGGGCCTTATTGTCGCTGAGCCCGTAGAGGTGGGAGTTGGTTGGAGCCATTTCTAAATTTGGAATCTTTAGCTTCTTGAAAGCATCATAGTACAGTATATCAACTGAACTCCCTGGGTCCACTAGTATGCGATAGAGATCAGTCTCCAAAAGGGAGTGTGAGTACCAAAGCATTTTCATGTGGTCTTTTGGACATTGGCATAGTCAGCCTCTGTAAACAAGACCGGTGGATCCTAGTGTGCCAAGGCATTCACCTGATCGATTTCTTCTAAAATCGCTTCATTTATGACTTTCATTTGCTTTGCGATCCTCATATGGTACCTCATACCCTTATCTCTGGCCACTCCTCTTGCTTGCTTTTTCGGTGATCATGTTGATCTATAGATGTCCATTCAGTGGTCCAGTCCTGGCAGGTTGTTGATTAGAGCTGCACTGACTTCTTCAGCCTGTACTGCATTCACTTGCTCGTTTGTTACAAACTGTACGTTTCAAGTAGCCCCTTTCCACTGGGTCTTGGAGTTCGTTCGTCAGGGTTCTGCACGCTTTGGTGTTGTGACCCCTACTTTTGTGGAACTTACACTAAGCTCGCTGATCTCTATCTCCTAGAGATCCCGATTTGAGTGGAGCTAGCCATTTCATATAGCTTTGATTCTTAATTGAGTCTAGGATCTCGTATGGTATTCATTGGAGCATAATTCCGATCAATTAACGGCAAATCCGTCTTCACCTCCTTCCAATCTCGGCTTTTTATGCGGTTTCCCATATTCCTATTACTTGTTGAGTTTTGATATTGCCCCTTTTGCATCTGGCCTTTTGAAGTGAGTTTGACCTCTGGTGACCACGGTTGTGGTCTCTCTTATGTCTTGGGGGTGAGGAATTACGACAATTTTCTGCTTGAGTGGAGGGTGCACTCTTGCCTCCTTTTTTGGCTTCTTGCTGTCTGTTCTGGACGTCTTCCTCCCAACCGGCATGAATCTCGACCTTGTCCAACAACTCCTCGAGATCATGTGGTGACTTTATGGATAGGGATCCGAACAGAGCACAATTTTCATCCAGGCCCTGCTTGAAGCGTTGCATCTCTATCTGGATTGACGTCTCCATGAAGCATTGTATATAAGATCTCAGTGTCTCTCCATCATTCTTCCTAATGTTGAAGAGCGCATCAATTCTCTTTGGCTGTGACTTAATGCACGAGTACCTGTCAATGAATGTTTTGTCCAATTCCTAAGAAGATAGAATTAGCCTCTTTGGTAATTTGTGATACCACTGGAGAGCGGATCCCGACAATGAGGCCTTGAACTCTTTCATATTACATTTTCGTACCGTTCATATTGGCCCATAGTAGCCCTATACCTGAAAACATGATCGATTGAATCTGATTTGTCACTGAAAATACTAAAATTCGGTTGCCGATAGCTATGGGGGTAAGATTTCCTTGATATTCTCGAGGAGAATGGAGATCTTCTTGCCCCCATTATGGTTGATTGGACGAGGGAGTCTTGCATTTTTCTGCCCTTCCCAATCATCCTGTTCATTTTCTGCAATTTAAGGCATATAATACTAATACAGCCAACCCTCCCCCTCAAGCTGGAGCATACAAATCAAACATGCCCAACTTGGAACACATAGTTGAAAAACTAGTACGAGCCAAAGGTTTGGTAAGAGCATCACCCAACTGATCACTAGACTTCACATAAGGAGTAACAATCTGCTTGGACATCATTAAATCACGAACGAAGTTACAATCAACCTCAATATGTTTGGTACGCACATGGAACACTGGGTTACTAGCTATATAGATCACAGCTTGATTGTCACAAAACATAGACATGGGAGAAGGAGCATGAACACCCATTTCTAACAGTAGAGACCGAACCCAAATCATCTCAGAAGTTGTGTGAGCCATATCACGATACTCCGTGTCACAGCCCTAATTTCTAAACAATTAAAAAAAAATGAATATTTAAAATATAAATATCTTAAACATCACTATGTTCAATTGTCTAAAAACCCAGGCTATGACGGGGTGGATACAACACATGTCAAAACCTAAAACCCACATCATAAAGAATCTTAACAACAAAAATAATCTCCAAAATTCTCTCTTTCACTTTATAAAAAGGCTATCTTCCGTCCCAATAAAACATCAAATAAACTCTCTGAATAACATTCTTAAATATCTTATTCTCATGTCATGCTAAAAATGTAAACTACGTTACTACATCCTTTCAATAAGAATCAGACCTAATAAAAGAACTAACGGACTGCTCCAGGCAAGAATCCAAATCACACGCCGCGGTTCCACTGCCTTCTACCTATGTTCCCAAGAACACACCCACGTTGCCAAAACAAAGCAAACATGGGTCAATAAAAATGGAATTTGCTTGCTAACAGAAGAACTCTTCATTTTCTTCTTTCAGTAAAACTCCATTTTTTTTTCTAAAACCCTCGCTGTGTGTTTTTTGACCAACCCTATTCTGTTTTCTTTCTGTTAAAAAACAAAAACCCCGAAATAGGGAAGAAGGTTTATCCCATAAACCCACGTCTCCTATTTCTACTAACACTTATCCTATTTTATTTTATCTATTATCTATTATTATTATTATTAGGAAAATAAAAGAATAAAAACACTGGGTGTTATAATATACACACCTTAAAAGGATCTCGTCCCGAGATTCAAGGTAGAGTGTAGATTAACCAAACAAACAGTATGTCAACCAATATAAAAATGAGACATACGTGTATATGCAAGTATACACACCTTAAAAGGAATAAACATAATTAGTTTTCTTCAATTACCAACACTTAATTAAAATCATTCTTTCACAATTCAACAGATTCATATCATCAACGACTTATACTATGTCCACTATCACATAGGATCAAACACCTATAATGTGATGTATGCACACTGGCTCACACACCAACGATATGCAAGTATACACTGGTTCACACACCAACGATGCATACTAACTCTCTACCATCATATAGGATCAAACACCAACAATGTGTGGTATGCACACTGGATCACACTCCAACGGTGTACATGTATACACTGGATCAAACTCCAACGATGGATACAGAGAGATGTTATGTATATTGGATCACACACCAACGATATATATAACTTGGACGATATATAAAAAAAACTTTCAAATCCAACCTTTATCAAAAGGGTTTTCCTTATTTCTTGGATAAATTCCAAATTACTCAAATATGAAATTTTAAAATAACAATTTCTTCTTTAGCCAATACTTACTTAAAATAGAAAACTCCATTAGGAAAACAACACTATAACATGCTGAACAATTTCAATTGTAAATTTCATAAGAGCTAACCCTTAAAACAACTAACATTTTATTTTCATAATCACACGATAATTTCTTACATGCTAAGTACCAATAAAGGAACTAGTAAACAACAAATTTAAACATACCTAACATTAACCAGTGCAGTTCTTAGCATAATGTCCCAACTGTCCACATTTATAACACTTGCCCACTAGTTCATTTGCTTTAGGACATCTTCAAATAGTATGCCCAACTTTCCCGCAGTTCAAACAATTACCATCAAATCTCTTTAGCGAAGCACTCGCGTCCTTATTCACATGCTTACTTGTTTGCCTATTATATGGGTGATGCTGACTTTTTCTCTGCCCTTGACGTGGCTGACTAGAAATAAGGTGTAAGCTGACTTGTTTTAGGGCATTCTCTTTAATCTTCTCATCTTTGGGTTTATTATCCAATTGTTCATATCTTAATGCCAAATCTAACACGCGATCGAAAGTTTCTGAATCAAAGGGTATCAAATAACTCGATAGATATGGCTCTACTCCACGGATGAACTTCTGGTTCTTCTTTACTTGGGTATCCACTAGATAAGGAGCATACCTCGATAGTTCATTGAACTTAGTCACGTACTCCGTAACAGTTTTCCCTCCTTGGGTCAGATTAAAGAATTTCTCAGTTAATTGCTCCTTAACAGCACTAGGAACAAACCTTCCCTCAAATCTTACCTGGAAATCCTCCCAAGTTATAGTTCCCACATCCACATTATCCTTGATAGACATCCACCAAAATAAAGCTGACCCCTCCAACTAGTGAGAAGCCAACTCCTGCTTCTGCACCTCAGTGAGTTGCATCTTAGCAAACACGGACTCACACATAGTAACCCATTTCTCAGCATCAATGGCCCCTTTCTCTCTCTTGAACTTTTGGCCTCCTAAAGTAGCAAAATCCTTGTTTCTCCTAGCAAAAAGATCTCCTAGATTAACATGTTGACCCCTATGAATAGTTTGCACCAACTGAGTTAATATTGATCCCAAATCAGCAGATATGGTATTACTTCCAGTACCAGTAATGTCATTTTCATCGCCATCCATCACCTTAAAACAAAACGGACTTCTATTAGTACTCCAAACATCTTAAACTCAAACACACCCAATCACCACATTCCGAGGATCACCTAGACCTTCCAAATCTAGGCTAACCTAAGCTATGATACCAAAATGTCACAGCCCTAATTTCTAAACAATTAAAAAAAATGAATATTTAAAATATAAATATCTCAAACATCACTATGTTCAATTGTCTAAAAACCCAGGCTATGACGGGGTGGATACAACACATGTCAAAACCTAAAACACACATCATAAAGAATCTTAACAACAAAAATAATCTCCAAAATTCTCTCTTTCACTTTATAAAAAGGCTATCTTCCGTCCCAATAAAACATCAAATAAACTCTCTGAATAACATTATTAAATATCTTATTCTCATGTCATGCTAAAAATGTAAACTACGTTATTACATCCTTTCAATAAGAATCAGACCTAATAAAAGAACTAACGGACTGCTCCAGGTAAGAATCCAAATCACACGCCGCGGTTCCACTGCCTTCCACCTATGTTCCCAAGAACACTCCCACGTTGCTAAAACAAAGCAAACATGGGTCAGCAAAAATGGAATTTGCTAGCTAACAGAAGAACTCTTCATTTTCTTCTTTCAGTAAAACTCCATTTTTTTTTCTAAAACCCTCGCTGTGTGTTTTTTGACCAACCCTATTATGTTTTCTTTCTGTTATAAAACAAAACCCCAGAAATAGGGAAGAAGGTTTATCCCATAAACCCACGTCTCCTATTTCCACTAACACTTATCCTATTTTATTTTATCTATTATATATTATTATTATTATTAGGAAAATAAAAGAATAAAAACACAGGGTGTTATACTCCGCCTCAGCACTTGACCGAGCTACAACACTTTGTTTCTTACTGCACCAAGTGACTAAATTTCCTCCAACAAATGTACAATACCCAGAAGTAGACCGGCGATCTGTAGGATCACCTACCCAATCAGCATCTGAAAGCCCACAAATATCTAGTGTCTATTAAGGGCGATAAAGAAGTCCATTAGCAGGAGAACCCTTTAGATATCTTTGAATACGAATAACATCATTCCAATGAGAAATACGTGGAGCGTGCATGAACTTAATAACTACTCCGACTGCATAAGTAATATCTGGATGTGTCACACTAAGATAGATAAGATGACCAACAAGGCGATGATACCGAACAAAATCAGAAAACACCTCCCCCTGTTTGGCATGAAGCTTCACAGTAGGATCCATAGCGGTATCAAGTAGGATCCGTGGGGGTATCAACAGACTTCGATCCAAGAAGCCTCATCTCACTAAGAAGATCCAACATATACTGACGTTGTGACAAACTAATACCTTCACTGGAACGAGCAACCTCAATCCCAAGAAAGTACCAAAGAAGACCTAAATCCTTCGTGTGAAAATGCTGCCCCAAATACCATTTCAAATAAGAAATATCTGCTGCATCACTACCATAAATAATGATATCATCAACATATATACAATAAGAACAATAGTATGCCAAACACAGAATGTCAAACAAACACAAAATGGTCAGAGACATATCGATGAAAACCAAACTGGATAACCATAGAACTAAACCTATCAAACTAAGCATGAGGTGACTGCTTCAATCCATAAATAGAAGCCTTTTTCAACTTGCACACCATATTCTCCTGTCCAGGAACAACAAACCGGGTGGCTGATCCATATACACCTCTTCTTATAACACATGCAAGAAAGCATTTTTAATGTCAAGCTGATAAAGAGGCTAGCCCTTCCACACAACAACAGAAAGAAAAATCCTAATAGAGTTAAGCCGAGCAACAGGAGAAAATGTCTCCATATAATCAACCCCATATGTCTGAGTGTACCCTTTAGCAACCAAACATGCCTTCAGACGCTCAACAAAACCATCCAGGAGGTACTTCACTGTGAAAACCCATCTACATCCAACTGTGTTCTTCCATAGTTGGAAAAGGCATAAAATCCCAAGTCTTATTCTCATGAAGGGCTGAGATTTCCTCTTTCATGGCTAATGTTCAGCCACAAGAAGCTAGTGCTTGGGTAAGGGACGAGGGAACCAAAACAGAAGACACAGACAAAGCAAAAGTACGAAAACAAAGAGCAACACGGTGTAACAAAACAAACTGAGAGATAGGATAAGAAGCCTTATACCTGGTCCGTTTTGCAATGGGTTCAACCTAAGACCTAATCCTTTTAGCAACAGGTTCAACATGAGTCCTAGTCCGTTTAGCAGCAGGTACAACACGAACTGAAGGAGCCTCTAAAGAAGGTGAAGACTGGTTCAGAGCTGGCTCAACAGTAGTAACAGTGGCAGATTCAATATTAGTAACTTTCTTTCGAGGAAAAATATGATGTAGTTGGGTTGGCTGGACCAACCTTATGTCACCACGGGCATGAAAATTAAGCACAAGAAGGGTTTTGCGGATCAGAAATCGCACTCCTTGGTGATCAAAAGAGCTCTTGATCCTCTACTGCAAATCAGGTGTATTAATTGTTGATGCCTAACAATCTTTTTCTTCTTCTTTTATCAAATATGGACTTGATTTAATAGAAATAACTATCTAATGATATTTGTTTGTGTGTTAAGTCTTTATCAATGTTCCATGGTAGTGCCTTGCATCGAGTAGGAAAAGGACCAAGTACAAGTTTACTCTGGAAGGCCCTCAAAATCGCTCAATACCCTTTTCAAGTTAGTCTCAAACTGATTTTGTTTCATGTTATTTGTATATTTGATTTTGATATGGTGGTTTTTGGAATTTTTAATGTTTTGATTGATGACCTCTTTTTGTTATGTATTTGGCTATAGATACATTTATAAGCAAATACCCCTTTAGTATGCACAAACATGCAATATTTAGGTCCTCCCGACCAGTTTATGATGTGTGTCCCATTTTAGTACACTCAAACAATAATTAATTTTCATGAGACATAAATGATGTACTTTTGGTTACCAGTAAATGTTAATTATCTAACTCAACCTTTATATGTGTTGCAGGTTATTTGAAGTTATGCACTTGCAGACAATCAACTCAAGTGCCCTCCTAGCTTTCTTAGTATGTAGAAACTTTTTAGTTATTTGGTTTTTCACATATACTTGAATTTGTAACCAATGTGTCTTTCTTATTATACTTTATGAAAAGAAATTATTTTTCACTGTGTAAGTTATCATCTCAATTAAAATCATGAAACGATATCAAATAGATTAAATTAAAATCAAAAGGACACCATGATCATTAGGAAAGCTCACTATACAATTTTGTAAAGAAACAACGATTGACGAGAATGACTTCACAATCTATACGAAAATAGTCTTGACAACTAAAATAATTAAAAGGCCCAAACTAAAAATAATAGCACAATACACTTGAACAACAAGTTTGAGCAAATCAACTATTAATCAAGTGAGCAGAGCTTAACGCTCGGGTCGGGGTTATGTGGCCTAAAATGTGGTTTGCTTGGTTTTTGTCTGACTGTCCTCATTCTCACACAAAATTATGCCAATTTCTCCTCACTCATTCTCTCACACCAGGAATTCGTTCCCTCTTCTCTTTCTCTCGCGTCAGGAACTTGTGCCCTCTTCTCTTTCTCCTCACTCGATAACTCCTCTCTCTCTCAACTCAGATATAGGAACATAGTTTTTTTTTTTTTTTTTTTTTTTTTTTTTTTTTTTTTTTTTAAATTTCTCACTGTCTGCTTTGATAAAGTTTTCTTGTTTTCTCATCTCAACTCCATTCACTTCTCATCTCAATAACTTTTGCGACTTGATTATTGTTACAGGTTCCCCCTTTACACATTGGCTGTTTTATTGTCTCGTAAACCTACCATCTGCTCTCGCAAAAGGTACTTAACTGGATTTTTCTTTTTTGTTTCATTCTTGGGGTCCCCCTTTACCCCCTAATTGTTTATTCGGCGTGATTGGTCCCCCCCCTTTTCCCTGGTTGTTTATTCGTCTTCATTGCTATCAAGAAATGTTGTTACAAATATATTCACTTGCAAAGAAATGTGTCGTTACTCTTTTTAGTACTTGAATATTCTTTTTTTTGTTTGCTTCACTTTTGTCTTCAATTTGATAACTTCACTTACCATTAGTGAGATGATTCCTTCTTTTTAAATGCATTATGATGTATTTGTAAACTCTATGGTAGTTCGTACTCTAAGATTTTGTCAGTTGATAATGTGTTATGTGGAATCTGCTGAATTTGCTCGCCAAGTTTTTGCGGAGGTAATTAGGGGTCTTCTAAGTGACTTATATGTTGTTGGTGCATTGGTCGATGCATTTGCCAGGTTTGGGTTGCTCAACACGGCAAATATTATATTTAGAGATATGGGGTGTCAATGAATGGATGAGTAGAAGCAACATAAATTTGTCGAGAGACAAGGGACTTGGTTAGGATACATTATGATTATTATGCGGTTCTTTTAAATTATGATTCAGAAGAAGGGAGGGAGATTCTATAGTTATAAATCGGTAAAATGATGTTAAGGTTTTTTTAAGCTAGAGTTTCTATACGATATAAGTCAGGCTTGTAGTTGCAGTAGAAAGATTTGCCAGAAAGAACTGGTTGGGTTTGTCCCAATAAGGGAAGCCTGACCCCCGCTTATTTCTTTATTTGTTACTAACAATCTGCGTAGGGGGAGTGCCCCACTACCCCCCATGCAACAATGTAAGACTTTATACGGACTGTCGCTATCGGGATTCGGAGGGTTACCCCAGACGTTGGGGTGAATGTAGGAGCGTAGTCCCTATTCTTTATCTACCTTGTATTTCTATTTAGGGAAGCTACGGAGAAAGAAACCAGAGGATACACTCCCCTGTAGGCTGTTTCTTATTATTATTAGATAAAAAAAAATCTCATTATAAGCCTGTTTTGTTTTTATCACTCCTCTTCCTATTCTATTGATCAGAAACATCCAACACACTAAACTCCTAGAGCATACAACTAGGATAAGTAGATCAGAAGTGAGATCTACTAATTAACTAGATATTAGATGATTGGCCGTACTATGATCATTCGGGAGACATGGCACCAGGTGCTACACACAAGAATGAATTGTTAACATGTAAGTGTGAAATATTTAATCTCCTGGAATGAAATCTGGTCTTGACCAGAATGGATGCTTTGAGGGAGCATTGGTAAACTTTGGTAGTATAAGGCAAAGTGATGACTTAATCCTGTCAAAGTTTACATTACCTAGCATGTTAAGTTCATGTGCAAGGTAGTCATGTATTAGACTAGGATCACAAGCGCATTCAGAAGTGCTCAAATTGGGTCTTCAGTCCAATGTTTCTATCTCAAATTCCTATTTTTCTCTTAAAACGGAGTAAGATTTGATTTCTAGCAATTCTACGATTACGATGTTGGCTAATTCAGAGACATTAGTTTCTTAAGCTATTGATTATTTTTCGACAATGTTGCGGGTTGGGTGGAGTGGAGTGTGAACTTCATAGTAAGGACAACAACCAGATTCATGGGAATTTCTATAGTCTCAATGAAGGCATATAGAAGCCTTAAAAAAAATATTCACTGCAGTGTTAATATTTTAGAGATTTCTGATTACTACAATGAGAAACATTGACATTATATGTTATGTCTTTTTAAAGTATATATTCATTTTATTTAATTGTTCGTTTTACGAAGTACTTTTTATATTCAGAATTGTGGTATTTAACATGTATTGACTGTTTGTATTGTTCATTTCTAAATTATGTGGCACTTTCTCTATACTTTTTTGTGTTAACTTTTTTATATATCATTCGTCCATATTCTACCATGTCATGTCCCAATAACCCAATAGGAAGGATGCAAGTAGACTTACTGCTAGTAGGTTACGCCGCTAAACCCGATGTCAAAAGCCCCAACCACATCACTAACTAAAGATCCATTAGTGTTTGCACTTGTGGGGAGGTTTGAAGATGTGGAACCAAGCCTTATTAGATGCATAAATCAAAACTCATATGTAGAATTACTTATATAGATAGTCAAGCTTGTCTTGTGGAACTTTATTATTTAACAATACTCTTTTATTAATATAAGTATATATTGCAAAACAAAATGGATCTATTCACTTTTAATTTATAATCTTTTGCAACTCAAGCACTTGCAATTATTACTCAATTTATAGTATTTTAATTTATAATAATAATAATAAAAAACTATCTACAAATATTAAACCTTCGCGAGTTCATTTGTCATTTCCATGCCACTGTATTAAAGAAGAACAAAAAGAGTTTTATCCTAAAATCAGCATATACAAATTTGTCTCATATTTACATTAAATATTTATATAAAGCAAAACCCCAATTCCTGATTTGTCTCGAAGATTAAGTTTTTCATAAAATATTTATTTTTGTAGTCGTTAGATATTTAATATAATCAATGTAGATAAATATTTTTATAAAGAAACCCAATTATTTGAATATGTTTATTAATTCATGTCTCAACGATCAAGTTTTTCATAAAATATTAATTTTTTATGTCAACATGTAGTACAATCAACATTTGTATATTCTCATTGAACTATTTTATTTCTATAGGAGGAGGTGGACAACTTGATAATGAATACCAAAGTGCCTAATAAAAGTCGATTAGAAATCATTAAAGATGATTGGGATGATGGTGATTGGATGGATTGGAGGCAAAAGAGTGGTATGGGAAACACACTAAGTTTAGCTAAAGTCAAAATCAATTGGGCTTTCATAGAAGCACTAGTTAGATGTTGGGAGCCAAATGACATGTTTTTCAAATTTGGCTCCCATAAACTTTGTCCTACACAAGAAGAATGTACTCATCTACTTGGAATGACTCTCGAAGGAATCCCTGCTTTTCCCCATCTAAAAGAAAGCTATATAAAGGAGCTTATCAATTTCCTACATATCTCTAAAAAACGCTTGAAAAGGAAAAAAAATGGACAAGTGAAAACTTGCTCTCTTGATTTCCTTATTGCTAGACACTTAAATATCGGTGATCCAAACAATAAAAAAGTGGCATTGGTGAGTGCCAATTCAATAGACTTAGCAATTATAGGACATATTATTTTTCCAAATAACACCAACAAGATTGATGCCTCCTTGTGCAAAATTATTCAAGAAGTTAAAACTGGAAGCGTCATTATCGTACCCATGATATTACCAAAACTTCTGATAGGTTTGATCAATTGTGTAAGAAATAGACATACAAACCTATCTGGATGTATTATTTTTTTTGCAGGCAAAATGTGAATATATTAATATAAATATAAATATATGGTTACACAATTAGGTTTCAACCATAAGAAACAAAAGGAGATCTTTCTCTCTAGGGAAATCTAAAGTATAACTGATATGGATTTTCCAATTTTGTAACAAATTTTAGTTTTTCGTCGCTCCACACAAAGTCATCCTGATCTAAAGTGGCTCCATGCTTTGCAGCAGAATCCGCGTTGAAGTTTGCTTCCCTCCAGGTATGAGATATCCGATAGTAGGTAAGCGCAGTAGTAGCTCTAACCCACCTCGATTTCAGAATCCAAGGAATATAGCCATGAGAGAAAGCTTGTGCAACTAACTGTGAATCTGTTTCTAACCAAACTCTTGTCCAGTTTCTTGCTGTCGCGCATTCCACTGCCAAAGTTTGTGCATAACTGATAAGATCCCAAAGCTATAGTTTTAACCCCTTAACAATAATACTTTTAGACCAATTATGCGAGTAATAAATAAGAGTTAATGTTGATTACTAGCTTTTATGTATTTCAGGCATTGGACTCGATTATATGCAGAAATGTGTTACTTTTGCGAGATAAAGGAGCAAGGGTTGGTTGCTAAGAAGTTATATGATTAAAGGCCAAGATTCAAGGAGAAAAAACCTTTTTAAAGCCCAGTCCCAGTAAAAGTCAAAGTCAAAGTCAACGCAGTGCAAAACAAATAAAGACAAAAAGTCGCCAGAACTTCCGACGACCGTATCTTTAGACTCAGACCTTGGAATTGGGCCTACCTTATTTCAAAACGACCATCTTGGAAAGAGCTTTCCATTGGTCCAAACCTTGACCCAATTAGAGGAGCAAAGGTGGACGAAAAGTCTATTGAAATCAAATCCAACTGAAAAGACCTCTGTGGACTGAAGAAATTGAGTTTTGGGCTCGATTTTCAGGCCCAAAACATGGCTCCAAGCCCATGCACGAAATTGGGGATCTCTTTCTCTTCTTGAAGGGAGGAAAGAGGCAGACTAATTAGCTAGACCAAGATTAGAAAATAAATTAGCTTAGACTCCATTAATTAGTTTGAATTACCTTGTTTTAAATTCAGTTTTGAATCAGCATTTGTTATTATTCATTAGATCAATAAAGTGAGCTAGTTATTCATAAATCTAGTTCATTTCATTAAATCATTTTAGCTTCAATTCATTGATTTAGTTAATTATCAGTACTAGTTTCAATTCAATCTTGCATGATTAGATTTCCATTTTAAATCAAATAAGTAAATTTATAATCGTTTTTATCATGTCCTGTTATGATTTATATATTAATGATAACATAATGATTCAAGGCTAACCTCCATTAGAGGGGTTTGAAGAAGCCTTGATGAAGCTTGATTTTTATTAGCGTAGAATAGTTCGTGATATTCCATTCCATTCTAGAAAACAATTAGTTCACCATGAGAATGGGTTTGATTGTTTCACATGCTAGTTGTTAGTTGGTAAAGATTACCATGAACAATTAGGGATTAGGAAGACCAAATTGCTATACGAAGGCATTTCAATTCAGATTACGACAATTCTTCGTTAGTAAATTAAGTCGCGTTAAGGTGGAATCAAATCCCCCTAATTCCTCCTCATATCATCAAATTAGAAATTCCGTAGTTTGAATTATCGTATCTTGTTTAGCACAATTTCCATCGTAGTATAATTTTTATCATTACTCTCATTGATTTTGATAGACTTATAATCGTAGTTAGGTTTACAGGAGATGCAACCTACTAAAATGACGTTACAATTAGCGGATCGTTCTATTAAGTATCCTAAGGGTGTGGTTGAAAACGTGCTTGTTAAGGTTTAGGATTTCTACTATCCTGCTAATTTTGTTATCCTCGGCACGAAAGTCGCTAACGACTCTGTTCTAATCATCTTAGGGCCTCTTTTCTTGGCGACTGCCAACACGCTTATAAACTGCCGCGATGGTTCGATATCCTTGTATTTTGGCCATCTTTCTGTTGAGGTAAATGTTTTAAAATGATGAAACAATTACAATATTCGTCTATAGATGGGGAGGTTAGCATGATCGAGAGCTTATCTCAAGACTATTTTAATAACATATTTTCCGAAAACCATATGCATAAATTCCTTTCTTTTGGAAGTTCAGATTTCGCTGATGACTCCTACTTAGAGGAAGTCAACACCATCTTCGAGTCGACACCTTTCATAGACCCTTCTGTTGCTCCATCTACTGAGTTTGAAGACTTGCTGCCTAAGCAAGTTTTCACTACTCAAGATGAGAACCCTCCAGAAGCATTTATCGACATTCCTTCTACCCCGGTGCTTAAACCTCTTCCTTTTGAGTTAAAGTATATTCAACTTGATTCGGATGGTAGTCATCCGGTAATTATATCTTCTCTGTTATCTAAGGATGAAGAGGCACGTTTGATTTGGGTGATTAGGGAACATCGTTCTGCGATTGGTTGGTCCCTAGCCGACATTAAGGGAGTTGACCCTAATATTTGCACTCATCGTTTCCATTTGGAGGATAACGCAAAGACTTCTCGTGAACCTCAGCGTTGCTTGAACCCTGCCATGAAAGAGGTGGTCAGGGAAGAAGTCTTAGGGTTACTCGATGCGGGTATCATATACCCAATTTCTGTTAGCAAATGGGTAAGTCCCATTCATGTAGTTCCTAAGAAATCAGGGATTACCATGGTATGTAATGCCAAAAGTGACTATGTTGTAACGCATGGTCCTATGAAATGGAGAATCTGTATCGATTACAGATGTTTAAATGCCATGACACGAAAGGATCATTTTCCTTTACCCTTTATAGATCAGATGCTTAAACATCTTTGGTCATGCTTTTTATTGATTTTTGGATGGCTACTAGGGCTATTTTCAAATTATTATTGTTATTGATGACCAAGAAAAGACTACCTTCACATGTCTGTTTGGAACATATGCCTATAAACGAATGCCTTTTGGCCTTTGTAACGCTCCTTGTACCTTCCAGCGGTGTATGCTTCATATATTTAATGACATGGTAGAGTGCTTCATGGAAGTTTTCATGGATGACTTTTCTATCTATGGAGACTCTTTCACTGACTGTCTGTCTAACCTATCTAAGGTTTTGACACGGTGTGAAGAGAAGAGTCTGGTTTTAAATTGAGAAAAATGTCATTTCATGGTGAAAAAAGGAATAGTGCTAGGGCACATTATATGTAGTGATGGCATCGAAGTAGATAAGGCCAAACTAGATAAGATAGCAACTCTACCTATACCACAAACTGTCTGTGATATTAGAGCCTTTCTAGGCCATGCAGGTTTTTATAGGCGTTTTATCAAAGATTTTTCAAAAATAGCTAGACCCTTTGACTAATATGCTTTTAAAGGATGCCATCTTTGATTTTAATTTTATCTGTAAACAGGCTTTTGAAACTTTAAAAGCCGCCTTAACCTCTGCACCCATTATACAGCCTCCCGATTGGTCTAAACCTTTCGAACTTATGTGTGATGCTAGTGATTATGCTATTGGTGCTATCTTGGGACATAAAATAGATAATAAGTCCACTGTTATTTAATATGCTAGTAAAACTCTAAACGATGCTTAAAGGAATTATACAACTATTGAAAAAGAATTCTTAGCTGTCGTTTATGCTTTAAATAAGTTTCGTCTTTATTTGGTTGTTTCTAAGACTCAAGTTTACACGGACTATGTAGCCCTTAGGTACCTTCTTGCAAAGAAGGATGCTAAGCAGAGATTAATCCGATGGATTCTTCTCCTGCAAGAGTTTACATTAGAAATAAAGGACAAAATAGGGGGGGGGGGGGTCGAAAATGTTGTTGCCGACCACTTATCTAGACTTACAAATGACGATGATAGTAATTCTGAGTCCATACCTGACTTTTTTCCTGATGAGCATCTGTATGCTATTTTTTCTACACCATGGTATGCTGACATTGTGAATTATTTAGCGTCTGATATTATTCCTGATGATTGGTCAAGAAATGAACGTAAGAAGTTCTTGGCCAGAGTTAAGCTATACTACTGGGATGAGCCCTACCTTTTTAAGTATTGTGCGGGACAGATTATTCGTCGTTGTATTCCCCAGTGGGAATATAATGAGGTTCTATCATTCTGCCATTACAAAGAGTGTGGTGGCCATTTTAGTGGTATGAAAATAGCTGCTAAAATTCTTCAATGTGGATTCTATTGGCATACCCTTTTTAAAGATGCCCAAGTGCATTGCAAGACGTGTGTTCGTTGCCAACAACTTGGGCGAATCAAGAAGCGTAATATGATGCCATTAAATCTAATCATGGTAGTAGAAGTTTTTGACGTATGGGGCATTGATTTCATGGGTCCTTTTCCTATTTCCCACGATTTTATATGTATTCTAGCTGTCGTGGACTACGTGTCTAAATGGATAGAGGCCATGGCTTGCCGTAGCAATGACCATAAGACAGTTGTGTTTTTTGTTAAGGAGTATATTTTATGTCGATTTGGCATTCCTAAAGCCATCATTAGTGATGGTGGAACACATTTTTGCAACAGAGTTGTTGCATCTCTAGTGAAAAAGTATGGAGTTACACATAAGGTAGCAACTCCTTATCATCCACAAACTAGCGGACAAGTAGAAGTTTCTAATAGGGAAATAAAAAAGATCTTAGAAACAACTGTAAATCCTAATAGGAAAGATTGGTCGAAGCGTCTAACTGATGCCTTATGGGCGTATAAGACTGCTTTCAAAACTCCTATAAGTATGTCTCCTTTTAGGCTTGTATTTGGGAAACCTTGTCATCTGCCCGTTGAATTGGAGCACCGTGCTATGTGGGCTATAAAAAACCTTAACTTCAATTTTGATGAGGCGGGTGTCAAAAGCAAGTTGCAATTGAATGAACTTGAAGAAATCCGTAGCGATTCTTATGATCTCGCGAAGGATTATAAAGCTAACATAAAACGTGTTCATGATAAGCAAATCTTGCGCAAAGAGTTTGTGGTAATCTAGTAAGTCTCGAAAATCTGACTTTAAAAGACCCACGTTTAAAACAAATTTTCTAAACTCTGTTTTCTAAAATTTGTTTGGGGGTGGGGTGTCGGTCTTTCCATCTGTGATTGCTCAACTTTCCATTTTTTTGCTTATGCCGTTTAATCGTATTTTGATTCGGGTTGACATGATCTATAAATTTAGATTTCATTTGTTCGCATAACTTACATCATGCACGCACTTCGAGGCATTTTCCATCTTTTTATATATCACCCAAGATTTGAATAGAGTGTTATTTGGATTATTGGATTGGAAATTCTCTCCTGATCGTTTCCATATCTCATTCGCAAAAATCGAACCGGTAACGAATCGGAAATTTTAGTTTGAAGTTGCGTGAAAAAATTGGAAAATTTTGGAAATTGAATTGGGCTTGGGCCCAAATATCGCATGCACGTGCGTCTCCTTCCTCAAATCAAAAACAGATCGCGAGTTCTGTTTCCACTTCCGCCATTAACGATTTTAAACCCTAAAAAGAAAAACCTAAATACCACCACGCCAATTATAATTTCCCCACTCCAAAACTTCTCCACAACATCTCCATCACCATTTCCATCCTTTTTCACCACCGAAAATATAAAAAAATTACCAAACTATAAAAAATTTGAACCACCACCGCGCCACCTCCCAAAATTTTGAGTTAGGTTGATTCAAACTTCATTCCTACATTGTCTCAAGCGCAGAAATCGACTCCAAACTTCAATGGCTCAAAAACGATGAATTTTGCCAGAACAAGCTTTTACTGCCGACCACTTCGCACCGTTTTACTGTGACGAGATCATTCGTAGGGATTGGACGAAGTTGTGGTATTCAACCGATGACTTTTATCACGACAATTTGGTCTAAAAATTCTATAAGACGAGAGAGTTGGATGGTAATAAAATTTTTGTGAAGGTGAATAAAATAAGGAGAGAAGTTGATAGACATTTGTTGGCTCGTATTTTCGGCATGGAGGAAGGACGTAATCTAGTAGCCACATTGTAGGAATCCCAAATTGGTGGGATCGAGCCTTTGATGAATGAGACGGTTTTGGAGGGAAACTACAATGCGAGTTCGCATTGTGTTCGCCCCGATCGTCTCTTAACCAACCAAATTACAGAGCTCGATGGATTGGTAGGAATGCGCTTGGCAAGGAGAAAGTCAGTGACATCAGTCTAAATTGTCTTCACGTTCTATGGATACTCCTGGAGAGGAAGTATGAATTCTGTATTCTTGAGTTTTTGATAAATATGATTAGAGGAGTTGGGAAGAGTATTGCACCACTCCCTGTGTTGATAACAAAGATCATGATGAGTTTGAGTGCTACTCCGAAATCTGATCGGATTATGCTGAACTCGCATTCAAATGCAAGTATTTACACGCAATGTATCTAGAAGACTTGGAGGTTGCAGGCTAATAGGGTTGTTAGTTTGGATGATGAGGAGGAGGACATGGGATGTTTTGAGGCCGATGCCTTGGAGAAGTGTACTTCTGATGTAGAACACATGCCAGTGCTTTATCGTGGCATGCGTTCTCTTAATACTATTTGTGAAGATCTTCGAACTCGGCAGACTACTATACATCAGAATTATGAGACTCGTGCCCAGCGCGAGGATGAGCGTTGGGAAGAGATGAAAGCATTTATGGAGGTACAACATAAGTTCTGAGTAGAAATGCTAGAACGCTTGCCACCCCAGGGGGTTCTTCTTCTTCTGAGGCGTCTGTGAGGCATGAGCGTTGTCGAAGAAGGATGACTAACTCTGGCCCTTCTTCGTCTCAGGGGCTATCTTCATCTCGTGGCTAGTGTTTAGAAAAATTTGTTGTTTTGATGTTATTTAGTTGTTTTATTGTTTTTATTAGTTCGGATGTTAAGTTGTTAAATTTGAATTCGGTAGTTAATTGTATTTTAAATTTTGATTTTAATTTAATGTGGTTCTTTTCTACGTATGCGATAATTTTAATATTAATC
The DNA here is from genome assembly GCF_015680905.1 of Coptis chinensis. Lineage (NCBI taxonomy): Eukaryota > Viridiplantae > Streptophyta > Magnoliopsida > Ranunculales > Ranunculaceae > Coptis > Coptis chinensis. The sequence continues at coordinate 51,242,949 of NC_141459.1, forward strand.
CCACCTTCCCGAATTGTTTGAGGGTGGTATTATGTCTTTTAGCATTGTTTTGATATGATCCACCATTTTAAAAGTAATATTTCGATGATTCTTAGGAATGTTGCCGATATTGGCATGGCTATGATTAGATATTGTGGTAGGATAAAATTTCAATGAGTTAGGAAGTTGCTATTCTAAATTCAACCTAAAAGATATTAGGTTTGTTTTGGAATAAGGAATATGGGTTGTTTCCGTTTTAGGTTTTGGAAATATTTTGTTTCCGGCAAATGCTTTAAATTTTTTGGAATAAGGAAGCTGCCAAGGATAAATGTGAGCGCCACCCGCGCCCTGACCTTTGTAGGCATGAAAAATTCCAATTTTTTGTGGGTTGTTCCAGGATCGTTTGCAGCTTTTCTAGAGAGTAGTTTTGTGATGACATCTCCTACAATTATACCTAAGCAGCCTTTTGAAGACTTGTTGGGAAACGAAACCTATGGAGGTTGGTTCCGCGACAAGATCTTGCAGTTAGGATGGAGGCATCTCCTGGTAAGTGATAACGACTCATATTCACCTCAGCTTACTGCATATGTCTACAATAATATTAATTTCTATTGTAACCATGATGGAGAACAAAAATTTTCCCTTGCAATTAATGACACGACAATGGAATTCAGTAAGAATTTGGTAGCTTTGGTTTCGGGATTGCCTTTGTCCAATCCTACACACACGTGGGGATATATGACTGATAATGCATACCTTTATGACTATGCATATTTTCACGAGTATTATGGGGGAGGGGTATTTCGTATAATGGACCAAAGGCGATATAACATTGCCCTTGGTAGCCTGTTCCTGAATGTAGGCACCATCATGTTATTCATCCTGATGAATATTTTAGGGGAGTGGCAGTTTACTTCTGCAAATAGTATCGCTGGTGACGTTTTCCTTGCTTTAGTTGAGGGACGTCGCCTATACGACATTCCCAGAGTTTTAGTGGCTAGTCTTAAGAGAGCCCATAGCATGCGGCATAAGTATCTTCTTATGCCTGTTTTGGTTTGCAGTATAATGTGTGGTTGTTTACCTGAGTTCTGTACCTAGTTCACGGATTGGAAAAGGGTTGAAGTCATAAGACCCACCAATTGCGTGGTTCGTCCATTTCGAGTTATGACTTAGCCGGGATGGAAGGTGCAACCTCATTTGGTTGCTCCTTACACCCCATCAGACCGAGTAACACTAGACAGGTTAGCACGGGTTGATGACACACAATGAAGGGCTTGGCAAGTTATTATAGCGTGGCAGGACGCAAAAGAGCCTTGGTCCTATGAAGAGGATGAGGATGATGCTTAAATGCGGGAGATAAGGTAAGTTTTTAGTTTCAGTTAGTGTCTGCTTATGTCCCAATCAATTTGATTCTTGTTAACCCCATAACGGGTGGAACTCATATAGAGTTGCATCTGTTTTTATTTTTCTATATTAGTATATTTTAACCTTGTTTTGCAGATTCTCCAAAATTTTACGCATTTCCATGATATTTTTCTACCCTTTTTTCAATACTTTGAGGACAAAGCATGCTTCTTGTTTGGGGGTGGCATATAAACACGTGTAATTAAGGCATCTGTTAGGATATAGATATGTACAATATGCACTTGTTTTCTAGTAAAAATTCAAAAATTTCAAAATTTCAAAAATATAAATAAAAAGTTTATGCTATACACTTAGGAATATAGGTATTGTTTTTTTTTTTTTTTTCTCTCTATGCTCTTAATAATCTAGAAGTCTCACGTAGCTTTTGCGTTAAAATAGTTTTTATAAACTTAGGTTAATATGTAGATAATAATCTTTGCATCTTTCTATAAATATATTGCATGAGTATCTATGATTGTTTGGCAGTAAATTTATGAAATCTAGGCTAGAGTACTTATTCTACAAATCCTGTGAGAAAGCCTTATATGAGTGAAAAAATTGAGAAATGACACAAGGGAGAAGTAAAATCTGGATAGAGAAATCACACGTCCACTTGCTTGATCACTATACCATATCCTAAGCGAGAATTTAGGCCCTCCTTGGATCGATATAGCCAGAAATTCAAACCTATGAATTATTTTCCGCTAGTAGCCCCTCTGAGCCTTTCTTTAGCCTTTCATAAACCGCAAATCCTTTACCCTTTAAAAAAAAATAAAAAATCAACCTACCCATTATAGAATGAGTATGAGAATAGGATGAGTGAAGAAAAGAGAAAGGAAAAACCTGTGTAAACAAAAAATTAGTTAGTTGCTTCAGAAAAGAAAAAGAAAAGAAGTTTCCATCCAAAGAAAATAAAAATAAAAATAGAAACAAAATAAAAACTCCAAAAATAGAATAAAAGGAGTCAAAAAGCCAAAATAAAAAGGCTAAGGATGGAAACATAGTGTAGAAGCAAAAGAACAAGCTCTAGTTACGTAATATGAAGACCCTATTAACTCAGACTTGTCCTCTTTGAATATCCATTTCCTTCCTTCTTAAATAAGACCTCTAGCTCAATTAGGAATAGGTTAGTGTGATAGTAAGTGGCAGATATGTTTGATCGACTTCGGCTTCTTTGTGTGTCATTGAGATTGTAAGGTAAAGTGTGCCCACTGCACACTGGAGTAGTGAAACTTGAGCGGAAAAATCAGAGTGTTTTTGTCTTGACATTTATGTGAGGACTTATTTAAGGACGTTATTCCAAAATTTCATAAACGGACATGTTAGTGCATTTTATAGTATTACTCATTGTATATATGTTTATTGGTAGATGATTGATTATTATGCATATATTAGCTTAGGTTTCGACTTGATTATTCTGTATTCATTGCTAGTGAGATGTATAGATAATTGAGACATAAATAAGGAAACAATAGTTTTATTTCTTAGTCGTTGTAGTATAGATGAAGTTCGTGAGTACCTTCAGTGGAAAACTCTCACAAGGCTATAACTCGTTCACTAGGGAATTCCTAGTGGTTTAAGGACTTGTTGCATATGGTTAATGCAATCGCACTTGGCAAAACGAGATTAGTTAGAACTCCATTTTTGGTCACTTATGCTAATTTCTTATATTTGTTTGAGGACAAGCAAAATGTTGTTTGGGGGTGGTTTGATAAGAGCCCAAAACTGTAGTTTTAACCCCTTAACAATAATAATTTTAGACCACCAATTATGCGAGTAATAAATAAGAGTTAATGCTGATTACGTACTTTTATGTATTCCAGGCATTGGACTCGATTATGTACATAAATGTGTTACTTTTGTGAGATAAAGGAGTAAGGGTTGGTTGCTAAGAAGTTCTGTGATTAAAGGCCAAGATTTAAGGAGAAAAAGCGTTTTTAAAGCCCGGTCAAAGCTGAAAAGTCAAAGTTAACACGGGCCCACAGAAACAGCGCACAAAAGTCAGTAGAACTTCCGATGACCGTATCTTTGGACTCAGACCTCGGAATTAGGCCTATCTTCTGTCAAAACGACCGGCTTGGAAAGAGATTTCCAATGGTCCAAACCGTGACCCAATCAGAGTAGTAGAACTTGATGAAAAGTCTGTTGAAGTCAAATCTAACTGAAAAGACCTTTGTGGACTGAAGAAATTGGGTTTTGGGCTCGATTTTCCAGCCCAAAACATGAATCCAGGCCCATGCACGAAATTGGAGATCTCTTTCTCTTATTGAAGGGAGGAAAGAGGCAAACTAATTAGTTAGACCTAGATTAGAAAATAAATTAACTTAGAGTCCATTAATTAGTTTGAATTACCTTGTTTTGAATTCAGTTTTGAATCAGTATTTGTTATTATTCATTAGATCAATAAAGTTAGTTAGTTATTCATAAATCTAGTTCATTTCATCTTCAATTCATAGATTTAGTTAATTATCATTACTAGTTTCAATTCAATCTTGCATGATTAGATTTCCATTTTAAATCAAATAAGTAAATTTATAATCTTTTTTATCATGTCCTGTTATGATTTATATATTAATGATAGCATAATGATTCAAGGCTAAAACCTCCATTAGAGGGGTTTGAAGAAGCCTTGGTGAAGCTTGATTTTTGTTAGCGTAGAATAGTTCGTGATATTCCATTCCATTCTAGAAAACTATTAGTTCACCATGAGAATGGGTTTGATTGTTTCACATGCTAGTTATTAGTTGGTAGAGATTACCATGAACAATTAGGGATTAGAAGACCAAATTCCTATGCGAAGGCATTTCAATTCAAATTACGACAATTCTTTGTTAGTAAATTAAGTCGAGTTAAGGTGGAATCAAATCCCCCTAATTCCTCATTATATCGTCAAATTAGTAATTCCGTAGTTCGAATTATCGTATCTTATTTAGTATAATTTCCATCGTAGTATAATTTCCATAATTACTCTCATTGATTTTAATTGACTGATAATCATAGATAACTTATAATTCGAAAGAACTAGGAGTGGAATGAATCTTTTATTCCAACTATTGCAATAGAATCGAGAGTAGAAAACTTTGGTAACCATTAAGCAAGAAATTAGTTCTAGTTTTACTTGCGTTTGAGTTTCGTTACTTATTCGTAAGTAAAACTAGCATTTTCCCTTTTATCAATAACACTCCGAGTCATAGTTAGTAACTATGCCCAGTCCTTGGGCAAGGACACCGAGCAGGTGGCAATGAAGATCTCTGAAAGTAAAGCCCACTCCCCCATGACCAGGATTACCAAAAGAGCTACCGTAACAATTGATCTTAACAACTCCTTCCTCCGGTGGGTACCAGTTGACTTTTTGGATTTCTTTTATCGGTTTTGGCTTGCATTCTATGTCCAGTGAGTACAGAATTGCTAGTTCACTGGCAGAATTGAACATGAAGCTCTTTGTCAGCTGACCAGTCGTATGAATGCCTTGCCATACCAGCTTTCTAATGTAGCGATGGTTGAAGTTTGAATTCTCGTACCTCTGCGAGTTTCTCATTTTCCATATTGCTACCAGCAAACACAAAACTGCAGCTTTCCATAATTCTTTGATTAGTGGGCTTGCTTGATTCGCCGTTTTTAGTATTTCATTCATATCGACGTTTCCACTAACTGAGATTGTATTCAACTTGAATAAGTTTTTAATCTATTCCCAAAGAGCCTGAGAGTTTGGGCAGTTCCAGAATAGATGATCAAAACATTCTTCATCTTCCTTGCATCCGTTACAGCGAGAGGCCAATTGAATACCTTTGCTTGCAACTTTGTCATATGTTGGAATGATTTGACATAAAATCTTCCAAGCCATTCCTACAGTTTTAGGGTGGATATAGTTGTTCCAGATGCTAGAATGCCACCATACAACATTCCCCTTTTCCCTGATGGTGTCATAAGCCGAGAGAACAGTGAACTTGCCTTCCTTGTCAGGCTTCCAACTTGACAATCATCAAGCTCGGTGCAAGGTGGTGGTAGAGAGAGAAGTTGCATGCCCAGAGTGTCAAAGAACTGCAGAGTTTCAGTAGGAAGGTCCCACTGATTATTCAGAATCAAATCGCTAACTTTGGAGTTAAGGTTTCTCCCGTTGATGTGTGGAAGCAATTCGAAACCGAACTTGGCCCAACCCAAGCATCATGCCACATGTCCAATGAAGTCCCATTTCCAATGACCTAAGAAAGGTGGTTTCTCATGGCTTCCAAAGCCCACTTAAGCCTAGCCCAGATGGATGAGCATTTATAGTAGACAAGCCATTTGCCATTTTTCATTTTATACTTTTGTTCCATGTGCCTAGACCAAGAATTATCCATGGTTAGAAGTTGCCAAGCTAGTTTCATGAGGAGTGACAGATTTAACTCCTTGAGAGACTTGATGCCTCGCCCTCCTTCTATCTTTGGCTTGCAGACTTTTGCGCATTTGAGAATAATGGACTTTCTCACTGTGGGATTGCCTGACCATATGAAATTTATGATGGTTTCTTCTCCTTCTTTTATGCTTTTCCTAGGCCACTTGTAGATGCCCATGTTATACATGAGAATGCTATTCAGAATAGATTGTGCTAAGACAACTCGACATTGAAAAGAAAGTAGCCTTCCAGCCCATCCAGTTGCTTTATTTTTTATCTTGTCCACTAGATTTTGAATGTTTGAAGGAGTGACTCTACCCTTGAAGAGACGAACACACAAATATTTTTCAAGTAGGTGTCATTCCTTCATATCAAACAAGGCTTCCACCTTTCTTCTCTTGGTGGCAGTCATGCTACCGAGAAGCAGCTTGCTTTTACCTTTGTTAATAAGCTGACCAGCCGCCCTTTGGTATGAATCCACTGTGTTCCTCAAGTGCTCGAGGCCTTTTAAGCTTCCGTTTGCAAATAAAATGATATCATTCGCAAAAGGAGGTGAGAGGGTGACGGACACTTCCCCGCAAAAGTCATCGGGGTGATTCTGCCTGAGAATTGTAGCCTTTTAATGGATTTGCTAAGTGTGTCCTCGGCAAGAGCAAAGAGAATAGGAGATAGGGGATCTCCTTTGTCGAAGTCCTCTCCCTGTGCCAAAGAAACCACAAAGGTCCGTTGTTTATCATTATAGAGATTTTGGCGCTGCTGAGTACATTCTTAATCATGTCGCAGAACTTTGCATTGAATCCGAATCTGTTAAGAGCCATGAAAAGAAATTCCCAACTACTTTGTAGCCAACTCTTTACAATTGTCAATTTCTCAAGTAATACTATGATGTAATGTAATTAATACGAGATATTGATGAGAAGTACGTTTTATTTTCCCTGAATATATTTCCCTTTTATCAAATAGGCTAAGTTCACATTTTTTTTTGGTAGGCTAAATTGTGTGGGCAAATTTGTTTTTAAAGAGATCAGTAACTCAATAGTGTGTATAATAGTGTGTATAGTAGGGTTCGAACCCTAAACCTAAATCCCATACCTCTGGTATCATCACCCAAAGGTTTTACCAACTAAGCTAGAAAGACTGAAAAGATTATCGATTTTTTTTTTCAAAACCAAAGATAACTAACAATATTATTAATACTTTATATGTTAAGTTGTATTAATTAATATCATTTTGTATACTTTATACATTAAAATATTAATTAATTAATTAATAACATAAGCGCTCTAGACCCGCTTTGAAAGTCAGAGCTTCTCAAGTTGAGCGCTTTCGTGCACTTGCTCTTGCTTCACGATATGGTGAGTAAGGTAAAAACCCACATAATAAACTTTATCAAACTCATCAAAATATGTTTGTGTTTGAGCAATTAAAAATGGGGCTAATTCCGAGTCCATGACTTAAATTTTACTAGTCAAGCAGGATTATCCTTTCTTTTACTCGTTTAATTATATTTTAGGTTTTGCACACTAAAGATTCAGAATTATTCAAAAGGTCGCTTCTTGATATGTTTTGGACAAAATGGGACATCAAAATTCTAATCCTATAATGATATATTTAACTTGACATGGAGCATTACTTAATGCCCACTTATAAGATTATAACTAGATTTTTGGACCCGTTCAAAGAACGGGGACCGTTTTTATATAATTTTTTTTTTTTTTTTTATTATTATGTATCAAAAATCCTACTTCCAAACTATATTGAAACTTAGATAATAAATTAATTGATCAAAGTTCTCAGCACCAATAATTTCTTATACTAAAAGTGTACATCTTCCTTTGTATCCTAAGTGGTGCATTGGAGTTAACTCAACAGGTTACATAAGATATTTACACATAATATATCATTCTTAAGCTAGCTTTGTAAAGTTGGCACTTATCCAAACGACGTTTTCCTTCTTGATCTTGTATTGGCTCCTCAAAGATCTACTTCTATCCACTTCATTGAAGTGTTTGTACATCTTCTATTTCATTGAAGCTCTTTATCCTTTGAAGTTCTTACAATTTCGCTCTTGCAACGTTGTGAACAACACACTATCATTTCCACTTTGCAAATAACATTAAACTTTAAGCACCAAAGTGTCTATATTGATATCATTGTCCATTACAACCTAGAACAACATAAAGCAACTTAAATATATACAAAGAAAAAAAATTGTAGTCACCTTCCAACTTAAATCAATGATTCAGTCCAAAAAAGAGGGAACTAGCCATCTTTCACAACAAAATTCTTTTTGCAACCAATATGCTTGATCATATTACTTTATAAGAAAATTTAAAGAACTTAGACACACCTGAAACCATTCAAAAACAATTAAAAATTATTTTGAATTAAAAAGTAAAAAAGAAATAAGAAAATGTAAACACCTAAACCATTCAGAAGCAATTAAAGTCTTGGTACTCGGGGGGGACTGTTACTGAATATATAATATGACATCACCTCCTGAATCTTCTCAACCACCTTATAGCTATTGTGCTCAATGAGACACATAACTTCCTAGAATGACAAATACCATACCTAGTAGATTTAAACAATTAAAACATATCTAATTCTATGGCGATATGATATGTTTAATGACATAACGACAACACTACCTGAAGATAATTACATTCTACCTATTCTAAAATCAAGTTTGATGCTTTCATCATTTTCATCAAATAGTAAAAACAATCCAAATTAAACCAAAATTAGCATTCCAACTTTTTGTAACTATATGAAACGTAACTTACAAAGATTAAATAACGGGCCAATTACATTTCTTGAGCTCAAAGAAAACTCTTTGACGACAAATTCAAGTTGAGATATCGCACACGAATTAATTAAAATTTGCAAACTCTGCAACACATATCATTAGGGACATGACAAATAAGCAGATTGTGTAGGCAATGTTTGTATGGGCGGCAGATAAAGAAATGTTTGCAAAGAATAAGTCAAGGACGGAATGCTTACTAAGACGTACAATAGAAATGTGGTTAATGTTAAGAAACAAATAACCTTTTCAACCTTTTATGACTGAGTAGTGATAGAGTTTCTGACCATTTTGTCATAAAGCAAGAAGATCCATGGGTTTATACTAAGTCATGTTAATATCTATATGATCAACATTGAGAACTTTGAACATCTACGCTTCGCATATTAGAAAACAGTAAACATAATCTTAGCATTTAACCTTAATCTATAAAATCCATCTAACAAAGAAGAGTGTCAACATTGACCTTAAGTTATTGTTATCCCGTAAATTTGCCTTTACGAATATTTTTTTTGCAATGGTGGTTGGCGTTGGCATACTGACCTTAAGTGTCTTTATAGAGTGCCCAACGTGTTAGGCTTGTCATAGTTAGGAATGTGTTTTTACTTTCTACCTTGCCTAAACAAATTACACCTTAGCTAAACAAATTAACACAATGTTTAACCATTGACATTTTATTTATAAGCAGGTATTGTTACCTACGTACACTCCCCTGAAGGTTATGCGCTAGCTAAACCAATTAACACAATGTTTAACCATTGCCCTTTTATTTATAACTAGGTATTGTTACCTACGTACAGTCCCTCGAGGGTTATGCGCTGTATATGTATAGAGTCTAACTTGGGATCTAGGGTAAACAACATTGTAAGCTGAACATTGTGTTTCTAAAGGTGCGTCTAGACTGGTGTGATATATTTCTATTGGCGGGCATGGCGTCATCTTGTAACTGGGATTAAATAATATCCATCTTTATATAACCATCAAGTCCATATAACACATTAAACTATAGCAGTGCACACTCAAAATATCAGTTGAAATATGCATCACTATGAATACTAAAACTATAATAAAGATGTTGGCAATGAATAACATTAGTCCTAGTATTAGTATAATGTAAAGAACTTACACACCAACATGACCCCTCCTCAGTCATTGATTTGCTCACAAAATTAACCTATCATCTTCCTTCTTGTGAAACCTTGGAAGCACAGTTCAAAGAAAATAAACAATTTATACTAATAATTAATTGCATTCAGTCCATTGTGTTGAGAAATACTTTCCAATTAATTTTCCTATGTATATACGACAACATCATTTGCACACATGAATCTGACAAAAAAAAAGAACTCAAATCTTACTGAAAAATTCCACTATAAGACTTTTGTTTCTTGAGCAACTACCAAGTTATGAAAAAATGATAACAAACATGAAGAACTCGATCATTGTCAATTTAAAACTAAGAAACTGCAGTTCTAAATAAGTGACAACGTACATCATGGAGTTGATAATAATTAAGTAACTACGTATCCAAACCTCAATATCACCAAAAAAGTGCCAAAGAGCCAAAACTAAATTATAACTTATAAGCTCAAAAAAATAGAGTAGAATTACTAATGGATAATTGCAGCAGAAATTTGAAGAAACGAATATGGTTATTTTAGAAATTGCTTACCTTGTCCCAACTCCCAAAAGCATTACTCAGCGAAAACATGTTCATGAAGAAATAATTTTTTTTGGACGACCTATTTTACAAAGATTACAATCACGTAGGTTCTCAGCAACATATAATGTTGGAGAGGAACGATGCAAAACGTAATAAGTGAAACACAAATTGCGATAAGGGAGAAAGATTAGTCCGCTTAGAAGTCAACTAATAGGCCACTATTTTTTTAACCGTGTCTTAGGCCTAGGCAAGTCAGCTAGCTAGGCACTGCCTAGCGTCTAGCCACTACCTAGGTCATTTTTTTTTTAATATTACATTGTATCACAAATTAAATCACTAATTTGAGTTAGTTTGGAGCAACAATACACTCGTGCATATTCAACAACCAATTGAGAATTTTGTCTTTGAAAAAATGAATAGATAAAGAAAAGTGAAGCCATCATAATTAAAAATACTCCTCGTTATTGGAATTGTTCAATCATAAATATATGACAATACGATTTGACACAGCAATCAGAATAATCAGTAAAAGAAACTTTTCTAAGTCAACCAATAACAATACCTACACAATGATCATTACAATAAGCATAATACTTGTCATTCCTTCAAAATATATATATATATATATATACATATGTAAATGTGGTAGTTCGATAGGGAAAATGCATAATCACTTGCCTCACCTATACAATATAGTTATAATAAAATTAAAACTAACTAATATAGCTAAAATAAACATAATATATGTAGGAGTTGATATCGATTAGAGACTGATTTATGAAGAGAGTGAAGCCAATTAAAGTCGAAGAAATGAGAACAACCTGTTCTTGTTGGGAAAATTGTTCTCCTAGATTTTTTTATGTGTTGTTTGTCTTTAATTATGAAAACTCAAAGGATAACTGCGGCATATTCATTGCAGTTGCTTTATTAGGTAAAAAATAAGTGTTAAAACTCTAATTCAGATGGAAGAAAAGTTGTTGAACTATAGCATCCCTCATATCATTATAGTTGGAAAAAACACACTTATTCATGAAGTTCTGCTTCTTAACAATGTTTCAGCTTTAGTAGAAATAATAAATCACTGGCTTATTAGTTATGATGTTCCCTTTTTGGTTTTTTTTTTCTCCTACTCAGTGAGACATTGTCACAAACACTTAGACCCCAAATCAATTCAACACAAACAATAACTATCACTAATTGAAAATAAAGAAGGGAACAATTGAAGAAGTTGTTAAAAAAATATTTTTTACTTGACAATCACTAAGTATTAGAGCAATATTTTGAGGAATTCGATCATGATTAAAGAAACCACAAAATTAGAAAAAGATCTCTCCTCAAAAATTCCTCGCCAAACCCCAAACATTTAATGAAGTTAAAGAGAGAAATTAATAACTTCTCAAGGTGTCTGACTCGTTGATGCAGTGGTCAAACTTACTTATAGAAGTAAGTGTCGAAGATTGATCTGGGGAGGGGTTTAACAAAGGTTTTTTCTTTTTTCGAGAGCTCAAAACTGGTAAACTTCCTTTTTTGTCTCCTGGGGCCCTATTGATGTGGACACCTTGAGAGAGCTACCCTTTCTGCAAGTTACTACCCTTTCACAGTTTTCTCACATTATTCAACAGTCGGAGAAGTATGTGTTCGTATATACTTTCCCATCCACATGCTACCATGATACACAATGATCCATCATCAAGCTATCTATTGGGGAGTGACCTAGTGCTGATTTCAGTATTAACTAACAAATAGTGTACTTATGTATTCAAATATTATATGAGGTTAGTTGGAAGTAAAGAAGAAATGAAAAATAAAATTTACATCATCTGGTGTAAAACTGAGTATGGTTTTAGCCTTGCATCGTCAAAAAATAGGTGTTCTAGATCCACAATATAGAGTAATTCTCTCTTGCAATTAGTCGAGGTTGTACTTGAAATTTAAAAACTCAAACCTATTTGAGAAGCCAAGTAAACCTATGTCTTGTGATAGTAAAATTTAGTTCAGAGTAAACCTACTTGAAGTCTTATATGATAGTAAAGGTTAGATCGTGGACAAAATTAAGATTAATTAGTAGATAGCACATAAAATAGAACAAAGGATAAATACATGAGTGAGAGTGAGACAAATAGATTCCCATCTAATTGTTTTCTACATAAATAATCCCAAAACAAATGCCTATATCCCTTGACTATTTCTATTTTTTGTTATGAACAAAGGCATCCCTAAATATACCAAGGAGATGAGTTCATCTCATTTGAAGACAAAAAAAAAAAAAACTAAAACATAGCTTATTCTAGAGGAAGACGATCTTCTTCATTTGATCAATTCCACTCATGCATAGTTGCATACACCATTTCCCGCATCATAACCGCCCCAACAAAATGTGCAACCCTTTCAATAATCTAGTTCCTCTAAATTAACATCAAATGTATTAATTATTATCCTAAGCTTTGTGAAAAGGACTTACTTGGATCAGTTACAATAATTAGACCAGTGTTGTTAAACAGTTCCCCTTGTTTCTTCCCTTAGACTGGTAGTAAAAGTTCATAGCTATGGAAGCATGGTTTAAAACATTGTTTGGTGTGTAGCATGGACAACCAACTTTCAGAACAATGCTATAATCAACCTGATATATTACACAAAGTAAATGGGGTATATTCAGTGTAATCCATATTAATGTTAATGATGATTCAAGTATTTCGAATGTTTCAAAATATGGGGTAACATGAGAAAATAAAAATCATTGTGAACTAAAAATAATAATAGTTTACTACTCATTAACCGATTAATCACCAGGCCATCTAAATCGTGCTTTATGGAAATCAAATACCTGAGAGCCGCGCACATAGTCTATGTTTGTCTATAGACCTGCTTGATCAGATGAAAGCTTACCAACACACCAAGTTTTCTGCAAATCCAAAAAATTAGATTTTGTTTTCTACTTTTATTGTTGATGCTAATAAATTTTTGAGAAGGAAAAGGGTGTAGAGTTATTGTTGAATAAGATGGAGTGATCGTTAGGGAGGGCAAGAGAACAATGAAAGGTTTTCACTTTTGTTTATTAATTTGAGGAGGGCATGGTAATTAAATAATAAAAGAATGAGAAACTCACAAATCTAGGGAGGTGTTTAGAATTTTAATAAGTGCCTATCATTTCCAAGAATGTATAATTAGTAGTAGTATGATTTAATGGCCCTCTTTATTATTTGAAGCCAAAAGTTCTGATATGGTCAAGTTATTTTATTAGTAGATGGTGAAGAAAATCCTTCCTAGCATGGTACACCATTCAAAGGAGAAATCCAGCTTGCATCTTGGTAGGCTAATAGAGTGGGACCTGATTTTATGAGCAATAGTTGGTCATGGGGCACACTTGATATTTGGCCAAAGACATTTAGGAGAAGATATGGAGTTATGTATACCTATCTAAATGGGATCCATTTTATATTTTAATTCCCATCCAATTCCAATTTTAAGTTAAACTCAACTAAAAATGCATCAAGTTTTACCTATTGTAGATCCCCATGTTTAAGCACGTACCACCGATGGGTATAGAGTTAATCCATGCCCACTGTCAACCCACTGCAAAAGTTATATGTGCCTACTTAAAAATGGCAGTGTACAAAGTTTTTTGAGAAGTGGAGGAAAATAGAAAAACCTTACCTAATAGTTATTATACCCTTAAAAATATAGTAAAGGACCTTAACAACAACGGAATAGCTACAAACCACATGAAGTGCCCACTGCTAGACCCCATAGCTTACAACTTTATACACTTCTTTCGGGCATGCTATTCCTTACTTTTTACTAAGGTAATATAAAAAAATCATTGAATTATACCTATTGGAGGTTGATTAAACGCTTGATCTGCGCTTCTAATATGATACTTTCTTATACTATAGTATGTACCCAATATTAGCCTATTTTATCATTTCTCTGATGATTCTAGAAAAAATACCAGCTGGAGCAGCTAGACAAAAAAATTACAACTTTCTGACCCGTGAGACATCTCTTTTTACCTGAGTTTCATAAAGATCTGAGCCCTAACATGATACTTTCTTATACCGTTAATGTGGTTAAGCTATAACTAGACCATGTGTGTCTTACCATCTACTTTATCATATGCGACACAAAAGCTACTTTAAGTTACAAATTGAAGTATTTAAGAGTCACATTTTACCTGCATGTTAGAGTTATAATTTGAAAATAGATCGATTGCAGAATCATATAGACCAACTGATTCAAGTTGTTTTCCAGAGTTTAGTCTGCTGAGCAAGCGTCTCACTTCCTGATAAATGATATTGGCTAAAGATTAGGTGTGTATCTCAATTAGTAAAAAAAGAAAAAGAAAGTCCAACTGAATAGGCTAATTAAGAAGACAATGCGTGGAATATATATAATTTGGATAGAGAAAAATTAAAGTTAGAAAATCACCATCCCAGAATTCTATACACAAAAAAAACCACTTTGTTACATAATAATATAATATTATTTGGAGACCAAAAACCAATTTTGGAGGTTTATAGAAACTGCTTAAAAATTCATTTGCACATATACACAAAAAGGATTAAAAAAATTACTTATTAAGCCTGTGATGAGATGGAAAAAAGAAAATCTATCAGAAACCTGACATAATGAGTTAGAAGAACAATAGTACAGGACATAATGAGTTTGACTCGTCCACTTATCCCAATAGAGAGACATTTGAAAGACATGTATAACTGATATTTTTATATAATTACCAGAGAAGTTAAAGGAAGTGAAAGTTGAGAACAAATTAAAGTACATATATCAACATAGATTTAAATTATATATCTTGATCCTTTGTGTTGGTTATTTTGTGACCAATAACCCTGGAATGTATTAAAAACATCCTAGCTATATATAAATCAAATTTCCTCATACAAAGAAAAGATATAGGGAAGAAAGAAAGATAGTGTGACTTACATATCAGTGTTATGAGCTTTGAGAGAGGCGTATAGTAGTGGTCTGGTTATCAATAGAGAATAGTCTTTCTATCTCGAACCATTCTAACACCCTGTTTAACAATGTGGAAACCCCACAACAAAATCACACAAAAAGATATTTAAAAATAGGTTTTCAAACCCGGTAATTTTATTGAACTACTGCTACTTAGTGAGAAATAGTAGAAACCACACAATCACATAAGCTGCGAAAGATTCATTCTGGCTCAATAAGTTGTGAGTCTGTGTGTGGACTTATTTATACTATGGTTTAAAATCTCCATACGAACCGATATCTCTCATCCAAACACAAATTCGTACTATTGACTTTATATTGGAAAAATACATTCATAAACAAAGAATATATAGAGACACAATTAAAAGAAGATGGACCTGAATGCAAACATGGTTGCTGCATCTCTACCTTTTATGAAGGAAAAAAACCAAAGACCAAGTATCCATTCTAATACTGTCATTGGTGAAGGACATGAGATTGTAGAAGCTGAAAACGATGTTGGGATAACAAAGTAGGATATGAGGTCTCATAGAGTAGTAAAGAAATGCAAATACTATTTATTCAGTAAAGTATCCAAAACAATATATTTAACATAGTGTAGCATGCTAGAGAGGTTTTGTTTAATTTCAACTGAAAGTCGTATCTTTGGAAAAAGAAAGGAACAATGTAACACAAAACATGGAATTTGACATTCAATTATAAAGAGGCCAATAGACATAAATTTTAAGCATGAACGAAATAACATAAGAGAATATAATCATATTATGAAGATCAATATATGTATAAGAAAACAAAACGTACTTAAGTAATAACAATATCTAATTAGTTGTCTACTTAACTTTTCTTCACCTGTACAGGCCAGAGCAGAAAACTTTACGATCCTTGAGCAATATAATAATAACTCATAGTAATACCATGTTTAAGGATGGAGAATTGTGGTTTTGAAGGAGGGCCGGGGAGCAAGGTCGCAAGGAATCTGTTAAACAAATTAACTATGAAAAAGATTTTGTAGGGGTTAATATTAGTTTCTCCATTCAAGAGATCTATTATTATTAGTATTTACTTTTCTATTGCTTCTAACTAACTGCAAAAAATCATCATAACTTCACATTATAAGGTACTCCTAGTAAGTCTTATTGAATAGAAGAACAAACATTCTTACTCATTTGCAAGTAATTGCTTGCAAACTTAAGTTTGGATGGCCGAGGATATCATGGTTAAATTGTTCTTAAAAGTGCGAGCTATATGATTTGATAAACAAATAGACTAAATTAGGATAGTAGAATTCATACCCCAATATTGTTGTGCTCCCATAGCTTATGAACACCATAATCCACTGCCTGCACAAACCAACCAACGAACAAAATAAACAAATTATTTAATCAATTAATCACTTCTAGTTCACACCATTATTTACTAGACTCCAAATTATGTCACTAATTTTTTAAAAAACAATATGGATAAGTGCATCATATTTTCAATGTCAATCTCTGGAAATTTGCATGTTGTGTGAAACGTTTACAATAATCCCACTAACTATCTCATTTTCTAGAACTAAGTCACTAACATAGACCCACTGTTCATGCATTAATATGGATTTTGGGGTCATGATGCAACTCTTAAAAGGGAGTATGATTCTTAGGTCTGAACATTTTCACTGAAGCAAGATAGGGACGAATATCAATATCTGATCTGAATGAGACATAATTTGTCTTAGTATCATTGAGGATCTAGTGATTAAGGATTCCTTAACGCTATCCTGAACATACACTTTTTGATTATTTTTATGTAAGTAATATCCAATGGATTTATAACTTCACAATTTGCATGTCGATCTCATTCATCCAAAAGTATTTAGAAGGCATATATATATCACCTCGAGTCATCCGATGTGTACAATTTTTTCTTCTCATATAACTCAGGCAGACACTGTTTAAGTTGGTTATGGAATAGTTGTGAAAGGAACTATCTGACATTACTTTGCCGAGTTCTAGTAATAATAAAAACTTACAAAGATGGAAACATAGATGCCCAATGCAAAGAGGTTAGCAGCGTGTATGAGATGTTCACATTTTGATAGTAGTACTTGTTCACTTCATTCAAATCACTGAATTATTCATGTTCATATGAATAGAAAGAGCGATATACCACTAGAACTTAATTTGTAACCCCTGACTAACAATCATGTATTAGGTAATTGTAAGTGACTAATGATCTCGGGAAGGAAAACTTACATTTAATTTCTTACTTTGCATCCAACCAAGTTCAGATTTTTTGGCTATATGATCCCACTACTACTGTAAAGGGATTAAAAAGCGTACTTGTTCACCGAAGAAAGCGCCAGCAAAGACGAAAGTGAACGGGAGTGCGGCGCATGAGAAGTTTGTATAGTCCTTCAAGCATTCCTGTTCTTGCACCTCAACTGCTTCTTCATGCTGCTGATGCCATTTTCTCTCTCTCCCTCTCTCTAAATTGCATTGGTTTTCTTGTTTTTTCTCTCTTCTCTTTTGCTTCTTCTCTTTTTCTTCTATGAAGAAAGGTTGTTGTGGTTTCAAGGTGAGAAGAATTTGTTTAGGGCTGGCAAGATGTTTCATGTGTTAGAGTTTCTAACTTTTGGTTTCCAATTTTTCGGGTAGTTTGGGGTTTAATGTGTTTTTAGCATGTTAATTAAGGGAGATAAATATAATTACTTGATAGATAAGGGAGATTTAAACAAATCTGGGGAGGTGTCACTAATTATTATTTCATTCGATTTTTAAGGAGCCAATCATATTTATTGATCGAGGTGCAAAATGGAGCGATATGGTGAGGAGAGAGAATGTGCACGAGCTTTTTTATATATATATAGACATTTATGGTGAAACCAACTTGTTGTAGCAAACCAATACAGAGCTACAACAAGATATCATCCCAGCTCAAAGAACCTTCGCCATCAAAGGGGATCTCAACTCACCGTTCTTTAAGGACAATAGTCACGCAACATCTAAAGGAAAGGCACGACCTTTCTCATGAATCTGTGATTTTCATTGATTTGAGCATAAAGACTAAGTCTTACCTTGCTAGCTGCTCTAAGCCAAATTCCTAATCCTGCTCTCAACAAAAGTCGAACCACAAAAATCCTTCTCCCTTAAAAGGAGCATAGTCTGACCATCGGTCGTCGAGAAAACAAGGCCAGACTCTCTATGGCTCTCACTCTCTTATTGTTTTCCCCCCTGGATGAGAGTATCGTATGTTTTTCTTATGGCGGTATCTACAAATTATCGTTGAGTTGTAGGCACTGATCAATTGATAGGCACAAACTTCCGCTTTCAAGTTGTATGCACTGATCAATTGTTAGGCACAAAGTTTTATATTCTAAACTTTTTTATTTTACGTCCGAATTTGGCGGTTGATGAACCAAAAAAAGTTGCCCAATGCATTGTTGGGATATTAAGTTTGCCCACTCTATACCAAAATCCTTTTGTATTTCCGTTAAAGTTTTAATATATTCAAACTTACCAAGCAAAAAAAAGGAGGATATTAAGTTTAAGCACGTGTATAACACATGGGCATAACATACATGCAAATTGGCGTATCCATGTACACATTACACATGCGAAAATGGCCTATGTATGTACACCTGTACACATCTCGAGCTGCCTAGAAAATACGTCAACGTAGCACAAGACCATTTTAAAATTAAAATTAGATATCAAAGTGTAAAATGACCAATATCCCACCCCAGATCGTAGGTGCAAAACTGGATGAAAAACATAGACCCATTTCAGGCCTCAAAAGATGGCAACCACGACAAGAAGACCATAACCGTCAAGACTATTTCTGGGCAATTTCTTGGTGTGCTTGTCCACATGTTCACATGTTCAGTCTCGTACTCATATGCAAGCCATTTCAATAACACCCACTGCAAATTTATACCCTCTAATGAAGACGTTCATTCTTGGTTTTTTTCAGAAGATGGCATACGGAGGGTATAACAATAATAAACTACATATGTAGTAGCCAAATTCATGAGGTCAGTTGTTACAGGGGCGGGTGCAGAATAAGAAAGAGAAGACAGGAAACAGGGTAGCAGGTTCGCTGAACCCTAAAGTCATGGGACACACCGAAACGACAAGTGGAGATGTAGCGACCCTTGATAGAAAAGAGAATCAACAGCCAGAGAAGAAGAAAATGGATATAAAGAGAAGGAAGAGAGAGAGAGAATGAGAAAGGAAAGAAAATGATTATAAGGAAGAGGAATCACAAGAAATACTAGTGAGATTGTAAGGTGTAATTGTGGTTCACACAACATACATAGACTACACAAATCATAAATGATATCAACTTAACAAAACAGGGCTGTTTTCTAACTCGCGCCTGGGATTCGATTTCAAGGGGTATAAATCGAGGGTCTGCAATGCGCCATTTGGATTAGAAACGAAGGGTCTCCACTTTTATGGTGAAACCTTCAAAACCTTTTGGTTCTCATTTCTTCTCTCTCCCAACCCACGAACTTCCATATACAACTGTTTATTTCGCCAAAATGCCTTTTCCTCTCACTCTGTCTTTCGCTACCCAAGAGTCTCAAGTAAGTTTTTTTATTTTTTTTCCTTATTTTTTTTGTATGTCTATAATTAAAAAGGTTGGTTGCTATTATTTTTTTCTGCAAATTACTTCATGTTGCATTCTTTTGCCATAGATTGATTGTGTAGACGTTGATCAAAGCACGTGTTCAAATTCAGCAAATTCGACACCATTCCCATCAAAGCACTACAAATAACTTTTCTATCAGGTGAATAACTATCTATACAAATATACCACAACATTTTCCCGATAATAAATGTTCTAACAAATAAATTTTTTTAGCTGTGATTGGTGTATTGAAAAAGATCGGGAAAGTTAAAAAAAAAGTTGGTGGGAAGCTTTTGAGAGAAATCATACTCATGAATAAAAGGTAACTGACGAAGTCGTATTTCTAAATTTTTATTTTGTTCACACTTCACAATGCATCATATGTATTATGTTGGACTCTAATGAGGATTTCCCTCTTTTTGTTTAGTGTATCAAAGATGACACTTACTTTGTGGGAAGGTATGACATCAGCTGTTCCTGACGACTTAATGGAACAGAAAAATGTAGTGATCGTTGCGACTTCGCTAAAAGCAAACAACTATCAAGGTTATTTTGCTTTGTGCTTTTCATTTTTCTTAAATTTATTTTTTCTTTTATATTAATCTTCATTTATTGTTCGTTTAACTGACCAACTGAAAATTTTGTTGAATTTTTTTGTGGTGTAGGCCGGATTAACCTCTCATCTTTTAGTGCCACAAAAATTTATATAGACATGGATATCAACAATGTGAATGACTTCAAGCAATGGTACCCTTTATTTACAGTTAATTGCCAAGTAGATTTCACAACACTACTTAATATCTTTTATTTTACAGCTTCGAAACTACAAAAGTAGTGGTTGGACTGGGGGATTCTATTCAATCTGGCAGCCATTTAGAGCAAGAACAGTATGTGTAAAATGTATTGTAGGCACGGTAAACAGATGTGTGAAATAATTCTTCTTCTTTTTTCACTGTCCACAATCTAATTCTCTTATGGAAACCAAACAATTATGATGCTGGTCACATTTGTAGCTTTTGATAAAAATGTTGAATACTTGATTCATAAACCTGTGAAAGAATTGGTTTATATTTCAAAGGCATTCCAGATACAGCACAGACACTACAGACACTGTGGCGAAGCAAAAAATGTTTCGCGATATTCGGGACAATACAAAGCCTTTCAGAGGAATCACTGTTGTCCTTGGTGGAGATTTCCGACAAACACTGCCTATTATACCGAAAGGCGTCAGAGAACAATTTGTCGGAGCTTCATTGAGGAGATCCCAACTTTGGAGACACGTGCAAGTCCTACACTTGGTTGAAAACATGAGGTTAGAGATGTGAGAACCTGATAATGCCAACTTCGCATATTACTTGGGCAAGGTAATTTGTTAATTAAAATCATCGCTACTTTCTTATATTAATAGTGTAAGATCATAAGAAAATTTAATCATTGAAAATTGTGCATAGTAACTGATACTTCTCTTAAAAACTTCTAGATTAGAATGAGTCCTGAAGATACTGTGGAGCTGGCACCAGGGATACAAAATTGTACAAACATAGACAAGGTCTTATTTCGTCAGTTTATCCAAATTTAGATTTGAAGGAGCCAACAACCCCATATTATTTAACTGAAAGAACCATTCTAGCTGCACGAAATAATGATGTAAGTGTCGTCACCGAAGCTAACCTAAATATGTTCCCTGGGAAAAAAGTTCTTACTTAGCAGTAGATAGAGTTGTCGATGATGTTACCAACTCTAAAAACAACGGATCTAGATACCCAAGCGAATTTTTTAATTCCTTCAATCCCTCATCATAAAGAATTACTGTCCTATTACCACCAGAGTCATCTAATTGCACCGCCTACATTGTATATCCAGAAGTGCTACTCTAGCATCTTAAAAGGTAAACAAAGTTATTATCCATAACATTAAAAAGCTATTATTCTTGAGCAAATACACTTTTGTCATTTTGCATTTTTATATCTTTTAATTTCATCCATATTCCATTTTTGTTGTGCAGGATGTAATTATTAATATATTGTTTCCTCTGCAGGTTCTACTTAAAATTTTCAGTGGTGGCACGTTCTGCTAACAATATACTGGCCGCTTTTAGTTCAAACAGGTGTGTAAGGGAACAATACGTAACACTACATGTTTAGCATTATAATGTGAGGAAATACTATGCATGTTAGGTTGAAACATTTGAAATTTTGATTTTTAGTGTTGGGTGCTTCATACCAATGCTTCTCCACTGATATAAAACATGTGATTACTAATGATAATTCCAGTTAAAGTTTAAAATGATGTGTTCTTTTAGATAGAGTTAGTGTTAACAGTGTTCCATCCCTGTCTGTATTAACCCATTATTTTGACCCTGATTTATTCTCGGGGATTTAGTTGGTTTACTCCTTCCTTCTCTTTAACAATTTGATTGTTTCCCTACAGTCTTGCAGCCGAGGGTGTACCATTCAATACCTGTGCGCCAACACTACAAGCATAAATGGGGTTTTCACCATATATATTGGTGAATGGCCTTTGGAATTTAATTAATTTTGAAAGCTGAACTCGCGGCTGGGATTCGATTTTAGGGGGTATAAATCGAGGGTCGTGATGAGTGTCACGATGACAGCCTGTGAGTTGGATTAGAAATTAATTAGATTATTAATTGGGAAATTAAACAAAACAAAAACCTTGCACTTCTCCAAACTTTCGCCTCCCTCTCAATTCTCCACTTTACGTCTCCCTCTTTTGTAAACAGTAAAAAAATAATAATCAGCCATCGTTCTCTCTCTCTCTGTGCTGCATATGAATTAATTTGGTCTTAATTGTGAAAACCTTTGCACTAGAAAAAACCCTTTGGTCTACCTTCTTTCGTTCTCTCTTCCCCTCATAATAGTGTGCGCCTCCTTCGTCTCTCTTTCATCCTTTTTTGTTCTATCTGCAATTGGTTTCGTTTTTAATGGGTTGTATTCTACAATCTCCTCATTGAAATTTGTCTCAAATCCTGCACCCTGAAATCATAATTCTTCTCAGGTAATTTAAATAAAATGCTTTCTCTTTTGAAATTCATCTTAATCCATCGCTAGAAGGTATTATTATTATTATAGTACTCTCTTTTTGCAATTTAAGAGAAGCTCTTCATCAGTTCTTATTTCCCCAAGACTCATGAAGACATGAACAGTCACAACCATTTTTTTCTTCTCTCTCTCATGAAATAGACGATGAGTTTTTAAACCCAAAGGCCTCATGTCTTCTATTTTTTACCATCAAAGGTTTTCCACAAACTCATGCGAGTATTTTTCTTAGCAAATTAATTATTAGTCTTATTTCTATTTTGACTATTTTTGTATCTATTGAAACTACTGATTTATGGAATTTTCTTTACTTCCATATTAGAATGATTACAAGGTTGCTAGAGAACTGATGGGAGCAATGGACGTTGTGAAAAATATAGTTCATCACGGATGATTCAATTTTCTCTAAATCATTTAACTATTCAAGGATGATTCAGTGCCACAAAATTGACAATTGCTTTATGGGGTGCTTTAACCGATGAGTTTCCAGTCAATCTTTTGACACAAGAAAATGTGATTGTCATTGCAACTTCACTTGATGCAAGAGATTTCCAAGGTATATATTTATTCCACCTTTATATTATCGGTATCTTATTTTTTACTCCACGAAGCAAAATAATGCATATATCATGTCTAAATACTATGTTGTAGGAAAATTTTCTCTTTCATCGCTTAGTGGAACAAAGGTCTACATAGATTTAGACACCCAGGATGTTATCGACTATAAAAATAGGTTAGTGTATCATCTTATCTTTCGTTTTTATCATATTGCCTCCTGACCATGTCATGCGTTACAATATTTGTCATTCTTAATTATATAGTTTGGGAGATATCAAACTACAAATAGAAAAGCAATATTCACGTACTTTTTCACTCCTCTCTTTCAGTTTCTGTTTTAACAATTTCTTGGTCTTTGTTTAGGGAACACTTATCAAATGAAAGATTTCATTTCAGGTGATGTGTAAATTTTTCTCTTTCTTTTTGTTTTTCTTGACCAAGTGAGATTCAATTAGATGTGCAACTTCATCTGATGTGTAAACTTTTCCTTTTGTTTTGGTATCTTGTAAGATGCTTAATGCTCTTGAAATCATTGACACATGTCCTTTTACTAAGATCAACAGATGGGTAGAATGGCTGAAATTTAGTCTTCAAAATCAGGTATCATGTTATTAATATCAATGCTAAATATCTAAGTTTTTTATGTCCATAGCGTAATACTCCTAGATAGGTATCAGAAATTTGAACAAATAA
Organism: Coptis chinensis; assembly: GCF_015680905.1. Taxonomy (NCBI): domain Eukaryota; kingdom Viridiplantae; phylum Streptophyta; class Magnoliopsida; order Ranunculales; family Ranunculaceae; genus Coptis; species Coptis chinensis. The sequence continues at coordinate 51,267,068 of NC_141459.1, forward strand.
ATGTTGAGAATAAGAGCGTGTATGAATTTTTTTTTTTTGGTTTTTAGCAAACCAATTCTACGGTTAGATATCTGAGTGCTTTATATGCAATGCTATCTTTTATTTAAGAACATAACTTATCTAAGAAAATAGTATATCCACCTCTTTAAACTATTCACACTAGAGTGTCGGTATGGGAATTTAATCAAAGAGAAGGTGTCCTTGATTTTTAATATTTTTGCAGTAAGGGGTTTTGGTGTCTACAGTAAGGTAATAATAGATGTTTAGTTGCTCCGTCCATTATGTTTCATCTCTACTCATAGACTATAGATAGCATGGAATTCATCTTCCCCACACCTAATGGTTTCCACAGTAACCGACTTATGTATACTTTTATATATATGGCAATAACTTGCCTAATTGACACAACCTTCACAATACCCTTCCTTTTCGATTAGTGCTCTTTTCAAGTAAATAATTAAGGTATGGCATTTTCTTATCTGTTAGTTTGATGCAGTTTTTACAATTTCTTCTTTGTTTTCTTTTATAGGGTCATTTTTTCTATTAAATCTTGGTTGTTAACTTATGGACACAGTACTGTTAGCTTCAAAATGTATGTGTCATATATGCTTAATTGTGCTTCTTTCATGAAACTGAGCGTGCCTATTGGCCACTACTACACTTTGAGTTCTACCATGGAAATTTTGTGTGGGCACTCTAAATAAATGCACAATGCTGATTCAGATTGCCCAACATGTACATTATGTGGGATAGATGGACTATCATTCAAGTGTTTGGAGATTGAGTGGCTCAACTGAAATCAGAAGTTCCAATTCAGTGCAACCAAATGTATGAGCATACCTCCATGCCGTTCTTGGAGAACATGGAATCGTTCCGCAGGTCTTAGGTTTTCATATGTCATGTAACTCACATAAAGCATACTAAATATAGAAAAAACTTAGCTGCTCCTGTGTTAGCCATTTATGCTTAGCATTTGCATAATTTAATCAACAGCAACACCTTCTTTTATTAAGTTTTTTTTATCAATATTTTTTAATATCTTATAGGTACAACTTGAAATGGCAATGTATGATTACCAAGACCCTTCTAAACTTCGCTCAGGAAAAGACTATTAGAAAGTAAGGGTTCGTATTACAAGGATAATGTGGAAGCAATTAACTTGAAGAAAAAGAATGAGATCATTAGCAAAGACTTTTGACTGCTGGATACTAAGGTAATGGAAATGATTTATAGTATTTGTTTTTCAAAAATTAAAAATCGTATTAAACTATGCATAACTAACAATTGTAATATTTCTGTGAGTGCACGTTTTATAGGTTTTAAGTTCCTTCTGCTAGGACATTGTAAACGACAATTTGACGTTGGTTATTTTGTAGTTGGATTTGTAGATTTTGTCGAACAAATACGCTTAGAGGGAGATGAGAAGAGGAAGCATTGTTGGAATGTGAAATAATTGGTTCTGACAAGTCTACTTTAGGTGAGTTTGGTGGAAATGCTTTATTTTATGAATATAAGATAGGGAATTAGTACTGAGCAATGCTTTATGAATTGGATTTCTTTTATATTTCCACCCTCTTCTAGAATCATAACAATTAAAAGTGTGTGGTATCCTCACATTCACTTCCTATTTACTGTATTGGTTATGTTGGAGGATATTTAATTTAACTTTATCACTGTGTATGCACTTTTAACTGAAACAAAAGCAAGAAGGTTTAGTGGCAAAACAAAAATGGTTATTTAATTGTGAAAAGCTAGACATGGAAGAGAACCTTTAAATAAAATTCTAGAAAAATCTGTTTGTTTCTTCAGAGGGGGAATAAACTGTGGAATCAAGTGCTAGAAAGAGGATGGTAGTTGCCCACACAATCCTTATTTTTACTTGCAATTGTAGCTTCTTCTTTTTAAGAGATTTTGCTTTGCAGTTTGTTCTCGCACCTGCTCCATGTTCTTTTGGAATCAAATCTTGGGTTAAAAAGTGAGAACTGATTGAAGTGATTTACCCACATTTTGTTGTTATCCTTGGCAATTTACTCTAGCTAGAGAATGCATATGAATACACCCTCAAGGAAGAACAACTAAATTTAGTAGAGATGGAGGAGTGCGCCAGGTTGGTGTGAGGCCAGTTTTAAGAGACAAACAATACAAGGGACAACTGCCTTGCGCCCTTGCAGAAATTCAAATGGCTTAAGGCAACAAGAACTATGCAAAAGTTATGTTGAATTCAGTATGCAGAAGCCAAGATATCGGCAAATACAACAACCGCATATATAGTTCTCCAGAATGACTCCTTGGACTGTAGATAATTCAGGGAGCGGAGTAGATTGTTGTTACCACCCTCCCTAACAATTTTGTACATCCTTTTGATATTAATATAATTATAGTATACCCAGCAACAAAAGGAAAAGGGATATTTGGTGTTTTTTTTAAGTGTAATTGCGGTCCTTGGGTTCTGGCTGAGAATATTTATTTTACTATTGCGGTTACAGAAAAAACTTGGGAAACATACCCTTTGAATTTCTACATAAAGACCACGTAAAGCAAAAACAACCGAGGATTGACTTCCTTATCTATTTTATATTTTAATTTGTTAAATGGACTTATCTAATGCTTCAAAGCCATCTAAGTGCTATCTTTTCCTCCATTTTTTAAAGCGTAGATGTAAATTATATAAAGATATTTCAAGTACAATCCGTGCCTAAGTGAATTTTGAGATCTGTCTTTTTTGTGGGTGACAAGCCTGATAGGCATTGCTATTAGTGATCTTTCTATGGTTTTCATTGCCTCTCTTCCGTGTAGTGTTCAAGTAGTGGTTCTGGGGTATTGGGATGTAGCTTTGCTGCGACACCATTTATGTTGTTCTTGCTATATAATTTTAATTGATTTAGGCATGTTATTTTAAATGTTAATGCAAATTACAATAAAATGACACAATAACTTTATGAAATCCGTGTCGAAGACACGGGAATTATCTAGTCTATCTAACAAAATAGAGCCTCACCATCTTTTCTTTAAATTAGCGCCTCTTCCTTTTCACTTCTATTTTTTTCTTCTCTCTCCCTTTGTCTCTTCACTTTTTCGGAGAAAGGCTTACTAAGGACTATATATAAGGCTTTTCTCTTCGTAATCAAAATTTAATCCATAGGTTTTTCTTAGCCCATCAAATCAATCTTTTAATAATTACCAGAGATTGAATTTCAGGATGGGAGTTTTGCGGATTGATTTCTAGTAACCATGTAGATTTCCACATAGTACAAAATATCACGATAAATATCAAGATTTCAGTAAAAGATACATAAATATTATATTGCAATAAGTTTAAAAATATATACAACTGCAAATATTAGCGATATTTCTATGATATTTTTTATATTTTAGAATATATTGCGATGGTGGATGAAGTTCAACTGTTTAAGGAGATACCCTTTGGATCTTTTGCATTTTCGTGGAAGCTATCATCCAAGAAGCTTAATTTAATGTTATCCTTTTGTTTTTTTGCGCTCTTATCACTTTCCTTAGTAGGATATCTCATCCTACATTGTACTCATTCCTTTTCTTTTGCTATATATAAATTGATCGTTTACCTCTTCAAAGAAAACTGTATCTAGACATGAACTAGAGCAATAATAAGATAAATTGAGAAGTTCCAAATTTCCACTAATACAAAGTATGGCTTAAAAACTGGTTTACATATGAGCTAAATACATAATCCTGAAAGAAAAGGTAACACACGAGCCAACAAAATAAGTAAAAACAATACATAAATTAAATAAGAAACCAAACTCTTACACTTTTGACTCCAAATGCAAGAGACGTGTGTAAGTATGCTTACCTAAATCCAATACATCTAACCCAACATAAGGTATGAGAGGTTTTGGTACAATGATAGTTGTATGCCCAGCGTATGCCATCAAAAGAGGAAGCGTTGCAATTGAAGGCAGTAACAATTTTCTGCTCTTCACCATTACAATAAAAATATAAGCATTACGCAACAAGAGAGTGATTCTGAAAAAGGAAAGCAAATTATATAAAATTATAAGAAAGAGTAAGGTGATCCAAAAGCATACACTATCCAGGGTACATCAAGAACATCATCCACAAAGGTAAGCAGAGTCAAGAAGCAGATAGATGCTAAAGCTGCATTATACTCCACAAGTCACTGCAAAATTTAAGTGCTCAAATCTTAAGAAGCACTAAATAGAATGTAGAGAAATAGAGAAGAAAAGATAGTGCCTTCGAGGGCAGCCACCATTTATATTTATAGATTGAGTACAAAGAAACCCTGGCCCAATAGACCAGCATAATTATAACACTCCCCCTCAAGCTAGAGCATATATATTCGTCATATGCAGTTTGTTACATATGTATTGAATTCGAGGACTTGGAAGTGATTTGGTGAAAATATATGCAAGTTGGTCACTTGTTTGCACATGCTTTAAGGAGATCATGCCATGTTGGACCTTTTCACGAACAAAGTGACAATCAACTTCTATATGTTTCGTTCTTTCATGGAAAACTGGGTTGGTAGCTATATGAATGGGTGCCTAATTATCACCACAAATGTGATGTTTATGTACATTGGACACAAATTTCATCAAGAAGTTGTTGCATCCAGACTACCTCACTTGTGGTGTGTGCCATCACCCTGTATTTTGATTCTGCACTTGAGCGTGTAACTACATTTTGTTTTTTTACTTTTCCATGAGAACAAATTACCACCCATAAATATACAATATCCAGTGGTTGACCTCCGATCATAAGGAGATCCTGCCCAATCTGCATCTGAAAAACCTAAAATTTTAGTATGCCCCTGATTGCTATAAAATATCCCTGCTCCAGGATTACTCTTTATATATCTCAAAATTTGCACCACTGCATCCCAATGAGGAATGTGAGGAGTTTGCATAAACTGGCTTATGACACTCACCGAAAAGCCAATATCCAGACGAGTTATTGAGAGATAATTCAGCTTTCCTACCAATCTTCGCTACTTTTCAGAATTAGAAAATAGGTCCCCCTCTTCCGGAGATAATTTAACTCATGGATCCATGGGAGAATCACATGGTTTGGCATCAATCAAACCGGCTTCTTTAAGTATATCTAAAGCATACTTCCTTTGAGAAAGGAAAACTCCAAGCCATCCTCGAGCTACTTCGATACCCAAGAAGTATCTAAGATTTCCTAGATCCTTTGTGACACGCCTCGAATTTCGACAGAATTCAGAAAAATAATATTTCTTCCCGACTCTTCGAGTTTCGAGGTGTGATGCACTATCCACTTCCAAAAACCCATCATCTATTTAATTACTTGGATAATTCAAAACCAATAAATTTTTTTTAAATAAACAAAAGTCCTCTTCATAACCAAAAACTCACAAATCAGATTAAATTACAAATCTCCTTTCAACAACTCTTTAATTATAATTACAACTGAAAATACAAATGCAACATTGTCTCCACTAAAATCTATTACACCTTAAGGGAAAACCAAACATATTATGAATGCAACGCTAACGCAAACCACAAGCAGCAACCAACCTTCTTTAACACTAATCCTGTCAAGACTTATCAACTATGTTCATTTAATGAACACACCCAATAAGCAAACATGCAAATCAGGTAAGCATTATAAACAATGCTGGTATGAGTAGCCCTAAAATACAACATATACTTATACATATATTTACACAATAAAGAAGGCAGTTAGTTCCTCCACCGAGGCGCATTATCTTCCAACGAATAATACAACATCCTTAGGTACAATAATTAAGGCAGGTAGTTCCTCCACTGAGGCGCCTTAGCTTCCCAACAATAATACAAAGGCATTTAGTTCCTCCACCGAGGAGCCTTAGGTTCTAACTAAACTAATAACCAGCCAACCATATTCTATACTTACCGCATTTCATACTCAATTATAGAGTGGGTCGTCTATGCACAAGTAATTGGGTTGACCCACCCTTCTGCAAAACCATATACAATCATATATTTTAAAGATATATCATTAACCAACATATTACCATAATTACATTATTTAAGCCTTTCTTTGTGTGTCCCTAAAATCACGTCGTATCTATGTTTTACCTAGTTTTCCTGGCTACCACTATCGCTACCCAACCCCGAACATGTACATCCACATGCCTCCCCCACATAATGAACCACTCCGTGCGTAGCTACCCTAAGCGGGATATCGCATACCAGGTAACCCTCACACGAATGTCATTATGTGAGTACTGCCACTATTCAGCATAAAATATCGCGCGTCTTATTCAAATTTTGTAAACGGAATAATCAAGCCACTATTCGGCTACGCTAGAAAGGCCATTCAGATTCACTGAAACACCAGAAGGGCCAATCAAATTACTTACGCCTGAAGGGCCATTCAGATTCACTGAAACGCCAGAAGGGCCAATCATATCACATACACCCATCACTAGGGCCAAATCACATGAGTTGTGGTAGCTAGGTCCTAGGATTTTTGTTACATAATTTATTCAGGTGTCATACCTTAATATCTCATAACCATTTCACTCTATCATGTGCTAAATAAATTATTGCACTAAGCCACCATGTTTGGAAATATCTCAATAATAATTCTTGTTTTATCTCATGTCAATATACTTAATTGTACTGAAGCTCAATGTTTCTCGTTATAATAAAAATCCACATTATCATGTGCCAATACTATTCATTGCACGATATCCAAACATCTCTATATCAAATCTCAAAACTTATTATTTCATGTGCCAATCATATATTGCACTACACCATATGGAATATATCAAGCCTTCATAAATACTACAATTCATTTAAGTAGCAACTCATAATAGTAATCAATCATATAATGTATTCGTTCAATATATTTATGCGAACTCAATTCACCATCAGAGCCCAGTACTAAAGTCCATGAATCTAAGTCCGTATGTAGTTTAATTCTCATAAAAACGTATATATCTAAGTCTTATAAGAATTCCCCTCTTGTTACGTGCCCATATTTATATGTTTTACACACTACTCACGTCAAATCTTAATTAGATAATGACAAACAAGGTTATACAAGCTTCCACAACATTTTAACATTTGATTTGTCCATACAATTTACAACATAAAACGTAGCACAATTATACAGTCAAAAGTCCACAATCAAAGCCCGAAACCAAAACCCAAAAGTCTAAATATTTAAAGACCCCATTAGATCTATTTTAAGTTATATGGACCGGCCCAAAACCAAATTAGAAACTGGCTCAAAACACAAATGGGTTCGGCCCAAAGAATTAAACGGAAACCGGCCCAAAACTTAATCTAAAATTGGTCCAAAACTTAAACTAAACGGGTCCAAAACTTAAACTAAACTGGCCCGGCCCAACAACAAAACTAACCCAAATTGGCCCAAGGAAACTAATCTAAACTGGCCCAAAGCAAAAGATTAATTCAGCCCAACAACTAACTATTGTTTAGGCCCAAAAAATTGAATCAGAAACGGCCCAACCAAAACAAAATAAAATCAGGCCCAAGAAACCAATTAAGGCCCAAGCCCCACTAATAGGTTTCGGCCCAAGGCCCAACCGGTCATCTCTCTCAGCTCCAGCAGCTCCACCTGCCAGCAAATCGGCCACCACAACCTCTACTCATCACCCCTCCAAACATAATCGAAAATGATGAGGGGAAAAACCCCCACTACTTTAACAAAATCGAAAAACTCAATTCTTGAATTCAAAATTCTTCAACCAACTAGATCTGGGAATTTCTCGCCGCCATTAACAGGTTCTACGAGCTTCGACATCCCCCTTGCCACTTTACAGTACTCAACCATACCCCCTACAATCAATTCTCATACAACCAAAACAACTACCATATAAATTTGATCGAACCCTTCCTCCACACTAGATCACGCTGCCCTTAACGACCTTCTTCCACCTGCAACAGTACCCACCCAAACACCAATCGACCAAACATCAACCCTATCACAGTTTAACAATTCAACAACATATACCAACACAACAACATAACAGTTTAGTATAAATATACATGACCGATTTCTAATGGGGCTGGCGCCTCCATTAACGACTTCTTCGAGTCTCCAACAGTTAATCTCAGAGTTTCAATGATTAAGTAAATAACGATACTAACATCTAACCAGTCCAACAATTCCACAGGATGAGAAAAATAACAAAAAACTGAAAAACTGAGCGAGAACAAAAACTCGGACAATAAAGCTTTTGTGGAATAGAGTAAAAAATATAACTACTCACCGGTATTAAAAGCTCCACGAATCCCTCATAGTCCAAATCGTCATGCTCCAACTCTCTAGCAATTGAGTTTCCTTATCTCCGCCTCCATTTTTATTTTATTTTTTATCTAAAAACCCTATTCTCTGGAAAAATATGTATATATAACTGGGTTTGAAACCTAAGCCCAACACAGACTCGGGCCCAGAAATTAGGCCCACGTATCCCAAATCCAATACAACAAATTTTAAATAAATAAATAAATAAATATGTATTTTAAATACGGGCGTTACAGTTATACACATCTCAAAAGAATCTTGTCCCGAGATTCGGAAGCAAGGTAAGCGATACGAACAAATAACGTTGGTTATTAACTTAGAACATACACAAGAATGTACCGAGTTTAAACTTAAACAAGATAACGTTGATATTAATTATTTTTAAATAATTCCAGAATATATGTCCTCATGCCATTACAAAATCTATTATAGTTTAACTGTCTATATTAAAACAAATTATTACTGTCACTTAAACGCAAGACAAATATATTGTTTCTCATAAGCATGCAGTTTCTTGACACGTAGTAACCTCTACGAAAAATAATATTCTACTTAAACTAATCAATAATATGGGGTAAGTTCATCTCCGCATAAAACATTAAGGAGTTTCTCATTATTATGCACCAAAGAAAATTAATGCCCTAATACACTTAAAACAAAAATCACTCCTGTCATGGAAACTACAATAAGAATCTAAAACATTTTAATTAAGCGTACTCCCATACCATATGAGTCACATCAAAAAGGAAACATCCAATTAAAAATACAATCAATAATATGAATCAATCACATTCACTACTCTAAACACTAATGCATCATCATCAATAACGCATTAAAACACTCTTATCCCACTTTACATTAATTTCTTCTCACGAATATATCAAAATTTATTCTCTTTTACTAGTAAACTATTTTTTTTTCTTACTAAATAAACAAATCAAGTTCTCTTATTATCATGGATGACCCTCTAAGCAATTGACCTACTACGTATTTCATAAGAAAAATTTGAACAACAAAATACATATTATTTGTAGTTTATTTCATGACTTCTCACTATGATAAACCATGGATCTAAAAGTGTAAGAAAATTTCGACACACTAACACATTTTAGTCACACAAGAATAAAATCAATAATCGGCAAAAGTAATAGAGAACGGATGAATTACCCTAACTATTATGCATGTGAAATTTATTGAAATGTCACATGATAGTAACAACCTCAAACAATAAACTTTATATTTACTTTAGTCATGCTCTCAGAAACCCTTTTATTTCATTATTTTATTGTATCTACAAATATTATTTCTTTGCATTGTTAAACAAACTATTAAGGAACTCTAACTCAAGCTTATGCAATTATAATTCATCAACATGAGAGGAAGATAAACAATCAAACATATACTACTCTTATTTAAGCAAGCGAAAATGAATTATTTAAAACTATATAAATCATAAACATGAAAACAACCATCGAATCCTAATTCAGGAATGCAACTGGATCAAATATAACACGTATTCAAAAAAAAAAATCATATTCATCTATCAAAATCATATAGACTAAAACAAAACAATTAAGAAGAAATACTCGACGTTCATTGCTATTATTATTCTTACCTATTATTTTAAACGGTGAAAAAATTCAAAAAGTAATCTCCATATACAATGACAATTAAAATAAGACTTGCTACCGTATAACATGAACTTTAAAAAATTTAAGATAATACAAACTCACTTCTAATATATCACCCACAACAAGTTATATTGGCATGAACAAAGTTCAATATATTAATTAAGAACAATTAATCCAATTATCACGACTAGTTTAATTAATCATTAATAGCGCAACATTAAGAAAACAACCTACACATGCATGTGTTATTGGTGAAACATTATTATCATCATATACACACGATTCATCTATATACAATAATATAATAAAGCGTGTATACGCAAGTATACACATCTCAAAAAGAATACACGTATATTTTATTTTATTTTATTTTCTATTTCTAACTAATCACATCTAACAAATTAATCTCTTATACTTTACAACATCATTCATCCATTAAAAGTGTACGAGGGAGGCAAGATAGTTCCTTCAACACAGAGGCAATTAGTTCCTTACTTAGTACGTCACAAAGTCATCAGTTAATGCTGCACATTCAATATAGATTAAAATATCTCCTTATTTCTTGAATAATAACATAACCCTCAAATACAAAGTTCACAAACAGGTTATTGCAATTACTCCATAATCCATGTGAAAATGAATACTAACCATAAAATAACATTATAGCAGTACACATCATTTTGATCAAATCTGTTAATAATTAACATATTACACATATAACTACTCCTCATATGATAAGAAAAATGAAAAGTATTTCATATGCACCCCATAAAAGTAACTAATACAAATATACACATTACACATACAAACAAATCAAGAAAAATATTGACTCTCTTTATTTCTGTATCTCTTTTCTTTTCTTTGTAAAAATAAAACGACTAGCGAAAATAGTTTTGAAAATAATACTTCCTAAACACTACCCATAAACCACGATCCGATAATCACTTAGACTCACCTAAGTCTAAGCTAACCAAATGCTCTGATACCAAACTGTCACACACCGAATTTCGACAGAATTCAGAAAAACAATATTTGTTCCCAACTCTTCGAGTTTCGTGGTGTGATGCACTATCCACTTCCAAAAACCAATCATCTATTTAATTACGCGGATAATTCAAAACCAATAAAATTTTTTAAATAAACAAAAGTCCTCTTCATAACCAAAAACTCACAAATCAGATTAAATTACAAATCTCCTTTCAACAACTCTTTAATTATAATTACAACTGAAAATACAAATGTAACATTGTCTCCACTAAAATCTATTACACCTTAAGGGAAAACCAAACATATCATGAATGCAATGCTAACGCAAACCACAAGCAGCAACCAACCTTCTTCAACACTAATCCTGTCAAGACTTATCAACTATGTTCATTTAATGAACACACCCGATAAGCAAACATGCAAATCGGGTCAGCATTATAAACAATGCTTGTGTGAGTATCCCTAAAATACAACATATACTTATACATATATTTATACAATAAAGAAGGCAGTTAGTTCCTCCACCAAGACGCATTATCTTCCAACGAATAATACAACATCCTTAAGTACAATAATTAAGGCAGGTAGTTCCTCCACTGAGGCGCCTTGGCTTCCCAACAATAATACAAAGGCATTTAGTTCCTCCACCGAGGCGCCTTAGGTTCAAACTAAACTAATAACCAGCCAACCATATTCTATACTTACCGCATTTCATGCTCAATTACAAAGTGGGTCGTCTCTGCACAAGTAATTAGGTTGACCCACCCTTCTGCAAAACCATATATAATCATATATTTAAAGATATATTATTAACCAACATATTACCATAATTATATTATTTAAGGTTTTCTTTGCGTGTCCGTAAAATCACGTCGTACCTATGTCTTACCTAGTTTCCCTGGCTACCACAATCGCTACCCAACGCCGAACATATACATCCACATGCCTCCCCTCACATAATGAACCACTCCGTGCGTAGCTACCCTAAGCGGGATATCGCATACCAGGTAACCCTCACACAAACGTCTTTATGTGAGTACTGCCACTATTCAGCATAAAATATCGCGCGCTTCGTTCAAATTTTGTGAACTGAATAATCAAGCCACTATTCGGCAATGCCAGAAGGGCCAATCAAATTACTTACGCCCGTAGGGCCATTCAGATTCACTAAAACACTAGAAGGGCCAATCATATCACATACGCCCATCACTAGGGACAAATCACATGAGTTGTGGTAGCTAGGTTCTAGGATTTTTGTTACATAATTTATTCAGGTGTCATACCGTAATATCGCATAACCATTTCACTCTATCATGTGCCAAAAAATTATTGCACTTAGCCACCATATTTGGAAATATCTTAATAATAATTCTTGTTCTATCTCATGTCAGTATACTTAATTGTACTGAAGCTCAACGTTTCTCGTTATAATAAAAATCCACATTATCACGTGCCAATACTATTCTTTGCAAGATATCCAAGCATCTCTATATCAAATCTCAAAACTTATTATTTCACGTGTCAATCATATATTGCACTACACCATATGGAATATATCAAGCCTTCATAAATACTATAATTCATTTAAGTAGCAACTCATAATAGTAATCAATCATGTAATGTATTCGTTCAATATATTTATGCGAACTCAATTCACCATCAGAGCCCAGTACTAAAGTCCATGAATCTAAGTCCGTATGTAGTTTAATTCTCATAAAAACGTATATATCTAAGTCTTATAAGAATTCCCCTCTTGTTACGTGCCCATATTTATATGTTTTACACACTACTCATGTCCAATCTTAATTAGATAATGACAAACAAGGTTATACAAGCTTCCACAACATTTTAGCATTTGATTTGTCCATACAATTTACAACATAAAACGTAGCACAATTATACAGTCAAAAGTCCACAATCAAAGCCCGAAACCAAAACCCAAAAGTCTAAATATTTAAAGACCCCATTGGATCTATTTTAAGTTATATGGGCCGGCCCAAAACCAAATTAGAAACTGGCTCAAAACACAAATGGGTTCGGCCCAAAGATTTAAACAGAAACCGGCCCAAAACTTAAACTAAAACTGGTTCAAAACTTAAACTTAACGGGTCCAAAACTTAAACTAAACTGGCCACCCAACAACAAAACTAACCCAGATTGGCCCAAGGAAACTAATTTAAATTGGCCCAAAACAAAAGATTAATCCGGCCCAACAACTAACTATTGTTTAGGCCCAAAAACTTGAATCAGAACCGGCCCAACCAAAACAAAATAAAATTGGGCCTAAAGAAACCAACTAAGGCCCAAGCCCTACTAATAGGTTTCTGCCCAAGGCCCAACCGGTCATCTCCCTCAGCTCCAGCAGCTCCACTAGCCACCAAATCGGCTACCACAACCTCCACTCATCACCCCTCCAAACATAATCGAAAATGCTGAGGGGAAAAACCCCCACTACTTTAACAAAATAGAAAAACTCAATTCTTGAATTCAAAATTCTTCAACCAACTAGATCTGGGAATTTCTCGCCGCCAGTAACAGCTTCTACGAGCTTTGACATCCCCCCGCCACTCTACAACACTCAACCATACCCCTTACAATCAATTCTCATACAACCAAAACAACTACCATATAAATTTGATCGAAACCTTCTTCCACACTAGATCGCGCTGCTATTAACGACCTTCTTCCACCTGCAACAGCACACACCCAAACACCAATTGACAAAATATCAACCCTATCACAGTTTAACAGTTCAACAACATATACCAACACAACAACATAATAGTTTAGTATAAATATACATGACCGATTTCTAATGGGGCTGGCGCCTCCATTAACAACTTCTTCAAGTCTCCAACAGTTAATCTCAGAGTTTCAATGATTAAGTAAATAACGATACTAACATCTAACCAGTCCAACAATTACACAGGATGAGAAAAATAACGAAAAATTGAAAAACTGAGCGAGAACAAAAACTCGGACAGTAAAGCTTTTGTGGAATAGAGTAAAAAATATAACTACTCACCGGTATTAAAAGCTCCACAAATCCCTCATAGTCTAAATCGTCGTGCTCCAACTCTTTAGCAATCGAGTTTCCTTATCTCCGCCTCCATTTTTATTTTATTTTTTATCTGAAAACCCTATTCTCTGGAAAAATATGTATATATACCTGGGTTTGAAACCTAAGCCCCACATAGACTCGGGCCCAGAAATCAAGCCCACTTATCCCAAATACAATCCAACAAATTTTAAATAAATAAATAAATACGTATTTTAAATACGGGCGTTACACTTTGTCTGAAATTGACTCTAAAGGAATTCTTTTAATGCAGGAATTCCAGACGTATCATTACCTGTGGTTACAATGTTATCAACATACACAAGCAGAAAAATTCTCCCATTATCAGAATGCATATAAAATAAGGAGTGATCTTTTTCCGCTCTTTTGAGCCCGAATTTTATCACAGTCTCACTAAATCTCCCTAACCATGCCCGTGGGGACTATTTGAGACCATACAATAAAGCCAGGTGATTGCTCAAGATATACCTCCTCCAAAAGGTCACCATGTAAGAAAGCATTTTTCACGTTAAGCTGATGCAAACACAACCCAAAAGTAGCAGCCAAAGAAAGTAAAATATGTACAAATGTCATCTTTGCAACAGGGGAAAAAATATCATTATAATCAATACCAGGTATCTGGGCATAGCCTTTGGCCACTAAACGGGCTTTCAGGCGAGCAAAGGAGCCATCAGGATTAACTTTAATTGCAAAGACCCATCTGCAACCAATAATATTCTTGCCAGGAGGAAGGGAAACAAGATCCCAAGTATTATTTGATTCAAGAGCCACCATCTCGGAGATATGTGCTGATGGAAGGGGAACTATATAGGAAGAACTTCAATGGGCCGTTGCTGAAGTGTTTGGGGCCGCGATTATCATCAGAGGTATTGGCAGAATTGCATGAAGGGAACTGTGGGAGTCACTCCGCGGGGAGGACCACGGCATATCGGTTGTTAACGCAGGGTTACTTTTGGCCTCATATGAAACGGGATGCGGTCGAATTTGACAAAAAGTATGATAAGTGTCAGAGATTTGCACAGAGGATATTTGCACCTACTGAACCCTTGCATAGCGTCTCCCGCCCTTGGCCTTTTGCCATGTGGGCGTTAGACATCATGGGGCCAATGCCCATGGCTAGCGGCAAAAGAAGGTATATGTTGGCAGCCACGGACTACTTCACAAAATGGATAGAAGCCGTCCCGTTGCAGCAGATAAAGGAGGTTCAGGTGATTAAGTTTTTATGGGAGAATATTATATGTCGGTTTGGGCTGCCATATGCCATCATTACAGACAATGGGACACAGTTCATAGGGGCAAAGGTGGCAGCGTTCCTTGAAGCTTAAAAGGTGAAGCAAGGGTTCTCAGCACCCTACAACCCAGAAGGTAAACGGGCAGGCTGAATCTTCCAACAAGATAATATTAAACAATCTGAAAAAGAAGTTGGAAGATAGGAAGGGCGCATGGGCCAACGAGCTGAACCATGTTCTGTGGGATTATAGAACCACCCAGAGGACTACCACCAAAGAGACCCCGTTCGCCTTAGCGTACGGCATTGAGGCGGTAATTCCCGTGGAACTAGTGGCGACCACCAGGAAAATAAGAGCGGTGGAAGAAGGAACAAACTGGCGCATTTTAGCAGGAGATTTGAATTTTGCAGAGGAGAGAAGAGATTCAGCCCGCATCCGTCTGGAAGAGTATCATCGGAGACTACAGCGGCAATACAACAAGCAAGTCAGACCGCGGAAGTTCAAGATAGGGGAACTGGTGCTTCGCCGGGTGACGCCAAGCACGAAGGAGGAAAAGGACGGGAAGTTGGGTCCAAACTGGGAAAGACCATACACCGTGATGGAGGAAGGGGGGGTCGGGAACCTATAAGCTTTAAACAATGGAAGGAAAGCTAATAGCGAGGCCCTGGAACGTAAGAATGCTGAAAAGGTTTTACGAGTAAATGTACTGAAGTTCAGAGCAATGTAAAGAGGGTCCCAAACGGAGGACAATAGTTGTTTGTAAATATATAAAACTACAACACTTTTTTGAAAAGAAAATATGTTTATTATTCGCAATTTGTTGAATAGGAACATGAACATAATAGACACTTGAGGCAATGAGAGGGACCCCATCTGGTCCCTATAGAGAGGGAAGTAGCGAAGGGGATGAGCCTTTCGCTGACATTACTTGTGGAATGAATCCTGAGCAAGATGAGCTGCTCCAGCAGGAGGATGGAGTCGGCGGAGCGGGATGAGCCATCCGCAGATAGCAGACTTGAAAGGCACATGGGGCAATGAGAGGGACCCCATCTGGCCCCTATAGAAAGGGAAGCAGTGAAGGGGATAAGCCCTTCGCTGACATTACTTGTGGAACGAATCATGAGCAAGATGAGCTGCTCCAGGAGGATGATGGAGTCAGCAGAGCAGGATGAGCCCTCCGCAGACGGCGGACTTGAAAGGCACGTGGCGCAATGAGAGGGACCCCATCTGGCCCCTATAGAGAGGGAAGTAGTGAAGGGGATGAGCCCTTCGCTGACAGTACTTGTGGAACGAATCCTGAGCAAGATGAGCTGCTCTAGCAGGAGGAGGGAGTCAACGGAGTGGGATGAGCAATCCGCAGACAGCGGACTCGAAAGGCGCATAGGGTAATGAGAGGGACCCCATCTGGCCCCTATAGAAAGGGAAGCAGCGAAGGGGATGAGCCCTTCACTGACATTAGTTATGGAACGGATCCTGAGCAAGATGAGCTGCTCCGGCAGGGGGATGGAGTCAGCGGAGCGGGATGATCCCTCCGTAGATAGCGGACTTGAAAAACACATGGGGCAACGAGCGTAACCCCATCTGGCTTCGGGAGAGAGAGTGCTTTGGAGGGGGACCTGAGCAAGATGAGCTGTTCCAGCAGCTTGAGCGATCCGGCGGAGCGGGATGAGCCCTCCGCGGACCTCAGACAAAAAGATACATGGGGCAATAAGAGGGACCATCTTTGGCCCCTAGAGAGAGAGAGAAGCAGCGGAGGGGGTGAGCCCTTCGCTGACATTAGTTGTGGAACAGATCCTGAGCCAGGGGAGCTGTCCCAGCAAGAGGATCGAGCCTATAGAGTGGGATGAGTCGTCGCTGGCATTGGGATGAGAGGTAGACATGGATGAGAGGTGCGCAATCGAATTAAATAAATGAAAGGAGGGGGCAGGAGGGAAGATGGTAGGAATATAGCTCACAATCACATAGCAAAATATATTAAATCAAGGTGAGCCATATCACAAGATAATAACAGTGTGGTGACAAATGGAAAAGACAAGCCAAAGTGTAAAGTTAACAACAGTTTGTATACATATTAAAAACTAGGGCATTCCCTAGGTGGACGATTCAAGGTTGGCTTCTCCAACAGCATCATCAACAATGGCCTTATGGGGATCTTTGAGGACGGCTTCGGGAAGGGGGTCTGCGCCCATCTCAAGGTGTTCTGAGGTTCCAGAGGGATCTGTGGCTCTGAGGGTCGTGGGCCTCGGGGAACCGCCACCGACAAGAGGGTCGGCGGGGCGGCCCCCTCTTGAGTAAGCCGGTCGAGTTCCTCTTGAACCTTCTGGGCCACTGATAAACGATAAAAAGATAAAGTTTACCTACGAAATGAACGATAATACTCAAAACGTAAGTAAACTAAAACTTAATTACGTGCCTTAATTATCAAAGATTTCTACTCTCAATCCTATTGAGATATAGTGGAATAGATGATTCGTTCCACTCCTAGTTCTTCCTCATGCTGTGTTCTCTACGTATAAATAATCTTAACTAAAGTCTAATGAGAGATTTATGAAATGATAACTAGACTACGATGCAACTACCCACAAGATGCAACTAGTCGACTATTTAAACAACTATGGGAATATTACGTCGATTCTATAATAAGGAGTTAGAGGGGGATTGATTCCACCTTAACTCAACTTAATCCACTAACGACGAATCATCGTAATCCGAATTGAACTGCTTCACAGAACAATCTGGTTATTCCTAATCCCTAATTACACATGGCATTTCTACCAATTTATAACTAGCATGTTAACGATTACACCTATTCTCATGGTGAACTAATCATTTCTAGAGTGGAAAGGAAATTATGACGACTCTACGATAATCGGAATCAAGCTTTCATCAAGGCTTCTCAACCCCCCTCTAATGGAGGTTTAGCCGAGAATCATCACGCTATCATTCCCAATCAAATTCGAACAAGACATGATATAAAGATTTGAACTTTACTTGTTTAAACTCAATTCCAACCTACTCATGCAATAATTGAATTAAACTAATAATGACAAATAATTGAATCTAAGAATTGAACTAAATAAGTAAATGAAAATGAAACTAGATTATGGAGAACTAATTAACTTTATTTATCTAATGAATAGCAATAACAATAGTTTAATACTTAATTTAAGGCAAGAATAAAAATTAATTAATTAATCTAAAACTAGATCTAGAACTAAGGTTTAATGGCTACTTTTCTTATCCTAACCTAATTTATTTTCTAACCTAACTATCTACCATTAACAAAGAGTCAAGCTCTTGTTTTTTATACTTTCAGATCCAAAAATCGTGCATGGGCTTGGAGCCATATTTTGGGCAAGAGAATCAGGCCCAAAACCCAATTCTTTCAGTCCAAAAAGGCCTCTTCAGCTGCAATTGGCTTCAATAGACTTTTCGTCCACTTCTGCTCCTCTGATTGGGTCAAGAGTTAGACTATTGGAAAGCTCTTTGCGAGCCGGTCGTTTTGACATAAGATAGGCTCAATTCCGAGGTCTAAGTCCAAAGATACGGCCTTCGGAAGTTCTGCTGACTTTAAGTGTTATTTCTGCCCGCGTCGACTTTTCAGCTTTTGACTGGGCTTTAGAAAGGCTTTGTCTTCTTGAATCTTGGCCTTTAATCACATAACTCCTTAGCAACCGACCTTTGCTCCTTTATCTCGTTAAAGTGGCACATTTCTGCACATAATGGACTTTGAAGCCTGAAATGCATAAAAATACGTAATCAGTATTAACTCTTAATTATTACTCACATAATTGGTCTAAAAGTATGACTGTTACAGGGTTAAAACTACAGGTTTGGGCTCTTATCAAACCACCCCCAAACAGCATTTTGTTTGTCCTCAAGCAAAGATGAGAAATTAGAATAAGTGACAAAAATGGAGTTCTATCTACTCGTTTATTGAGTCGATTGCATTGACCATATCTGACAAGGCCTTAAAACCACTAGGAATTCCCTAGTGGACGAAGTTATAACCTCGCGTGAGAGTTTTCCAGTGAAGGTACTCACAAACTCCATCTATACTACAACGACTAAGAAATAAAACTATTGTTTCCTTATTCATGCTCTAAATTAACTATACCTCTCACTAGCAATGCATATAGAGTAATCAAGTCGAAACCTAAGCTAATATATGCATAATAATCAATCATCTACAATAAACATATATACAATGAGTAATACTATGAAATGCCTAGCAGGTTCGTTTCTGAAACTCGGAATAAGCGTCCTTAAGTAGGTTCTCACAATAATAGTCAAGATACAACACTCTGATTTTTCCACTTAAGTTTCGCTACTCCAGTGTGTAGTGGGCACACTTTACCTTATAATCTCAAATACAACAAGGAAGCCGGAGTCGATCAAACACATCTGCCACTTACTATCACACTAACCTATCCCTAATTGAGCTAGAGGTCTTTATTAGGTGTTGCGGGGATTAGGAGATGGTTTAAGAAGGAAGGAAATGGATATTCAAAAGGGACAAGTCTGAGATAATAGAGTCTTCATATTATGTAACTAGAGAAAACCTTGATATTTACTTTTTGCTTCTACACTTTGTTTCCATCCTTAGCCATATTTTTTATTTCTTTTTCTTTGGCTTTAGACTCCTTTTATTCTATTTTTTTTTTGGAGTTTTTATTTTATTTCTATTTTTATTTTTCTTTTCTTTGGATGGAAACTTCTTTTCTTTATTTTCTGAAGCAATTAACTAATTTTTGTTTACACAGGTTTTTCTCTTCTTCTTTCTTCCTCATTCTATTCTCAGACTTATCTAAATTGGGTAGGTTGATTTTTTTTTTTTTTTTTTTTTTTTGTTTTTGTAACAGGGTAAAGGATTTGTGGTTGACTAGCGGAAAATAATTCAAAGGTTTGAATTTCTGGCTATATCGATCCAAAGAGGGCCTAAATTCTCGCTTAGGATATGGTTTAGTGATCAAGCAAGTGGACGTGTGATATCTCTATCCGGATTTTACTTCTCCCTTGTGTCATTTCTCAAATGTTTCGCTCATATAAGGCTTTAGGCTATATTCTCACAGGATTTGTAGAATAAGTACTCTAGCCTAGAGTTCAGAAACTTGCTGCTAACAATCATAGATAGTCATGTAATATATTTATAGATAGATGCAAAGATTATTACCTACATCTTAACCTAAGTTTCTAACAATTATTCTAATGCAAAAGCTACGTGAGACTTCTAAATTATTAAGAGCATAGAGAAAGAAAACAATACCAATATTCCTAAGTATATAGCATAATTTATTTATTTATATTTTGAATTTTTGAAATTTTAACTAGAAAACAAATGCATATTATACCTATCTATATCCTAACAGATGCCTTAATTACACGTGTTTCTATGCCCCCCCCCCAAACAAGAAGCATGCTTTGCCCTCAAAGCATTTAAATAAAGAGGGTGGAAAAATACCATGGAAACGCATGAAATTCTGGAACATCTGCAAAACAAGGTTAAAACATACTATATAAAAACTGACGCAACTCTATAAGAGTTCCACCCATTATGGGGTTAACAAGAATCAAATTGCTTGGGACATAAGCAGACACTAACTAGAATTAAAACTTACCTTATCTCCCGCTTTATTCATCATCCTCCTCATCCTCTTCTTCTATAAAGAAGTGAGGTTCCTTCGCGTCCTACCATGCGATGATAATTTGCCAAGCTTCCCGCCATTTATCATCTATTATTGCTAACCTATTAAGCGCCACTTGGTCTGACGGGGTGTAGGGTGCAACTTGATGAGGTTGTATCCTCCACCATTGCCAAGTCATTGCACGAAAAGATCGAATAATACTATTGGTGGATCGCACAGTGTTGACCGTAATCCAATCCATGAAACGTGTACAAAAAACAGGAAAGAAACATAGCATAATACGGGAAATTAGAACAGGCATAA
The DNA here is from genome assembly GCF_015680905.1 of Coptis chinensis. NCBI lineage: Eukaryota > Viridiplantae > Streptophyta > Magnoliopsida > Ranunculales > Ranunculaceae > Coptis > Coptis chinensis. The sequence continues at coordinate 51,288,222 of NC_141459.1, forward strand.
GAAGGTACTTATGCCTCATGCTATGGGCTCGAGCTAAACTAGACATCAAGGTTCTGGGAAGGTCATGGCACATACGTCCCGTGGCTAAAGCTAGGAAGATGCTGCAAGTGGTATCATTCACAGAAGAAAAACGTCATTCCCCTAAAATGTTTAGCATGATCCAAAACATAACAGTTTCTATGTTCATGGACAGGCTACCAAAAGCGACGTTATAGTCCCCTTGGTCCTCGATACGGAAAATGCAGGCCCCATACGACTTATGCAAAAACTCATAAGTGTAGACATACATATTATCTACCCAATAGCACCATGGGTCTTGTATTTCAGTGGGCATAGCAAGTCCAAAAACAAATGCTAGCAAGAACCTGGTAATTTCCATTGGTTCACCATCAATGTTGATGGAGAACACTTGTTCTCCATCTGGTCTCTCAAAGAAAATGCAGTTATCATAAAAATAAGATGCTAGTGTTGGAGAATAAAGTTCAGCCAGGTCTTACCATAAGCGGTTCCCCAGCCTACGATGTGATCGCCTTCAAAACCAAGCACCATAAGTAGTGCTTTGGAACAAATCTTTGAAAGACTGTTCGGTATTATTGTAGGAGATGTCATCTCAAAACGATGCTCTGAACAGGTTGCAAATGATCCGAAACAACCCGCAGAAAACTGGAAATTTTTGTGTTTTACGGAGGTCGGTATGCGAGATGCGCTTCCACTTGAAGCGCAGCGCCTCGATGATTTTTGAGTTCTAGTGTTTGGGCGAGTCGCCACCTTGGCGCTGGTGCGCTTCGGTGCAAAATTTCAGAAGAATGAGTAGGCGCTGAAAAGCGCCTCTCTAGGGCGCCTTGAGTGCCCGAGGTCTTGATGGTTGAAAAATGAGACAAAACGTGGGAAATGTGGGAGTGAAAGGTGAGTGATGGAACTTAGGTGTAGTGTGGGTTGTGAGTGTAGAATAAATAAAGTTTATATAGGTTTTAAGTTGCTAAAACGGATCGAGAAGTTGCCAAAAAGCTTTTACGGTAGTTTTCGAAAATACTAAAATTTCAAAACCCGAAAACGGAAACAACTCATATTCTTGATTCTTAAACAACCCTAGTATCTTCTAGGTTGAATTTAGGATAGAACCTACCTATTTTATCAAGATTTCATCCTACCATGATATTTATTCATAGATATGCCTAATCGGCAATATTCTCACACTGACTCCGAAATAACTTCTAAAAACGAGGGTCATATAAAAATCATGCTGGAATAGATAATACCACCCCCAAACAATTTGGGAAGGTGGGATCAATATTAAACAACCACGCATAATGAAAATAACCGCATTATATTAAAATTTTCATTCAAAGTACATTTCACTACAAAATTCAAATTACCGAAATAAAACTTACATTAAAATAACTAACAATAATAAAACTACAAATAAAAATCATCAAACTATGCTATCCCTAAACACGTCGGTACTGGTAGCGGAGGGCACATGCTCAGGAGATGGCTCCTGAGCTCCCGATGGGCCAGCACCATTCGTCTTTCGCCGACGACGCTCGTGCCTCGATGATGTATCCTCAGAAGGAGAATCCCTGTAAGGTGGGAAGCGTGCAAGCATATCGGCTTGGAACTGGCGCTGAGCTTCTAGCTCAGTCCTTATCTGTTCCCACCGCTCATCCTCTCACTGGGTACGAATCTTGAAGTTATGGTGGATAGTAGCCTGTCGAGTCCGGAGGTCTTCGCAGATAGTATTGAGTGAACGCATGCCACGATGAATCACAACCATGCGTTCTGCATCTGATCAACACCTCTCCAAAGCATCAGCATCAAAACAAGTCAAGTCCTCCTCATCCTCCGAGTCATTCTCATTTCCGCCATCCTCCTCGTCCTCTTCCCTATCCTCAGGCAACCTCCAAACTCGTTGGACACAATCCTTATAAATACGAGGATTTCGGTGTAGGGTGAGGTAAATCCTATCAGACGTCGGAGTCACTCTCAACTTCAGCATGATCTTGGTTATCAAAACAGGGAGAGGTGCAATAGACTTCCCTACTCCCCTAATCATGTTAAGCAAAAACTCCAAGATACAGAACTCGTACTTCTGCTCCTGGAGTATCCATAGAATGTGGAGGCAGTTCAGACCGATGTCGCTGACCTTCTCCTTCCCTAGGACGTTTCGACTAATCCACTGAGATGTAGCTAGCTAGTTGGTTCTGAGGGATGCCTGGCGAACACAATGCGAGCTTGTATTGTAGTTCCCTTCGATAACTGTCGCGTTCATCAACGGCTCGACCCCATTATATTGGGACTCCTGTAATGTGGCATCCAGATGGATTCTAGGCGGAATGCCTAAAATCTCAGCCAACAACCCAGCAGTTACTTTCTTCCTCCTCTTTGCCACCGTAACAAAAATTCTACTCCCCTCTAACTCTCTCGTGTTGTAAAACCGTCGGACTAACTCTTCGTGGTAAAAGGCGTCAGTCGAGTACCACAAGCTATTCCAATCTCTACTAATTATTTCGTCACCATAAAACGGCGCGAAGTGGTCGCCAGTAAATGCTTACTCCGGCAAAATTCAACGTTATTGAGCCATTGAAGTTTGAATTGATTTGGGGTTTGTAGAAGGTGTAGGAAGCAATGAGGGACAACCTCACAAAAAAAAAACGATGGTGGTGGTGGTGTGGTGGCGCGGCAGCTTGAATTTTTTTTATTTTTCGGTGGTTTTTGATGATTTAAATTGGTGGAGGTGGTGGTGGTACGGTTTTGAGAAGATTTGGAGTGGGTTTGGATGTTTGGCGTGGGTGTATTGGTTTTTTTTTTAGTTAGGGTTTGAAGCTTTGTTGGTCGTTAATGGTGGTTTGGAGAAGTGAAGAACGCGACTGTTGGTGTGAAGGTAAAGTGCGCGTGCTGGTCATTTGGTCAAGTTGGGCCCAATTCGAATTTTTCGAATTTTGTCGATTTTTAGCGTGACTTCAAACTAATATTGCCGCTTCGTTACCGGTCCGATTTTTGTGAATGAGATATGGAAATGATCATGAGAGAATTTCCAATCCAATGATCGATAAAACACTCTATTCCGACCGTGGATGACATATAAGATAGTGGAAAATGCCTCAAAGTGCGTGCATAACGTATGTTATGCGAACGAATAAACTCTAAATTCATAGATTATGTCAACCAGAATCGGAATACAATTAAACGGCCTAAGCAACTCTAATGGGACATAAAACATTCTAGGATGGAACACGAACACCCCACCCCCAAACAAATTTTTTACAACAGAGTTTAGAAAATTTGTTTTTTTTTAAAGTGGGTCGTTTAAAGTCAGATTCCCGAGACTTCCTAGATTACTATGTTTATTATTTAATATTTTTTTACTTTTATAAGGAAAAAAATAAGCAATAAGGACATAATTCACCCCATAGAGAAACATGACTAAAAAATCTGAGAAAATATGCAAGAGTGGAAAACGTGAATTATGTTAAACGTGGATTTAGGATCCGGTACTTATAGCCACACACTCCATAGGGAGGGCCCGATTACCTTAATGGTGCACTCTCCAATATCTGGAAATGAAAGGAAATGCACCAAACACAAAAACTGAGTCGTTTATAGTCGATATACTTTCGAGACTTTATCTAAACATATGTATGAACATGCAGGTTTATCATATATCAACAACCTAAAATAGTTGTGGATCATTCCATAAATAAATATCACAGAAAACATATCCAAACACAATCAAGCACCAAGATTTCCTATGACGCAACCTAGTAAACTGAAAGCGAAGTCGGATAGACCTATAACGTAACCTAGCATGCACGTTCTTTTTCATCTTTGAACGAGAGGGTGTCCTAGTGAATAAGTGTGGAAAAGTGAATGGTTGTGGAAGATATGGTGGATATGGATAAGTTGTAGAAGGAAAGCATGTAAACAATGAAGATGTGGGTTTAGCACAAAACTCATTCATGGTGTAGGTAGGGACTGTCTCAAGTCTGAAAATGAAGGTGTCAAATGGTGTGTCCTTCTGAAGTATCTGTTTACTAGGTGGATTTAAAAAATTATGAAGCACAGGAGAAACAAAAGGATCGAGTGCAAACTCGAGATTCCTTTGAAAGGGTAGAAGGAGGGGAGTCGAGGTGGATGTTGTGCAAAGTAGTTCTTGATAGGGTGAATCATCACCTACTCTAAGAAACTCATCGAATTCTTCATCTAGATTGGTCATATCCACATTATTATGGTAGTCCTCTATATCTTTGAGAAAGTCATCTATCTCGTCCTCATCCATAATATGTGTATCGACTAGTGTAGGGATGAAAATGTTGGAGTCTGAACTTCCAAAGAAAATAAATTTGGGCATATGATTATCAGGGAATGTGTTGTTGAAATAATCTCGAGCGAAGCTCTCGATCATGCTAACCACTCCATCCATAGGTGAATCGGGTAAATGTGTCTTTGTTTTAAAAACATTTACTTCAACAGCAAGATGGCCAAAAGACATGGATATCGAACCATCGTGGCAATTAATGAGCGCATTGGCAGTTGCCAAGAAAGGATGCCCTAAGATGATCGGGATAGAGTCGTTAGCGACTTCTGTATCGAGGATGACAAAATCAGCCGGATAGTAGAAATCCTGAACTTTTACCAGCACATTTTCGACCACACCCTTAGGATACTTAATAGACCGATCAGCTAATTGCAACGTCATTTTAGTGGGTTGCATCTCGTCTAGACCTATTTGTCTATACAAATAAAATGGGAGTAAGTTAACACTAGCCCCCAGGTCTAATAATGCGGTCGTCGTATAGGAATCTCCTAAGGTGCATTGTACAGTAGAACGACCAGAGTCCTTGTACTTAACAATTCCATTATGTTCAGATAGAGTTGGGAATTGTTCTGTTAAAAAGGCATCTTTTGGTATATTGGTCTTACGCCTAGTAGTATACAACTCCTTAAGAAACTTAGCATGGTGTGGTAGCTTTTTAATAGCTTCAAGGAAGGGAAGGTTTATAGTTAGATTCTTGAAAACGTCCCTAATCTCCTCATAATTTGTATCCCTAGTTAACATGGCTAATTTTTGTGGAAACGGTGGTTTCTGTCTATATTTAGCAATGGTATCACCTGGATGTTTAACCTTGGCTTTCTATTTCTTAGGTTGTGTTGTAACTGGTACCTCTACAGTGGTAGGCTCTTCAGTTTCTATTTCGGTATCTAGTAAAATAGCAGTAAGTGGTTATGGTGGGGTAACTATAGGCATAGTTACTTTGTTATCAACCACTCTGCCAGAACGGAGAGTGGTGATGACATTTAGCTCACCTACATTTTTATATTCATTACTAGTATTATCGGTTACCTCAAAGCCTGTGTTTGTTGTTTTAGGATTAGGTATAAGCGTGACACGAAACACACCTTTGGGTTAGGCTTTATCTTGGGCCAACCGTTGGCTTAAATTATTAACGGATTGTAGAAAGCCGTTGGTTAGATTGAGTCATGGTTTAGAAAAGTTTTGGCTCACTTGTATGAAGGTGTCAAGACGATCCGGTTGTGTGGGTGTAGTAGTCACGGGTGGTGTGACTGGAACTATCTCGCGTAAATTATTTATGGGCGGATTTTGATAGTTATTATTTATCGAAACGATACTTCTATTAGCATTATAATTATTATAACTACTTTGACCTTGTGCTTGACCTTGTCGAGGTCGCACTTGGTTGTTATAATTATTATAATTACCCCGACTCCGCCCTTGTCGTGGTGGAGCTTGGATAAAACCGTATGGCTGGCCTAACATATTGATTATTGTACCGGAGGTGTGGCGTGTTGGTTATTTCTCCAACCGGTTGGGATTTTGTCTCCAAGGGCGCTTAGGTTCACTATTAATGGAACAAGCCCGTTCATAGGCTATAGACGTGGAAGTCGGGATGCTCGGGCTCCAAATGAAACTACATGGATTTGAATTTACTTTCATGACGGGGATAGGCTTTTGTTGAACAGAAATGGCCTCTACCTTTTTAGTGAGTGATTCGATTAGAGTTTTAAGCTCGGGTTCGTGTTTAATTTCAAACATACCGGCGGCCTTAACTGCATTAGAAGAACTAGCGGAGCGGTGAATATTGTCACTACCCCCCCCAGTTGTTGTTTCGCTTAGTTTGATCCTTTAAAAATTTATAAGCCTCCGAGGCTCCTTTACTTAAGAAACTACCCCCATTCATTATGTCAAGGACTTCTTTATGGTGGTGTAGAAGTCCTTTGAAAAAGGCACGAACTAACGTGTCTTTCGCTAGGTTATGATGTGGACACTCTATAAGGAGATCGGTGAAATGTTTCCAAGCCTCTGAAAATGATTCATGAGGATTTTGTCGAAAGAAATGAATCTTGGAAAGCATCTTATCCGTCTTTAGGGGTGGGTAAAAATGTTACATAAACAGCTGAACAAGTTTAGCCCACGAGTCCACAAAATTAGGCGCTTGGGCAGTTAACCAAGACGCCGCCTTATCAGCTAAGGTGAAAGGGAATACCCTCAGTTTAATTTGTTCCGCACCAACCGTAGGATGGTGGAATGTTGTTATGACTTGTTCAATCCTTCGCATGTGCTGATAAGGTTTTTCATGAAAAACGGGTAACAAATTAAAAAATTTGGGGGATTCGAAATCCCCAATCGGTCCTAACTAGAACGATGCAAGATTTGGGGCTATCGCTCAAGGCTTTGTAGAAGTCAGAGAGAGGAGTCTCTCCTTCTTCAGGCATTATATCAGGTAGTGTGTGTGAAATAGTAGCTAGAGGTGTAGTGAGTGGTATACTAGATAGGCGTGCTTGTTGATGTTGCCGTGTAATTATGTTAGGTGTTTTTGTTCGACCAGACCTTAATCTCATACAAGGTTAAGACCAAACTTAACTAAACACGACAACACTCCAAACAATCCTGATATACTAGTATAAACCTCTAACAGAAGATGTGAGGTGTGGAAGAAAGGAATACCTGATTGCGTCCTTGCTTCGCTTATAAATAGCGTCTTGTTTACGCGTGTTCAGTGTATATATCAAGTTAGAACACTGAAAAACTTGAAAAAACGAAGTTCGAATCAAACCTGTGGGAAATCCGCAAAATTCAGCTCGGCGCTGCGCGCCACTTTGAAGCGCGAGTGCTTCGGTGTAAACTTCGAAGTTACAGGTGTTTGAGCTGGTCGTGCGCGCAGCTTCCAAGAACTTCAGCTCAGTCGCTCCTTTTTGGCGGAGTGGTCCGTGCAAATTTTTTTTTATTTTGTTCGAGGAAGTTTAATGCTGAAAAAGACAACCACAGTTAGAATCGAACAAGGGTGGGTGGGTGAAATGGGACTTTAAGAAGAGTACTTATACTACGAAAACAATGCGAAAGTGAAACTAAGATGGCAGTGGCGCCATTTGATAAAACATAAAAATGATAGTTTACCTACGAAATGAATGATAAAACTCAAAACGTAAGTAAACTAAAACTTAATTACGTGCCTAAATTATCAAAGATTTCTACTCTCAATCCTATTGAGATATAGTGGAGTAGATGATTCGTTCCACTCCTAGTTCTTCTGCATGCTGTGTTCTCTACGTATAAATAATCTTAACTAAAGTCTAATGAGAGATTTACGAAATGATAACTAGACTACGATGCAACTACCCACAAGATGCAACTAGTCGACTATTTAAACAACTATGGGAATACTATGTCGATTCTATGATAAGGAGTTAGAGGGGGATTGATTCCACCTTAGCTCAACTTAATCCACTAACGACGAATCGTCGTAATCCAAATTGAACTGCTTCGCAGAACAATCTGGTTATTCCTAATCCCTAATTACACATGGCATTTCTACTAATTTATAACTAGCATGTGAACGATTACACCCATTCTCATGGTGAACTAATCATTTCTAGAGTGGAAATGAAATTACAACGACTCTACGATAATCAGAATCAAGCTTTCATCAAGGCTTCTCAACCCCCTCTAATGGAGGTTTAGCCGAGAATCATCACGTTATCATTCCCAATCAAATTCGAACAAGACATGATATAAAGATTTGAACTTTACTTGTTTAAACTCAATTCCAACCTACTCATACAATAATTGAATTAAACTAATAATGACAAATAATTGAATCTAAGAATTGAACTAAATAAGTAAATGGAAATGAAACTAGATTATGGAGAACTAATTAACTTTATTTATCTAATGAATAGCAATAACAATAGTTTAATACTGAATTTAAGGCAAGAATAAAAACTAATTAATTAATCTAAAACTAGATCTAGAACTAAGGTTTAATGGCTACTTTTCTTATCCTAACCTAATTTATTTTCTAACCTAACTATCTACCATTAACAAAGAGTCAAGCTCTTGTTTTTATACTTTCAGATCCAAAAATCGTGCATGGGCTTGGAGCCATGTTTTGGGCTAGATAATCAGGCCCAAAACCCAATTCTTTCAGTCCAAAAAGGCCTATTCAGCTGCAGTTGGTTTTAACAGACTTTTCATCCACTTTTACTCCTTTTATTTGGTCAATGCTTAGACCATTGGAAAGCTCTTTCCGAGCCGGTCGTTTTGACATAAGGTAGGCCCAATTCCGAGGTCTGAGTCTAAAGATACGGCCTTCGGAAGTTCTGCTGACTTTGAGTGTTGTTTCTGCCCGCGTCGACTTTTCAGCTTTTGACCGGGCTTTAGAAAGGCTTTTTCTTCTTGAATCTTGGCCTTTAATCACAGAACTCCTTAGCAACCGACCTTTGCTCCTTTATCTCGCTAAAGTGGCACGTTTCTGCACATAATGGACTTTGAAGCCCGAATGCATAAAACACGTGTCGCGATTAACTCTTAATTATTACTCACATAATTGGTCTAAAAGTATGACTGTTACAGGGTTTACACTACAGTTTTGGGCTCTTATCAGCCGCCCGCTTCTCAGCCAAAGCTTTGAAACGATCACAAAGAATCGTCATATCCTTTTCGTGCTGCTCTAAAATTTTGGCGATTTCATCTTTGTTGGCCTGGGTGAGGGCGGTCACGGCCTGCTATTGTTGTTCGGTGCAGGCATTCGAGTCAAGCAGATAGTGTTAGAGAAGTTCTTCCCTTTGGCAGCGCAGGCGTTCGTTGATGGAGTCCATGTATCGCTGATGGGAAGCTTCGGACGCAATTAGCTCGTCTTGAGCTTGGACTTTGGCCAAATTGGCGGTGGCCAAGTCTGACTCAAGACCGGCATAAGACGCTCACAAGCCCGAGGGGCTGTTGAGTTCTCGCTCCAGAGTTGTCACCTTATTCCTAGCATGGAGAAGGCCGCGGATCATAAACGAGATGTCAAGGCTCACCTGAGTTAAAAAGGGAGAAGGGTAAAAAAAAAAAGGGAGTGGGGAGAAAGGGGAGAAGAAGTTGTACCAGTTCCCAGTTGGTATACTAGGAAGTGCGATGCGAATCAAATGAACCTCCATCCGCATAAGCAATGTCGTTGGGCAGATGGGCATTTTAGAACAAGGAGGAGGCCACGACAGCATTATCCAAAGCGGAGTCCGCGACATTTACCTTCCGATTTCGCACATTGAAGATAGGACAGAAGTCTTCAACAGGAGCAAGAGTAGAGGCGGGCTCCTTACCAAGTCGACGGGTGCTGGGAGGAGAGGCAGCCGGATGAGAGGGTGAAGAAGAAGGGGCGGGGCCTTCGGGCAGGGGGGCCTGATGAGTTGGGGGGACCGGCTCAGCAGAGGTGGATGGTCGCGGCCTCTTGGCTGGCGGTTGATCGGCGGGGGCTTGCATGGCGGTAGGGGGAACTTCCATCACTTCGTCATCAGAGTCACTATCAAACAATTTTTGCTTGTGGACGTCCATATCTGCGGCAGGTGAAGGGCGAGAGGTGAACTGGTCATCCAAATGGGAGATAGAGCGGTAAGAGGGGTGGAGATCTTGAGGTTCATGGGAGGCGGAAGAATGGGAGGAAGATCGAGGGAGGGGGCGAGGGGAGTTATGAGAATGAGACCGCTTCTTGGAAGGGGGAGATGCACGGGGATTGCGTTCTTTGGGAGGGGGAGGGGGAAAAAAGGGACCTGTTAAGCCGCGGAAAGTGTTAAGGGTAGGGATGGGCAACAGTGGAGTAGCGGTGGTGGGATGAATACCTAAAAAGGCAGCTTGGGCGGGGCCAAGGTCACGGATTTAAGCAAAGATGGGGCAGGAGATACTATCATAAATTCCAGATTTGGAATCTGGGCGCCAGCCTGCAAAGAAGAACAGAGGTGAGTTAGTAGATCAGAGAGAAAACAATTTGAAAGAGGGGAAAGAGCTATTATACTCACCGCGGAGTCTGACGGTGAGGTGGTTAAGAGTCAGGGTAGGAGGTATGTCCGCAGACAGAAAGTTGCCTGATACATAGAGCGGGTAGTGGTGCCACACTTTATCTGAGGTGGTAAGCTTAAAGAGAAAAGATTGTTTCTTAGGATGAACGCAGAAGGACTGATAGCCTATACTGATGTCCTTGGTGCTGGTTTTGAGATAGTAATGGGAGTAGATGTCACGGCTGATAATCTTGGGGTCATGGGACTTGTTATAGGAATTCGCGGCATACATTATCCGCCAAAAATTCCCAATACCTTGGCACGGGGGAATGTTGAAATGGTTGCAAACTTCAACATCCAGCAGAGTGAGGGAAAGCCGCAGACCGGCAACCATTTGACCCACGGTGATGACAAGAGAGCCCGGCCGGCGGGGAACCAAATGGGGGTAGTGGGTGACAGAGGGCACGTGTTCTAGTATGACATTGGTTGGAACACCGTAGGCTGCTATAAGGGCGTCCAAATTAGGTCTATGAGATCTGGGTGGAGGCGGCAATAAAAGGGTGGGGAGACCGGAGGTGGAGGGCATGGCAGTAGAAGCAGGGGGCGAGGAAGAAGACACGCCCGCTGAACGGGAAGAGAAAGAGTCACCAGATTCGCGGTCCGTCATTGGAAGGAAGATGAACGGATTCCAGGAATCGAAATATTTTAAAATGAGAAAGGGAAAATAGTTCACTAAAAAAAAGAGGGATCAAGATAACGTACCGATCACTGACGAAAAGGAGATAGGGAAGTCATAAAAGACAGCCGGAGAGAAAGGAAAGCACTGGGAAGACCACCACAAGGAACTGCTCGTGCACCGGTGAAGGTTGGTGAAGAGGAAAAATGGGGGAGTTTGAGTAAAGGAAGAGAAGGCGTTTGGGCAAGAAAAAGGAAAGTGAGGGAAGAAGAAGAAGAGAGAGGGGTTTAAATAGGTGGAGGGCAAAACCGTAATTTTAGACGGTGGGGAAACTGAAGCATCAGCGGAGGCTCCAGCCAGAGGATGACACGTGGACGCATGGGAAACCAGGGGCCGCCAGAAAAACATGCGCGTGATGAGTGCTTGTCCCATCGCACGCATCCCAAAGTGACAGATATGTAATGCTAAAGAGATAGAATGGTGGAGGTTCTCGACCTCGGGCCAATAATATGACCGCGAAGTCGAGAAGGGGCATTTGTAGTGGCCCATTATACGCCAGAGGACTAAGTCAAAGAAGGCGAGGCAAGGCAAGGTAAGCGGGTAGGTTGGGGAGCAGCGGAACCGTGCCCGGAACCCCGAAGGGCGACGTGGCCGAAGTACGACAAAGGGAAAGCCGTCAGATGGAGGAATGGATGGATGGTTTAGATCAAGGAGGAAGGGGTATATAAAGAAGTGGAGGTGAATAGAATAGAGGAGGCCGAAAGGGTGAGAGAAAAGGGAGGAGGAAAAAGAGAAAACGAAAGAGCGGTGAGATCTGAGTCTGGAGTGTTGTAATAATTGAATTATTGTTTTCTTCTTTGTTGTCTTAGTCTAGGTTCTTACATATGCTGTGATCTTTGTAGCAGCTACGAGCATTCAACACAATCTTTTTCCTGTATTAATTGTGTAGTTGTATTGGTTTGAAATTGAAGCCAATTTGGCGCTTCATACATCATTTTTTGTGTATGTGTGCAATATAGATTTATTTATTGTGATTAAGTTTAAGAAGTATGGAACTTTATGCAATTACAGGAATACAAATTGATTGGCGACTCATATTTGTAAGTTACCTTTGTTTAAACTGATTTGTATGCAATCAAGTTCTTGGGCTTTCGGGTAGAGGTCATGCCATAACCTCAAATCTATTCAAAAAAAAGTTCTTGGGCTTTGTTGCATTTGGAATTTCATAAATGTGGATAATAAGGAAGTTTGTGATTCAAAAAGTTGGAGCGGCTGATTCAGAATTTGATGTCCAGGAAATTAGAGTCGCTGATTTCGAATAACAACAAACTCTAATAGAGGGATTATGATTCAAAATATCTCCTCTTTTTATCCCATATTTATTATCTACCTAACAAAACAATTTAGTTTCCTGACTCGCGGCTGGGATTCGATTTCAGGGGTATAAATCGAGGGCCACCATTCCACCACGTGGATTAGGAATTAATTAAAGTTCTTAATTTGTGAAAACCCTTCGTAGTGCAAACCCTTGGTTCTCACTTTCGCTACTTCTCCCCAGCTGGTTGGATTAGATATTAATTACCAGTCTTAATTATGAAAACCGAAGAAAGAGAAAATCTTTCGGTCTTCACAATCAAGGAATTAGAAAAAAAAATTATCTATCCCAAGAGTCAAAACCCTTCGTTTCCCCACCCCTAACTACTCTTCCTCCTTTTCAACTCTATCTCTCTCGAATCTCAACATTAGTTCGCCTCCTCGATCTATAATCCGCTCAGGTATTGTTCTTCTCTCTCGAAAGTCAGTGTCTTATTATCCCCTCTATTTAAAACTAATTTCTTCCTCTCTCTTCATCGTTATCTTTTTTTAGTTGTGAAGCCCTCATCTTTTAGGTAATTTTTCCTTTGTCTCTTCTCAAGCTCTCTAATTTTCCTTTTACTTTAATTTCATTAGTTTATTGGCAAACGAACTAAGAATGGCATAAAATAGGAAATGTCAATGATACTTAAATGGATTCATTTTGTTGATTGATGGTACTCTTTTGCATACTCTATTCAAGTAATTGGAATGGGGTAACAATAAGTGATTTGGTGGAACAAAGTTTTTAGTTGTTGCTAAATTTTTTTTTCTAATATGGTGTGTTGATGATTTCACTGATCAAATTTTTATTGCTCTATGTTTTGAAAGAAGGAAGAAAATAAAAGAATTATTGAACCTCTTCTGGGTAATCTCGGTGAGTCCGGTATGTTCTAAAGCTAACAACTAAAGAATTATATATATATGATATTTGTTTTCCGTTGCCGTTGCTAAGATGTATGTACTGTAAGACAACAATATTGACTATAAAATATTTTTTTAGTTATTAATTTTAGATTAATTTGATATCTGTTGATATTCGACTGAATTAGAAGGGTGCCTGAGGATAGAGGAGCTTAACCAAACTTTGGTTTTTTATGCAGGCAGTAAAGCCCAGAGAAGAAGGATTGCCCAATTGTCTAACCTATGTTTCGAGTCCTCATCCAATTGCCGCACCGCTGCTAAAATTGTGCAATTTTCAGAGGTATCTTGAGATTATATAATTGTTGGGTTATCATCTTCATCCATTTGTATCAAATAGAATAATAAATTGTGAACAATCTTTTTAGATAGCCTACCTTTCTTATGGACAACTATTATGGAAATATAATGATGCGTAGAGTAATTTTGACAAATTTCTTGCGGCCAAGCAAACTAAGTGTTGTGAATTCTATGGCTTCAAGCTCTATTCCATTTTTTAAATTTCTTTTCAAATTGTCAGTTCACCCTTGAATAGTTTGGAGAATAAATACGGTTGGAGCATCATTTCTATGAACCAGAAATACATGGAATGTCTGACGAAAAAAATGAAAAGGGAATGAGAGAACTCAACGCAGCATGGTTACATATAATTTTTTTGTCATATCTATTTGTGTGGTCCATCCTAAAAAATGCATTGGCTTTGAGGTGAGATTCCATTGATTTCATCTATATGTGCGGTACGGTGTTAGTACCTAATCTTTTGCGTTCTGATGCTTCATATTTATGCTCATTTAGTAGTTGTTTTACTCAATAGGCTTATTGTCACTTTTGGAATCACAAACTTGGTTATTGTTATTGAACCGTTTAAATATCGCGTGGTTACTGTTTTCCATCTTTCTATCATTTGTCTCTTTTTCATGTAGGGCTCAAGTAGTCTGTCCAACGCTTGAAATCGAAATCTCCTGAGGTAATTTCTCTTTTCCAATTGTTTCATATTATAGTTTAGATGTAATGAGTTCATGTTTTACGTTCCAGTTCCTATTCTTTGATTGACTGCTTTTAATTCATTCCTTTTAGTACCTGTTAGTGGAGGTTAGTGTTCGTGATATCACAATGTTTTTGTTAAAATAGTGTTATTTGCAATTTTCATAGTTCTCCCATGCGCTTGAATGAATTATTATCATTGTACCATTGTAGGTTGTATTATGCCGTTTTTCTTTTATACACGTGTGTTTAGGGTGTCATTTATTTCAACCATCTTTTTAGCCATAAATTTAAAGAGTTTGTGCTAAAGGCTTATATGTCTCTTGCATGCAATCTAAAAAGGGTGGTTTTAGGATTTATTTCAAAGGCTCATATATTACTAAATACGTTTGAGATATTACACAACGCACTCTAGCTCCTTAATCTCTTCTCTCACATCTTCAATAACTGTCTCATAATACTGAAAAACTCTTCGTTTTACCACTTAGCATAGAAACCCTCTCTTCCCAATTCCTCAATTTCTCTCCTGAGCACTTTGCCCAAGTCAATTCTTATCTCCTTATCGGGATTTCCAACATTAGGGTGTTCTCAGCCAACATAGCTTAGAACATTAGGGTGTTCAAGGGATCACCCTCATCAAGGTTTTCTTATTAGTTCCCCTCCCTCAGCTTCGAACATCTCATTTGATTGATTGTGAATGGAGCATGCCAACATAGCTTTAACTTTGGTTTAGGAATTTAATGCGATGTCATTTACTTATTAAAGTCTTACATCGCATGTCCCTCACCACCTTGCAATTATTTCCATTGGCGTTTTCAATAATATCTGATCTCTTTGTTTGTGTAAGTCAGTTTTAGGACTCTATTAGTTACCTAGAATTTGCATTTGTTGTTTTAGTTTTATGTGAAATGGTAAGGGGTTAAATATTTCTTTTTTCTTGGAATAGGTAATGAATTGATTCAAGAAATTAGTATGTATTTTGGATTGATCCATAGATAATGGATTCCATGAGGAAGGAACTTATAAAATCCCATATTACCCTTGAAAGGTCAGGTTCTTCATCTTTTGATGTTATTTGATCAAGTTGCGAATTTACACTGTTTTACAGTTCAAAATTTTCGATTGATTTCCTAATGTTGGATCTTTGAAGAAAGCTGCATCATGAAACCGACCTTTGTGGTTGTGTGATAATGTTAGATATGAATATCATAGTTTGTTTTTGTATATAATGATTGGTCTCATCACTTATTCCAAACAATGCATGCATGATTCATTGGAAGCATGCATGTATTTCTGATTTTCTATAACAGTTCCATCATCCTTACATTTTCAGAAAAATAAACATTGTTTGTAAGAAACAGTTTCACTTGAGTTCTCCTGAGTCTATATAGGCATTTTTCTGATCCATATGAAATGTAATGGATGGAGTTATCATTAGTGTTGGAGTCGGATTCTTTTTCCGAATAATGACCGTTCATCAGCATGTTGTTGCAAATTAGAAATAACATTAAAAGTACTATGCAGTATAGTTTTGACTATGATTAATTATAATTCATTTGGTTCTAGTTTATAGGCTTCATTTTAATATTTTTTTAAAGTCAAAATACGTGTCTGCACCAAAAAGAAGAAAGAAA
The DNA here is from genome assembly GCF_015680905.1 of Coptis chinensis. Taxonomy (NCBI): domain Eukaryota; kingdom Viridiplantae; phylum Streptophyta; class Magnoliopsida; order Ranunculales; family Ranunculaceae; genus Coptis; species Coptis chinensis. The sequence continues at coordinate 51,304,059 of NC_141459.1, forward strand.
CAATTTCACTTGAGTTCTTATGAGGCGACGCATTCTTTTTTTCCAATAGGAAATGTAATGTATGGAGTAATTATTAGGGATGGAGTTGGGTTCCTTTTTTAAATCTTAATCATAGCATGTTGTTGTAGATTAGAAATGTCGCCAAAAACATTCCACACATTGTAGTTGCAACTATGATAAGCTATGATTCATTTGGTTATACGTTATAGGCATTCCAGTAATTATAAGTTCAATAACGTGTGTCCCCTATGATCAGCTATGATTCATTTGGTTCTACGTTATAGGCATTCCAGTAATTATAAGTCAATAACATGTGTCTCCCCACCCCCACCCCCACAATTAATTTGGATTAAGTTGCAGTGTATTCTTGGCAAACAACATAAGAATGGGACAAACACAAAAAAGGATTGTGTTTTTAAGTTAAGACGTTGTAAAGTCATTAAAACATTGTAAGATGTAGATATTGGTGGCTCATTTTCTAGAAATAACTAATGACAAGATTATAATTGTAAGTAAGCTATACTAGCCTCTCTCTACCATAAAAAACGGTAACAACTGCTCAAAATCCGTCATAACAAATCATATCATTTGTGACGGTTTTAAATAAACGGTTATGCATTCATCATTTTTAACGGTCATAAAACCATAAAAAAACGGTAACAACTGCTCAAAAACTGTCACAACAAATCATATCATTTGTGACGGTTTTAAATAAACTTTTATGCATTCATCCTTTCTAACAGTCATAAAAAGTACAATTACTCATGACGGTTTGGGTAAAATAGTGATATTTACATATTATTTTTTTTAATTCAAAAAAGAAAAAAAAAATGAATATATATAAAAACCTCCAAAATTAGGGACCTGCAAACACCTGAATAAACTACATATATGAATATGATCCATTAAATTTCAAATAACACTCATATATATTGCTAATTTCATTGAAACATTCCAATCCTATTGGATAACCAATATATATTTGTACTTAATCGTAAAACGTAATGAAATAAATAACACATTTCCAATCTAATTCATATAAATATAATCAGTCTAATCCAAATCCAAATGAAAAAATAACCTAATCTCGTCAAATCGATCACCCACATATATGTCTTCAGCCTAATGGTTCATCTTCATCTTGAGGATAGTTCATAATACATTCTTGGATGAACATAACAAATAAAATCCATTCAAACTTCATTTATCTCCTTGTTAGTGAAGGCCTTTTTATGGCTAAGATTTTTTAGATGGAATATAAAAAACAACAAGTTTAATATTTTGCAAAATAGAGAAAAAAAAAGTTAAAAACACAGTTGCTAAAGATATCAAGCATAAATTAAGTTAAAATGTGAGAGACATTTTTACTTACTTTCAATAGCAAAGGAAAAGGATCGCTCATTATGCTTTGCATGAAGCAGCAATTGCATGAATACCACATTGTTTACCATCTGGTTGCATAGGGCCCTGCAAAAATATGAAATTGAATTAGGGATGTTATACACCAAGTACATACATAAATAGTAACTGTAATCGTTTACCTTAATGTGGTGCCAACATTGTTTTTGAGAACTTCTATTCGCTTGGATCCATTTTACAACTATCAACGCACTTCAAGTTAAAAATTTAAACAATTAATGTCAATATAAGAAATAAAAAAAGTCTACATATATAATAAAAAAAAGTATACCAGTCAATACGCATGGAAATAGTTATGTACGTGTTGATAATGATTTTCATGTCACCGGTGCCGAATCCAACCAATAAACATCCATACTAAACAAGTCGATGACCATCACAATCCAATGGAACCTAAAACTGAACAAGTTAACTAGCATTAAATATGTACTTGTAACCAATTATGATCAATTCAACAATACCAATATAATATATGTCCACCCTATGGATTGTAAAGAATGAAAACAATTTCATTCATGCTTGTTTCTCTCAATCTATCAAGAACAAGTTTAGTTTTTACTTTTGAATCCGCAGTACTAAAGATAGCCAGGTTGACAAATATATATCCGTCTCTAGAACTTCCAAATTTCTCATAAAAACATATGAAATGTGAAGACAACAACTCATTCTATATTCCATGTAAAGACAACAACTCAGTAGGTACGGTTAATAAGAGCTTTCACCTTGTAACTTGTGTATTTTAACTAAAGAGTACAACACTAATAAGTTGATGTGATAAAGTGGGCGCTTAATAGTGTTGCATCAGAATATTTTTAAGGAACGCAGTTGTAACACCGCAAAATCAAAATAAAGATTTCGAGACGTTAATAAGACTACGTTCAATATTAATAATTTAAAATTAACGATAAACCATTATATATATTTTTTTATACAAAAAATTTGGTAAAATTTCCTTTGTATTTTCAACATTTCACATACTTAAAACCTGTCATAATCTGAAAATCAAAATAACCTAATATTCATATATCAACCCTTCCAAGTTATATAGCATATGAAAATTAAAAGTTGAATTTTCAAAAGTCAAAGGGTATAAATGCATTGATAATAATGTTGTATCAACCATACTATCCGCTAAGAGTAAAAACGAAAATGACCACTGAATATCAAGACGCTCAAATCAGAAAAGAAATGTAAAGGAAAAAAAAGATACAACCCTAGCTTAAGTAGTACCAGCACTCGCCTTACCCTTCTATTAACTTATACACATACGTACTAATTGTTCCAGTATGGAATGTCACATTTTTTATTTGTCTTAACTTAATCTTGAATAAAATCATCTGAAGGAACATCAATCAAAATTATATGGAGGAACGTGAACTAACCATATAGTCCAATTATTCACAAACTAACATTCGTGCAGACAAAAACACATACAAAAAACCAAAAGATAAAAAGGAAGCGCGGAAATTTGAACAGACCAGGCCAAGCAAGACGAAACCTTTAACGCCACAAAGCAGTTCTTGTATTTGCCAAGGATATAAAAAACGAATTAATATACTATCGACTAACTCCTGGGAGATTACAATATAATTCACATCTCACATTACACCAAAACAGGTAATTAGCAATCAAGAAATGAGGCTCAGCCCCTTGGTTCTAACTCAGTTGAGTATAAACTCCTTCCCATTGGCCCATATCATATAACCTCCCTATTATTTAGGTCTCGTTAAATAACCTCTCTACTTTCCAAAAAGAGATAAAATCTAGTCTATTTGTATTTACCATTTTATCTTATTTCCTTTTTTACCCTTTTGGGATTGAAATTTTCCCGACTATATGTAAATGTATTTTTACATTGTCATATATATATATAGTCATTGGAGTTATAAAAACTTAAATTTACATAGTAACTGTTGGGTTTGAAAATTTCCCTCACAAAATATATGTAAATTTAAATTTAAATAGGTTAAGAAGACTCTGTAATTTTATATTGTCATATATGTAAACTTACATTTTCATATGAAAACCTAAATTTACATATGTAAATTTAAATTTTAATATGTAAAAATACTATGTATGTAAATTTAAATTTTCCTATAAAAAAAAAATTCATATGAAAATTTAAATTTAAATAGGTTAAAAAGACTGTGTAATTTTATATTGTCATATGTAAATAGAAATTTACATAGGATGACATCAGCCCGGTTTTCACAGGGGTATTTTAGTCTGTTTTGGTTTTGATGTTATGTTTTAAATAATAGGGAGGTTTTATGCATTTGTTTGCTCCTGGGGGGTTTTTGTGTAACAATTTTTTGGTGAGGGAGATTAAACCCAAAATCTGATTAGCAATGGCTAAAAACCATTACTATTATTTTTTGCAACGCTTATAATGCATTGCAAATTTGGCGTGGCTAAAGTGTTGCAAAACATTTGTAACAGTTATATACCATTGCAATTTCTAATTACTAACAGTTAAAAAGCATAACTTATTTAGATTTTGCAATGGTTTATAACCGTTACTAATTTGTTGATACTAGAAAAAAAAATTCATTTTTTTTGCCCCGTTTTAGGGAGAGTACCTGAACATGCAAAAAACAGCCCTCCTATATATGCAAAACAACAAATATCATATCTTAGTTCATAGCTGAACTAATTCATGACTTATTGCATTTTCTTATAATTTTAGTAAATAGTTAAAAGAAACATATACAAGTAAAAGGCTGAAAAAGTACGATACTCATCAAACATTCAAACCCTATCACTTGAGAACTTGAAAAGATTTCCTAATGGGTACAAATTCTATATGATATTGTACGAAGGTTTTAAGCAATAGAAAATAACTTATGGTTTTGAAAGGTACAAAACACAATCATCAGTTCCAAATAACTTCCAAGCGCAATACTAACTACCAGCTACCAGGCATTGGTGGTGGCTTCACTATGTACAAGTGATCCAAAACAAGTCCACCGCACTTGATACAACATTATAATCAGCAGCATTGCCATATTTATAGCACGAATACATCTAACATGGTTTTAAAAGTTTCAAGACAATAATCGAGTTTACTTCCAAGCTGAGTAGCCAAAAAACAAAATTAATGTTGCCATCATAATTTAAAATACATATATTATACAAACTATAATTAATCAAACTATGTTGAGATTCATATAATTCCAACATAGCTACGTAGTGATGTGCAGCCCATTCTCTAAAGATAAACCAAAAAACACCTATATTGCATTATAGGGGTGAGATAGAGAAAAGTTAGAACGTCAAGGTTATCTGCATACCTTGGTCCAAAAGCTCCACTACTGTTGACATGCATGCAAGTCCAGACCCGATAATCGCCACCTTCAGTTTTGGTCCTCTATAATGCTCAGGTTCTGGTGGAAACAAACCTTTTAGAGATGATGGACAAACCATGCATTAGAGCCACAACATAGTGAGATCCAAGTAAAAAAGCACTATAGCATGGGAATAAAAGGTCTAATTCCATTTTTTACTACCCCAAGGGAAGAGAAACATAAAAGAATGTTGAAATCATCAACAGTTAATTGGAACGATATTATTTGTTGTTTTTTTGTTCAACCATCAACAGTTAAGACATTGTTTAACATGTATTACAATTAGGACGTAGAAAGTCAATCTTATATAAACAACTGACATTGATTAGAATTCCCAACCAGACAAATATATCGGTATGGATGTCACTTACGTCGTAAAGGTGGTCTCCAAGCTTCAGTTTAACCACACCAAGCGCTTTTGTAAACTATAATAAAGAATCCCACTTGTCATGTGTTTTGGTTCTGTACACTTAGTTACCACATGCTAAGACACAACTAATCCAACTTAGATTTTCTACTACATAACTTTGACTTAAAAAAAATACTTTGATTAGAAAAAATTATTCTAAAATCTAAACATATCCAGTATCATGAAAAAGTATCCAAGTTATACTTCAGCTGCATAGCTTTAATAATAATAAAAAAAAACATTGTGCATAGGAAAACCAAAGCTTTCTACACAATTTCACATAGGAGTCACACTTTCACAGCCAACTTTAAATATATGTATAGTTAATCTTTCCGTGAAGTTTCTACTACAAAGTCACTTATATCAAAAATCAGAAAATAGCAACTTATTTAACATCAACTAATCATAAGATTGAATAAATTAAGTGCACCTTTCAATAAATTGAATAGACAAATTAACTTAATTTCAATCAAAATCGATACAGTATCAAGCAAGCAGTGTCAACCAAAATTCAAGCAAAAACAAACAAACAAACGAAAAGATGATCATAAAAGACGCACCTGTCAATCGAAACAAAATCGAAACTAAGCAGCAGAAACTCTAGAAAGGGAGACCTAAAACATGATATTTCAACACCAAAGAAGCAAAAAAGAGAAGAAAAAAAATCGAAATCAATCAGATGGGTATTCTTAAGCAATTGATGCAACAAAAAAAGATAACTTTATAGTTATGGTTACATTCAATATATAGATATAAGCAACTTGAATCAGACAAAATAACCATACCCAAAATATGCTCTCTTTGACAAACAATCACCCGATTCCCCTGTGATGGGAGTCGTGGCGGGGGTTGAAGGGACGGTGATGAATCCGATGAGTGTTAAGTTTGGATCGAGTATTAATAATAATAATAGTCAGTGGAATTTTGAGGTGCCTTTACTTCAGTTTAATTTACGATAGCTTAGGATTCCGCATTTATGGTCTAGACAAATTCAACAACCTCATAGTCAGAGGTATAGTGAAATGGAAGCTCCTTGGAGTCCTGGGTATTATTTGCCTAGGCATCATGGTGGGCACCATGATGCGAGGCAGGTGCCTGAGTTTCAACTTTCGCCATCTTCTGGTCGATATCGTATGGGATTTGGGGAGTTTACTGATAGGGCTTCAGTGGAGGAGTATGGGAGGTAGTCATTTAGTCATCAACCATAGCCACAATTTGATAATCGGTCACTTTTGTCGATAATGCGGTATGGGTTCCAACTGGAACAATACCTAGTGAGAGTGGTGGTTTTCCAGTTAATCTTGGTCACCCTCAGAATGGTTTCAAAGGGATTGGTAGTCGGTGTGAGCAGTGCAGGATGGCTTTGCGAAGGAATCAAACTCCAATTGATACTAGTCGTTACCCTGATCCTAGATGGATGCCAGCAGCCCAACCTCATTTGGAACCACAAAATTGTACGAATGAATTCCATCAGTTTGGTAATCCTCCTTGTGCTGAGTGCAAACATAGAAGGGAGGCTTACCATTTTAATCCGGAAGTAAACTTGGAGTCTGGAATATACCCCAAGGAACTAAATGATCCTCGTAACTTCTATAGTGAAGCTCATAATCACGAGTGAGGATGGATCCAGTATCACCACTTGAACCCTCGAGGTGAGGAGCCAAGAATTAGTTATGGTTGCATTCAATATATTTTGGGTATAGTTAAATCTATCAAAGAGGCATATTTCCTTTTGTTCTAGTTTGAATTAGAAGGACTCTTAATTTCTAATAAAATGAAGGCAGTACCAAGTAAATTCAAAATAAAAAATTGCACCTTTGAAGCAAGAAAATTAAAATCGAATTGGCATCAACCCTAGTTTAGCAATGGAATCCCTAGAATACGGAAAACATAATTGGAAAGTGAAAGTTGAAGATTCGAATGGGTACTTACTAAATCGGCAGTGAGAGAGAAGATTGAACAGCGTCCGCAAGAGAGACCATTGAGAAGCGGCAGGCGAGAAGGAAACCTAAGTTTAGAAGAAGAAGTGTGAGAAAGAGATGGTTGTGTTTTCTGGTTCGAAGAAAATAATTAATAGAGCGCGATTTTGTGTTCTCCCGAAATTTCGAAGTTGTTATGGGTTTTTGGATTTGCAACCCTTTCCACACGGTTTGGTGTAATTAATAAGTGTTACAAATTAATTTTAGAAAATCAACCCAATTAAAGTAACACTTAACGACATTGGTAACGTTTATTAAGCGTAGGTACTTACCAACGGCAAAAGGGTGTTACAAAACAAAAAAGGTGCGTGTTACAAATATCATGTTATGGTGTAGTGTCACCTGAAGATGATGATAGTTCTTCTTTGGTTGGGGAGTAAAAATGAGAGATCAATTAAAGATGTGATGATACAGTTTTTGGATTGAAAGTGGTTTCTGTTATGTTTTGTGAGTGGTGAGTGAGTGAACATTTTGAGAATGTAGATCGTGGACTAGAGAATGCTTCACTGATGGAGCGTGAGTGAAAAGAGAGTTGTGAGAGATCGATGCTATTTTTTTTTGGGTGTTCATAAGAGGCACAAAGAGTGAATGAGAGTGAACGTGGGCGTGTTTTCGAAGTAATTTTTTTTAATGGGCTGAAGTTGTGGGTGGGACCAAAAAATGGATGGGCTGTCACATAAAGGCAAGGGAATATGTAACTGTTTTAGTAGAATGGTCACAAATATTACTCCACACATATGCCCTTATCTAGAAAAAAAAAACATTTGTGACAGTTTCTGATCCGACTGTCACCAAAAACTTTTTAAAACAGTCACAAAAACCCTTTTCTGTCATTTGTGTCTGTTTCGAACAAAACAGTCACAAATAACATTTTAAAACAGTCACAAAAACCCTTTTTTTCTACTAGTGATTAGACATTATCGTTCATCTATGAACTTAAACTAATGATTAAGTTGTTGTCTCAATGGGTTGAAATATTTGTAGGTGACATTGAAACTTTTTTGGTCGTAGCTGTTATATTTTGTTGTTTTGTAAATAGGCAATGCATATCTTTACTTATCTAAAAGCAAGCCTCTGTAAAGTCAGTATTGGGAGCTGTTGAACATGTTGCTCTTATTAAAATAAACTTGCATATGCACCAAAAGAAGGTTTATATTTTTATGCAGGAACAAAGGAGTTGTTGCTGCAGTTATTAAAAATAAAGAAGACCATACTGTAACAGATAATCGGTTCCCCTATCTCTTTAAGCATCTACCAGGAGGATGACCAGAAGAACTCCACAAAGGACATGGAATTGTTTAATAGCACTGACGACAAGGACCATATTGGACTTGACCAATAGTTCTTCAGCTTTTCAGAAGAGGAAACCGAGATGGGTGTAGGTGCAAAGGGCGAGTAGAACACAGGACAATGGAAGAGAAATAGTTTCATGTGAGGAATTTAGTTCAGATGATAGGCTTTTTGTATGACCCCAATTCCTACCCCTTAACCTCCAATGTCTCCCTCCTCTCCTCCTCTGCCGGCCCCCTTTCTCCTCCTCACTTTTTCTCCCCCCTTTCTCTTGCCCTCCTCTCCCTCCTTTAGGTCAAAATCCCTGGGCTTTTTTTCTTTCTTTGGGCCCATCTCTATGGCCTCATACCATATGAGGCCCACTCATAACTTTGGGCCCATCTATTGGGCCCAATATCATTCGAGGCCCACTTGTCTCTTTGGGCCTATCTCTTGGGCCCAAGACCCTCCGATGCTCACTTGTCTCTCTATCGCTCCTCTTACCTGTGACGTTCATGGTCATGAATATGGCTCACACAGATGCCCCCTCTCGAGTCCGTTGATGAATATGGCGGACCCGAGAAGACCTTGACCTGTAGAACTCCAAAACTCAAACAAATATTCCTAAGACGTGACCTTTCTGGAAAAATTTCAGCAGCGTCTCCTCTGCATTTTCCGCATTTCATAAACATAATAACCTGTCATAACCTGAAAATTTAATAAGGGTACAGCCAAACCACCTATAGAGCCTCATATCTCAGTTGTAAACTCAACTACGAAAGATATACTGATTCATAAAACTGGTTACTTAACCACCTCGACGAACGCCAGGAATGACTAGAAATAACGACGCCCATAGCAACAAACATCTACCTTATAACGCCACTCATTCTATCCTTGCAATTCCCGCATTTGCCTATTTGTAACCAAATGACATACGTAAGGGTCCAATATTAAACATATCCCCCAGATCACACCAAACACGTTCCAGCATATGCTTGTGGTTGGGAAATAAAACAACAATCCACATCTTGAACATAAAACTCTACGAGGTGTGTATCTACGTAGGGAAGCCACTTGGCACCGCTGCTTCCCTTTCGGGGATCAAGCCATAGGTAGTTCTTCCCTCTCATACTAATACACCAGGCTACCAAACTCAAAATATACTAGGTCCCATACATATTCAACGCCACAAATAAAATTTAACAATAGCCATGCACAACCTACCACCCTAGCTACAAAAGCCATAAACAATGAGTTGTAAACTCCTGTACATACCGCACCATTAGAATATGAAACAGGATGATTAATAAACCGAAATAAACAACCCATCCTCTACGCCGGCTCCATCTTTTGGGCAGCGGCGGCAGGTATAGAGGGCCGTGGTGCTTGCCGATGTTTTTGAGTGAAGGGTCAAGGAGGAGCGGACTACCCTTGTTAGGATCCATGCTGAGAATGTCGCACTGACTACTCCCTAGATTGCGACGCTTGTTAAAGGTCTCGGAGGAAGCACCGGCTTATGCTCGGGACCGCGAATCCGGAACCCCACCTGACACAAAGTGTTGCTGCCTTGGAGATGTTGGTGGCAGCTCATTTTTCGCCCAAGTTGAATTCAGACCTCATCGTCCGCGGTGGACTCACCCCTCCCGTTGCCATGGAGATGTCGAGGGCAGCTTAGTTAGCCCGGGCAACTCAGCTTGCCCCCGAGTTGACTATAGAGATGTTGGAGGCCGCTGAGTTTGCCCGGGCCACTCAGCTTGCCCCCAAGTTGACATTGGAGATGTTGGAGGCCGCTGAGCTTGCCCGGGAAACTCAGCTTGCCCCCAAGTTGTCCGTGGAGATGTTGGAGGCTGCTGAGTTTGCCCAGGCCACTCAGCTTGCCCCCAAGTTGACCGTGGAGATGTTGGAGGCCACTGAGTTTGCCCGGGCCACTCAGCTTGCCCCCAAGTTAACCATGGAGATGTTGGAGGCCGCTGAGTTTGCCCGGCCACTCGCCTTGCCCCAAGTTTACCATGGAGATGTTGGAGGCGCTTGCCCCCAAGTTTACCATGGAGATGTTGGAGGCGGCTTTGCCCCCACTAAGCTAGTTGACTATGGAGATGTAATTCAGCTCAGATTCGATGCGATCTTGAAAGCTACGTAACTGCACACTAAACAAAAGGCATAAAAGTACCATAGTATATGAAGCTGAGTAACTTTCAAACCATTCTCCCACTTTTTGTCATGAAAGGCAAAGACAAAAATAAGAAAAGTCAGAAACACATCATAAAAATAAATCGAGAAACATCGAGAGGACGCACTGTTTCGTGTTGCTTAAGTGCGGACGCGAATAAGGCCTGAATGGCTGCAAGCTGACAAAAGACATATGAAAGTAACATAGTCTGGCTTTGGACCCTCATTCTGCAAATTGTGGAATAACAAGAGTGCCTCCCTACCAAGACCATGAATTCCATACCCAGCTATCATAGAATTCCATGAGATGATATCATAGAGTTCGGATATCATGTCCACGGAGGGCTCATCCCCCCTCCGCTCTCTAGCTTAGAAGCAACTCATTTCCATCTCTTCATCTTTCTCTTTTTCTGTAACCTGAAACTTTCATATTAGAGGTTGCACAAATAATACGTGAGTTTTAACGAAGAACATTAATTCAGCACAAGCATTTGCATACAAATATACCGGCGATCATATGCTCCAAACGATGTACCATCTGTCTTACCCTGAGGTGTACAACCACGTTTCTCATTCATAGTCCGCGACCTCCTAGAGCGAATAGGTTCACGGAATACGATGAGGTCTGGGGACAACCCAATATGTCCCCCCGTACATCTCTGCCCAAGATGGGGACAAAGCTTGCTTGCCCCTAGTGTAACTCTGGTTGACGGCTGAGTCACTACTCATTCGTCTATTATATACATGATGGCAAAAGAAACGAGTTACCTACCGCGGTGTATGTCTCTCCGCCTTTTTCGTAATCATCTTACCATCCGTATTCGGACGCTTAAAGCTGTTGATCTCTATCCCAACCTATTACTCTTATCCTTTCTCTACCTCGAACTTCCTCGCCGCCTATGTTGTCGAACACTCTTGCTCAAGCTCTGAAATTGATTACAAAGTACTCCGGTTGAAGGTTGACTGTATGATAGGATGCCGACACTGGGCTTATAGTCGCGGATCTGCGGATGGAACTACTAACCGCGGTTGTATTACATTCTATTTGATAACGCACAGAGCATATCCAACTGCCCCAAGCTCTATATTTACATGTGTGTATGCGGATGGCTCCTCCCATCTGCCCTCCTTCATATGTGCAAGCTCAGCTAAACCTTGTACTAAGTTCCCCCGCTACTTCCTTTTAATAGTACTCTTCATTTGAAAATTGTTTACAGTTTAATCTCTCTATTGCTTCCTGTCCTTTCACTGTCTCCCAATATTCCTCCTACTCTTTTCAGTTTCAAGCTACTTTCACAAAGAAGGGGTAAAGCAGCACATCTTTGCTCATAATCACCTATGCTGCTTGCTACCCCGATACAAACATATTAGTTAATGCGACTAATCAGAGTCCGAGTCCATAGAAAAATAAAGTCTTGATTTAACAGTTCGCAACTGGGAAGGACTGGAGTAAGAGCTTTGCCTTTTCACCATTTCCTTTTCGGACTTATTATCAATCAATTTTAGAAGCAAAGAATCGTTGTTAGCTGAAGACTCCATCCTATCCTCCTCCAATCTAAAGTCAGCCCCCTCCAATTCAACCTCAGGCCTCAAAGTTAGAGCATTAGAAGCATTTGTAATTGTTGATTCACCATTTTCACAGCCACCGCCACCAAGTCTAAGAGAAATCCAGTCCTCACCACGTAAACCATTAGCCACCAAGTTTAAGAGAAATCCAGTCCTCACTACGTAAACCATTAGCCACATCTTGTTGTTCCTTCAAATTAGACTGCACTTGTGCAGCACTAGGACGAGAAGAACTACCCCTTTTCATTGAACAACAGATATCATATTAGTATCATTGAACAGATCTTTCAAAACTTGAGGAAGTTTATAGCCCAAATAGCCACGACTAGTTCAGTAACGAAGATCAGGTAGCTCGTAAATGAGACACTGGGAACCGATACAGAGTGTTAGGTATTCATAAGGGTTGTTTTTGACACCTTTCTTGCCAATTCCAGTTCCTTCCAAAGATAGAAATTTGACCCTCCTGCAAATACTTGCAAAGGCGAATATCTCATTATGCATTCCCCAACAGTCCTGAATAACAATATCACGAACAGCAACGCAAACCAGAAACAAAGCATTGGCACTCTCTTTATCCCTTATCTGACACCGCTGAAAATGCAACATTTCAAGTGTCGGACAAGACCCTAAATGCTCAATCGGTCAAGGACTAGGATCAACTTTCTTTCAAGAAATAAGCCTCAAAGTGTTCAAATTCCCACAAAACGACAAAGTAACAATCCACTCGGTATCCATCCTATGATAAATAAACGTAATCTCTTCCAACATATCGCAACACTGCCCAATCGCTCTAATCCCATCATAACTCCATTCACAACCACTCAACTCAATCTTCACCAACTGTTTACACCCATTAGCTAATATAGTCAACCCAATATCTGATATCACCGAACCATAAAACCCGTCCACACATCCAACCAACTTCAATATCTGCAAAATTCTTACACTCCACAATCCCTTTCAACGCTAAATCCGTACAATCCTGTAACTCCAACGAGAAACTTTTCTTAGTGTAGTTGAGTTCACGAGAAACTTGAACACCAACGATAAGTGGTTAGGTTTTCTTCTTTTTGTTACGGTCAGTTTTTTGGACTTGGGTTATCCATTTTTTGGCAGTGGTTTCATTGTCTGAGAAAATTGTTAAGATACAGTTTGGATTGATGGTTACAGTGAATGATTCGTGATCGTCTGTGAAGTATGTTTCTGTTCCGTTTGAGCCTGTTTTCTTCATTCTTTTCTTTTCGGTTTCCATGGCTGTGATTTTGTTTAATTAAAACTTGAGAAAGAAGAAAAAAAAGTTTTTGGCAGAGGTGGGATCTGATCAGACGGTGGGGAGAGAGTGAGGAAAGTTGGATGACAAGGAAGTGGGGTTTTGAGGTGGAAGACAGGTGATGCAGAGAGCTTCCTCCTCTTTGATGCGATAGAAAACATAGAAGAGGTAATCTTCCCTCCCCATAGACGGCGCCATTGTATGAGCCCAATTCCTACCCCTTAACCTCCAATGTCTCCCTCCTCTCCTCCTCTGCCGCCCCCCTTTCTCCTCCTCACTTTTTCTTCTCCCCCACCTTTCTCTTGCCCTCCTCTCCCTCCTTTAGGTCAAAATCCCTGGGCTTTTTTTCTTTCTTTGGGCCTATCTCTATGGCCTCATACCATATGAGGCCCACTCATAACTTTGGGCCCATCTATTGGGCCCAATATCATTCGAGGCCCACTTGTCTCTTTGGGCCTATCTCTTGGGCCCAAGACCCTCCGATGCTCACTTGTCTCTCTATCGCTCCTCTTACCTGTGACGTTCATGGTCATGAATATGGCTCACACACTTTTCTTCTTCATTGTCGTTCTGTTTTAGATAGTAGGTTGTACAATTTTGGTAATAGGTCATAGTTTTAAATACTGTAGTTGTGTTGAATTTGGTTAATAATAAGCGAAAAAGTTCAATAAAATTTTGTCTCTGAGTTGATTTTGCATGTAATAACACTGAGACTCATCGATTGCTACATATATTATGACTTTTACACCTGATGTAATTACAGAATTCAATCCATATACAGTGATTCACCATTTGCATCAACTTATTAAGTGTAACATTTCTATTTGTCTTTGGTACCTTTGTGGTGAAAAACAAGAAAAGGTTGCCCAATGCAGAGGTGACTTTAAACCTCGGACGGAATGTTTGATTCCGTCTGACTGTAAAAATTGAAAAAAATGAAATATTCCATCCGAAATCGAAAAAAAATTGTAAAAAATAAAACATCCCATCCGAAAAAAAGAAAAAAGAAAAAAATAAATAAAAATGTCAAAAAAACACGAGGGACGGAATACATTCCGTCTGGAAAAAAAAAACCAAAAAAATATAAAAAAACACACGAGATGGAATCAAACATCCCGTCTGAAGTTCACAACTCAGCTACTATCACGGTAGTTTTAGAAATAGATAGGGACATAGGGACGTCACTTGGAGTGACGTCCAAATGTTTATTTTGTTCAGACGTGTGTTCAAGTGTCACCCGAGCTATTTATCAACTGATAGCAAGATGGGGAATTCTCCATCCCCTCTATCAACTAATAGTCTATTACATACGGTTTAGCACCCCCATTGGATAGAGTTTTTTTGACATTTTCGGTGTAAACTTTCCACTCTATACGGCTTACACCCTCCATTGGAGATGCTCTTATGAGTTAAAATCCCTTTGATAGTCTCTTACCACACAATTCCTACAAGAATAATTTTGTAATTATTACGTTTTCCAATAATTTTGTATCGTGCATTTCATTCTTCGAAAGATTCCACGTTACTATCATACTTCAAAATGCTTTCCATTAATTTGGCACAAAAATTATCAAAGTAAAATAATCTACATACATTATTGAATTGAATAATTATTTTAGCACATCAATTAGACTTTTTATCAAGCTGCCTACTTATCAATTTTTTTTTTCCACCACAATAAATAGTAAATGCATGTGGAATTTTAAATAACATTATCAATAATGATGTGTCTTTATGGAATCTTCGCCACGGGCATTAACGATATGTAGTTTATGTGTAATTTCTTAATCAGTTGGTCCAAGTGAGTTTTTTGGTTTTGAAGGTAATTCTCAGTTTTTCCCAAAGAAATTTTCAAAGTGTTGGAATTTTAACAGTTAATATCAACTTAATAAAACAGCTCGGTTTCCTGACTCGTGGCTGGGATTCGATTTTAGTGTATAAATCGAGGGTCGGGACGAGTGCCACGATTACAGCCCATGAGTTGAGTTGGATTAGCTATTAATTAGATTCTTAATTGTGAAATTAAACAAAAAAAAAAAACCCTTTGTTTCTCCAAACTTCCATCTCCCTTTCAATTCTCCACTTTATGTCTCCCCCCATTTTTGCAAACGGAGTTCACTCGGCACTTAATAAAATATCTTATATTAATTGGCCATAATTACTAACAGTTATCCCAATTTACAAAACCATTCATCTCCCCAACTCCTAATCACTCTTCCTCTCCTTCAGTTCTCGAATCAGCATTAGTCTCTCTGTAATCCGCTCAGGTATTGTTCTTCGTTCTCTAAGGTTAATATATTATCTCCTTAATTTAATACTGATTTCTTCCTCTTTCTTCATTGTTATCTTTTTTTCAGTTGTAAAGCCCTCCTCTTTCAGGTAATTTCCCATTCTCTTCTCTCATGCTCTCTAATTTTCATTTTATTGGCGAACGACAGAAAATTGGAAATGTCAATGATACTAAAACGGATTCATTTTATCGATTGGTGGCACTCTTTTGCATGCTCTATTCCCAACAGTAGGTGATTTGGTGGAACAAAGTTATTAATTAGTTGTTGCTAAAAAAGTTTTAATATGGCGTGTTGATGATTTCACTGATCAAGTTTTGATTGCTTTGTGTTTAGAAATGAAGGAAGAAAAGAAAGAGTTATTGAACCTCTTCTTGGTAATCTCAGCTACTCAGGTATGTGCTGAAGCCATATGCCCATATATATTGATCTTTGTTTTCCGTTGCTAAGAAGTGCATACTGTAAGACAACAATATTTACTACAAATCTAGCTTGAAGCAATAGAAATACCCACCAAAAGGGACTTTAAATGATTTTGTATCTATGGTAACCGCCTGCGTGCATGAATAGAATAGTATCCAACCAATTTGTTTTTATTTATATTTATAAAAACAAAGATGGTTTGGAGCATAACTTCTTAATGCTCATTGATCGCAAGATTCTGATTTTTAGAATAGAGATCCAAAGATAACTAATTATTTCCATATTTTTTTTCAACTGTGTATCTCCATTTATTTGGGTCTTAATTTGGGGGCATGTTTAGTTTACCGAGGATTGTATATTTGTATTGGTTGTTCATAAAGTTCTGACCCACCACCTATGAATTTATTACTTTAACCCCTTGCTGAAAATTGCTATGAATTTATTACTTTAGTGAATAAGCATTGGTAACACATCAACATCTAATTGTAATTGCTTTTTATGATTTTTGAATTGTAAATTAGTAAGCTTTCTTGAGATCCTACTTTAACTAAGCATGTATGGTGTACAAGGGTTTATAAGCATTGGTTTATAAGCATTGGTTCAACATCATGTATTAATTTATTCAACATTTAAATTCAACAGTTCTTGAATTCTTGAATTCAATTCAAACTTCATAAAATTTTATGATTTTGAACCATTGTTGGTTGAAGTCCTTAAGTAAGAGCTAAGGTATACTGTAGATCCTACTTGAGAATCTCTCTCTCTCTCTCTCTCTATATATATATATATAGAGAACCTGAAACAACTTCTCAAAGTGAGCTTACATGCTATTATACTAACTACTTCTATATTTAACGACGCCATCACTATATAGTGTACAAGCGCTTTCCTCTTTTTGTTGCATCTTAAATGTTTTGCTTATGACATGATGTTCATATCTTGGCTTGGATAACCTTAATTATATCATTTTTCTACTTTGCTTTAGCTTTTGATTTTGAGATAACATATTCAGTGCCCTACTTTCGAGTTTGATCTTTGTCTTTCATATAAATTGTGCACATGGCGTGTTTGCTGAAATGTAAAATCCAAGTAATAAGAGCGAAACAGAGGTGAAACAATATTGGATTTACTCTGTGTATGTATGTTGGCATAGTAGTAATAGTTAGTCGTTATCTACATTTTAGTGACATTCATATTCAGAGCAAGTACATTAAGGCCACATGTCCATTATACAATGAGCAATTACCAGATGTACAGCCATGTTTAAGGATATTAGAACTCTGTGCAACTGGAGTACACCGCCATTCATGCCTTTTCCTATTATCTGGCTTCCATATAGATTTTAGTTTAAGTCTGATTTGTGTAGGACAGATTTGTGCTTACAGTTTACATATAAGCAAATGAACTGAAAGCTATGTATATGGCTAGTACGACTAATAGATTCCTATCCCTAACATGATGATCTAATTATATACTTTTGTGACCATTTGCTCTTAGACTAAATTACTTGATAATGTCTTTTTGGCAGGAAAATGTGTTTGATGCTTCATTTGTGATCAGGTATGTAGTATGGACCATCATTTAGAATTTATAAAAAATTCAAAATTACTAATTCAAATACTTTGGGTAATATTTTCAGTACTTTGTTTTTGTAACATTCATTATTTACTTTCCATTAGTTTGGTGTGTATAAGAATTTAGCAAATTCGATTCGGTTTCATTTTTTTTGGTTGAAAAATAATCTGAAGTTAATTGAAGGGCAAGACACATAGTTAATGAGGAAAGGGAAGCTAGGAAGTAATAGAAGCGGTCAAAGGGTCGACGTAGCTTTATGAATAGGTTAGGGTGTGATCAATCTAGAAAAACTGGACTATCATGATTCAATCCAAGTCAACTTGGTTTTTGTAGTTTCTACATGCATGCATGCTATATCCAATTAGTGTCGGATGGCTGGGGCAATAGCTGCTGAAGAGTTCCATCCATGTGACCCTCCATACCAAAACTCCATACCAAGAGTTCCATTAGTTTTAATTGAGTCCAATTAGCATTGGTGGAATCTTCCTAATAGCAGCATTTGACTTGGTTACTTATACATGACCTTTCAATAGGATACTCGGATACTTGCTACTTCCACATAATTACTTGAACTTTTTTTTTTGCTATTGCATTGAATTAAAATTGTATTTACGTTAAATGAAACCAATTATTTAACCTTTATGAATATATGCTTTGGAGAAGCTTTTAGGGTAGAAGAGGTTAAAGATGCTTTTTGCATATATGAACTAAGAGCTAACCTCACTCCCACTTTTTGGCTATCAATGTTATTTATTTGTTAGGGCACACAATTACTCATATCTCATAATTTATATAATGCTGCCAATGTTTGTCTTCTTTGTGACATGTGGTCATGTAATAACGACTTACCATAAAGCGAGTTATGGGATTCTACTTATTGAAATTATTAAAGGTTTCATTATGGGTACCTCTCTTCATCCCTTTTTATCTTCATTTGTTTGTTAAAATGGTTATAATTTGCATTAACACTTCACAATAATTTGTTTTTGCTTTTGACATAACACGAAGCAATGGAGTTGATGGTGTTCAATGTGACATATAACTATCATTTGACAAGCAGATTTATTTGCAAAATATTGCAAATGTCTTATTTGGTGAGAAGACATTTTTTAAGGTCATTAGACAAGCACGTCTAACACTTCAAAAAAAAAATGCATGAAATACACTCATTCTCATTTGGTTAAGGTACATATATTTTCTTTGCCCGACTCTTCCTCTTTAAATTTGAGTATGGGGCAATTTTGAATGCTATTAGAGCCGGAGATCTATTTCTATTTGTGCTAAACTTATTGACTTTTCGACTGGTGGTAATGTCTATACTCGCCTCATAAACTCAAGATTGCACAATGGGCCCTGAAGTGGATGCCACCGCCTCCTAATTTAAGATTTTGGATAGACTCATAGACATTCCTATAAAAAAGTTTATATTCTTATAACTAGCATGGTCGTTGATTTTATCTTCATTATGTCAAATGCACAAGTTGTATGGAGTTGGTGTACATTAAATTTATTTTTTATGTCCATTCAATTGAAACGTTAAGCTTCATCTTCGTTTTTCATTTCATATGTTAATATTGTGTTAGTAAACAATAAGCATCAATACATGCAGAACAGATGAATTCTAAAGATTGTTGTTCTTAATTCATTTTCTAGCATCACACAAGTAATTAGAGAATCTTCAAAAGACATTCTGTGCTAGCAAATAAAGAGTTCTATCATCACAGAGTTAGTTCTAATGGATAATTTTTCCATTAGATAAGTGCATGTACAATTTTATATCACACACTATTGACAATGTCTCTTTATGAAATTCGTGCTGAAGGCACGGGCATTAACTAGTAGATTAACAAATCATATGTACTAAAACTGAAATCGTTGAATTCTAATACGTTTAAATGGTACTCCCAAGTCCATATCAAATTCAAACTGTTGAGACCATGGCCCAAAATATCGCCGAGATATCCGATATCTCGCCGATATATCTCGGTAAATTGGTTAACCCCATTTTTTCGAATATATCAATTTCCGAATGAAAGTTTATATCTATTTCGAGATAATCGATATATATCGGTTGACTTTTTGACCAATTTTTAATAATTTAATATTGAAATTTCCGAAATATCCGATATATCCGATATATATCGGCGAGATATCCGAGATATATCGGTGAGATATCCGATATTTTAGAAACTTTAGATTAGTCACCAAAAAAACCGAGATATCCGATATATCCGATATATCCGATATATCTCGGTTTTTGGGTACACCGATATATGAACCGATATCGAAATTTTGGGCCTTGGTTGAGACTAGGCAGTGCCCAGTTATATAAAGCATAGTAACGGCTACAACCACTAGAAATTAATAATTTATTTTATCCCCAACAACAGACATGGTTCCAGAAACAAAAGAGAAATGCAGTGAAACATTGTACAGGATCAATAAAAACAGTACCATAAAACTGGGGGCTACATAATACCTTTGAAGTGGCTGGCTAAGAACTCTTCACCTAACATCTCTGTATGCCTGTCGCTCACATAACTGAACTCCAGGTCCTGTGATGAATCCTCGGTTGATGAATAGTTTAGCACTTCACCAAGTGATATTTTTAGCCTATGTTGCTTACTACCACCCATTTCTAGCTTCAGGTGCTCGTGATATGTAATGTATCTTTCCACTGGTATACACGCAGCTAGAGAGTGGCCTTGTTCTGTAGTGTGGAGATTTCCACTTTTCGGATCATACTTGGCCAAATTATTTTCGGCCAAAATTGTAGCAGCAGCATGAGTCTACAAACATTCAAATTAAGATCAAGATAAAGGAAATCAGTCACCACCTATAAAAATAATGTTAATAGTAGTAAAAAGAAGTACTGATTTAGAACTAAACAGGTTCAGAATATTTAGGGTCACATTTGTAGATAACTCAAATACAAAGCAAAATTTCACCAGCACCAGAGGTTGAAAATTGCATATTCTCTCCACCAAATGGTCTTCAGTAACCCTACGTGACTTCACTTAAAAACATATTATAATAAATCACAAATGAAGACTCATACATGTAGTCTTGTACAATGTTTCTATGGTATTACCCACCAAGTAGCTTTTCCATTTCTTTTGAAATCACACAGAACAAAAGAAATCTAAGACAAACTAACTTGGTTTCTTTCTTTTTTAAACCACCACAAAAGCTAAGAACACATAGGGGTTCCTGGGAAATACATTACTTTAACACAAACTCATGGCACTTATTGCACCAAGAAGTTTTAGATCAGGCCGACTTTTTACAGATAGATTTCTTCTCCCCAAAAATTCAAATGATTCAGTTGATTCTGAAATTTTCTCCCCATGGTAAATATGGTCTCTGAATAACTGTGAAAAAAAAAAATAGTCCACACTTCTCCAGATTGGGAACTACATTGATGTGTAGAAGTTTCAATTATGATATTTTTTTGATAGAGATGTTTCATTTAGTTAAGAGATCATCGCCCAAAACATTAACCTAGTTTAAAATTTCTAAAAACACAAACAATCAAGAGTTTGTATGTGCCAAAGATCTAAAAGGATACTTCAGTGTCAAATGTCAAAGTTCAAGGCAAAAGTGGAAATGAGTGCCTGCCACACATTGATCCACCATTCCACCATCAACCTCATCACAACGATACAATATGAAGTATAAACTGCAACTTTAGCATTTTTCAACTTAAACTTTAGTTACCAAATCCAAAAAAATGTAAAGGCAATGATCAAACTTTTCGTAAATGATGCAAACATACAATCATTACAGAATCATGAAATTAGGAGTTAGCTAACATTAAGATTTTGTTTTTACGAATCATTGGATGCACGCTTTAGAGATAACTCATCAATTTTCGGTATAACACATAGTTTGTGGGCATGATCAATATCCAGAGGCACACACATAATAACTTCCCCAAAAGTGGAGCAATGGCTGATAAGAGACGAGACATAAAATTGCAACTTCACAAGATAATAGAATTAAACAAGGTTTCCAATACCAAGTTTTAATCCCTGTTGCTAGGGACAAAAACCAGACCATTGGTTGAAATTTCATTGTGCAAATAGGGTAAAAAGATAACTCAAATGTGATAATGAACTGGAACTATTCAATATATAAAACATGAAATATTGCAAAGAAGTTTGATTGAGAATATAGAATGGACAAGACAGTAATTCAATGTACTAAATTAAAAGGTTGAAGCTTACCAGTTCGGTCCTAAACTTATCCGATAGAACATCACCAATTGCAGTCGGATTCCTTGACTTGAGATCAAAGAAAGGCTGACTCATTCGAGTGCACAAGTGTGTGTAACCAACCCAGTGGCATGCTTCTCCAACATTTTTAACGGTTCCAAGAGCAATCTCTGAATTCAAGTGATATGGCAACTCAGGCAGAAACTGGCTTTCAATGGAAAGAAATTGATTCACGAGCAAAAAATAGTACATCAGCTGATTGTGATTAGTCAAGATTATTCCTACTCCATAGGTGTCGTGCTGGGGCATCCCTGCACGGCCAAGCATCTGTAGAACATCCAGAGGACTAAGTTCAGTCCATGTTTCTCTAATTTGATTGTAACTTTGTGTACCCTTTATGATCACAGTAGGAGCTTGCGCACTGGTATTCCAAGCAAGTCCAACAGTTGAAACCAAGACTTGAACATGCCCATTAGCAAAGAGGTCCGCAACAATTTGGCAGTCCTCAATTGCCATTCCGTCGTGATGAAAAGCAAATCCATGTGACAAAAGGGCACCGAGACCATCGGTTTTAACAGATTTAGCATGAGAGTGAAGAAGACTTGTGCTAGCCGCCTTAAGGAAGCAACCAAGTTTGTTATTAGCACGAGCAGTATCTCAAATATCACGAGCAGTTCTGACCGTTTCGCCATTGGAATGGACAAATACAAGAACCTGATGCTCTCCAGCTACAGCGGCGACCTTCACATAACACTGTTCATCCATTAATTGAAATCTCTCAAAGGGGCTTCAAGGAAGCCATCCCAATATATTGCTGAGCAAGTTGGCAGGGCTTGTATCTGTTGTCAAAATAAAACAGTCCCACCGAGGGACAAACCTACAGAAACGAGGCTAAATATTCACAATCACGCTTTGGGAGCAAAGCAGATAGCCTTACCAACCGTATGCGCTCTTTTAAGGTCTCATTTCGTTTAACTGTTCTAGCAACAATAGCTTCAAGTACAGCACCTCTCCTATCGTAGAGAAGATGAATCTCATCAAAGATCATAAGACTGACACGCTGAGAAAAGGCTTCATCCCCAGAGTTTCTTGACACAACATCCCAGCTGTCAGGAGTAGTAACAATTATGTGAGCTTCCTGGAGCTGTTGACAAGTCAGCGTATGGTTCCAATTTAGCTCCTTGACCAAGAAATTATAATCTCGTAGCCGAATGGAGAGACTTAGGACCACTTTTGCAACACGGGCTTGCATAGGCGCTAAATATACAATCTTACGCCCACTGGTTATGTGTGAAGGATCTACGGCTTGTTGAAGTATGGTTAGTAACGCAACTTCTGTGTCCCCAGCTCCAATAGGGGAACAGAGTAGTATATTATGAGGCATGAAAAGGGCAGTACGATAGACTTTACTCGGTACGGTGCTCAAATGAGACATCCCTGTAAAGGCTGGTTGTGCAAAGCAGGGCATGGTGCTGACCTTCACTTGCACTTCACCCAGATCGAGCTGCTCAGGCAACAATGGCGGCACGTTAATGGTCTCACAGCCATTGAATGCAGATACTTCAGTGCCCTTGGGAAGCAGAAACTCCCCCTCTCCTGTCGATACAGCAAGATTTGGATCAAACACAAATCTTTCACGGTCACCACTCTCTGAATGGACATCACCATCCTCCTCCTCATCATCACCGTCACCATCACCAACAAGAGCAGACCCGTGCTGCAAAACAAGCCGACAAGAGGATTCCATATCAACAAAAACCTCATCAGGAATCGTAAATTTCAACCGACGCTCAATCTCCTCCTTCTTTTGGTCCTTTGTGATACTATCATCTTCCACAACTTCCAAGACTTCGTCCGCAGCATCACAATAAACATCTCTCGGCTGTTCACCCAAAAAAGAGCTTATATGAAAAAGCAAAGACCGAAGCCCGCTTGCCAGAGGGGGGACAACACCTTCGTAATGACCTTCCATCATAACGCATTGGCGTTTAGCGTGCCTCTTGATGGTTGACTCAGAAACTCTGGGTACCTACTTTTCTAGTGTCCACAGGTCCACAGGTCTATAGGTTTGTCAAGCCAAGAAAGGGACATGCTTTCAGAACAGTAATCTGAGTCAAGAAGAAGACAGACGACAATCAGATAACTTAAATTATGTTATTCTCTTTGTTTTACCCTTTTTTTTTTTTTTTTTTTTTTTTTTTTTTTTGTGAATTTGAAAGTAAAATTTGGGAAGAAACGATCGGGTTTAATATATGTATAAATTTGTTATTGAAACAAATTTGTACATAGATAAATAAATAAGGGAAATCAACAAGTCAAGGGAAATAAATTTGTAAGAAAAACAACTAGGATAAAGTAGAATAAACGTACCACTCTGCGGCTCTTAACAGCGAAGAATAAAGCTAGGGGTTTAGACTATCTTGTTTTAGGACTTAGGTTCGACTACCCACATTATCAATTTTAACCCAGCAAAAGTAAAAAGCAGGGGCTGTTTCTCTGAATAAAATGGATGGAACCTCATGGAACCTCAGCTTACCCTACCCCCACTTTATATATATATATATAAAAAGAGAGGGTTCTAGAGACATATTTGAAACTCAAAATCGTTTTGGAGGTAGGGTACTAAGAGTGAGTTTGAAATGGTGTCGGATGCAGACTTGTATTATTTCAAGTTTCAAAATGAAGAAGATAGACGTCTGGTGTTGGAAGTTGGACCGGTTTTTATTGGTGGTAGATGTTTTGTTGTTATAGAATGGTCACCGGAGATTGAAAAGAAGACAAAGACAGTCAAAGCTATTCCTACTTGGGCAAATTTGCATGGGGTACCCAAAGACCTATAGACTGGAGAGGGGTTGGGTTTCCTTGCTAGTAGAATAGGCAAACCACAAAGAATGGATGGCCTAACAGCATCCAAAAGATACTTACGTATGCAAGAGTCTGTGTGTTAGTTGAGATAAATGTGGATTTACCTGAATCCTTCGAAATTAATATGGGTGGTGATGATGTAAGAAGAATAGTAGTATAATATGGCTGGGTTCCTAAATTATGTGGCAATTGAAGGAAATTTGATCACAAGACTATAAACTATTTGAAACTAAGTGGGTCAGGTAGTAATGCAACTCCCAGTGCGGCTGAAGGGCCTGCTGATCCTGAAAGTGGCGGTCCGAGAACAGAGAATGGGGAAGTGGTGCCACAGCCTCTGAATACTGCTGAAGCAATAGCATGTAACACTACCCAAGTAGTGGTGCATGAGTGTTCAGATGCTAATCGAGTAAAGAGTGCTCTGGATATTGTAGGAGAAGTTGTGAGTACAGAGTTAGCTCTTAGACAAGAGGAAAGTTTTCGAGGGGATATTCCAACAAGAGCTCTAGAAGTGTGTAGTCCCTTGCTGCCTTATTCTTTGGAGCAGGAGTCTGCCATAATACCTTATGTAGAGACATTGGCCGATATTACTAATAGTACATCTGGGTCAGAATTGCAGTATAATGAAGATTGCAATGCCTTTAACATCCTAGATTCCTAGCAGTGGATGTTAGAGACAGAGAAATGTCAGATGATGATGAAATCTCAGTCGAAGAAACCGAATACTTTGATGATAAGAATACAATTCAGTTGGAACCAGCTGAGCACACCACTCCACTGTTACTAAAAAAGAAGGGCCCTGTCCTGAGATCACATAATAAACCATAGGATGATAGTGCAAGCAAAAGTACTAGGAAAAAGAGTAGGGGTCGTCCCAAGGGTTCAAGAAATAAAAGACACCGTTAAAGGTGATTGCTCCTTTAAGTATATGGAATGTGAGGCACCAATGACATCCAGAGGGCTAAGGAAATAAACAAAATTAGGATCGAGAAGAAGCTTTGTTTTTTTTGGTCTCTTGGAGACAAAAGTTAGAATCCATAAGTATGATGAAATAAGGAATATATGATGCCCTTCTTGGCAACTACATGTCCACAACTATAATAACAGTCCTGAATTTGGGCCTACTGGGATCCTTTCTTCGTGAGTGTCTAGTAAATTTCAGAATCATCACAGTTCATTCATTGCAAGGTGGTCTATCTTTCAGAAAATGAAAACTTCTTTTTGACAGAGGTATATGCAAGTAACTCCCATTATGAGAGGCTACAACTATGGCATGATATCATGCTCATCAACAACTCTATCAATGGCCCGTGGTGTGTTACAAGGGACTTCAACAACATTTTGTTTGCAAATGAAAGGGTTGGATGAGAACTTATGCATCCTCGAGAAGCAGTGGATTTTAACTTGTGTTTGCAAGGGGCAGGTCTTTCTGATCTTAAGTACAATGGTCTCTTTTTTAACATGGTCTAATAAATCCATTGGGATTACTAATATCATGTCTAAAATTGATTGCTGTCTAGTTAATAATCTATGGCACTTGAAATTTCCTTTTACTAATGCTGATTTTTTGCCACAAAGAGTTTCAGACCACTCACCCATGGTACTACAGTGGATTGACTTCAAGAGTTTTGCAAAGCCTTTCAAATTTTGCAACTTCTAGGTGATCCAAGATGGTTTCCTTGTTATTCTAGAGGATGTTTGGAATACTCCCACCTATTCCAACCCTATGTATGTGTTGATTCAGAAACTCAAACTACTCAAGGAAAAGGTCAGGTCGTGGGCAAAGCTAAATTTCTCTAACCTTCATGAAAGAGTAATCAATATCCAAGCAGGAACTACAAGATATTCAGATTCTCCTACAACAAAACCGAAATGATGCAATGATTAGGGAATAGGAAAGAGTGGCCTTGAAGAAGTATAAAGACTTGCTCTTGCAGAAGATATCGATATACTGCAAAAAAGTGATTGTCTCTGGATGAAGGATGGGGAAAAAGGAACCACCTATTTCTTTAATTCTATCATAGAAAAGAAAGCTAGGAGTGGTATATGGTTCATCTCTTCAGACCAAGGTACGACCTCTGGTCAACATGAAGTGGTTGCGCTCATATATGTTTGAGTACTATAAAGCTCTGTTAGGCTCACCTGCTGCTCCTGTTAGAGACGAGGATTATTTTATGCAATTGCAAGTTTGAGATATAGTTCCTCTTGCTCTGCAACAACAACTCGATGAATGTCCAACTGAGGTGGAAATCAAGCAAGCCTTTTTTGATATGCCGAATAACAAGGTGCCAGGTCCAGATGGTTTTAAACCATTCTTTTTCAAGCATTGCTGGAATGTGGTGGGTTCAGACTTTACATGAGCAGTCCAGAATGTATTCAGAACAAACAAGATACCCCGAGGAGTTAACACCACCTTTTTGTGTCTCATCCCCAAAGTGAGCAACCCGTCTAAAGTGGTAGACTTCAGACCCATTGCACTTTGTAACACTGTCTACAAGTGTGTCTTTAAAGTCTTCACCAATAGATTCAAAATCTTAATAGATTCACTTATCTTTTCAAATCATTCGACCTTTATCCCGGGAAGATCGATACAAGATAATATTCTTTTATCACATGAACTCCTCAGAGGTTATGATAGGAAGAGAGGGACACCTAGGTGCTCTATCAAGCTCGACATTTGGAAGGCGTATGACACAGTAAGCTGGGACACTGTGTCATGCATGCTAAAAAGATTTCAGTTCCCACCTAAATTCATGTCATGGGTATATATATGTGTATTTCTTCTCCCTCTTACTCAGTGTTAGTGAATGGTGTTCCTAAGGGTTTTTTCCCTGGAGCTCGAGGTTTTAGATAGGGAGATCCCATCTCCTCGTATCTCTTTGTTATAGTGGTGGAGATTTTATGTTGTGTTATCAAAGGAAAAAATATGTTCCCGCCAGATGAAGTACCACTCGAAATGTAAGAAAACACAAGTTACTCACCTTAATTGCCTTCGCAGATGATGTGTTGTTTTTTTGCAAAGGGGGTGTGCAGTTTATCTATGCTCTCAAAGATTGTCTTTAGGAATTTGGGGATGCTACTGGGCTTCAAATTAATTCTCATAAGACAACCATCATGACTAGTGCTTTAAGTCAGAAGACTACTCTGGATTTGGCAAATATCTTGAACATAGAACCTGTGAAACCTCTTGTTCGATATCTGAGACTATCTCTGTTCTCTGCCTATTTACCCCTCATTGAGAGAATCATTGGCCATATTATTGATTGGAAATCTAGGTTTTTGTCTCATGCTGGTAGATTATAGTTGATTTCTTTTGTTCTTAGCCAATTCCACATCTATTAGTCCAAAACATGTATTCTCCCTATCACTATCTTACAACAAGTGGAAAAACTATGTGCTAACTTTCTTTGGAGTGGGACTGATTCCAAAAGAAGTCTCCACCAAGCAAGTATACATACTATTTGTAAATCAAAAGAGGAAGGAGGGTTGGGTATTATGAATATGAAGGTTTGGAATAAGAGTGTATATTGCGGTATATTCTTTAAAGTCACTGCAAAGGATGAGAGTGTCTGGGTTGAATGGATATAGCAGAATCACATCAAGAAAAAATTCTTCTAGACCATGAATATTCTTTCTGACTGTGCGTGGTCATGGAGGAATATACTCAAAAGTAGAACTGATGCAAAAGAGCACATTGAGTACTCTATCGCTAATAGTGAGAATACTCTTCTATGGCATGATTTGTGGTGTAAGAACAGTCCTTTGCTCCTCCACTCACAGGCAGTTCTTGAGCTCCATTTTCCTTTTGATGCTACTGTGAATCAGCTCCTACACAATGGTACATGGAGTAGTGTCATCCATAATCTGCAATGTGCGGAGCTTAAGGAAGACATCTTGAATACTATCATTAATCACCATCTTCTAGCAAACATAGTGATATGGAAACCACATCATAGTGGTCAATTTACGTCTAATAGTGCGTATGTTGCATTAGGTCGACAAGGATTTTGTGTGGGGAAAGTTGGTAATTCCACGACATTCGTTCACTTGCTGCCAACTGTTTTCCAATAGTTTGTCAACTCAAGACAGGCTGGTCTATAAGAAGATCCTTACTCACTCATCCTATTGTTTTTGTAATCAAAGCTGAGAGTATTCCAACCACCTATTCTTCGAGTGTCCTCTCTCTCTCTCAAACTATTTGTAGGCGAAGAAAGAGAATATTTTGGGGGTTTTGAAGCTTGAATCAGCTCAAAGATCTGGTTTTTAACAATGGGTGCTTCAGGGAAATGGCTAACATCAACATGCAGTTGGTATGAAAAAACCAGAAAAAGATGACCAAGTAAGCTGAAAAAAAACTCAATTTTTGGTTTATTTCTTCTTGTTTTTTTATTGTTTACTAAGTTTTGAGGTTTGGGTATTATGTTTTTTGTAGGAGAAGGTTAGTGGTAATAAGAATAAGATGTGGAAACTATGGAGAAGCTCTTAAGGAGATTTGAGTTTAGGTTGGAAAGGGTTTTCTAAAGGAAGTCATCATAGAGCTACTTCAGAGACTTCTGAGTGTTCTTCAACGACTGATGCTTTTAATTTTGTTATTGCTACTGTAGTTCGTGCTCCACCTAAAAATTTCAAGGTTGAGGCAAGAATGAGCTGCTATTCGTATGGGTTTCTGGTAATTGGGTTTCTTTTGTTTTACTCTTTTCTTATATGTTTTAGTTAGTTTAAGCTTGTTTTTTTAGATTGATGGGTGGTTAGATTTTGATAGAATATATGTTGTTGAGGAACTATTACTAATGTTGGTTTTCTGTTATGATGTAGTGTTCACTTATTGGGGAAAGTGAACACTCTTGTGGTCAATTGAACAAAGTGAAAATCTCAACCGGTTAAGGCATTTAGGTAGAGTAAAAATTCTTTATCTTCTAAGTTTTATCAAGAATGGTCGCCATTGTGCTGAGGTTGAAAATTTATTTCTATACTTTTTGTAATTTTAATTGCTTAATTGCTATGAACTAAACTTTGTTTGTGGATAACTTTTGATGTGAATTTCATTATGAATGATTTGTTTTGGGTGATATACACATTTACCTTTCTTTCGTTGTAGAAGTTTATGATATTATGGAAGAAATTGTGAAATAGGATATTTTAGTTGGAAGAGATTCCCTATGTTTAGGCATCAGTTTGTTGTTAAATATGTAAATTGTTAGCTAAAACCTTGAGTCCTTTTTTAGGATATGAAATGACTGTTTGTCTGTGTTCAGTTGAAAATTAAGTTGAATCAAGTGGATAGACTGAAAGAAGTGCTAGTGGGTACTAAGTAAGGGGATGAGAGAAGTATGTAAATGTCAGTTGGTAGGGTTAGTCAATCTGATGCCTCTTTGACACCTGATACTTACAATTTGTTCGAGCAAGTTTAGTTTATTAACCAACTAATTCCCCTTTTTCAAGGCTTGTTTGGTTCCATGGAATCAGAACACAAATGCAAATACTTTCGTTAGAGATTTAGAGCCTAATAAGATAGTCTTCTTTTGCTAGGATATGTGTTGAGATCTACTGCCAAGAGAAAGCATTTGTCTTTTGCTAGGATATGTGTTGAGGTTCCTGTTAATCATAAATATGAACCTATAGTACGGCTCAAAGTTAAAGGAAGAGAGGTTGTGGTGGGGGTGGAATATACATGGAAGCCATTATCATGTGAGAAGTGCAATAAGTTTGGTCATTCGACAGCTAGATGTGGCAATAGAATCGTCAGAAGGTGGAATACCCGACAACAACAAGGGAGGGGGGTAACTACTGGCCATGAAAACCCTGTAACACAAAGTGGCGAATCTGTTCCTTTTACGCCTTGTAACAACTTGGGATCCCATGCACAAACTGTGGTGACCCTAGCATTGCCTAATGAGGTCATGGACAATGCCATAGACCCTTATGCCATAAGTGAACAATCCAATGCCCCTGCTACTATAACTGAGGAGGTGACAGAAGGAGCTATTGTTCCTTACCAATTAGTTGGGAATGCTCCCCTTTCAATCAGTAGAGGTGATGCCCAACAGTGGCCAGTGGATAATATAGAGGCGGTTGAACATTCCTCTGTGTCTTGCATCATTGAGAGGACAGAATGTGTCAGGGCTGATACTCTAAGTGAGACCGGAAATATATTTTCCATTCTTCAGCAAGCAGAAGAACATATGACACTCACCACTGCTTTGGAAACACATCCTAAAGCGCTATCGGTTATAGGAGAGACCTTATTCCATGGTGAGCAAGTCCTATATGAAGCAACTGCTTTGGAAGAGGGAAACATTGAAGATGATCTCTTTGAACCAGAAAATGAACTCTTCGATGACGAGCATAACCAATAGGACAACTCTCTAACTCCGCTACCTTTGCAAGTGATTACCAGGTCTTAGACTAAGCAGCAACATCAACACAGCTCCAATAAGAAAAAGAAAGGGAAGGGTATGAACAAAGGCCTTGGTAGGAAAGCGAAACAAAAGCATTAGTGATGTCGAAGTTAGCTATATGGAATGTCAGAGGCTTTAACGACCTTAATAAAGCAAGATATTTGAATATGTTTAGAAAAAAGAATAATTTATGTCTTTTTGGTATGCTGGAGACTAAATTAAGGATTGATAAATTTCAACTCATCAGTAATATCTGTTGCCCTTCATGGTCCTTTGTTAACAACTATAGCAGTAACCACAGTGGTCGAGTATGGTTAGCATGGGACCCTGGAGTTATCTCCCTAATCAAACTCAAGGAAACGGATCAGTTTATTCACTACCAAATTGAGCTCCTTCCTATATCGAAATCCTTTTGCTTAACGGTGGTTTATGCAAATAATTCAAGTGCTTCTAGGCTCAGTCTATGGAATGATATATGCAATATTCACAATGGCATACAAGGGGAGTGGTGTGTAGCAGGGGACTTTAACAATGTCCTATATTCCTTTGAACGCATTGGAGGTGAAGCAGTGCATCCTATGGAGACTACACCTTTCTCTGACTGTCTTGTTGATCTTAAAGCTATTGGAGCTTTCTTCACATGGACCAACTTTGCGAGAAAATGGTCTAAAATTGATCACTATTTACTCAATTGCCATTGGAGCTCTACATTCTCTTACTCATTTGTTGAATTCATGCCTCTTGGTACTTTTGATCACTCTCCCCTTGTCATTACTATTTTGAATAAAATCATTGCTAGTCCCCCTTTCAGGTTCAGTAACTTCTGGATTCTCCACCCTGATTTCGTGGCAATTTTCGTGTCCTGCTGAAATGTGCAAGTGTATGGTAGTTCTATGTTCATCTTGACTCAGAAGCTAAAACTTTTTGAAGAACAAATTGAGAAGTTGGGCAAAATTCTTTTGTTCAGACTTAACTAACCAGACAGAGGCTGCAAGGAAAAAGCTTAAATATATTCAGAAAGCTCAGCAGAGTAACCCAATGGATGTACTACTATGCCATAGAGAAAAGGAAGCCAGGAATACACTTTGTCAACTTATTATTATGGAAGGTGAGGATCTCAGACATAGAACTAGATGTGATTGGATGAAGTATGGGGACAAATGCAATGATTTCTTACACAAGATGATCAAAGAGAGAAAGAGCATAAATCTTATTTTGGCTTTGAATGACACTGCTGGTGTTAGAAGGGAAGGTCAAGAAGAAGTTTCAGTAGCTTTTGTTGATTACTACAAAGGCCTATTGGGGCAACCTTCTTTAGCTTTCTGCGACCCTGCTTTTCTTGAGAGTTGATAAGAGCCCAAAACTATAGTTTTAATCCCTTAATAGTATTATATTTAGGCCAATTAAGTTTATAATAAATAAGAGTTAGTAATGTTTACATATTTTCATGTATTTAAGGTTTTTAAATAAATTATGTGAAGAAATACGTCATTTTTGCAAGAGAAAGGAGCCAAATTGCTTGCTAGAAAAGTTTTATGCTTTAAGCCCAAGTTTCAAGGAGAAAAAACCTTTTTAAAGCCTAGTCAAAGTTGGAAAGTCAAAGTCAATGCGGGCTGAAAAAGAACAAAAAAGTCAACAAAACTTCCGTAGGTCGTATCTTTAGACTCAGACCTCGGAATTGGTCCTATTATATGTCAAAACGACCGGATTGGAAAGAGCTTTCTAATGGGTTAAGCCTCAACCCAATCAAAGTAGTAAAAGTGGACGAAAAGGGTCTTGTAGTAAATTCCAACAAAAACCCTTTCTGGACTTAAGTAATTAGGTTTTGGACTTAATTTAGTGGCCCAAAACACAGCTCCAAAGCTCATGCACAAAAATATAAACCTAATCCTCTCCTATATAAAGAGGATGAAGGCTAAACTCTATTAACCCCTCTTCCTCATTAGTTAGTTTAATTAGGTCTCTCTCCTTTACTTCTTCCCCTAATAGTTTAGTTTAACTTAGGGTTTATGTTATTAGCCTTTAGCCACCATTAAAATACCTTCAAGTTCTTAGTTTCAATTCAAAATAGGGTTTGATTCTCCGTATAAACAAGGAGATATGTAGGCAACCGCCAGGAGGTTTAACCCTGAACTCTAAATCATCTCATCCCTTCTCGATCAAGAAGAGAGCTCCTGAATCACAAGGCACAGAGGAGGATCAGGGGATAGTTAGAAAACCCCCTACATCTTTTGGCGCTATCTGTGGGGATGAAAAGCAGGTAAACATTCGTTTCGAACGACTGATTAGTCTAAAAAACTCTTACCATTGTGATGGCAGGAGTAAAGAAAACAAAGGGTGGCGCTGCCACATGTAGCGTCGCTATCAGAAAAGAAGAGCACGAGGTGCTTGAAGAAGCGGTGAATGTCAGTCACCATGATACAAATAATCCCCTCTAAGAACCTACAACCAGCACCGACAGACCAGCTGCTCCCTGTGCAGGCCCTAGGAATAACGCTTAATAGGAGCGTCAAAACGGTGTAGGCTCTGGGACAACAAAGAAGCAACCTTGAGCGAGAGTTGTAGTTGCTAAGGCATTTGTATTAATCTGACACAGGGAAGGAGCCACTCATCGATCTTGATGATGACAGCCTTCTAGAAGGCAGTCGTGCTAGGAACCCAAGGTGTGGGGATCTAGTTTGATGCGAATCATCAGAGTCAGAATATAGTAACTTTGATGAGAATTCGGATACAGCATCAGACCCAGGGTCAACTGACCAGGATCGTGATGTCGACCCTCGACACCGAAAAAGAACCCAGAACAAGAAACTTTCTACCAAGGAAAGTGCATGGGAAACTGAGAAGAATGATCTGATCCTTCAGATGCATCGGATGACAGGTAAGGGGAGGAAAATGCAAAACTCCTTTGTTCAATCCGCCATAATGGGGGCAGGTAGATCCCTTTTCGCATCACGAATAATGAGAAAGCCATACCTCCGTGGGTATAGACAACCGAAGTTCAGTGTCTTTAATGACAAGTCAGATCCGGTGGATCACGTATTCAGATATCGTGCCACTATGAGACAATATGAAAGGTATGACCACGTTATGTGTCAAGAATTCAAAGCTTCCCTGTCTGGATCTACGCTCTAGTGGTACCACAGGTTACCTGAGCGGCATATCAGGTCCTCAGAATAAATGTTTAGGACCTTTATAGGCAGGTACTCGTGCAACAAGCACCACCCAAAATGAATTGATGCACTGTTCAATATCAAGAGAAAAGATGGAGAAGCATTGAGGTCCTACATGCAACGATTCATGAAAATCTCAATTCAGATAAAGTCTTGTGATGAGCAGACTGCCATAATAGCTTTCAAACAAGGGTTGGATGAAAACAACTCCTTATTTGGGTCCCCCTCCCGGAAACCACCCCGTGATTTAAAAGAACTCCTAGACAGGGTTGAAACTCATGCAGGGTGGGAAGAGGATGTCCTGAACAGACGTCAAGAAGCAAAAAAGGTTAATCAGGCAACCACTATAGCCCCACGCGAGAGGAACGACAACTCTTCACCTCAAAAGCCAAAGAGAGACCGTCATCGTGTTCGCTGAAGGGCTGAATCCCCATCCAAGGGACAAGTATTCAGAGGGCAGTATCAAAATGTAACCAGTAATGCAGATGGAAAACCACAAAAGAAGCCATGAATGGAAGGAACTGAAGAAGCTCTCCCCTTAATGGACAAAAACTTTGCTCGTCTGAACAAAATGCCAGACGAGGTCTTGGACTCGATTAAGAACCAGAGTTATCTCAAGTGGCCAGCTCCACTCAAGCCAGGCTCCCTAGGTCCCAGAGACCAGAGGACCTACTGCAAGTTCCATAAGAGTAAAGGTCACAGTACCCGAGCTTGTAGAGCCTTGAAAAATGAACTATAGGATTTGATTGAAAGGGGGTACTTGAAGCAGTTTGTAGCACACGAATAGGCAAACGCAGTACAGCCCAAGGAAGTTAGTACGTTAGTTCAGGATCCCCCAGGTACTGGACCACTCAAGGGCTGGCTCCAGATAAATATAATTTCAGGAAAGGCAAGCAAACGAAATGTGCAAGTAACTGACATGGGTGCGTGGTATCAAATACGCATCGCCAAGCAGATGAGAGTCATGAATAGTGAGCTGACTACGGGTGCTCAGGTCAACGCGGTACCCCACAAAAATTCGCTTATCTTTTTCACTGAGGTTGACAATCTTGGCATCTAGAGTCCACATGAGGATGTACTTGTACTTACACTCCTTTTTGGAGATTATGACTTGCATCACATATTGGTTAATCCGAGAAGCTCAGCAAATGTGTTATACTATGATGTATTAAAAAAACTATAGATTCCTGATTCTAAGATGGTTGCCACCAACTTTAACCTATATGGATTTAGCGGGGACAAAGTTCTAACAGTTGGGGAGATCCAACTACCCGTAGCTACTAGTCCGATAACTCTCATAATAAATTTTGTTGTGGTAAAAGCTAACACACCTTATCACATTATCTTGGGCAGGACCTGGCTGCACAGACTCCGCGCTATTCCTAGTACCTATCACCAATGTCTAAAGTTCCCTCATAACGGGAAAAATGAGACAATTAAAGGAGATCAGGTGGCTGCCAAAGCATGCTACGCTCTGGCGACAAAGCAGTCCCCACTCCCATTTGAACCAATGGAGGTGGGGCAGCCTGCCAAGTAGCAATTACAGTTGGATCCACCTCTCCCGGATCTGGTCCCAAGAAAAGGGAGGATCCCCCCTCACTGGAGCCGTTAGAGGAAGTGGAAAATGTGGGAGGTAGCTCGCCAAAAACCACTTTCATCGGCTCCTTATTGAGTTTTGAAGAGCACCAGGCTCTAATACACTTCCTCTAAGAACACAAAGTCGTGTTTGCTTGGTCGTTTGAAGAAATGCCAGGAATTGACCGCCATGTGGCATGTCACCAGCTCAATGTCCGCAGTGATGCAACCGTAGTCAAGCAGAAGCCGAGGAAAATAGGCGCTGATAGATCCAAAGCGGTAAAAGCCGAAGTCGAAAAGCTAAAGGCAGCTAATTTTGTCAGGAAAATCAATTTCCCTACCTGTATTTCTAATATTGTCCTAGTACGTAAGAATAATGGGGTCATGGAGAATCTGTATCGACTTCACGGATCTAAACCGCGCGTGTCCGAAAGACAGTTACCCTCTGCCACGAATTGACAAATTGGTAGATGTCATGGATGGACATGAACTATTATCTTTCATAGATGGGTCATCTGGCTACAACCATATCCCATTGCATGAGGAAGACCACAAGCATGCAAGTTTCAGAACTGAGGATAGTCTGTATTGTTATCAGGTCATGCCGTTCGGAGTAAACAAGATGATTCATGGGTTGATAGGCGACATTATGGAGGTGTATGTCAACGATCTCCTGATCAAAAGCCTGAGATGGGGAGACCATCTCTCCCATCTGAAACGTGCTTTTGATATTCTCTGGAAGTATCGCATGAAACTCAACCCCGAGAAATGTGCATTCTCCGTTTCATCAGGGAAGTTCTTAGCGTATCTGGTTACTAAGAGAGGAATCGAGGCCAACCCAGATTAGATCCGGGCGCTCATAGAAATGCCCTCCAATAAAAACATGAAAGAGGTTCAAAAGGTTATAGGTAGGTTGGCAGCTCTAAACAGGTTCATCTCCAAGAGTTCAGATAAGTGCAAACCTCTGTTTCAGTTACTGCGCAAGAATACCTCATTTGCATGGACGGTAGAATGCCAAAAAACATTCGATCAACTCAAAGCATACTTGGGGGCACCACCAATCTTGTCCAAACCAGTTGAGGGAGAAGTATTGGGTCTTTATCTCTGTTCATCTGTGTCACAGCCCGAATTTCTAAACAATAACAAAGTGAATATTTGAAATATAAATATCTCAAACATCACTAGGTTCACTTGTTTAAAAACCCAGACTATGACGGAGAAACTACACATACAAACCCTAATAGCCGTGTCATAAAAGAAACAACTTAAAATAAAATAATCCCAATAATTATCCGAAATCTCTTTATCAAGCTTACATCCTTCCAAATAAAACATCAAACAACTCTCCAAATAAAATTCATCACTACCATGTTCTCATGCCATGAAAAAGGCAAAATACGTTATTACATTCTTCCAACAAAGAAATCAAACCTAAAAGAAAACTATCAGACCGCTCCAGGCACGAATCACAATCACACGCCGCGGTTCCACTGCCTTCCACCTATGTTCCCAAGAACACACCCACGTTGCCAAAACAAAGCAAACATGGGTCAGCAAATTTGAATTTGCTGGTATGAGTAGACTAAACACATATAAACATATTAAACTTTACTTATCCAACTAACATTTTAAATCTATCACAACCTAAACATTCTCAGCTTGGAAGACAGGTAGTTCCGTCATCTCAAACGGCATAGTTTCTTCCCAAGCAAAACTTCCATATTATTAACCTCCATTTTATTAACTCATTCTAATAACTCCTTTTAATATCTAAATAATTAATTTTACACTTACCGATGTCCACACAGTATAAAGGGTAGGACCAAGGCCCCTCACAAAAATATTATTAAGTCCTACCCTCCCAAAAAAAAAGTTAGAACTTGTATATATAATAGATGTAGATATTCTATATGTATTCAAAGGTAAACCCAAGCACGCGCGTATAAACAAAACCATTTCTCTTATCAATTAATCAATTACTTTTCTTATACACCCACATTCCACATCCGAGGATCACTTAGACTTTCCAACACTAAGCTAACCTAGGCTCTGATACCAAAATGTCACAGCCCGAATTTCTAAACAATAACAAAGTGAATATTTGAAATATAAATATCTCAAACATCACTAGGTTCACTTGTTTAAAAACCCAGACTATGACGGAGAAACTACACATACAAACCCTAATAGCCATGTCATAAAAGAAACAACTTAAAATAAAATAATCCCAATAATTATCCGAAATCTCTTTATCAAGCTTACATCCTTCCAAATAAAACATCAAACAACTCTCCAAATAATATTCATCACTACCATGTTCTCATGCCATGAAAAAGGCAAAATACGTTATTACATTCTTCCAACAAAGAAATCAAACCTAAAAGAAAACTATCAGACCGCTCCAGGCACGAATCACAATCACACGCCGCGGTTCCACTGCCTTCCACCTATGTTCCCAAGAACACACCCACGTTGCCAAAACAAAGCAAACATGGGTCAGCAAATTTGAATTTGCTGGTATGAGTAGACTAAACACATATAAACATTTTAAACTTTACTTATCCAACTAACATTTTAAATCTATCACAACCTAAACATTCTCAGCTTGGAAGACAAGTAGTTCCGTCATCTCAAACGGCATAGTTTCTTCCCAAGCAAAACTTCGAAATTTATTAACTTCCATCTTATTAACTCATTCTAATAACTCCTTTTAATATCTAAATAATTGAATTACACTTACCGATATCCGGCCAGATAAGGGTAGGACCGGCGTCCCCTCAAGACAAATATTATTAAGTCCTACCCTCCTGCAAAAGAAAGTTAGAACTTGTATATATAACATATGTAGATATTCTATATGTATTCAAAGGTAAACCCAAGCACACTCGTATAAACAAAACCATTTCTCTTATCAATTAATCAATTACTTTTCTTATACACCCACCCTTTAGTACCTACTCCACGATTTGCACTCCACACATTTGCCAAATCACACATTTCGTGTGCCTCTCCCAATCAATACCACAATATCATAGCCATCTCTGGGCTTTCATACACGTATTTCACAGCCTCATTGGGCACAAAAACTCAGGTCATTCATGGCACATTCAATGAATACCTTAGGTCATTCCCGCCACATTCAAGGAATACCTATCATATCACTAACGGGCCATTCATGGCACATTCAATGAATGCCCTGGGTCATTCCTGCCACATTCAAGGGATACCCAATCCTACATTCCCGTACACTCAAGGAATACAACTTACCCGCAAGGCGAATACCTTAGTTCCTCTTTAGGGCAGTTCACTACAATCTGGTCATTCATGGCACATTCAATGAATACCCTTATATAACACTAACGGGCCATTTATGGCACATTCAATAAATGCCCACCTAACATATGACATCATCAGTCATAAAACTCAGTTCCAAAACTTGAGGCGTGGAGAGTTCTAAAAGGGTGCGGTAAGTTTTGTTTACGATTATTGTATTTTATTGAATAGATTATTTCGAGAACGTAGGAATATCTTGATTCAATTATTTTTGGTTTACGCACGCGTTATTAATTTCATGAATGTATAAGTGTCAGAACGTTGTGATCGTAAAAGAACAAAAAATCCCACAGCAATAAATACACGTACACAAGTATATTTATAAAGGTCCTAGCCTAAGTCAAACATGCTAGTAGTCCTAGACTTATCCTAATAGACCTAATCATAATTTTAAGAAAAAGTCAACTTTTCGGGTCAACTGGTCAAAGTCAACCCTGGTCAAAGTCAAAGTCAAAGTCCACTCTGGTCAACAGTCAAAGTCAGAGTCCACTCTGGTCAACAGTCAATATTGGTCAACCTAACCTAAACTCCAAAAACCCAAAAGCCCAAAGCACTAGGGCCCATAGTCTAACTTAAGTCAAAAATAGAAAATCAAAAAGTTAAAGCCTAAGCCCAACCCACGATTTCCGGGCCCAAGCCCAAACCAGACTTTACTGTTCATCTTCTTCTTCCTCCAGCACCTCTCCTCCACTCCAGCCACCACCGGCCATCCAATAAGACTCGTAGGTGTTACCTAACCAACACTATAAGGGATTCGGCCCAATCTCAAACTCAACCAAGGGTCGTCTCCCTCACCAACGCCATCAGCTCTCTCCCTCGATCCACCACCACAAATTTCCAACCCCCAACACTTCTAATCTACTCGAAAATAACCTACATCAAAACCCCTACTTCTTTAGTTCATACAAAAACCCAATTCACTGATTCCCCAATTCCTTCCTCAAACCGGATCTATAGTTCGACCTCCATTAACGCCCTATTCCCGAGCTTCAACTTCGCACTCTCCAGTGCACAATCAAACATCAACATCCAAATTCAAACTAACAATTAAACATCAACAATCAATTCAAACTAATAGTATAACATCACAACAAAAATTCCAACAAAACAATTCATTCAACCAACACAAAACAGGACGATTTGGGTTCTGGTGACGACGCCAGTAACAACCAGTGTCAAGGCTTCGATAGTTAAATGCTCAAATTCGTCAGAATTTATCTACTGCAGTGGTTCAAAATCTAACCATTAACAGAGTAGGCAATATTGCAATTACAGAAAACGACATTTACTGATATGTTTAATCGAAACAAATAAAAGAGATATAATGTATTATGACTACTCACTGTTAAAATCGAACAGCCCGAACAGCTCCCCGAAATCGAAAACCTCCAAAGCCTGAAGTCGACAACGATCTTTCTTGTTCAAACCCCTTTTTTTCTCAAGAAAACTCTCACCTTTTTTTTTTTTCCTCCAAACTCTACGTGAGAAAACCTTATTTTTTTCTAGTTTTCAAACCTCTCCTAAAAACCCGGTTTTAAACCGATCTACTTACTTTACGGGCTTTATCCTATCTACTTACTTACGGGCTTTTTTTTTTCTAACAACTGGATATCCTATTTCTGTATTCTATTTACATTATTATTATTATTAATATTTATATTATTATAGGAAAAATGCAATTAAAAAGACGGGGTGTTATAATCTGACTACGGTATCAATTTGGTATTGATACGTGTGGACAAAAAGAAGGTTGAAAAACCTGTCTATTTCCTGAGCCGAACGTTCCTACCAGCAAAAACAAGGTATCCTAAACTCGAAAGAGTCGCTTTAGCCCTTGTTTTAGCTACAGAAAAATTGCGACCATACTTCCAATCCCACACTATCAGAGTAATCACAGAGTACTAGTTTTGACTAGTCCTGGAAAGGCCAAACAGGTTAAGAAGGTTAGCTAAATGGTTTGTGCAACTATCAAAGTATGATATTATCTATGTCCCACGAATCTCAGAAAAGGGTTAGGCACTAGCAGAGTTCTTGGGAGATTTCCCGATAACCTATACAGGGTACGACTCAACAACCCCCAGTTCAGATGATGGCACCCTGCCTAAATCTTTAATAACCTGTCCAGACCCATGGGAGTCGAGCTCTGGATTGCGACTATTTGTGGATGGGTCCTCAAACGAGATAGGCACAGGAGTTGGAGCTGTGTTAGTTACTCCTGACAACATGCGATTGGAGAAATCCATCCGGTTAGGTTATAATGCCTCTAATAATGAGGCAACACTTGCTGGCCTCACCATAGCTCTTGACCTGGGTCTTACACATCTCACAGTTTTTAGTGACTCACAGCTAGTTGTGTTTCAAGTTGAAAGAGGATATGAAGCCAGGGATGAACGAATGGCCAAATGCCTAGAACTGGTATGGGGACTTCAGGGCAAGTTTGAGAGTATTCAATTTTATCAGCTACCTCGATCAGAAAAACGACACGCAGATGCTTTGGCATATGTTGCCTAAATGTTGGGCAACAACGAGTCTTGCTCCATCCCCATAGAGTTCCAAGACAAACCTAGTATCCAAGCACTTACTACTTCAACAGTTTGTGTTATCCCAACCACCACACCAAATTGGATGGATCCATACAAGTCTTACCTCAAAGACGGAACACTTCTAGAGGATAAGAACATAGCAAGGCACCTGCTTGCAAAGGTACCACGATTCACCCTCATCAAAGATGATCTCTACAAATAGTCCTTTTTGGGACCTCATCTCCGATGCCTCTCCCCAGACCTCGCTGAACAAGTCTTGCGAGAAGTTCATGAAGGAATTTGTGGCAATCATGCTGGGGGCAAAACGCTAGTCCTCAAGATCCTAAGGCAATGATACTTTTGGCCTTATATGCAAAAGGATGGACAAGTTTTTGCCCGTAAATGTGAAAAGTACCAACGATATGCCCCACTTATCCATGCTCCAGCAACAGAACTACACCCGTTGGCTAGCCCATGGCCATTTGCACAGTGGGGAATTGACATTGTGGGACCCTTGCCACCAGCTCTCGACAATGTCAGATTCTTACTGGTCGCAACGGATTATTTCACCAAGTGGATAGAAGCAATTCCCCTTGTTTTCATTCGGGAACAGAACGTCAGAAAGTTCATTTGGAACAACATTGTCTATAGGTTTGACATACCTAAAGTTATCATCTCAGATAATGGGAAACAGTTTGCGGGCGGATTGGTCGCTGAACTCTGTGAGGAGTTTCACATTACCCATCTGTTCTCAACTCCCAGGTATCCACAAGGCAATGGCTAGGCTGAAGCCTCCAATATGGTTATTTTGGATAACATGAAGCGCAAGTTAGATGACACGAAAGGATTATGGGTCGAGGAACTCCCTAAGGTCCTATGGGCATACCGAACTACACCCAGATGATCATCTGGTGAGT
Source organism: Coptis chinensis (assembly GCF_015680905.1). NCBI lineage: Eukaryota > Viridiplantae > Streptophyta > Magnoliopsida > Ranunculales > Ranunculaceae > Coptis > Coptis chinensis. The sequence continues at coordinate 51,346,764 of NC_141459.1, forward strand.
CCCCATTTTCACTAACCTACGGAACTGAAGCTGTCATACCTCCAGAACTGGTTGCTCCCACTCAGAAGTCGAACGTTGTGCACACCCTAGACAATGAGGAACTATTATGCAGAGAAATGGATCTCTTAGATGAAAAACGAGAAGGTGCCGCATTGCGCTTGGCTGCCAGCTAGCAGATTCTGAAAAGATCATACGACAAGAGAGTCCGGATTTGGTCTTTCAAATCTGGTGACCTGGTTTTGCGCGAGATCCGAGAGCCTAACGGCAAGCTTGGGCCCAACTGGGAAGGACTATACATCATCGATAAGGTTTGCAGAATAGGCTTTTACTACATGCATACTATTAAAGGGGACGTTCTTGTCAAACCATGGAACGCACAACACCTTCACAAGTACTATCAGTAATTTGTTATTTCATGCTTGTTTATGCATTGTTTATTCTCTCCAGTAATCAATAAAGTTCCTCACCTTGTAATCGAATTCATTCATTGCGTCAGTTCTTTATTTATTATTCACAGCGGACTAAGCCTTTAGGGAATTATCTTCTCACTATTTGTTCAAGAAATTGTATGCCAATTTGCTTTAGAACCAGTGATACTAAGTTTGGGGACGTTGAGCTGTATGCCATATCCTTTTTCATCCCCATGTAGCCTGAATTGTACGTCAGTTCTTTCAGACTGCAATTATCCTTGATGGGTTAAGCTTTTTAAGGAATCTAACCACACTAATTGTTTAGTAAACTGTATGCCAGCTTGACTTGGAGCAAGAGATAGTGTTCTTGGGAGCCCGAACTGTACGCCAGTTCCTGGAGCTCTCATCATAACATCACACATGGGAGTTGCTGGGAAGGTCTGGGTTGGATCCATACCTTAGCACGCAATCATTGGCCTTGAATTATATCGGCATGATGGCGCTGAGGAAGACTTCCACACTGTTGTTTTGGCGATAACCTATTTATTTATTTTAAATAAATGGGACCTATCGTTATTAAACGCAGTGTTGTGCTCAAGGTACCAAATTACTTTCACAACAAAGCATGGCTCCTCAAGGCACTGTGTCTCTATTACGATCGAACTTTCAGTTAAAGTTAACTTGAACGGCTCCAATGACATCCTGATAAGATTCTGGTTATGCCTTATTTTAACTTGTTTAGCCTACTATGGTCACCTATTGTTGTTCCGAATGAACTTTGGGGTCATCAAGGGTAGAATATGCATAGTACTTCATATCATGTTATACTGTACGTAACATAAATTGAATTGATTTAAATGCGTGCATAAATTAGAAGAGCTATAGAGCTCAATAAATTAAATTGTATTTGAGCAACACAACTCAATATTACATACCATAGAAATAGAAATTGTATGTGAGCAACACGTCTCAATATTACAGACCCAGAGAAATGTTGTTTATGAATAAGCGTACCTTGAACTGAATAACTAAGACTTTACTTAGTTTGTTGAGCAGAGATGGTATCTTCCCTAGTAATACTTGCAGGAACCGACTGAGTGGTTGAGGGCTAAACAGAGCACTTACTTGGAACAGGTATGACAGGAGCAGGAGGCAGGTCATCATCAGTTTCTTCCTCAGAAGATGAGGAAGCGTCAGGCATGAGCTCACTTTGAATGGCCAAGATGCTGGTAGAAAGGTCAGGATACAGGATGAAAGGGTTAGTCACTTGCCTTGCTCATCCACCTGAGGAATGTATCTAGCAGCCCCCACAGCCTCTTCAAATTTAACTTGCTTAGCAGTTTTGAAGGAATCTTCGAAAACATCAAGAACTCTCAAAGCAAAACGAACGGCGTTATCAGAGGACCTCCTCTTTACCTCTTTGACCACTTTGGAATAAAACTCAGAGGTTTCAATCAGGAGATCATTAGCCTTTGTGGTAGAACGTAAACACTTCTCCTTGAGGCTCCTCTCATAACCTGACATAAGCTTGTTAAATTGAATGATGGCCTAACCAAGCGTCCTCATCTCAACATTTCTACAATCTAGATCGCCTTGGACTTGGTCTTTATGTGCTTGCAGTGTAGTAAATTAGGAGCGCAATTTCAAGAATTTTACTTTCCAGGAGGCAGATTTGGCAGCTTCTTTCTGGGCTTTGCCAAGAGAGGTTCAAAGAGTTGCAACTGTCTCTCTCATATTCTTAAAGCCAGCATCAACTTTCTTCTCTCTAGCTAGGAGCTGGTCAACCTGGCCCTGCAGTTTCTCAGCCCGTTTCTCAGTTGCCTCCTTTGCCCAATGCAAGTCACCAGTAGCCATGTCATCGGTGGCTGTATTAGTTGAGTTAGCAAAGATCAGCTCTTTCATAGCTAGGAAGTCATTCACTAGCTGAAAAGTGGTATGAAGTGTATAAGTAATGCGATAAGATATGTCAAATAGTACGCAGAGAAAGAAGTTCTACCTTGGCCATATGAATGGCAGATTTATGGTATGACAGGTTTAGATTGCTAGCCATACCGGCTTCAGCTTTGTCAATCGGAAGTCGCGCAACTTCCAAAACTCCAAATGCGATATCCACATCATTAATAGAATGTTTGTTGATAACTAGAAGTTCACTAGATCGGCCCCAATACCACATCTCCACAATCATCTCCCTTTCGGGAGAGTCAGGGGATTGTGGCGAAAAGGGCATGTCATCTCCCCTCCTCCTCAAGTGTCCATCCTCAGAGTGAGGAGGAGGGTGGGCCACTGTTATAGCGGTGGCATCAACAATATTTTTTTCCCTCCGATTATAAGGAAGGGAGGGATTAACAGTAGAAGGTACATTTTCATCGGCCTATCCAAAACCTGTGGGAGGATCTGAGGTCGGTAGCGGTGCAGTTACTTCTTCACAAAACTTACCAGATTGGGGACGAATTACAAGAACTTGGATAGGTGTTTCCTCATCTACAGTTGGAAGATGGAATTTCATTTTCTTACTTGCAGGGGCGGCATCAGAAACAGTAGTCGGACCACTTCTATTCAACCTTGAGCGAATAGACGCACATACTGCTTTTTTAAAATTGTTGAAGCCCGAAGCTCATGAGGCAGTTAAGGGCCTTTCCCACCAGTGATCACACAGTCGTCACTAACATCAGGCTTCGGAACTCCACCTGTTGGGGCAGCTTCACTGGCAGCATCAGCAGAACTCTTCTCTCCCCGATTCCCTCTCCTTTCGGAAATAAGATAGGGTTCTACCTGACCTGGAAGAGGAAGAAGGCCAACATCCTAATCCATAGGAGGGGGTGATAAGAGCCCAAAACTGTAGTTTTAACCCCTTTAACAATATTGCTTTAGACCAATTATGTGATTAATAAGTAAGAGTTAGTATTGTTATCGTACTTTTGTGTATTTCGGGCATTAGAGTCGAATATGTGTAGAAATGCGTCCCTTTTGCGAGATAAAGGAGCAAGGGTTGGTTGCTAAGAAGTTCTATGATAAAAGGTCAAGATTCAAGGAGAAAAAGCCTTTTTAAAGCCCGGTCAAAGCTGAAAAGTCAAAGTCAACGTGGGCAGAAACAGCGTACAAAAGTCATCAGAACTTCCGAAGGCCGTATCTTTGGACTCAGACTTCAGAATTGGGCCTACCTTATGTCAAAACGACCGGCTTGGAAAGAGCTTTCCAATAGTCTAAGCCTTGACCCAATCAGAAGAGCAGAAGTAGATGAAAAGTCCGTGGAAGTCAAATCCAGCTGAAAAGGCCTCTGTGGACTAAAGAAATTGGGTTTTGGGCTCGATTTTCCGGCCCAAAACATGGCTCCTTAGCCCATGCACGAATAAGTGGATCTGATCTTCTCCATTTATATGGAGAAGAGTTAACTCTGAAGATACCTAGATCTAGATTAGAAAATTAGGTTAGACTCTATTAATTAGTTAGAATAGCTTATTTTAGATCTAGTTTTTACCTTCAATTAATTAGTGTTAGAACAAAGTAGATTATTATTTAGAATCACTATTAGTTTTATAATAAAGTATTAGTTTTCATTTCAATTTAGTCATTGATTAAATTCTTATTTAGTTTTAGTTGTTTTAAATTCATAAATTAGGTTGTCTTCATTTTGATTCTTAGACTATTGATAAAATTAGATTTATAAAGTTTAAATTAGTTATTAAATTATGACTTGTTACTATTGTTCTTGTGTTGGGAATGATAGTATAGAAATTTCACATCACACATTACTCTCACCATTGTTCTTTGTGTTTGTTCAATTGAATTTGTTTAAGTCTTGGGAGTTAAGAGTGGAACGATTCCGTACTCTATATATTGCATGAATATATATGTGAGAGTAGGAAATAAAAATAATTTATACCGTAAGAATTAGGTTAGAGTAATCTAGTCGTGTTTTTATGGGTTATGAAATGGCACCGCTGCCATCTTAATCTCGTTCAAGACAAGAATTCAATTGCTTGAATCCAAGGGGCAATCCCCCATTCTCTACCCACCCACCCTTTTAATTTTTCATTCTTATTTCTTGAATTTTTGGAACTATTCACTGTTTTAGGCATAGGGGCTGCGGATTCACAGAGGAATACACTGCCGTAAAGGTATTTTTAAATTTTGAAAAATTCTAAAAATTTACAGGCGTAATCTTTAAGGTGTTATTGATTTACTGTAATTTTGTCAGATGTTTTTTAATTGGTTTACCTTGTGAACAAATATGATCTTTACAGTGCTGCATTTCAGTTTTCAAATCGTAAGTTCTTGAAAAACAGACAAGTAAGGTTACTTAGGTAGTTCCAAAAATTCTAAACTTTTTACAAGAGTATCTATCCTAAGTCAGGAGTTTTCAGTAAAAATTTGAGGAGTTTTTTATTTGTTTTGACCTCCTAACTAGTGGAGTGTTTCCAGTGTGTTTCTGCAGTTTTGTAAACACTTAATTTCTGGAACAACAGTCGGTAAATAGGGTTTGTAGAACTCCAATTGCTCTAAAATGTTTACAGGAATAGCCATGATCTGTCAGGAGTCTCCAGTAAAATTTTGGAGATTTTTGGCTCTATTTTGATTGGATAACCTTTCAGTTGTTTGTATTGTGTCCAAAAACTGTTTCACAAACTTTGAAGGGCAGTAGAAGAACTTAGATAGGTCCGATTGATCTGAAATTTTACTGGCTACTTGATAGACGTCTTAGCAAACTACTGTAAAAATTTCAAATTTTTTGAGCACGCCCCTAGATAGCCTATTTTTGAGCGCGACCCGCACCTAAAACACTGGACATCATCCAAGGTTGAGCGCGCCCTGCGCCCAACCAAGGCAAAGTTTGAGCCCAACCTGGAACTTGAGTTTGACCTGAGCGTGACCCGCACCCACCCAAGGCTAATTTCGAGCGTGACCCACGCCTTAGTGCATGTTCCTCGAGCAAGGTCGGAGCCACTTCGCCTACCCAGTTAAAAGTGAGTGAGCTGACCAGCTCTTGTGTACCAGCCCGATTTTTCACAGGTTAGTTCAAGCTTTCATTTCTTCAAGTTATTCAATGTTTCTAACATCATACAAACACTGAGATTGGTATACAAGATGTTATTCAAACGCGTAGCAAGGAGACATTTAGGTACTCTTTCTTCCACTCCTCGCCTCTTCTGTCAGAGGAGTTTTAATTCTAGTATAATCAGGCTTATTTTTCGTAGACATAAATACCACATGCCTATTTAGAATTTCACACACTACACCTACATCAATGGCTAAAGAGCAAGAGACTCCTCTCTCTGATTTTTATAAAGCCCTAAACGATGGCCCTAAGTCGTGCATCGCTCTTGCAGACCTAGTGGGGGATTTTCGAATTCCGCCTAATATATTTAACTTGTTACCAGTTTTTCATGGTTTAGACCACGAGAAGCCTTACCAGAATATGCGTAGGATAGACCAAGTTCTCACTACATTCCATCATCCTAGCGTAAGTCCGGATCAAGTTAAACTTAGGGTGTTTTCATTCACCCTAGCCGACAAGGTGACGTCTTGGTTAACTGCCCAAACGCCAAACTCTGTGGACTCATGGGCTAATCTTGTTCAATTGTTCATGGAACAGTTTTACCCACCACTGAAGACAGATGAAATGCTTCAAAAGATTCATTTCTCCGCCAAAATCCTCATGAATCCTTTTCTGAGGCCTGGAATCGTTTCACTGATCTTCTCATTGAATGCCCGCATCATAATCTTGCGAAGGACACACTTATTCGTGCCTTCTTCAAGGGGATTTTACATCGTCCTAAGGAGGTTCTAGATATCATGACTGGGGGTAGTTTCCTTAGTAAAGGAGCCTTGGAGGCTTATACATTCTTAGAAGATCAATCTAAAAGGAACAATAATTGGGGAGGTAACAACTCTTCCCGCTCCACTTCTTCTTCTTTTGAGGTTAAACTTGATTCCGAGCTTAAAACTCTTATTGATGCCCTCACTAAAAAGGTAGATGCCATCTCTGTTAAACAACAACCCACTCTTGTCATGAACATTAATGCTACTCGTTGTAATGTCTGTTTTAGTCTTGAGCATTCCGACTTCTATTGTCCTCTTGTCTATGCACAACCACCACCACAACCATCACACCTCAACCAGTTAACTCAACATCAAGGACAAGGAAACTTAGGTGACCAGAATAGAGGTTTAGTGCCCATGACCCAGAACTATCAACATCAAGACATGAACCCTTAACAAGCCTTAATTCCAGTTCAACCATCTACAAACAAATTAGTAGTGACCTTATTGGAAAAACAAAATCAAATTATGCAACAAAACTCAAACTTGATGAAAGATCAGCATGATCAAAACTTTAATATGATGAAACAAACGATGCAAATGATGCAGTCTTTGTGCCAAAATGTTATTGACATGTCTCCTAACCAAAATAATAACCAAACAGGCGTGTTTCCAGGTCAAGCAGTGCCTAATAATAACTCAACCAACACCGCCTTCGAAATAAACAGTATTCACTCTAATGGTAATATAAACTAAGAGGACCTACAGGCAGTCACTACCCTTCGTTCAGGGATAGTAGTTGATAATAAAGTAACTATGCCTGAAGACCACCCGCAAACAGAAGCTGAAAATGAAACCATACCAAATACTGTAATAGAAACTGAAGACCCTACAACTGTAGAAGTATCAATTAAACCACAACCGAAAGGGAAAACCTTACAAGACCCAATAATAGAAATTGAAGACCCTACACCTGTAGAGGTTCCAATATGGACACCTAGATGGAAAACAGATAGAGATAAAGCAAGGACTAATTATATTCCTAAATATAGAGATAAACCATCATATCCCCTGAGACTAGTTATGTCTAAAAAGGACGAAAATTTTGATGAGATTAGGGAAGTGTTTAAAAATCTGATTATAAACCTACCTTTTCTAGATGCTATAAAAAGTTTACCTGGACACGCTAAGTTTCTAAAAGAATTGTGCACCAGTAAGAGGAAAACCAGTATACCCAATGAAGCCTTCTTAACTGAACAATATCCCTCTTTATCTGAACATAACGGAATTGTTAAGTACAAGGACCCTGGTCGTCCTACTGTACATTGCACCTTAGGTGATATCTTCATAACAACTGCTTTATTAGACCTAGGAGCGAGTGTTAACTTACTCCCTTTTTATTTATATAAACAACTAGGTCTAACAAAACTTCAACCAACCAAAATGACTTTGCAGTTAGCAGATCGTTCTATTACGAATCCCAAGGGTTTAGTTGAAAATATTCTCGTTAAAGTGCAGGATTTTTACTATCCAGTCGACTTTGTTATTCTTGACACAAAAGTTGCTCATGATTCCATTCCCATCATCTTAGGGCGTCCTTTCTTGGCAAGTAAAAATCAATTGTCGGACATATTTAGACAAAAGCAGAGACAACTAGGTTTTCCTATAGAAGGTGAAGTTAAGTCTATTGAGAGTTTTGTATATCACATTAGTGCTTCCGACGATCTCGTCCCCACACTAGTAGATACCCCTCTTATGGAAGAAGACAAAAATAACAATTTTGACTCCTTGAACATAACTGAACTAGCGAAAGAATTTTCCACCTTGCCTTCCGACCCTACAAGAGATAGAGTAAATCTCACCATAGACAAGATAGATAAATTCCTCAGAGATGGAGATGAATATCATAATTATATGGATGCAAACAACCTAGATGAGGAATTCGACGAGTTTCTAAGAGCCTGTGATGATCCACCTCTCAAGAACTACCTAAAGAGCCACCTGATACCTTCATTTTTAGATGTGTGCTAATACCAACCCATGCTACTAATAAGTTTTATGCTAAAACCACGCACTCATTTTTTCCATTCCTTCAATCTAAAACTTATCCATACCCTACATATCTTACACAACCATTCATTTTCTCACGATCAGTCACTTGGACACCTTTTCGTTCAAAGAAAAAGAAGAAACTTTATGCTCGATTAGGTTCTAGATCCATCAGAATTCACTCCCATTCTACTAAGCCATGCCATAGGAAATCTTGGTGCTTAATTCTATTTGATGGTGCATTATGTGTTAACTATTTATGGAAAGATCCACAATTATTTAAATTATTGATATATGGGAAACTACATGTTAATACATATATATCATATTAAGTCTAGGGAATCTGACTTTAAAAGACCCAAGTTTTTGTACAATACCAACTTTCTGGAGTATAGGCCAAACAAAAATTTTCAAACTTAAAAAGAGTTTTCCAATTTTGTTTGGGGGTGGCTTATTTTGGTATTTCATTTCAAATCTTTTTGCCACTCTTTGCCTGTCATGTTTACTCCAGTAGAGTTTGTGTTAGTTAGTACGTAACAGTTTAATTGTGCTTCATGTTATCATATCATCTTTACAATATTTATGTTATAGGTACTGCCAATTTTTGCCACGTTTCTATGATAAATTCTTTCCTTATCTCTTTACACTTTGAGGACAAAGTATTCGATTGTTTGGGGGTGGGATAGAAACATTTGCAAAAATTAGACACTTTTTAGGATGTAAATTACGCACTTTTCTTTATATAAAAAAAAAATTAAAAATTAAAAATCATAAATATTGTTTATACTAGGCACTTAGTGATAATATTATTGTTCCCTTCTCCATGATGATATTAGTCTAGAAATCTCATGTAGTACTTGAATTAGGATTTAATTTTTGAAACATAGATTAATATATAGGTAATAGGTATTGCATCTTTTCATGAACATCTTGCATTAGCATCTTTGATTGTACTTGGCAGTATTTTTCTGAGACCTAGGTTAGAGTACTTAATACATATCCTGTAAGCATCTAGCCTAAAAGTTTCATAAGAGTGAAATATCTGAGTGATGACACAAGGGAGAAGTAAATTCTGAGTTGAGAAATCACACATCCACTTGCTTGATCACTACACCATATCCTAAGCGAGAATTTAGGCCCTCTTTGGATTGATATACCCAGAAATTCACACCTATATGAAATTTATTATCCGCTAGTCGCCCCACTGAGCTTTTCATTAGCCTTTTCACAAACCACAAATCTTTTACCCAATAAAACAAAAGAAAAAAAAATAAAATCAGCCTACCTATCTAGATAAGTCTGAGAAATGGGATGAGTGAAGAAAAGAGAAAAGAAATGTAAACAAAAATTAGTTAGTTGCTTCAGAAAAGAAAAAAAGAAAAAAAAAGAAAAAAAGTTTCCATCCAAAGAAAAGAAAAAGAAAAGAAAAACTCCAAAAATAGAATAAAATGAGTCAAAAAGCCAAAATAAAAAGGCTAAGGATGGAAACAAAGTGTAGAAGCAAAAGAACAAGGTTTTCTCTAGTTACATATTATGAAGACCCTACTTTCTTAGACTTGTCTTTTTGAATATCCATTTCCTTCCTTCTTTAACCAACACCTACGCCCCGTATTACCTAATAAAGACCTCTAGCTCAATTAGGAATAGGTTGGTGTGATAATAAGTGGTAGATATGTTTGATTGATCTCGGCTTCCTTGGATTGTCATTGAGATTGTGAGGAAACGTGTGCCCACTACACACTAGAGTTAGGAAACTTGAGTGGAAAAATCAGAGTGTTATGTGTTTTGACACATTCCTTGTGAGAACCTACTTAGGCACGCTACCCAAAAGTTTCAAAAACGGACCTGCCATTGCATTTTATATCATAGTTCATTGTATAGTTGTTTATCTTAAGATGATTTGATTATTATGCAGGTATTAGTTTAAGTTTTAGAATGATCATTCTTGTTTAAATACTAGTGAGATGTATAGATCATTGAGACATAAATAAGGAAACAATAGTTTTATTTCTTAGTCGTTATAGTATAGATGAAGTTTGTGAGTACCTTCACTAGGAAACTCTCACGAGGCTATAACTCGTCCACTAGGGAATTCCTAGTGGTTTAAGGCCTTGTTGCATATGGTCAATGCAATCGCACTCGGCGAAACGAGATTAGTAGAACTCTATTTTTGGTCACTTATTCTAATTTCTCATATTTGCTTGAGGACAAGCAAAATGCTGTTTGGGGGTGGTTTGATAAGAGCCCAAAACTGTAGTTTTAACCCCTTTAACAATATTGCTTTAGACCAATTATGTGATTAATAAGTAAGAGTTAGTACTGTTATCGTGCTTTTGTGTATTTCAGGCATTGGAGTCGAATATGTGCAGAAATGCGTCCCTTTTGCGAGATAAAGGAGCAAGGGTTGGTTGCTAAGAAGTTCTATGATAAAAGGCCAAGATTCAAGGAGAAAAAGCCTTTTTAAAGCCCGGTCAAAGCTGAAAAGTCAAAGTCAACGTGGGCAGAAATAGTGAACAAAAGTCAGTAGAACTTCAAAAGGCCGTATCTTTGGACTCAGACCTCAAAATTGGGCCTACCTTATGTCAAATTGACCGGCTCGGAAAGAGCTTTCCAATAGTCTAAGCCTTGACCCAATCAAAGGAGTAGAAGTGGGCGAAAAGTCCATGGAAGTCAAATCCAGCTGAAAATGCCTATGTGGACTGAAGAAATTGGGTTTTAGGCTCGATTTTCCGACCCAAAACATGGCTCCTCAGCCCATGCACGAAAAAGTGGATCTGGTCTCCTCCATTTGTATGGAGAAGACTTAACTCTGAAGATACCTAGATCTAGATTAGAAAATTAAGTTAGACTCTATTAATTAGTTAGAATAGCTTGTTTTAGATCTAGTTTTTACCTTCAATTAATTAGTGTTAGAATAAAGTAGATTATTATTTAGAATCACTATTAGTTTTATAATAAAGTATTAGTTTTCATTTCAATTTAGTTATTGATTAAATTCTTATTTAGTTTTAGTTGTTTTAAATTCATAAATTAGGTTGTCTTCATTTTGATTCTTAGACTATTGATAAAATTAGATTTATAAAGTTTAAATTAGTTATTAAATTATGACTTGTTATTATTGTTCTTGTGTTGGGAATGATAGTATAGAAATTTCACATCACACATTACTCTCACCATTGTTCTTTGTGTTTGTTCAATGAAATTTGTTTAAGTCTTGATAGTTAAGAGTGGAACGATTTCGTACTCTATATATTGCATGAATATATATGTGAGAGTAGGAAATAAAAATAATTGACACCGTAAGAATTAGGTTAGAGTAATCTAGTCGTGTTTTTACGGGTTATCAGGGGGAAATATTATGCGCCCAGAATTCACAGTATTAATTCCGAAAGGTGAGAAGCCAAGGACAAGTGCCAGCAGTTCTGCAGCAGACATGTTGAAATACTATAAGAAACGGGTGGGGTCAAGAACTACCACCCAGGGCATCCTCTGCTCTTTGGGGATCTGTGTGATGATATCCACCATCACAGCATCAGTTGCAGTCAATTGGTTCTAGAGAGAAGAGTCGTCTGAGAGATAACAGCAGAAGAACTAGTCCAAAGCACTTACACAAGATCTGTAAAGTTTATAAAGAAGCATACTTTATTGTTGGGGCATGGGCATGCTTTCTAGGGACAGGAATCCCCATTAGCTCACCCTCAGCATCTTGAGGACAAATATCCCAGTCTTCACCCAGCACCCTGATATGGTGATCATCCCAGCCTTCGTCGCTGTGTTTCCCTTTAAAGAAAATGATTGGAGCGTTCTTATCTCTAGTCATGAGATAATAATAAGACTGGTCTTGAATACGCCGAACCTCGTAGAAATACCCGAACACCCATCAGTTCAGAACAAACCCATGTCTCTTCACCAAAATGGCAGAGTACATAACAGTTCTATAGAACATGGGCGCTGCTTCCAAGCAAGGTTAAAATGGATCAGACACTCTCTTAAGAATGGGTGGAGCGGAAGGGAAAGACCAGTGATAAAACATAAATTTACACACGTTTATTGGTTTTCAGTTACTTATTTCCTTAAGTCCGAGGTCCACAGTCCAAAGTCCGAGGTCCACAGTCCAAGTCCAAAGTCCAAAGTCCAACGTCCGTATAGTCGTACGTTTTAGTCAAGTTACCTTACTCACGTGGGATTGGTAGGATAGGTCGAGTAAGGGATTATCCAAACCTTAGGGCTCGGATAGGTTCACAACTGGAGTTACACTTTAAGTGAGTAGGATTTTTAGGTTTCTTTTTTAGTTGGTTTTTAATTAAAATAACGGTAATGCAAATAAAATAAATTACTACGGTGATTATATATAGATAAACAAAAGTAGAGAAACAGGGAGAGAGTTAATCATGCTCATGCAAGAATCATTTTTCAACAGTTTTTATTACTAAATCACTACATCTCTAATTCGCCTCGCTTCGAGACGACGCCGAAAGTATTGATCCCTAGTGCATGCCCACATCTCTAGGTCGCATTTCACTAGCATAAGGAGTTTCGATAATACCTCATCTCGGTATATTATTTCAGCTCCCGCACAAGTTCACATCACCGATTTAATTGGGAGAGTGCACCGACACCAGAGTCGCCACGAGACATTTTGGTCGCTACAGACCGTTTCGAGCATCGCGATCTCCAACTTTGTACAGTCTCAGTCATTTTGGGACCGGATGTTAATTCTATGCCTAATTCCTAAGTAGTGATTCTAGAATATTAACGAGTCAATCCGGATTTTCACACGAAGCAAAGATAACCCTCCCCACGGGGGATTAGCTCATCATCATAGTAGGAATAATAAAACTTGCTGTATACATTAATTAAATAAATGCAGGACAAAAATTAAACAAGACAAGAAATGACTGTTATTAAGGGTAAAATAACTTACTGTATTAAGCTGCTGAAATAAAAATGGCGGAAGGTAAGTACTGAAGAAAAACTAAACGTAGCTAAAGCATTAATATGCTGAAGACCTCATAATGAAGGCGAACCCCTCATATATATAGGCGGATGTCTGGAGGATCATTTAATTCGGTTTTTGGCTGTTTACTCCATTTGAGACATTCAAAACTTCGAATGTCGAGGTTTTGTTTTCACGTGACTAAGTTTTGTTTATGAAACAAAACTTATTTAAAGTTTCGGCCCGCTTGGCCTTATATTTGTCCCTTTGCTTAATTTCATTTCCATCTTGAACAGGTACGTGTCTTTTCTCATTGCAAGGTGGCATCAATTTGAAACCATTCTCTGCCACCCGCCTATGCTGACTCATCATGTCTTCTGGGCCCGCATAGTGTGTCCAATTAAGGCCAAAATTAAGCGTTTTATGACTTTTTGTCCTTTTTTGCGCAGAGTTCGTCGCCCGGGTCGCTATGGCAGCTTCACTAGCCAACGTCGGCACCTAGATTTATCCGATTTGAGCTTCGGAAGTTTCCTGCCTCTTTATATGTGGGCCCGTTCTGCACTGGTTCTATTCTTTTGGAAACTTCGCTCTAGTCGGGGCTTTGTTTGGGCTTTATGGGGATTGAGCGGGAATTCCAATATTCCTCATTCTTGTACTTGGCGCTTTCACTAGCCAACGCGTCGGCACCTAGATTTATCCGATTTGAGCATCGGAAGTTTCCTCTTTCTTTATATGTGGGCCCGCTCGCGACCGGTTCTCGTTTTTTGGGAACTTCGGCTCTAGTCGCTTTGTTGAGCTTCACGGGATTGAGTGTGAATTCCAAATATTCCGTATTCTTGTACTTGGCGCCTTCACTAGCCAACGCCGGAACCTAGATTTATCCGATTTGAGCATCGGAATTTTGCGCTTCTTCATATGTGGGCCCGCTCCGCGACCGGTTCTTTTTTTTTGAAACTTCGCTTCACGGGTCGAAAGTAGGAAACTCCAAATATTCCCGTATTCCTCGTACTTTGATGCATGTTTTATCCCTATATTCATTTTAATTGCGAAACCCTGCAGTACGAAAATATAGTTATTACATGATTATTAAACACATAATCGACCAAAATGTTATGTCTCTCGGGGTTTAATATTATAGTTTTGGGTGCTTATCACACCACCCCCAAACAGCACTTTGCTTGTCCTCAAGCAAAGAAGAGACATTAAAACGATAAGTGATAAAAAATGTGTTGTCCTAAGCTAAATCTCATTTCGCAGAGTGCGGTTGCATTGACCGTATGCAACAAGGCCTTGAACCACTAGGAATTCCCTAGTGGACGAGTTATAGCCTCGTGAGAGTTTTCCAGAGAAGATACTCACAAACTTCATTTATACTACAACGACTCAGTAACAAAGGCTTGTTTCCTTAATTAATCTAAGGTATCTAGTCATCTCTCTAGCAGGGGAAACAAGGATTTTATTCTTTCGAAATTCAAGTTACTATACATACAATAATCTAAACATCTACGTATGAGCATGCATGCAGTGATCTAATAATGAAATGTACGAGCAGGGCCGTTTCTGGATCCTTTGGATAGCGTCCTTAAGTAGGTTCTCACAGGTATGTGTCGAAACACAATTTCTCTCTTATTTTTCCACTCAAGCTTTGCTATCTCCGGTGTGTCGCGGTGGGCACGCTTCCTCACATACTCAATGACAAATGAGGAGCCGAGGTCGAGAAGTCACAACTACTACTTATTATCACACTATCCTATTCCTAATTGAGCTAGAGGTCTTTATTAGGTGTTATGGGGCTTAGGTGGTAGTGTAGAAGAAAATGGAATGGAAAGTTCAAAAAAAAAATGATAAGTATGAGAGAATAAGGTCTTCGAGATATTTATACTAGAGAAATCCTTTTTTCTTTCCTGCTTCCAACATGGTTTCCATACTTGGATTTTTCAAGCTTTTGTATTCCCTTTTGATTTGATCTTTGGGGGAAATTCTAACCTTGATATTTCTTTTGATTTTTGGAAACATATTTCTATTTTCTTTTTTCTTTTCTTCTGAAACAGGTAACTGATTTTGATTTGTGACAAGGTTTTTCTCTTCATTTTTCTGCACTTCATCCTATTTCTCATACTCATCATCTAGGTAGGCTTATTTATTTGTGGTTACTAGATGGGTAATGATTTTTATTGGTGAAGTAGAAAGGATTAATGAAAGGTTCAGTGGGCAACTAGCGGTAAAAAAAATTTTTACAGGTGCGAATTTTTGGCTATATCGATCCAAAGAAGGCCTAAATTCTCACCTAGGATTTGGGTAGTGATCAAGTAAGTAGACGTGTGAACTTCTCTATTCGAAGAACTACTCCTCGTGGTCATTACTCATATATCATACATTTTGAGGCTTTTGGTTAGATTCTTACAGATATGGAAACTAAGTTGTCTAACCGTGGGTCCCGAAACTTACCGGCTGTGGTACATTTAATGATAGTCGGTCGTGAATGCTCATGAAAAGATGTAAAAACTATTGCATAATGATTAAATTAAGTTTCTAAGAACAAGTCCTAATTTTGATGCTAGGGTGAGATTTCTAAATATTTTTCATCATATAAAGAGAAAACGAGAATTTGTCACTAAATACGCTTTATTTAGACATTAAGTAACTATGTACAACTATGCATGCCTAATTTTTGCAAAAGGTTCTCACCACCCCTAAACAATGGACACCGTGGTCCTCAAAGTGTTAAGAGGAAGAAAGAGTATACCCGAGAGGCTTTGAGCAAAAAATAAAGTGACATCTTCCACATAAATTTATTGTAACACACTATATATTATACATCATAAAAGTAGAAGCACACTGTTAGAGTAGCACATTGTTAGGTCACTTATTTATTTCACATCAAAACATAAAACAAATATGTACATGCATCAACTCACATTGCCCCAACCTTGAATTGGGGATAGTCCTTCCTTGCCTCGTCCCCTCAGAAATGCCATTCCTTCGCATCCCGCCAATCTATCATAGCTTTCCAGACTTCACTCCACTTCCTTTTCTTTGCATTGTCTAGATGAGCTATCATTTTATCATCATTAGGGAAAGAACGAACTTTCTTAAGATACCTTGCATGCGTCCATGTCCAAAATCGCAAGGAACGAATTATCTTGTTTGTTGGACACATAGAGTCGACCTTTACCCAGTCTTGAAAGGTGGCTGCAAACTCAGGGAAGTACGTCCTCACTATCCTGCATGCTGTAACTGGCAGGGTGATATAGTCTTGCCGAAAAGACCGAGCCTTCTTAAGATTCTCAATTACTAGTTCAGAATGTCGAAGGTGGTACGTTCTTTGGGCCAATGCATGGAATGTCTTACACGCCTTTGATGCCGTGGAAAATGCCAATCTCCCATGATGTTCGAAGAATAAATAACATAGCGGTTCCCACATTCATGGTCATACCGGCTAGTGGAATAGTGAATTATGGCCATCGGCCGCCTTCGCACGTTCTTTGACGCGGCAAGGCCATCGCCATAGCGGCAGCAAAATCTTCCCTAGAGTAGTCATTAAGGTCATTCTCTATCATGTATTGGATGGGGAGATCCGGCTGAAGAGGGAGGAAGGTCTAGAGCCATAGCCACCGCTGGCTCATAAAAGGCGGTCGGTGTTACCAATACATAGTGTAAACCCATTCAAAGGGAAACCCCGGATACCGGTAGATCTTCCATGTTATTATAAAAATAAGTTGCCAAACCTCGGGAGTATGTCCGCTCGGGTGTAGAATGAGAGAGTTCCATCCAACTTGAGTGATGTAGTCTCAAAAAGATGTCCATATGCCGGAGAATTTAGCAAGGAATGGAAAGATTGTTCGGGGATCATCTTTGGAGCCGCCCATTGTGAAAAAAAAAAAATGTGACCTTTAGACAAGGATAAACAAATATTAGAGCATGATGAGATTAAGTAAAACAAATTACCATACGAAAATTAAAAATTAAAAAAAGAAAATGATAAATAATATAAAATTGCAAAATTTAAATGGTTTTATTGGCCCAAGTAACGGCGAGGATCCTTTTGTGGAAGGGATCCGTTTATAAGATTTTCTATGCCGTCAATCCGTGCAACAGCCTGTTGCAACATTTTGCTTTCTGTCTGGTAAATCTCAGCGTAGTTTTCCATTATGAGAGTGTGATTTGCCAAGAATTGGTTGTGGTCGTGCAAGAATTGTGCTTGTTCCTCTTCGTTTATTGTCCGCAGTCCCGAAATTCAAGAAGGTGGTGATAATAATGTTCGACGCTTTGAATAATGTCATCAGTCCTTGTTGAATTAAGCGAAGCCCTTCCATGGGATTAAATACGTTGCATAAGGCATTTTCAGTAAAGATGTTGTCGGTGGAACAATCTTCGTTGGTTCCTGCACCGACATGGTTCTTTGCAACGTCGGGGTTCCAGAATCCGTTCCTACATACTGAGTGAATGGTAAGAATGTTAGCTATTCGAAGAGGTGTATGAGGAGAAGTACTAGAAAAACCCCAATGTATCATGATAAGTGTCACAATGGTTGGTAAAGGGGCTGCCTTTTTCCTGGCACGTGCGATCGCATTCCAGAGAAATTTTATAATGCAAAAATCATTGCAGTTAGTCTACAACACCCAGAGTAAATGGAGGAGTGGTTTGGTTATTTCGGAAGTCTTAGATGTGCCTAGGACATTATGAGCTACCCATTGGATCACAGATAATTGGTTCTTTTGTAAAGATCTCTGATAAACAATACGGTTTTTCCGGTTGTATTCGCCGTGAAGGATAGTTGCAAACATCAGATGCCGGATATTATCGAAAGGTGAATCCTGAAGGTGAACTCCTTGGTTTGTAATAGGAATTTGAAGTACCTCAGAGATGATTTCCATAGTCAATTCATGCTCGCATCCGTTAGTACGGACAAAGAATTGTCCGTTTTGGAAATAATCGCTTTTATAGAATAACAAGACCAATTCTCTGGAATAAAATGTTTGCTTATGGTGTAACAGAGGGTACCATCCTCGACGTAATATTTCAGTGTAAAAAAAAGGATGAAAAAGACCATTTTGAAAATTTTCCATAAAATTTTGCTCAGGCACGAAACTTCGAGTGAGGGCCATTAAAGATGGACTGGTGAAAAATTATTTTGGAAAAAAGGGAAGTTAAATATTTTGAGGTGCTCATCCTTGGTATAAATAGCCACCCATCCGAAAATGTAAAAGATACGTTTCGAGGTGTCACAGGGTAGTTATACCACGTGTATCTTCTAAGATATGCTCAAAAGTGGATGAGAAGAATGGGGCATGTGACAAGGAGTGCCCCTTTTTTTTTTTTTTTAAGTAGAAGGACAAGGAAAATGTAGATATACTATCACAATAGGATGTAAGAACGTACAATGGTATGGAAACACAACATAATGATACGATAACTTAACTACAAACCTAAATATTAGATAGAATAATATGCCACATTAACAACATGCCTATAACAAAATAACCTAGCATGAAAACTTGAGTAGCATATTCAAGCTGCTGCTGCTCAAACTTTTCTAGTGCATCCATGAATCTTGAACTTGGAGTGATCTAAAAACGTTTTTTAGAATAAGAAGTGTAGAGGGAAGAATAAGAAATGAGTGAATATGGAGGAAGAGGTGAACTTATTTATAGAAAGAAATTTGCCGTTTTCTGACCGTTTTCTAGATGTGGTCATGACCGTTTTCTGACCGTTTTTTAGTTGCGGTTCATGACCGTTTTTAGATGTGGTTCATGACCGTTTTCTGACCGTTTTTTTTATGCTTTTCATTATCGGTTTCTGAACGCGTGTTAGTTACGTTAAAATTTGTTGTTTAAGTATGACATATGAAATATATTTATATATATATGTATGTATATAATTTATTATTAGCAATATATGTTCCTACCTATATACTATTAGATATAGCTAATATATCAAGATAAAAATATTTAGGAACCATCTACTATTAAGCTAGAAAGTGCAAATACGTAAATAAAATATCGATATAAATATTATACAAGACCGTAAAAAATAAAACTAGCTACCGATGATCCTCTCGGTGTCAGAGTAGAGTCCTCTGGGCCGCAGAAGAAGAAGAACCGAGGAGTCCTGCGACGTCGTCGAAGACGAGAAGCCCCGTGGAGGCTAACTGCTCCCCGATATCACCAAGAGTATCCATCACCGAGCTCGAAATCGATGTCTCGCCATGAACATTCAATAAACCGGTTCGGCGAGTAAGCATACTGTCCTGAAATGTAGTCATGGAGGCTCTCATTTCCTGCTGGAATTCACCCATGCTGTCTGTCATCGACTCGTGGCGAGTGGTCATATCGGTCCTTAACTCACCCAAGGTACGTCTCATCGATACCTGGCGAGTGTACATGTCTCTCGCACCAATTCCTCACCGCATCGTAGGGCCTCTATGGGTTGGGTGATCTTACTCATGGCAGTCTCATCAAAGTATGGTGTGTGAGAGGATCCTACGCTTAGCGCGTGCTTCGGTAGCCCTAGGTGCTGTGGGTTCCCAAGGGTCTTGTATGCATTTCTTAAAGACCAGCATATTCTCATATTGTGGTATAGGGAGTAGTGGGGTGGCAGATAGAAAGCCCAGATTAATCATGACTTGCGTTACTAGAACGGCAAGGGGGGCTGACCTAAGAGTGGCATGTGTGATAATATCAAAAAGAAAGGTAACGATGCGAAGTTACCCTTTTCGCCCTCTGAAGATCCGAGAAGGTGGAGGAAGGTCTTGTTGATGTCGGAAGGCTTCGAGGTGCCAATGACGTTCAGTCCCAGCCATTGAGTCACTGCTAGCTGGTTCCGTCGCACCGAGCGCTGATACGCGCATTTCCCGTCGATGTTGTACTCTCCCTCGATAAGCGTGTCGAGCATTAGGTCGTAAGTCCGTGGGTACACGGACTGCTTCCGAAGTCGATCCGTGGTCGACCCGATGGAATGCCCGTGATCCCGAGAGAGCAACACCGTGTGACTTCGTAAAAGCACACCCTCGACGGTGATCCAAAATGGTCGCCATTAAAGCTTCCATTGTCGTAGAATTTCATCACCAAATCCTTAGAATAAAGCCCTCCATTGGTATATAACAAACTCTCCCATCCTCTAGAGTGAATTTCGCGGATCAAAGAATGGAGCAAACATCCCGCTTTCAAACAAATTTCCAAAAAATTTTCCACACAAATCCGTCTGTTTCCAGCCATTTCTGATCTAAGAGGGAGGATGGCTATTGATTATTGATGAGGGGAAGAATTGGGATGATCCGGACGGAAGGAAATCTTGATCGGACTGCTGTGAGGGTCTCGCCAGCGAGACCGGTTTTAGTGTGGGCCTGTCTCGTGCGAGACTGAGAGGGGGCAAGATCCGGTTTTTTAGGAAGACGAAACGTGGATTTGTGACGCGTGTGATCGGGTATTTTGGGTTTAAATGGACCGAGAAATCGATATTTGGGCTGGGCCAAAAATTTTCTCGAAGCCCAAATCAAGCCTAAAGCCTGATTTAAACCTAAAAATCTAATTGCGTACCCACGACTCGTTTGGACTCCGAATTGGACGAATGAAATATCAAAACGATCGGCACGAAAAATTCTATCCAATTATATGAGTCATTCTTGAAAGCCACAATTTTTTTTTTTTTTTAGAAGGAAAGTGTGAGGGTTTTATTTACATACAAGGGAGATATACATGAAAAACACTAGATGTCCAGGGGAGTCACCATCTTAAATCATAGACAACTGTCATGTCGGCTCGAGCTTAACCCAATCCAGCCGACCGTGGCTTCACCTCTATGTATTATGGGGTTAGGGGCAGGACGGTACCATCCTGGACCGTGCGCGCTACGGTCTAATAAAATTGCCCTTTTTACATACGGCTATCCTCAAACCGCCCCATGGGACTCAAAGTAACCAATTCTAGGGTTGGTCTAGTGGAATCCATTGCCCGTTTGTGTTCCAAGTATGCAACATCTGAGGTTTGACACGAATCCCTTGTGCAAAACTTAATGCAAAGGGAAAAGGTAACAAAATAAACATATTTACAAGGCGAGTCTTTTAACGTCAGATCCTCAAGACGAATCGAGTCTTTTAACGTCAGATTCTTAAGACGAATCGAGTCTTTTATCGTCAGATTCTCAAGACGAATCCCAACCTGTGGGAGAAACAGCGCGGCGACGAAGATTATCCTGCGCAGTTGGTGTTAGACAAAAGTATACCTTAAACTGGCTAGTATCGGATAGGAAGTCCGGGCCTAGACAGAAGGGTGTTTGGCAATGCATACACCAGCCCATCCTTCGCGCACGTCGTTTACGAGCAAAAAAACTAACTACCATTCCCCTATTCGCGGATGAGTGAGACTTACACCAATGATTAGCTGAAGTTCGCGAGGTAGAGAGTAGAAAAGGGAAGATAAGGAAGGAGTTGAAATTTTAGGTACCCATCGCTTACGAAAAGCACGCTTTGCTCGTGGGTACGTAATACATTTATACTCCGCTCAGTAAAAGAGTTTTCGTGGACTAAGGTTCCGCCTTGCAACCACACACTTCAAAGAACTTTGGAGATCATAAGATAGAAGATGGCCCCCGCTACCAAAATGGCGCACTTCTATAGAAACAAGATTGAGCACGCCAAACGAAACATCTAGTCGATTGTAAACGGGATTCAAGAAGAGTCCGCTCAACATCCGTGAGCGTAATTCGGTAAATGTTTTAGGCGTTGTCCATTGACTTGAAATTCGCTGTTATCTTTGGATTAAGCAAAGAGATTGCCCCATAATGTTTCACAACCGACACAATGAAAGGACCGCACCATCGTTTTTCAATTTACCGGAAAGATGTAACTGAGTTGTAGACAAGAAAACTTTTTGGCCAATTTTGAAACCCTTACGCAAAATGTGCTTGTCGTGCACTCTTTTCATATTAGCCTTGTAGGATTTCGAGAGATCATAAGCATCACTCCGAATCTCCTCCAGCTCATTTAATTGCAGTTTTCGCTTCTCACCTGCCTCGATGATATTGTAATTGAGGCTTTTGATGGCCCAAAAGGCACGGTGCTCAAGTTCAACTGGCAGATGACAAAGTTTTCCAAAAACAATGCGGTAAGGAGACATCCCTATAGGTGTCTTAAATGCTGTTCGGTATGCCCACAAGGCATCCGATAAGCGTAGAGACCAGTCCTTTCTTGATGGGTTGACAGTTTTCTCCGAATAGACTTTATCTCTGGCTGGAGACTTCCACTTGGCCACTCGCTTGTGGGTGGTATGGAGTAGCAACCTTGTGAGTAACTCCATATTTTTCATTAAAACCCAAAAATTTTGTTACAAAAAATGTGTACCCCATCATCGATGATAGCTTTGGGAACACCAAAACGAGAAAAATGTTTTCTTTACAAATCTCACGACATACCTTTATGGTCATTTGAGCGACATGAAAGTGCCTCAATCCATTTGGACACATAGTCTACAAATACTAAAATGTATAGAAAACCTTGAGAAATAGGGAAGGGTCCCATAAAATCAATGCCCCAAACATCAAAAATTTCCACAATCAAGATAGGATTTAGGGGGCATCATATTTCGCTTGGTAATTCGACCTAGGTGTTGACAACGAATGCAAAGCTACGCAATGTTCGTGTGCATCGCGAAAAAGGGTAGGCCAAGAAAACCACATTGTAACACCTTTGGCCGCAGTTTCTTTCCACCGAAAATGACCTCCGCAAGATTGTTCATGGCAAAGGATAATACGCCGGTGTGTTCCCAATCGGAATGCAAATGACGAATGAGTTGGTCGAACAATACTTAAAGAGGTAGGGTTCATCCCAGAAATAATATTTTACAAATGATAAGAACTTTTATGATCGTGACGCGACCAAAAGGAGGGGACTTCCTCAAGAACTAGGTAGTTAACGATATCCGCTGCACCATGGGGATGAGAAAATAGAGTACAAGTATTCGTCAGGAAGGAATCACCGATAGCTTCGTAATCACTATCGATGTCACCAACCAGCCTTTTGATAAATGGTCGGCTACGACATTTTCGCCTCCTTTCTTGTTTTTGATTTCCGGGTGAATTCTTGTAAGAGAAGGATCCAAATGGAACAATCGTTGTTTTAAGGCCCTTTTTCGCGAAAAAGTACCGAATCATGCATGGTCAAGATATACTATGGTCGATGTTCCAACTAGGTAGGGGCTTAAACTTATCCAAAGCATAGACAACAGCTAGGAACTCTTTCTCGCCAGTGGTATAATTACGCTGAGCCGTTAAGAGTTTTACTAGCTTAGTAAATGACAACGGTTTGTCGTCACGCCGCCGGCCTAAAGCACGGCACCAATAGCAAAGTCGCTAGCATCACACATCAGTTCAATGGTTGAAACCAATCAGGGGTTGAATGATAGAGCCGTAGTCGAGCGGTTTTAGAGTATCAAAAGCTTGTTTGCAATTGAAATTGAAGTCGAATACTGCATCCTTAAGCAGGAGATTGGTTAAGGGTCGAAAGCAACTTTAGAGAAATCCTGAATGAATCTCCTCAAAACCCAGCCGGCCTAAAAAGGCACGGATATCCCGAACCGTAAAGGGGAAAGGGTAGCGAAGAAATTTTAACAATTTTAGCTTTATCAACCTCTATCCCATCTTTTGAAACAATATGACCTAGAACAAGTCCTTTGGTAACCATGAAATGACACCTCCCCAATTGAAGTACCAGATTTTTCTCCTCGCAACGCTAAAACTTTGGAAAGGTTGGATAAACAAATCGTTAAAGGAATTTCCGTAAATGGAAAAGTCGCCCATGAAGACTTCCATATAACGCTCCACCATATCACTGAAAAATGTGAAGCATGCAGCTGAAAGTGCCCGGAGCATTACAAAGACCAAAAGGTATTCGCCCCAGATGCAAAGGTTCCAAAGGGACACGGAAAGTTGTCTTTCTTGATCGGCGGGATCGATGACAATTTGGAAGTATCCGAATAGCCATCAAGAAAACAAGAGTAAGCATGACCGCTAAACGCTCTAGCATCCGGGTCAATGAATGGGAGAGGAAAGTGATCTTTACGGTTCTCGCATTAAGTTTGTGATAGTCGATGCAAATTCTCCATTTCAAAGGAATGCGAGTGGAGATGCACTCACCATTTTCATTTTGCACAACTTGAATGCCGGACTTTTGGGAACAACGCGGGACAGACTAACCCATTCACTATCCGGAGATAGGGGTATATGATACCCGCGATCAAGTAAACGAGAACTTCCTCTCTCACTACTTCCTTCATACGGGATTAAAGCGGGCGCAGGTTTCTCGTGGATGTCTTTGTGCCATCATCAAGATGTATACGATGCGCATATGCTAGGGTCTATTCCCTTGATATCATCTAAGGACCATCCGATAAATGGAGCGGTGTTCACGAATGACATGAATCAAACGTGTCTCTTCGTCCCTCAGAGTCAAGGAGCAGAAATTATTATAGGGTGACTACCATCGAATCGAGATGTACGTATTTCAAATCAGGGGTAGAGGTTTTAAACCGAGTCGAGGATTGGGGATCAAGGATTCGCGGAGGGATCATCTCTTCAATGGAAAAGAGCAATCCGTTCTTCTCAATTAGTTTGCACCAAGCATTAGGGTCAATAGTGGTACCGACTCTAATAATGCATGGACATCCCTTTATGTACGAAGCCATCGCCAAACCCGGATTATCAAAAGAAAGAAATTGGTGTATCTCGCCTGGGGAAAAGAGTTTGCGAAATAATCATGTTCCGCACTATCAACCAAGCTAATCTCGCCTCCATTATAGGATCGAAACCGCTTTCATTAATTTGAACACGCTGAAGTTCGACGTAAAGGTTCCCCAAAGACAATGTCATTGAACCGCCCCGACAATTTATGAGAGCATTGGCGCTTGCCGTGAAAGGACGCCCCAAGATGATAGGGATGGAGTCACAAGCTACTTCAAGATCTAGAATGACAAAATCAACCGGATAGTAAAAAATCTTGGACCTTTACTATAAC
The DNA here is from genome assembly GCF_015680905.1 of Coptis chinensis. Taxonomy (NCBI): domain Eukaryota; kingdom Viridiplantae; phylum Streptophyta; class Magnoliopsida; order Ranunculales; family Ranunculaceae; genus Coptis; species Coptis chinensis. The sequence continues at coordinate 51,371,926 of NC_141459.1, forward strand.
GCTCTATACTATGCCTTTGGGTACTTGATGGAGCCGATCCGCGAAGTTGCAGAGTCATATTGGTAGGTTTCAATTCATGAAGACCTAACCGCTAAATAAGTAGTAGGGAAGTAGGTTAACACCGCACCTAGGTCTAAAAGCGCAAGAATAGCGGGGATACTTGTCGCCCAACGCATATGGTACAATTTGGTCGACTGGTCCTTAGAATTTACCACACCATCGGGTAGTGGTAATCGAGGGAAACCGCCGCTGAGGAACGCTTTGTTGAGGTACATTCGCACGCCGCTTGGTGGTGCACATGTCCTTCAAAAACTTGGCATGCTTGGGCAAATGCTTTAGCGATCTAGGAAAGGTAAGTTTATGGTCAAATTTTTGAAGGTTTCACGATCTCATCAAAATGTTCATTGCGTTTGTTCTTTACCAAACGGGCAGGGAACGGAGCTTTTGGACGGAATCGCTGATAAGGATCAAGCAGGTATTTTCCTAGAGACGGGTATAGATTTTGAAGGTACAACTTCGTCCGCTATAGTCATTGCAGGTAGGAGTTGGAAGGATGTTAGTCGGGCTTCCGGCCGATTTCGCCCCGCATATGTATATTATTGTCGATGGTTCGCCGTAACGAAAGAGTCGTAATGGCATTTACCTACCCCCCGCTCGATTACTAGGTCCCGTGCATTGTTGAGTTCAAAGGCGCGGTTTGTAGCTTGGGTTTGAACTACTTGGCCAGGAACACGCCTTTGACTTTTTATCCCGAAGCCAACAAATTCGCGAAGAGACAGCTGGATAGAAGCTAGGATTTGATTCTCGCTGATTCATGTATGTCAGAGTTTCACCGCTTTATCGGCCGTGGATTGTACTAAGGGAGCAGCAGAACTAGTTCACGGTTGTTATTCACGGGTTGATTTTGGTAGCTATATCCTTGGTTAGCGGAACAAGGTTTCGTTGTTTTGGTATCCCATATTTGGCTTTGTTGGGAAAATTACTTTGCCCTTGCTGAAATTGTGGAGGATTTCCTTTGACGATAGGAATTGTAGTTCATAAGTGGTCGTGACAGAACGCTGTTGCCACCGGCGAGCTTTGTTGTTGACAGGGTGCCCAAGCTAAATTCGATGTTGTCGCCAAGGTGCTTAGGATGTTGAAAGCACAAACCCTTCGGAAGGTCAGGGAGGACACTCGTGATACCAAAAGGACAATAAGAATCGGCGTTTTCGACTTAAGCAAAGAGGGCATGGGGAAGTCATTGGCAGCCATGACCTGCTTTGGGTTTTGTTCATTTACTTGTACCGAAAAGAGCATCGACCTTTTGTTTAGGGACTCGATTAGAGTTTTAATCGGATCGGGTTTTGACCTCAACATAGACGAACTTTTGGTAGAGTGTCTTTAGAAGATCTAGAAGAATCGCGTTACCCCAACGGGTGCTTCGTGAGGCCTCGCTTTCAAGAAAAGTGTATGCTTCAAGAAATTTTGTCCATGAAACAACCGCTCATGATTAATAATAATTTCAATAATAGGTTCAACAGCATTCAAAAACAAATAAGTTGAACACCCACTTACATGAAATTCTAGACATGCAATCTAGGTCTCAAAATCTGAACAAGGTTAATGGGATTATAACTATACGAGATAGTGACACTCGCTCTTTTTGTGTTTATGAGATGGTATGTGGATGATGTAGATAGATGATGGTCGTTGAACAAATAAAAGCCCAATTATCAAAACCTAATTATCCCTCAATAAGTAAAGGATGAGTAGGGTATCGCTCCACTTTTAAGTGTATATTATGTGTGGGACAGGATCGACAGTGGTGTTGAGGGATTAAAACTATGATTGTAGAGATTTTAGATTCTAATGCTAAACTAAACTAACTAAACTATTGAGAATTTATAAGAAATGAAATTCAAGAGATTAGAATCCACCAATACTTTTGATCTATGACCTTCTGCTTCATGGTTGTTCTTACAAGTAGACTACAATTAGGCAATCGAAGGCGATGCTGCACATTGGATCTAAACATTGTTAACAATTAACTCTACTTAAGGTTGTTCCTATGTTTATGCTATCAATATCTTCTTTCCTTTTATATAAGCTCGGGCAGCCATTCAATGTATTACAGAGAGCAACATCAAGGAGTACTTCCTAATAGGGCAGCCATTCAATGAATCACCACTTAAAGCAAACACAAAGAATACTTAACCTAGGCATTACACTCCCCGAAAGCTATCCTTTTTAAAGGCAACACAAAGAATACTTCTTTAACCCTAAAGAACTATACTACTAGAAGAAAAGTAAAGAACACTAGCATGATATTAATATTGCAAAACATAAACCCTATTCTATACTTCCATCTCTTGGTGTGGGCAATGTAACTAATAACTAAAACATAAATAACTAACCTGATTGAAGAATACCATGAACGGTAAGAATCATTAAACCTTAAGCATCGGCTTAATCTCCCCTTGAAGGAGAATATTAGCCTTCCATAAAGAAGGAAGAAACCAAGAATCCAGTAAGAAGAAGAGTCGAAGAATATAAGACTAGAAAAGACTAATTTATTAAGACTCGACTAGTTAAAACCGAATCTTTTATTATTAATCTCTCTCTCTGCCTCAAGTTTTGGAGACCAGAGTATAAGTGAATTGGCCAATTACATGAGGCACTTAGGTCCTCTATTTATAGGGGTTACAATGAGTTCTAGAAGCATTCCAAACCACCATTTGTTTCCTAATACAAATAAACTTCTTTCAGAGTTCAACTTTGTCTCCAAAACTGAGAAAGAAGTGGCTACAATGTCATTTCATGCGTCTGGATGCACGATCCTTGCATCTCAGACACGAGCAATGCGTCTGGACGCACGATCCATGCGTCACAGACGCGAAAGTCTATTTTCTCTTTTTTGCTCTATCCTTCTATCCTCTTTTGCGGGCTTTGGTCCAAGCAACGAATCCTTTGGCCTTGGGCTTTCAAATAGGCTTTTAAAATAGGTCCAAGTCACATATTTAATAGCTTCAATTCCTTGTCCTTCTCCATGATTGTCCACGGGCTTCCCATGTGATCCTTAATACTGAATTGCTCCGCTTTTACCCCTTTTATCTAATATTCCACAAAACTCTCTTTCACTTGTAGAATCATAAAATATAACTTACAAACACTATTAGTCCACTAAGATGGCTAAACAAGAGGCATAATCGAGGGTTAAATTGCACTTTTTGAGCACTTATCACAACTTCCAACTAGCATTTTGCTAGTCTCTTAGCAAATAAGATAAAAGAAAAATAGATAAGGGATCAAAATCACATCCTAATAAAAATAAAATCCTAACTCACTTTTCTAGGCATCGCATTGCATTTACCGTGATGCATAAGGCTTTAAACCTTTAAGTTCCCTAAAAGGACGAAGTTGTTGTCTCGTGAGGGTTTTCAGTGATATACCCACAAAATCAATCAATAGCATGTTCAAGAATGATAGTATTTTTCAGAGAGAGAAATTCTTTACCCACTTAGTGCTTACTCCAAATGCATCTGGTCTCTATTGCTAAGTACATTGTTTGAAAGACTCATAGATTATGGTAGAAGATAGTAAAAATTGACAAAATTCTCAATCAAGGCTTATGTGTGTACTTAGTCAATCTCCTATACTCTCTATCCAAGAAACGGAATCCCTAGTTTACCTTTTTAGACAGATAATCTCGACTTTCAATCCTCACGGTCATACTTTTAAAAGAATCTCTCGTAAGATGGTATACTATTTTACCTTATGTGTGGGGAAAAGAATAATGAATACTTAACATCCCACATACTACCTTTTGAAAATGTAGGACTTCTAGGGATGACAAAGAGTCTCATGGAAAGAATGTCAATCACATATGACGGTTTGGTCCTTCACTTTAGCATCCCTCTCACCTATTCTAGACTTTACCATACAATCAGAGTGATAAGTCATGGGTTGTAACTTGGCTTGGGTATTGGTTTATGAAGGAAAGATAAAAAGGATTCAAAGGTTGTTTTCAAAAACACAAAGGGTTTTGCTTCATTCTTTGGAAGATTTCTTCAAATTCTCAGACAGAGAAAATTTTTTCCTTTGTCTTAGCTTTTCCATCCATTATGTTCAACTTATCCATTTTTTTTTTTTTAACTCGCTGGTATATCCTTAATTAGTACCGTATATGCTTGTTTTCCACTAGCTTTTTCACATAGAAACGTAATGATGGTTTTTCATTGTATCTCTCCTCGATGTTTCCTTGTAATCTTCCTTTTGTGCTCTTTTCTTCCTCCTTGTTCCCTCAGATTCTTAGAAACATATGAGTATGGCTGATAAAGGTTTTTGGCTATACTTCTTATCTGGAGTTGGGTAAAGGGTAAAGGGTTTTATGAAAGAAAATGGCTTATTGTAAGGCTCAAAAGGGTTTAACATGATGGTCCTATTAGGTGGGATAAAGGCTGGATGGGTTTACTACTTGACTTATCAATATGATACTCTATTTCTAATAGACTACAAGACCTAATGGCTATCTCCCCAGTTGATGCCACTTCGTGATTTAACCGAATCAACAAATAATGAGACTATATTATAACGACATAAAGAACTGAAAGATGTTGAGTCACTAAGACTCGGATTTTTCGTAGAAGAACTCTCCAAAGAATGGGTATAAAGTTCAAGTCTCATGGGCTAAGTCTAAAAATTCTACTTCCAATTTACTAGGGTTTAAATCTCTTCTAGCAAAAGTACACAAAACTCCATCAAGTACTATGGTGGTGCCTTGATATAGAATTCTATCAACAAGAACTATGTCCGAAAGCATAATAAATAGTCTAAGCTGTAATGAAATCAATAATATCAACTATCTATCAAACTCAACACTAAGCAAAGATAGAATATATATCCCAAACTCATCATTAAAATTCATTTTGCTCATGCTATCGATATAGAAACAAAATATTTTTTTGATTTTTTTGAAAACTAATTTTGAAATTCATTTTCAAGTACACCCTCCCCTACTTATGCATGCATTGACCTCAATGTATAAAAAAGTAAATGAAATGGATGAGAAAAAGGTAGGATGTTACCATTGATGCGAATATCAATAGAATTAGTTCAAGAAACAAATCAAATATTTTTAGGTCTTTTACGCCGAGATCCCCAAGACGTAATGTGAGTCTTTTAAAGTCAGATTTTCAAGACTTTTGAGTCCTTTATAGTCGATCCTCAATACTAGTATTCCCACCCACTAGGTTTCACTTTTGGGATTCTTCCGATCTCTCTCAGCCAGTGATTGACAAAAGTATACCTTGTACCAACAATTTTCTCTTAATGGTTATAACCCGGTGACAAGTTTCAAAATGGCAATTTTACACCAACCTATTTTACGACTCTCCTCTTAAGTCAGAAATGAACTTTTACCAAACCCTACACGAGCCATAGAAATAATCTTCCTTTGAAGGTCAACAGGAGTAAATCCCATAAACTAATAGGTGGGGAACACTTAGGTTTCCATCTCAAAACTGATCTCTCAACAACATGCTTACTTCTTTGTAGACATTTTATACTCTGGGCTCTACTAGAGTTATGAGACTTTGACTCCGACGCTTTGCAACTCCTCCTCAAGAAAGGATAAAGTTATGAAAATCTGAGGGTCCGACTATCGGCACTTATACTAATGAGATCCTAGGGAGTATAGCTTACGACGCTTGGCTTCCTCATGCAAAAATTTTAAACTAGACAGAGTACCAGGTTCAGCAAGACATAAAATATAATATTTAAGGTGTGTAGGTAACTTACCCTAATTTTCCACTTCAACAATGGTCTGATAAACCGGATCCTTGAGAAAAACGGCTCCACCTCTCCAGTAGGTAACTCCAGAAAAGGCTTCAGTCGATGAGCGTTGACTTTGAAACGAGTCCTTCTCTTTATGTCTTCTACTTCAATAGCTCCAAAAGGTGTGACATGTCTTACTATAAACGGTCCCGGCCCATCTAGATCTCAACTTTCCAAGGAAAATTTCTAGTCGAGAGTCAGAGACCGTAACCTTCTGCCTAGGTTCAAATTCTCTCTTCGTAATTATTCTGTCATGTAATACTTTAGTTTTATCCTTGTAAATCCTTGACTTATCATAAGCATCACTTCTCAATTCTTTCTAATTCACCCGATCCAAGCTTCCTCCTTTCTCCTTCTTGATCTAGGCTGAAATTCATCTCTTTCACTGCCTAATAGGTTTTATGTTCTAACTCAAGAGGTAGATAGCACGCTTTTCATATACCAACTGTTTATAGGGTGACATCCCTATGGGTGTTTTGAATGTTGTTCAGATACCCATAGTGCATCCCGAGTCTAAGAGACCAGCCTTTCCTAGAAGAATTAACCTGCCTTCCGTAATACTCTTTGATTTTCCTATTCAAACTTCGCTTGACCATTAGTTTTGAGGATGATATGGTAACGCTTAGCTTGTGAATTACTCTATACTTTTCCATAAGATTCCCAAATATAGGGTTATAGAAGTGAGAACCGCTATCACCGATGATGGCTCTTGGTGTTCCAAATCTTGGTAGAATGTTCTTCTTTCGAAAAGTCCATGACGAATTTTATGATCGGGCGGTCTTTATAGGAACTGCTTCAATCCACTTTGAAACATAGTCCACATCCAGTAGAATGTAGGTGTAACCAAAACAAGGCAGAAATGGTCCCATGAAATCTATACTCCATACATCAAAGATTTCTGAGATAAGGATCGGTTGTTGAGGCTACTCAAATCTTTTCAAGGTCTTACCCAAAATCGCATCTCGACATGCTTTGCAATAAACATTTGCATCTTTAAAAAGAGTATGCCAATAGAATCCAGCTTTGTAATACCTTGTTCTGCAGACGCTATGTGCCAAAGTGTCCTCTCGCGAAGTGATTGTGACAAAATGATAGAATGGATTCCTCGTTCGATTCGGGATGCATCTTCGAATAACTGATCCAACACTTCTTGAATAAGTATGGATCATCCCAAAAATAATATCTAGCCTTTGAGTATAATAAATCTTTTTCTTGCTTGCTCTAACGCGATGGTACCCTTGTCGGTCACAAGATAATTTGCAATGTGGCCATACCATGGTACTTCCGATATATCAATAATTTTTCATCGTGAAAAGTCTCACAGATTTGTAAGTCGCCTTCCCGTGATTCTCCACTAGCAATCTAGAAAGATGATCAGCAATGACATTCTCTGTTTTTTCTTATCAATGATCTCCAAATCAAATTCTTGTAAAAGTACTATCCATCGGATCAACCTAGGCTTGGTATCCCCGCTTTAGCGAAAGTAAATGACGAAGGCAAAGATGGTAATTAAAGATAGACAATCACCTTTGAACCTATCGATATTGTCGAAATTTGTCAAGAGAATAGACGACGTACAAGAGTTCCTTCTCAATTGGTAGAATAATTAATCTAAGCTCCATTTAGAGTCTTGCTAGCATAATAGATTGTGTAATGCACTTTCTTGTCTCTTTGTCCTAGAACGCTCATATAGCATAATCGATGCATCACACATGATCTCAAATGGCTGGTTCCAATCGGGCGATGAATGATTGGTGCTTAAGTGAGTGCTTCCTTTAACTTCATAAAAGCTTCGGACACATGATGTATCAAAATCAAAACAATATCTTTTCCTAATAGATGTGGGATACGGGTCTTGCAATTCTCACTGAAATCTTTTACAGTTCCTTCGGTTTGGGTAGATCCTTTATAATATCAACCTTTGCTCGATCTACTAGAATTCCTTCCTTTGAAACTTGGTGACCCAACACTATCCCTTCTTTTACCATGACGGACACTTTTCCTAGTTGAACTAAGTTGGTATCGCAACAATGTTTAAGGACTAAGGAGAGATGGTGTAGGCAATCCTCAAAAGATGATCCAAAACTAAAAATTATCCATAAAACTTCCATGTATTTCTCCACCATGTCGCCAAAAAATACTCATCATGCAACGCTAAAAAGTGGTCGTTGTATTGCATAGACCAAAAGGCATAATGACGGTAGGTGAATGTTCGAACGGACATGTGAATGTGGTCTTCTCTTGGTCCTCGTGGTGAATATGGATTTGAAAATATCTTGAGTAGCCATCAAGAAAGCAAAAAGAGTAAACTTGTCCAAATTAATCTTTCTAACATCCGATCGATGAATGGCAATGGAAAATGGTCTTTCCTTGATGCACTATTCACTTCAGAATCGATGCAAACTCTCCATCCAAATTAAATCCCGGTTGGAATCAACTCATTGTTCTTCTTCTCGATCACTATGGTTCCGGACTTCTTCGACACAACTTGAACCGACTAACCCATTGACTATCGTAAATAGGGTAGATAATGCCGGCCACAAGGAGTTTGATGACCTCTTCTCTAACTACTTCCTTCATCTTCGGATTAAGCCTCCTCTGTGGTTGCTTTGAATTCTTGGAATCATCTTCCAAATGAATCTTATGTTGAACTATCATAAGGATGATCCCCTTGATATCATCAATTGTCCAACCTATAGCTGACTTGTACTCCTTTAAAAGTGCTACTAACCTGGATTTTTGCTCCTCGCTCAAATCTGATGTAATGATTACTAGGTAGGTTTCTAAATCTCCCAAGAAAACATACGTGAGTGTAGACGACAAAGGCTTCAATTCTAGGTTAGGTGGCTCCTTCTTAAGCTCTTTAGATGGTTCATCAGGCATAGGCGATTCAAACTTTTCTTTGAACTTGCTGTCATCCATGACAGGTGATGAATCCAAAATTGCATTAATTGCCTTGACACTAAGATCCTCTCAATCTGAGTCTGTCAGAGCTTTCAACAACTCGTCAGCAGGATATGAATAAGTCAGATAATCCTGTGTTAACGCTTCAATCATGCATACCTCGTTCACAACACACACCTCTTATAGTTGCTGTAACATATGGAAAACATTGGTCTCGACTCTCATATTACCAAAGAATAACGTCATATTACCGTTTTGACAGTTGATGAGTGCATTTGCAGTGGCCAAGAATGGTCTACCTAGAATGATTGGTCTATCGAGTACTATGAAATCAATCGGATAATAGAAATCTTTGATCTTGACTATGATGTCTTCAATTATTCCTCTAGGTATCTTCACTGATATATCTGCCAACTGTAAAGTAACATCAGTTGGTTTTAGATCATTCAAGCCTAACTTCTCGTAGATGAAATATGGTAGAAGATTCACACTCGCACCCAAATCTAATAAAGCTTGCTCTTCCAAAGAATCTCCAATTCTGCATGTAACAGTGGGACTTCCAAGATCTTTCAGTTTTGCAACCGCTAGATTCTATAGGTACGATGAACATTTTTGAGCAATAAAAGCTTCTTTCAAAATGTTGGTCTGCTTCTTCACTAGATCTTTCATGAACTTGGCATACGAGGGAACTTGCTTGATGGCAGTCAGAAATAGGATATTAATATGCAAATTTTGAAATACCTCGCAAATCTCCTTGTACTGGTCATCCTTTCTCGTATTCACTAGTTTCAAGGAAATGGTGTCGGGCGGATTCTTAAATATCGGTTCTCTTCTTTCAAATTTCCGCTTAGCTTGGTAACAGAGATAGTGGAGTGACAGTGGAGTCACCATGATGGCTTCTTCTTACTTACTTCCACAAGAGTTCCTTCCTTCTCTCTCACAGTTATTTCATTGGTTGCACAATACTAGATATATCTAGAATGTTAGAATCAGTGGGATGGTGGGGACATAAGTTACCTTAGGCTCTGCAGAAAAATCTTTTCCCCGGTTCATAGACAATCTTGTTATCAACTTTCTTTGCCCGACCCCTCAGAGTGGTGACAAAGATTAACTTGTTCATTTGATTGAGTAATCTCCGTGTTATCCACCGCAAGACACCTCTTTCCTTTTAGATTTAGCCTCGATGGCTTGGTAATGCTCCTTTTGATCTCTTTGTCAAGGCGGCAGTGATTTGCCCTATCTGGCCTTGAATGACACTAAAGATTTGTCTGTTTGATTTGTCTGTTTCAACTCATTGGCAATGATGGTGATAGCTTCTTCTAGATGTGGGATAACTGCTTTGCTCGACTGAGGCGTAGGGGCAATGTATCCACTCATAAGATTTGGTACTAACTCTCTATTTGTGTTGGCTTGGTATTGCTGGTTCTGGTATGATTGTTGATTTTTGTATGGTTGTTGGCAGTCTTGGAACTGATACTGGTTATTCTGGAACTGATTTGATTGATTTTGGAATTCTGGAGGAAAATTTATCTGATTTGTATTTTGTGGCTTCTAATAATTATGTCCCTAATTAAACTGGTTATTTCTTCCTAAATATTTGATACTACATGCCTTTGCATTAGTATCTAGATAGTACGAACACTCTTCAGTGGTGTGGCCTTCAGCAGAACATAGCTCACAAATGGCATAACAAGGTTTGGATGGCTGAGGTTTAGCTTGGAAATTGTTTGCTTTTGGAAGATTCATGGAGAACTGATCAAACTTCTTGTTCAGAGTTTCAAGTCCTATTGATAGGCTTGCCATAATTGGTAGCATCGCTTGATTTGGGTCTTCTTGAATTTGGTTGCCAAATTGCTTTGGCACCCTCCACTCTAGCTACGCCCTTATTGCTAGTACTCCATTGTTGAGTGTCTTTGCCTAAATTCTAGAAAGTTGTAGGCTTCCTCTCCATCCAATGATGTAAACTTACCTTTGATGCATAGATCAGATCATCCGCTTGTTCATAGTAGAAAGTCCTCAAAAGAAAAAAAATGAGTCAAGGTGCTCTTATCATAACCATGATGTGGACATGAGACTAGCAGATTATTGAATTTCTCCCAGCCTTTGATGATATTCTTCACCACCTTCCCTTTGAAATTGCCGACGGCTTTGTCGATGGCATTTGTCTTCCGGGGTAGGTAGAACTTGTTCATAAACTTTGTTCTCAACTTCTCCCAACCGTTAATTGAATTGATCGGGCCGCGGCAGCTTAGCCATTCGGATGCTTTTTACCTTCGAGTAAAGTGGAAAAGAATTAACTTGATACTCTTCATCCCTCGATATTCTTGTTCTTGAAAGTTCCGAGGATTGATAGAAATTTGTTCATGTGAACATAAGGTCAACATTAATCAACCATTGAACTTTGGAAGCATAGAGATTCATCGATGCTCTAAGTTCAAATTGGTTAGCTTCTATCTCTCGAAAAACAATAATGTCGGGTGGGACTCCAATGATTGGCTTAATAGAAATCACTCGCCTTCTTCCTCCGTTATGCTGTAATGGGTGGGATAGCTTTCGGATTATTGGTGTCCAAAACACCTCTATCATGCAAGGCGCCATTGTTTCAATCTCATCTAGTATTCTTGTGAGTCAGCTTGTTAAACCTTGTCTATTGTTGTGTTCTTACCGGACGATGATATAGACAACGGAGCATACACTAGAAAATGCTATGCAAAAATTACTTAAAAACTATCCTACAATGCTTGAATAATATGCAAATATTCTAAATTATACTAAAATGTAAAACTACTTTCCTTCAACTGGGTTGGGCTTTTGCAGCTAGTATCTCGCCCGATGTCTAAAGTCGTCTCTTCTAGGGTTATGGTGAATCACTTGGATTGCTTAAGTACCACGCCCATGCATCGATAGTCCGCTTATCAAGATTCGCATAAGAAACACTAGAGTTTGATGTTTCATTTGTGTTGGCTTACAACTTCAATTGTTGAAAAGGTCCTAAATGCAAATTATACTAGAAAACAATAAAACTAAACTATGATGCAACTATACTAAGAATGAAATAAAAGAATGAAGATTCACTAACCCGGATGTTAGATCTTGATAGGGTTATATACTAAAAGCATTACTTTTGTATTAACTTTAATTCTTTATATTTTGAATGAGAATCATATGGGCAAATGTTATGCATATTATATATGTTATTAGTTATATGCATGCGTCTAATACTTTATGTTGTAGATGATATAGTATGTGGTGACACACAGAAGATCATATCATCAGTACCTTATAAAGTATAAGTAAACGTTCACAACCTAGATGGATTTGGACAAACCATTGGTATGGTTGTAGTATAATCTAGTGTTAGTCTATCTTGACTACAGGATTACACTAGTACACTTTGTGTGTATTGAACAGGACCAAGTGAGGTTGTTTCTCTTTATACTGACTATATAAGAGAACAAACACCTCTGTTATTATGGATGCTTGTCCTTTTAATCCAGATATAATAACGGTCACTTACATGCATTGTACATTGCTTTAAATCATCAATGAGTGAGATTCATTTGTGAATCAACAAACTTGATGGATTGGGTAATGACATTGTATGTAAGGTGTGTTGTTGACTATAGAAGGAATCCGTGACCTGCAGGAAGTCGGGTTGATGATGTCCCCTTGAGAAGCTCATTAGGATTGTCATGTAAACCCTGCAGGTGGATTTAATCCGACATGACAATGAGGTTGAGTGGTATTACTCAAGGACATAAGAAGTTGATTAATATAGTTGTCAGTAACTTGACTTAATCAACGGGCATTCGATATCTTAAACACGGGGATATCAACAAGCATATAATATGGAGCCCATAAATGTAACACATAATTTGGGATTAGGGCGGTAGTGCAACAATGGCCTTTAATAGAATAAGCCATTTGTTGACGGACTTGGGCCGTGTGTTCTGGGCAAACATGGGAAGCCCAAGCCCGTCAGGAGGCCCAACCCTAATTTTTCCTCATGGTCCCTGTTGTAGCCTATAAATAGAAACCTCTTTCTCTGGCCATTTTCTACCAAGTTTTTGCTCAAGAAAAGTAGATCTAAAATCGGTTCCAAATTATGTGAGTGAGAGAGGCCAAGAGAGAAAGAAGAGGGTGGTAGATCGTTGCCCACACAACGTCTATTCCATTGATAGTAATACAACAGAAGATCAAGAGGTTGATTCAAATTCGTAGATCTTGGATTCTCAGAGTTATCTTAGCCGATCTAAAGGTATTATTTCTATCCAAAACCGTGGAGAACCCCTTATTTTGCTGCACGTGGGTTTTCACGGTTCGTAAACATTCAGTGCAACAATAACGGTTCCTACAGATCTTGTCTTTGAGATGTCCTTCAAGTTTCTCTCTTTCTCAAAAGGATGGATGATGTGGCTAAAATTACCTCAAGTCCAAAATTCTAATCTTGAAAATAAACGTTAAACATAAACAACTTAAAATGGCAGCGGCGCCATTTGACACTCACTCCTTTTTGTGTTTATGAGATGGTATGTGGATGATGTAGATAAATGATGGTCGTTGAACAAATAGAAGCGTATCAAAATCTAATTATCCCTCAATAAATAAAGGATGAGTAAGGTATCGCTCCACTTTTAAGTGTATGTTATGTGAAGGACAGGAGTGGAAAGGGGGTTTGAGGGATTAAAAACTATGATTGTAGAGATTTTAGATTCTAATGCTAAACTAAACTAACTAAACTATTGAGAATTTATAAGAGAGGAAATTCAAGAGATTAGAATCCACCAATACTTTTTATCTATGACCTTCTGCTTCATGGTTGTTCTTATAAGTAAACTACAATTAGGCAATCAAGCGCCGATGCCTCTTGGATCTAAAACATCGCTAACAATTAACTCTACTTAAGGTTGTTCCTATGTTTATGCTATTAATATCTTCTTTCCTTTTATGTAAGCTCGGGCAGCCATTCAATGTATTACCGAGAGCAACATCAAGGAGTACTTCCTAATAGGGCAGCCATTCAATGAATCATCACTTAAGGCAAACACAAAGAATACTTCCCCTAGGCAGCCACTCCCTGAGCTACCCTTTCTAAGACAACACAAAGAATACTTCCCTAACCCTAAAGAACTATACTACTAGAAGAAAAGTAAAGAACACTAGCATGATATTAATATTGCAAAACATAAACCCTATTCTATACTTCCATCCCCTGGTGTGGGTAATGGAACTAATAATTAAAAACATAAAGAACTAACCTGATTGAAGAACACCATGAACCGGAAGAATCATTAAACCATAAGCATCGACTTCATCTCCTCCCTTGAAGGAGAAGATTAGCCTTCCATAAAGAAGGAAGAACACGAAGAACGAGAAAAAGAAGAGTCGAAGAACATAAGACTAGAAAGACTAATTTATTAAGACTCAACTAGTTAAAACCGAATCTTTTATTATTAATCTCTCTCTGCCTCAAGTTCTGGAGACCAGAGTATAAGTGAATTGGCCAATTATATGAGGCACTTAGGTCCTCTATTTGTAGGGGTTACAATGAGTTCTACAAGCATTCCAAACCACCATTTGTTTCCTAATACAAATCAACTTCTTTCAGAGTCCAACTTCATCTCCAAAACTAAGAAGGAAGTGGCTATAGTGTCGTTTCATGCGTCTGGATGCACGATCCTTGCATCTCAGACACGAGCAATGCGTCTGGACGCACGATCCATGCGTCCCAGATCGGAAGTCTATTTTCCCTCTTTTACTCTATCCTTTTATCCTCTTTTACGGGCTTTGGTCGAAGCAATGAATCCTTTGGCCTTAGGCTTTAAAATAGGTCTAAGTCACATATTTCATAGCTTTAATTCCTTTGCCTTCTCCATGATTCTCCACGGGCTTCCCATGTGATCTTTAATGCTCTGAATTGCTCCGTTTTACCCCTTTTTCTCTAATATTCCACAAAACTCTCTCTTTCACTTGTAGAATCATAAAACATAACTTACAAACATTATTAGTCCACTACGATGGCTAAACAAGAGGCATAATCGAGGGTTAAATTGCACTTTTTGAGCACTTATCAGATAGTCTTTTCAACACTACCTTAACTCCCAAAACTGTTTTTCCAATCTACAACAAATTATTATATTAGGAACAAATGGGATCTCTTTGTTTCATTTATTGTAAGTGTGGTAGATAATCAAATTCACACTGGCTGTGCATTTATCTCGATTGGGCATTTTTTTACCTCTTAATCCAATATTTCAATCATATAATTTGCTTGATTATAGGTTAAACTACACTACTTGGACGTCTTTTCTATAGTCAATTGTTTATTTGTGAAGAAATTATAAGTAGCCGTCGTGCACAATTGCACCTGCTTTTTTTTCAGGGTTAACGGGGATAATGATATTACCCTGAAGATACTGTACTGTGGAATTTGTCATTCTGACCTTCACTCCATTAAGAATGAATGGGGCAATGCTACATATCCTATTATCCCTGGGTAATCCGACATTTTCTAACATTTGAATATACAATCACAAGTGATAGCGAATACGTCTTTTCTATAGTCAATTGTTTATTTGTGAAAAAATTATAAATAGCCATCATGCACAATTGCACCTACTTTTTTTCAGGGCTAACGGGGACAATGATATTACCCTAAAGATACCGTACTGTGGAATTTGTCCTTCTGACCTTCACTCCATTAAGAATGAATGGGGCAATGCTGCATATCCTATTATCCCTGGGTAATCCGACATTTTCTAAGATTTCAATATACAATCACAAGTGATAGTGATATAAGCGGAGAAGCACTCACAAGTCACAATCACCACCAGCACATCATAATAAAATTTTATTTGGTGTAGGCATGAGATTGTTGGTATAGTGACTGAAGTTGGAAGCAACGTAACAAAATGTAAAATAGGTGATAAAGCCGGCGTAGGGTGCATGGTTAGATCTTGCCGCTCATATGATAGTTGTGCCGAGAACTTAGAGAATTACTGCACCAAGATAATACTTACCTACAATTCTCTTGACCGCGATGGAACTAGAACTTATGATGGATATTCCGATATGGTAGTAATTGGTGAAAACTTTGTGATTAACTTTCTAGACACCATTCCCTTGGATGGGATATCTCCATTGTTGTTGTGTGCTAGGATTACTGTTTATAGTCCAATGAAGTACTTTGGACTCAGCAAGCCTGGCATGCATTTGGGTGTGGTGGGGCTTGGTGGGTTGGGTCATGTTGCCGTTAAATTTGCTAAGGCTTTGGACTGAAGGTTACAGTGATCAGCACTTCACTTAGCAAGAAACAAGAAGCAATTGAACATCTTGGTGCTGATGACTTTTTGGTCAGTTGTAGGTAAACAAATACTTATGATTCTAAGTTTTAACCTTCTCTGATAGTGTGTGTGATTAGCAAGACTGCAAGAGAAGATTCATCAGAGAATTTAATGTCCACATTAGAAGGTTACCACCTCAAATTCCATTTCTGGAAATATATAACGAATATGAGGAACTAATCTTCACCATCATAAGTTCATAACCAAACCCAAAAAATAAAAATCAACACTCGCTCCTAATAGAACAACTTCAAAATAATATTAATAATAAAATAGTTTGATTTTACCTCGCGATCATGGAAGTTGTGTTCAGGGTTTCTAAACATCTTGATTTGAGACGATAAAGTTCTGGGTGGGGTTTGAAGCAAAAAGATCTCACCTCAAAAAATTCCTAGCCAAACCCCAAAAGTTTAATGAGGCTGAAGAAAGAAATTAATGACTTCTCTAGGTGTCTGATTCGCTTATGCAGTGGCCAAGCTTACAGAAGTAAGCTGCAAATATTGAGAGAGAGAGAGGAAAGAAATTGATTCGTAGTGTTCGTGGGAGGGGTTTAATGAAGGATAAACTTTGATTTCTAGAGCTCAAAACGGGTAAACTTCCTACTTAGTCTTCTGAGTTTTCATAATACCCCTATCGACGTGGATAGGCTGAGAGCTCGAAAATGGACTGCTATATATATATCCTCGTTAAGCAATAGTACAATAAGAACGTTGCAAGGAAGGCAACTATTAAGGAAATGTTTATTAAGTATGAAATGTTACCTATGTTGCGATTGTTAACGGTGCTAGCCATATTGCCCTTGATCTGTTATGTAGAAAGCTTAGTCAATTATATTCTTGAAGTCACTTATTACTGCTGAAAATTGAGTAAAGAAACAAAATTTTCCAAGAAACTTAACATTTCCATAAGGAACTCAACCGGTCACCTTTAAATGGGTTAACAAACTTTATTATGGGCTATGTCTAAGATGCACTATAGCCCTAAGAAGTGCACTATGAGCTGTATGCGTCAATTTAGTTCATATTATAGATTACCAAATGGGCTTATGACTTAAGTCCACATTTGTATACAAACCACATTTAAAAAAAAATGATATAAATATATCTATCAAAAAGTGGATACAAAAACCACTCAATTCTTTGTGAAATTAAGGAGAGCATTATCTAATTATACTCATTATTAGCGGGTAGGTGATACTTTTTCTTGAAGTATGGATGAGATTAGAGATGAAAAAGACACTAGGATTAGTAAAAGATCATTGATCATACTTTCTTGCCTTAGCCACTATTGAGTAAGAGGAATCTTTACATACCTTAGATCACTATCGAGGAAGAGAAACTCATGGCATAGGCAATCCTTACCTGTGAAGGTAGTTTACTTGCTTACTTTAAGTAAATTTAGATATATGAGTGAGAAATATAATATTCATATCTCATAGCTCTACATAGTTACTAATATTTTTCATAATAATTTAATATAAAGCAAGATTAGCAAAGTTAAGATAGTTGTTAATTCTAATGAGTCAAATAACAACCCACCTCGTTAGACTTGAAACCAAACTCATGCTAAGTATTCCCCAGTATAACAATGAGAATTTAATTTGGCCTTGCAAAACACTATTTATGTTTCACAGACGGGGCAATTATATAATAAAGTAGAACATGTGGATAACATTTACACAACCGAACTGGAGAAGACAAAGAACCGTCCACATCAAAAATTTAGTGAAGGCCAATATAATATTCAAATCTCATAGCTCTACAAAGTTACTAATAATTTTCATAATAAACTCTATGTTTTTCCATAATTTTTTGTCATAAATCAAATTAATTATGTTTGTTGAGATGTTTTTTCTTTTAATAATACTAGGTTATAGTATTAGTGTTGACATCAAAATTTGAAACACTACAATATTCTATAGTTAAAACTTTTTAGCACATAATAGTTCATGAAAACGATCCCCGTTCGTTGAACGGTCTCAAACACTAGTTGTTACTAACGAGGACTACTACTTCAATTCCATGGCCACCATAGGAGTAATATTGTGTTCTCACAATACTTTCCTTAATTTCTCCACTGATTTTCTCCAACCCCTCCCCTCTGTCAATATGCTCAACCTCCACATCAGGAAGTTGTTCTGTTGATTCAAAGAAGGGTGGTTCTATTCCTTGGCTGGTCTCAGTTCTCAGCTTCATAATTGTTTCCTTGTCTTGTTCCTTTTGAGCATTCTCCTCGACTTAATAATTGTTTCCTTGTCTTGTTCCTTTTAAGCATTCTCCTCGGCCGCTTCCGTTAGTCTCTTTATCTAGTTTAGTAACCGTCATGTGTTTCATTCACCATAGAAGTCCACTATTGTAGTAGCTGATTGATTTCCAGCCTCAGTCACTGGTATCTGTTCTTCCTCCTGTACTTCTTACAAAACCATAACTTATGTTTAGAACCAATTAAACTCTGTATGATCTTTTTTGACCCATTTGGGTAATGATGAGAAGCAACGCATACATTCACCTAAGGCATGATCTCATGGATACTATCATGATTTTTTTTCCAATCTAAAATGTACATATACTACCATTTTTTTGGATGACTACATCTTTATCTTTTTTAACGTACTTGTCAAGTGAGTTGCCACATTAAGGATGCTAAAAGTCCTTTGAGCATTTAACTTTTAGTCAGTTGAAGCAACAAAAATAGTACAAATTAAAATGAGCGAGATTCACTGGTTTATATGGCTCATGCACTCGTTTTTTTCCTCTAATCTGGCTCATGCCGCACTCTAGATATGAATTTTTTGTTTTTTCAGCTTAAGTATAGGGGTATTTATTTACGTTATTAAAACAGAAAATTTTCAGATTATGTGTGTTTAATACTTTAATCAATAATCACCCTTGTTTTTCTTTTTGTCTAATAATAAGGTGAAGAAACAAACATAGGAACGAGTACACAACTCATTCGGCCCATAAACTCAAGCCCGGGAAGTGTGGAGCCCAAAAGACCCCATCCAATGGTAGGTAATCATTCTCACCAGAATATGACTTGGCAGATCCAAGTGTTTAGAGAGTTGGTGCAATTTTGTTAAGTGCAATCAATACCATGAGATCTATCCAAAAATCAGCCAAAAGTCAACAATTGCGGCTGGGCTTATAAACTATTGGGCTAGCCCATAAACTGTTGGGCCTCCAATTTTGACATGGTAGTGCACAATTGCCTAGCCCAATTGATGCTATTGGGCATATAGATAATGGGAACTTTGGAACTGGAAAATTCTCCGGGAAAGATGCTTGCAGACTCAGAAGCTGAAAAAATTCTAAAATACAGAGGGGTTTTGAACTCTCAAGAGGAAGAGAAACCTCCGGACACAGAAACATCAACACCTTCCCGATGGGCAGATTTGATAGAGGAAGGGGAGATAAAGGAACCAAATCATATCGATGAGAATTCAAGGTCAAATTTTCGGGAAAGACAAGGACTTTTTACCAACAGTGGATTGAAACCACAGTGGCAGCTACAACAACTGACCCCCTCAACCAGGTCCAGGTCAAGGACTGGAAAGAGGGTGAACTAAAGGGGATATCTCTTGTTAGTCAATAAAACTCCAATATTCGCGATGAGGTGCATCTTTTGGAATATTAGAGGAATCGGAAACGATAAATCACAGAATCGTTTAGCGAAGTTAATCAATAAATGGGAGCCAGATATTTTGGGCATAGCAGAACCGAAGATCAATCCTCAGGATATGCCTATGTCTTTTCTCCAATCACATGGGATGAGTACAACTTTTCATTATAACTCAGGACGAAGTCAGGTTCCAAATCTTTGGCTGTTTTGGAAGTCATCTATCAACCCTCCTAATCTTTCGCAGATTGTTCACAAAGAACAACTCACAAAGTGGAGGTTGAGGGGTCAATTATCACTATAATCCACGACATTGTATCTCAGATACTGGAGGAGACTCTGGGCTGAACTTCAAAGACATCAAGAATGCTAATTTACCATGGCTCTTAATGGGGACTTCAATGCCTACTTGAGTCTCTCGAAAAACAAGGAGGTAATGCACCATCAGCCATTTCTGCAATGAATGATTTTTGCGAATGTGATAGTACTACTCAGCTTATAGAAGTTCCTAGCAATGGGTTCCACCACACTTGGTGGAATAAGCAGGTGGGCCGATTTAAAATAGTGGGAAAGCTGGATAGAATGTTTTGTAATGCTATATGGAGCTCCAAATTCCCAGGATGGAACTATAAAGTGTGCAATAGAGTATGTTCGGACCATTCTCCCTTAGTGGGGCACAGCATCGAGATTCCGAGGCCCAAGAACGTACCTTTCAAATTCTTTAATATGTGGTGCTCTCACCCTTCCTTCAGAGAGGTGGTACAACAGAGTTGGGAAGTTCCTATCCTAGGACACTCGATTTTTGCTCTAACCCAAAAATTGAAGAGGCTAAAAGGAGTTTTGAAGCGTTGGAACAGGGAAGTCTATGGAAACATCAAATCTAAGGTGGAATTGGAATCAAGGATTCTAGAGCGGATGCAGGAACAGTTTGACCAAGGAAGTATGTCCGAGAGTTTCACTATGCAAATGCTAGATCAAGAAAACAAAGTGGAGGGGCTATTAGAGCAAGAACAGAGTTTTTGGAGGCAGAAATCAAGATCGAAATGGGATAATGACTTCGATAGAAGTACCAAATACTTTCATGCACAAGCCAATCTCAAAAGAAGTAAATCAGTGATCATTGAGATGAGGAATAATGAAGGGATCACTATGGATTCTCAAGAAGAGATTGGAGAATTCTTGCTCAGGCACTATTTGGAGAAATTCAAAAGAGTCGAGCATGACATTGACTGGGACCTTATTCACACTATGCCTCATATTATCTCGGAAGCAGATAATGTAGCTCGACAAAGACTACCAACAACATTTCAAGAAATAAAGGCATCAGTTTTTCTTCTGAATGCGGATAGTTCTCCAGGGCCAGATGGTTTCACTGGGTTTTTCTTCCATCACTGCTGGGACATAGTGGAATATGATGTAGTAAGGGCAATAAGCTATTTCTTCAGGTGGTCTAGTTTGCCCTTTGGTTTTAATTCTAACTTCATAGTCTTAATTCCAAAGAAAGAAATGTAAATCAGGTGAGCAAATACAGACCGATATGCCTCTCAAATTTCGTCTACAAGGTGATCACGAAGATTCTTGCTTCTAGATTAAGTCCACTAGTTGAACGGATTATCAGCAAGGAGCAGTATGGATTCATCCCGAATAGAAACTCACAACAAGCCATTGGTTTAGCCTCGGAGTTAATTAATGAGCTGAAAGCTCCCAGACGTGGAGGAAGCATAGCCATAAAGATTGACATTTCTCAAGCTTTCGACACTATGGATTGGGAATTCTTATGGGCTGTACTCCAACAATTGGGATTCAGTGGGACATGGATACAGTGGATTAAAGGTGCATTCACAACCAATTCTCTATCTATCATGCTAAATGGTGGCCCCCAAGGTCACTTTACAGCACAACGAGGTCTCAAGCAAGGTGACCCCCTCTCTCCCTTGTTATTTGCGCTGGCTGAGGACTACTTGAGCAGAAATATCAGCCATATGGTCAGGGAAAAGAAGATTCTGCTGATGGTGGTGAATGCGAAATACTCTAGTCCGTCTCATCTTATGTTTGCGGATGATGTGTTCATTTTCAGCAATGCTAACTTAAGAAGCATCAAGAATCTGGTTAAGATTTTGAGCAGTATCGAGGATTCCTCAGGCAGCTCGTAAACAAGGACAAATGCAAGATCTTTTCAGTCCTATGAACAATAGAAGAAAGAACCTAATCAAGGGGAGTCTGAACATGAATGAAGGTACCCTTCCAGAAAAATATCTAGGGGTTCCTCTCATCAATGGGAAAGTAACCAAGGCAGCTCTAACTCCTTTGATCGACAAAATCAGAACAAGAGCCTCAGGGTGGGCTGGGAAGATGCTATCATTCCAAGGAAGGGTGGTGCTAACAAAGCATGTCCTTAACAGTATCCTTGTCCACAACATGGCCATTTACAAATTGCCAAAAGCGGTGGTAAAAGAATGTGAAACAATTATCAGGAACTTTATCTGGAGTGGCAACCCAGCAGAGAGGAAGGCTATCACCATATCTTGAGAGAAATCATGCAAACCAACAGAGGAGGGAGGACTAGGAATAAGGAGGCTCAAAGATATCAATCTATCCATGTTTATGAAACAAGCTTGGATTTTATTGACTGAAGAAGGAGATTGGCCAGAATTCATGAGAGGTAAATACATTAACCGAACTGGAGGTTGGTCCAACTACAAAACTTCAACAGTTTGGATGGGTATTAAATGGGCGCTCAATGAAATGGCACCTCTATGATAAAACACACATTTACACACGTTTATTGGTTTTCAGTTACTTATTTTCTTAAGTCCGAGGTCCACAGTCCAAAGTCCAAAGTCCAAAGTCCAAAGACCCAAGTCCAAAGTCCAAATTCCAACGTCCGTATAGTCGTACGTTTTAGTCAAGTTACCTTACTCACGTGGGTTTGGTAGGATAGGTCGAGTAAGGGATCGTCCAAACCTTAAGGCTCGGATAGGTTCACAACTGGAATTACAACTTTTAGTGAGTAGGATTTTTAGGTTTTTTTTTTAATTAGTTTAATAAATTTTATGGTAATTACTACGGTGATTTTTATGTAGGTGAACAAAAGTGGAGAAACAGGGAGAGAGTTAATCATGCTCATGCAAAAATCATTTTTCGACAGTTTACTATTACATCACTATATCTCTAATTCGTCTCGTGTTCGGAGACGACGTCGAGTATTGATCCCTAGTGCATGCCCACATCTCTAGGTCGCATTTCACTAGCATAAAGAGTTTCAATAATATCTCATCTCTGGTATATTATTTCAGCTCCTAGCTCAATTTCACATCACCGGATTAATTAGAGAGAGTGTCGACACCAAAGAGTCGCCACAGATCTGTCTGGAGCATCAAGAAATTCAACTTTTTGTCTCGATCATTTTGGGACTGGATATCAAATCTATGCCTAATTCCTAAGTAGTGATTCTAGAATATTAACGAGTCAATCCGGATTTTCACACGAGCAGCATAACCCTCCCCCTTAGGGGGGGGTGGATTAGCTCACGGTCATAGAAGGAATAATAGAACTTGCTGTGTACATTAAGTAAATAAATGCGGGACAGGAATTAAACTAGAAAAGAAATGACTGTTATTAAGAGTAAAATAACTTACAGTATTTAAGCTGCTGGAATGAAAATGGCAGAATGTAAGTACTAAAGAAAAATCTAACTAGGCGGAAGCTAAAGCATTAATATGCTGAAGGGGTAATAATGAAGGTGACCCCCTCATATATATAGGCTGGAGACTGAAGGCTATCCATGAATGTTTTAATTTAGATTTGGCTTTATGCTAATTGAATGGTTCGAAACAAAGTTTTGTTTTAACTGTTTTAATTTTTGTCTTTTTGCTTTTTAAGTTTCATCTTGTACCTGGTTTGAATTGGTACGTGTCTTCTCTCTTGCCAGGTGGTACCAAACAGAAACCATCCTTTGCCACATGCCTATGCTGACTCGTCATGCCTTATGGGCCCGCAGAGTGGGCCCACTTAGTGTGCCCAGTGGCTGTGCCGATTTTGGCGTTTTTACGACTTTTTGTCCTTGCGCAGAGTTCGCCGGGTCGCTATGGCAGCTTCACTAGCCAACGTCGGCATCTAGATTTATCCGATTTGAGCTTCGGAAGTTTGCTGCTTCTTTATATGTGGACCCGTTCTGCACTGGTTTTGTTCTTTTGGAAACTTCGGCTTTAGTCAGGCTTTGTTGGGCTTCACGGGGGTTGAGTGGGAAACTTCAAATATTTCCGTATTCCCGTACTTGGCAGCTTCACTAGCCAACGTCGGCATCTAGATTTATCCGATTTGAGCTTCGGAAGTTTGCTGCTTTTTTATATGTGGACCCGTTCTGCACTGGTTTTGTTCTTTTGGAAACTTCGGCTTTAGTCAGGCTTTATTGGGCTTCACGGGGGTCGAGTGGGAAACTTCAAATATTCCCATATTCCCGTACTTCGATGCATGTTTTATCACTATATTTATTTTAATTGCGGAAACCTGCAAAAGTACGAAAATATAATTATTACATGATTATTAAACACATAATCGACCAAAATGCTATGTCTCTCGGGGTTTAATATTACAGTTTTGGGTGCTTATCACTCTACATGGCTGGAATGTTGGAAATAGAGAGGCAATAAATATCTGGAGGGAGAATTGGCTGCTGCAAAAACCCATATGCGATTTTTTTCAGGAGGAAAGAAAAGAGATTCTAAAGTATCAGGCTAGACTTAGTGAATGCATTCATGGAGATAGATGGGCTTTCTCCATTGAAATGACGCAAGTTCTTCATCACCTGGGAATTGATATTTCTAAGCTACCATAGCCGGATAGTTCAAAAGAGGACTCAAGAGTTTGGATGGCTTCTACAACTGGGAAGTTTACAGTGGCAGCGGCATATGAGGCTATCAGAACAAAGGCACCGCAGCCAGCATGGATGGAATGAATTTTGGAGCTCCAAAGTACTTCCACCGAACACAAGGTATTGTGTGTAAACTAGCACATGGGGTGGCAAGAACCGATGATGATCTCTGAGAAAAGGAAAACCCACCTCGCGATCTTTGTCCGCTGCAGAAATCAGGAGGAAACTCTAGATCATGTTCTCTTTCACTGCCCATTCGCTACGAGGGTTTGGAAGTATGCACAGCAGATTTTCCACATTCAGCGAGAGATGGAGTCATTTTCAGATGTGCGACAGCAGAGCAAACATTACAACTCACTTATCTTGGACATGTGGAAAGCGTGTTCATTGACGATCATGGTAAGTTTGTGGGAAAATAGAAACAAAGTCATGTACGATAACAGAGTTTCAAGCTATCCACAAGTGTGCTTCCTCGTCAGGAGAGCGATCATAAAAGCTCATCATAAGTCCTCGGGACATATGGAGAATTCGGTACATGATCTCCAGATTCTCAGACACTTCAAGCTCCAGCACAAACTTTGAAGAGCCCCAAAAATCTTCAAATGTTTTTGGCTCTTACCCCCTCCGGGTATACTCAAGATAAATACTGACGGGTGCTCGAGGGCAAACCCAGGACGGTCAGGATGGGGGTTTGTGTTCCGAAACTACAAAGGAGAATTTCGGGGCATTTCTTTGGAGGAATGGGTACGTCCACAAATTACATGGCAGAAACAATGGCAATTGTGCAGGCCATTAAGCAAGCGCTCAAACTGGGATGGAGATATATTTGGGTGGAATGCGACTCCTCATCAGTTGTTCACGCTTTCCAGAATAACAAAATGCATTAGAGAGTGAAGGAAATATGGAAATCTCTTATGGGACAGGCAGAATGAATAAATGTCACTCCATCATGGAGAGAGACTAATTTGGGAGCAGACAGTTGTACCAAACAGGGGGGTGCTCTATCTCAGGGAGATAGTATATGGTGGGAATCTAGACCCTCTTTCATGAAAAATTTGGAGAACCACTATACTACCTATTTTCGTTTTGTTAACTAGATAACCATATTCTAGTAATGACCTTGTATTCCTTTTTCTATTTCTGTCTTGTTACTTTGGATTCCATGTAACTCTTATTCTTTTATTAATCAATTACCTTTAGCCAAAAAGAGCATATAGATAATCGGCAATTGGACTGGCCTTGCACCGAAGGCGCGATGAGTTGTCTTCGGCACGGCTGGCCTTGCACCAAAGGCGCGACAAGTTGTCGGGGAAGCGCCGCAGGCGCGTCGAGGTCTCGCGGGCCGTAGGCACGTTCATACCCTAGTATAGCAATAACCAGGAAAACAACAATAACTATCTCCCACATTGAATACAGACTAATACTTGAGAGTCACGAAATTTAAGGAATTGAAATTCTAGTAGAACTCCAATCCCTCCTGAAGTCCGATTACAATTCCAAATAGGCTTTGCTCCACTGCCAATAAAACAAACTCCGATGCCAAGCATTAGGTTCCTATTACCCTTACTTTCTTAATAAAAAAAACTCCCCCCATCTCCTTAAACCTTCCTACATTTATTTAACAATCAATGGCGACAAGTGGTCCTTTTTCATT
The DNA here is from genome assembly GCF_015680905.1 of Coptis chinensis. Taxonomy (NCBI): domain Eukaryota; kingdom Viridiplantae; phylum Streptophyta; class Magnoliopsida; order Ranunculales; family Ranunculaceae; genus Coptis; species Coptis chinensis. The sequence goes on from NC_141459.1 coordinate 51,398,126, forward strand.
ACCTAGTAGAAGTTTTCAACAACGATCAAGTTCAGCTTTACCAAAACGACCTCCCTCTGGTGTTAGTAATCGTTATAGGTCCTCATCACCATCACCTTCGACTTCTCCAAGCAAAAACAATGCGGGTTATGTTGAAGTATCATCAGTTCAAAAGAAAACTTGTGTGTGTTCTCCATCAACACATGCTGGTGCATTCAGGTGTAGGGCTTCATAGGAAGATTCAAGAAGAAAAGAAGAGCCAAGAAGAAAATATATGGGGAATAGGTGTAGCTAATAAGAGCCTTGAGTGAATCTCATCGAAATAAAACACTAGCAAGAAGAACAGAAGTGTTCGTTTCGATCTAGACCGAGAGGCTTTTTATTATGTCTAAGGCTTACGTCTTATGAAGCAGAAAATCAAGTCCAAAAGAGGATATTTTGTGATGTGTGTAATCCTCAAAGCGGTACTCATGTAGAGAAGAGAACCAAGGCCGTCCCTGAGTTTTCAATGGCCTTGTGCAAATGTAGAGAACTACGTTGTGCATTTTTTTTGTATTTGAGTAATTGATCCAAATAATTGTATTGTCGTTGAGAAGGGGTTTTTTTTTTTTTTCATCTTATTTCCAAAAATAATTAAGGGAACGAATATGAGGGGCCGTTGCCCAAAATTTGCCAAATAGGCATTTTCTACAAATATTATTTTTGGGGGGTGCAGCAAAGTAAAGGAGCCCAAAAGCAAAAAAGGAATAAAAGAAAAAGAAAGAAAGAAATAAAAAGAGAAGAAGAAAGAACTACGTTGTGCTTGATCCTTGCTGTCGGATTTCATCCTCCAAGGTACGTAGGCAGCCCAAAGGGTGCAGTAAAAAAAAATGAAGAAAATAAAGAAAAAATTAAAAGAGAAGAAGAAAGAACTACGTTGTGCTTGATCCTTGCTGTTAGGTTTTTGTCCTCCAAGGTATGTAGGCAACCCAGAAGTTACTTGGGTGCAGCACCAAAAAAAAACAAGAAATCCTTTTGTTTGTTTTGTATTGAGAAGGGTAGCTCTGTTTGCTACAATGTGGTGAATATGAAGGTCTAGAAAAGAAGAATAAAAAGTTTCTTTTTGTGAATATCATGTTGTTGTTGTTGTCATTGTCGTTGTTTATTTATTCTAGCTATTTTTTTTTTCTGTATGTACTTTATTTCTAACTTCTTAGTTACAAACTTGGGGGAAAATAAATATGATGAGCAAAAGAGTCAAAGCATAGTCTTTCATAAGTTGTAATTCATCACAACATTAATCAGAAAGAAGAAATTTAGCACAACATTAGCCGTACATACCCATATCTGCTTTCATTAACGTATTCGATTGACAAAAAGAGAGACATTGTAGTCCATATATATTCTCAAGTTCATTGGTATTTAAGTCGGGTGAATTGATATGTTCATGATCACGGCAAAATCACATACGGGATAGACAGAGTGCTTGGTATGGTCATACACAAAACATTGTAACATGTTCTGCTTGTTGACATTGGCCCCGAAAAGTTGTTCCTTCGGATTCAATGAGTAATTCAGTTAAGTTTTGTCTACTGTCTAAAACAGGACAACAAATGAGTGTGTATGCCTAATAATGTTCTAGTCGAGAGTGATCTACATCTTACTAAATGGGCTTCAGAGAAATCGAAATCGGAGGCCATAAACTCAAGGTGAATGAGTTAGATGAAGTGTGTGACCCGACCCTTTTACAAGCCACATGCTCACCAGATCATGGGTATGGAACTCGTCCGTTTTCTTTCACCCGAGTAATCTACTATCTATATACTTAAGCAGAGAACTCTAATGGAGGATTTTCTCTCTCCTATGTGGCACTCTAATATGAGAGTTAGTTTTTTCTCTCTCCTATGTGGCACTCTAATATGAAAGATAGTCTTTTCTAATAACCTACAATCCCACATACATGGAACCTCTTTAGAGAGTTTGAGTGTATTTCTAATTCTTATATTTGGAGAGTGTAAGTGTATTTCCAATTCTTATATATTTGATCAAATAAAAAAAATTGCTAAAAAATAGGTGATTTGTAAAAGGTAATTTCCTATTACGAATCAAACACTTTTAGTGTTCCAATTCTTCTATATTTGATCAAATAAAAAAAATTGTTAAAAAATAGGTGATTTGTATAAACTAATTCCCTATTACAAATCATACAATTTTAGTATCTATGATAAAGCACCGACTTATTTCAAATATATCCTTAACACGGCCTCAAAACATATTTAAAAACAATTATACAAAAAATAACATTACAAAATATATAAAATAAAATGAAAAAAAAAACAGCAAAGCAATAATGACAAATATTTAAAAAAAAAATATAAAACTGAATGAAACTAACATCAAAAAATAATTAATGGGGAACCGAAAACTGGATGTAATAGGTGATTTGTAGAAACTAATTCCCTATTACAAATCATACAATTTTAGTGTATATGATAAAGCACCGACTTATTTCAAATATATCCTTAACACGGCCTCAAAACATAGTTAAAAACAATTATACAAAATATAACATCACAAAATATATAATATAAAATAAAATAAAATAACGGCAAAGCAATAATGATAAATATTTTAAAAAATATATAATACTGAATGAAACTAACATCAAAAGACAATTAATTGGATGCAAATACATCGAACTAACCTCAAATAATATTTAACGGAAAATCGGAAACTGGATGCAAATGCAAGCATTAAACTAATCTTAAAAATTAATTAATAGAAAATTAGAATATAGATACAACTGCATTAAACTAACCTCAAATAATAATTAATGAAAAATCAAAACTTGGATGCAAATACATCAAACTAACATAAAAAAGTAATTGTCGGAAAATCGAAAACTAGATGCAAATGCATTGAGCTAATCATCAAAGATTAAATTAACAGGAAATCGGAAACTAGATGCAACTGCATTGAACTAACCTCAAAGAAAAATTAATTATAAATTGGAAACATAATGCAAATGCGTAGAACTAATATTAAAAAATAATTAGCGAGAAATTGGAAACCGGATGCAACTGCACTAAACTAATCTCAAAAAAATAAACTGGATGCAAATGCATTAAACTAACCTCAAGAAATAATTAACGGGAAATCGGAAACTATATACAAATTCATTGAACCAACCTCAAATAATAATTAATGGGAAATCGGAAACTAGATACAAATGCAACTTTATCAAATAATAAACGAGAAATTAGAAACTAGATGCAAATGCATTAAACTAATCTCACAGAATAATTAACGGGAAATCAGAAACTGGATGCAAATGCATTAAACTGACCTCAAAGAACAATTAACAGGAAATTGAAAATTGGATGCAAATGTGTTGAACTAATCGAAAATAATAATTAACGAGAAATCAGAAACTGGATGCAACTGCATTGAACTGATCTCAAAAAATAAATAACGGGAATTGGAAATTGGATGCAACTGCATTGAACTAACCTCAAAATATAAATAACAGAAAATCAGAAACTGGATGCAAATGCATTGAACTAACCTGAAAATATAGTTGGGTTATATGTTGTGGGAATGTCTCGATAAGTATAGTTTTGCATTTAAAATTGTGTTTATCTTATCTCTTTCCGTATGATTGGGAACTCCTTGCTATTCAAGTAACTTCAATATATATGAACTTTACCTTATTAGGTAATCTCACAAAACTTCAATCAAACTTCTATTATTAAACAACAAAATGAAGTTGAAGGGTTTTATCAAAAGTGAGTTCTTTTTTTTTTAATAGAGAGTAAGATTTTCACGTTATAAGAAATTTGGTTGAGTGATCAATATAATATTAATATATAATAGTTCTGCATATTTGCAAATATTTTTCAGAATAATTAATACAACAACACCCGTTCGTAGATAATCTTTGAAGATTCCACATAGTGAGTCATACATAATTAATGGGAAATCGAGAACTGGATAATCTTCGATGATCCCACATAGTAAATCAAGCATAATTTACTTTTTATGTCATGTTTGTAAGGACACTACAGATGGATTAGTATAAGTTGGTATTACACACCACATTGGATAATTAAAAGAAAATCGAAAACTGGATTCAAATACATAACTGAGCTTAAAGAGTAATTAACGGGAAATCAGAAACTTTTTTGCAAATGAAATAAACTAAACTCAAAAAGTAATTAACAAGAAATCGAAAAACTGGATGCAATTGCATTAAACTAACGTAAGATAATAACTAACGGGAAATTAGAAATTAGATGCAAATCCTTGAAAAATATTTAACGGAAAATCGGAAATGGTATGCAAATACATCAAACAAACCTCAGATAATAATTAATGGGAAACCAGAAACTGGATGCAAATGCATTGAACTAAACTCAAAAAATAATTAACAAAAAATTAAAAATTGAATGTAACTACATTGAACTAACCTTATAGAATAATTGGTGGGAAATCAGAAACTAAATGCAAATATATTGAAATAATCTCAAAGAATAATTAACGGAAAATCAAAAACCGGATATAATTGCATCGAACTAACCTCAAAGCATAAATAATCATAAACTAGATGCAGATGTATTGAACTAACCTTAAAGAGTCATTAACGAGAAATTGTAAACTGGATCCAAATGCAATGAACTAATCTCAAAGACTAATTAACGAAATATTGAAAAATGGATGAAACTGCACTGAACTATGAATAATTAACAGAAAATTATAAATTTGATGTAACTGCATTGAACTAACCTCAAAAAATAATTAACGGGAAATCGGAAACTTGATGCAAATGCATTGAACTAACCTCAAAGAACAATTAACATAAAATCGAAAATTGGATGCAACTGATTGAACTAACCTCAAAGAATAATTAACGGAAAACCAAAAACTGGATGCAACTGCATTAAACTAAAATCATAGATTAACTAACAGGAAATCAAAAATTGGATGCAAATGTATTGAAATAACCTCAAAAAATAGTTAATTGGAAATCAGAAGTCGGATGTAACTACATCGCACTGACCTCAAAGCATAAATGTCTGCTTTTTTAGCCTTCTCACATGAGTAATTATGAGTAATTAGGAACCCAAAATGAAAGTGAGTTTATAAAAATAGACTCTTACATGTATGCAAATTGTAAACTATCGAACTAACCTAGAAAAACAATTAACGAGAAATCAGAAACTGGATGCAGATGTATTGAACTAACCTCAAAGAGTAATTAACAGGAGATTGGAATCTGGATGCAAATGCAATGAACTAATCTAAAATACTAATTAACGAAACATCGAAAACTGGATGCAACTGTACTGAATTAACATTAATGAATAACTAACGAGAAATCATAAAATGGATGCAATTGCACTAAACTAACCTCAAATAATAATTAACGGGAAATCGGAAACTTGATACAACTGGATTGAACTAACCTCAAAGAATAATTAATGAGAATTTGGAAACTGGATACAACGTACTACATTAAACTAACCTCAAAGAATAATTAATGGAAATTTTGAAACTTGGTGCAAATGCATTGAACTAATAACCCTAAAACATATTTGTATTATATGTAGGGGGAATAAATATCTCGACAAATATAGTTTTGGATTTTAAGTAGTGTTTATCATAATTCTTTTATTGTGATTGGGAATGTCTTGCCATTCAAGTAGCTTCAATATTATCTTCCCCATATTGGGCATTCTCACAAAACTTCAATCAAACTTCTATTGTTAAACCTAACAATAAAAATAAGTCGATGAGTTTTATCAAGATTTGATGCTTCCTTTTTATAGAGAGTGGTGCAAGAAATTTAAATGAGTAATTAATATAACTTTCATATCTCATAATTATGCATAGTTGCTAATATTTTTTAGAATAATTTAATATAACAGCACCCGTTCGTAGAACACGTCATGTGATAAATCTTCTCAAGTAGGAGTAGTATATTCTTTGAGGATATGGAAACAATCAATCTGTTTTAGTGATTTGTATACATTAGCACGTAAGCTGAACGGTAATGATTTACCGCTAAATCACCATAAATCTAATAAAACTATTATACAAGCTAGATAGAGTTTAAGATAATTCCATTTGAAAATTACGGATTAATATCCTAAATCACAAAGTGAAGAGGCTATCTCAATTTGATCCCTTAGTTTCCAAGTACTTATGCATCATAATAATGCTCATTAACGTATTTCGGTTTATTTTCAATAAAAATATATTCTGATTTGAAAATTTGCCTCTAAATCACCATAAAACTAAGAAAACTATTATACAAGTTAGATCTAGTTTAAATAATTCTATTTAAAAATTATGAATTAATATCCTAAACCACAAAATGAAGAGACTATCTCAATTTGATCCCTTAGTTTCCAAGTACTTATGCACCATAATCGCTGCTAATTAACGTATTTTAGTTTATTTTCAATAAAAATATATTCTGATTCAAAAATTTGTCGCTAAATCACCATTAATCTAAGAAAACTATTGTAAAAGCTAGATCGAGTTTAAGATAATTCTATTTGAAAATTATGGATTAATATCCTAAACCACAAAGTGAAGAGGATACCTCAATTTGATCCCTTAGTTTCCAAGTACTTATGCTCCATAATCGTTGCAGATTAACGTATTTCGGTTTATTTTCAATAAAAATATATTCTGATTCGAAAATTTGTGTTAGACATTTTATAAAGCCTTTTCAGCACACAAAATATTTAATAGATCCCGGGCATATGCCCGAGTCCAAAATCTAGTCTATATACTAAAGCAAAGAACTCTCAAAGATATTTTTCTCTCTCCTATGTGGCACTCTAATATGAGAGATAATATTTACAATCCCATGTACATGGAACCTGTTTGGAGAGTTTGAGTGTATCTCTAATTCTTATATTTGGAGAGAGTGAGTGTATTTCTAATTCTTATATATTTGATCAAATAAAAAAATTTGCTAAAAAATAGTGTGATTTGTAGAAGGTAATTTCCTATTACGAATCAAACACTTTTAGTGTTTCAATTCTTATATATTTGATCAAATAAAAAAAATTGCTAAAAAATAGGTGATTTGTAGAAGCAAATTCCCTATTACAAATCATACACTTTTAGTGTCTATGATAAAACACCAACTTATTTCGAATATATCCTTAACGCGGCCTAAAAAACACTACATATTCTTCAGTTAATAACTTATTATAGGGTGTAAAATCAACTTCCGACAGTTCCCCACATTCTCTAAGGATTATGTGAGATATACCGAATTAGAACACTCAAAATGTTATTCGCATAACCTTTTTGTTGTTTTGGCTGTTTCAGTAGTGTTTGGGTGAAGAAGAAAGGGTGCGTGCCTCTCTTCTTAACTGACTTTCAGTACTGTTATTTTGCGAAAACTAAAAATAAAACTAACTTCTTTTTCCCGACATGGGCGTGTGCATTCCTTGGGCTAGACATATTTGAGTGTGCACGCGCCCTCTCTTCTTCACCTAAACAGTACCGAAACAGCCAAAACAACATTTTCTCAATATCAACTAACAAGCATATAAAGTAAAGAGACTAATGTAAAAGAGAACAAACCACAAAACGCAGATATAACGTGGTTCAGCAATGTACCTACCTCCACCGGCGAGTTCCAAGTTTTACTAGATGCACAAAGTAACATATTACAAGAGCTCTCAAATTCACTCACAAAAAATGAACACTCAAACACTCACAAAGAATTCACTCTTACAATCTCTCACTATTCTAGTATTGGTTCGATTCTCTCACAGTCTCTCTCACTTTGAAAAAGATTTCTCTCTAACAATCTCACAAAGAAAAAGTTTGTTCCAACTATCTCACAAAGAAAAAGTTAAGTTAGGTTAAAACCTTAACTCTTCTTTTTATAGTGTGTCAAAATTTCAGTGTAAAAAACACAATCTTGATTTACTGATGAAATCTCGGAACCTGGTGTGTAGAGACTAAGGCGCATGCGCGCCTTGGGCCAAGCATATCTGAGCGCGTCGCCCTCTTCTTGACCGACTTCCAGTACTGTTGTTTCACGAAAATTGAAAATAAAACTAACTTCTTTTTCCCGGCATGGGCGCGTGCGCCCCTTGGGCTAGGCATATTTGAGTGTGCACACGCCCTCTCTTCTTCACCCAGACTCTACCGAAACAGCCAAAACAACACCTTTCATATACCTGGAATTTGCATTTGTTGTTGGTTATTAACTTCTTAAGAAGTAGACCAATATACTTCCCAAGTAAGTGCCAAATACCCATCATGCACTCTCATATTTTTAACATATGCACTTTTCTTCATTTTCGTTCTTCTTTTTTGAATCTCATTCTAATTTTCAAACACATGCAGGCTACAATATGATAATACATATTGAAAGTCTAGACCTGTAAAAAGAACACCAGCTTATTATAAAGTGGTACTTTTATTTGCACATTTGATTTATGCTTATTTGTATGACATTGTTTCTTTAGACAATCTAATGAAATATCTAATAATCATCCAAACACAACCTCTCACATACATACACTCGAACACTCGATTCAAAAAATGCCAAAGTTAACACGAGATCAAATGCCAAGGTGCAAACTCTCCCAATTTCTTTCTCATTAATGTAGATAATTGTGCTTCTATCGGTTTAAGAACACTATGAAAGGATCGGATGATCACTGATAGTCATATTTAGAAGACAGGTAGATGTAATGCATGGTTATGCATGTGATGTTGTTTTTCTATTCAATATATATAGAGCAATAAAGTACGTTTATATGTGAATCCATAGAGTTTTTTTCCATCATAATAAGAGCTAACTATAATAATCTAGATTTTGTATTCAGATATTATCAGGAAACACAAATGAACTCAAAAGCAAAATTATATTTGGCATTTGGGACGGTTTCCTTTAGGGCCCAAATGGTAAGCAAAACCTGATCGTGGCGGCTGTCTTTGGTTTCCTAAGTTTTGTTCTTTTTTTTTCCCGAGTACAAGAAGATGGGATAGTGCTAAAAATAAATTTTCAAAATTTGTGCTCATTCTGAGTGCAGGAAGATGTGATAATGCTAAAAGATATGAGTTAGGATGCTTATAGAATGTTTATATCATGGAGTAGGATCATGCCAAGTATGTTTCACCTCTCTAACTTCATAAATGGGTGTGGATGATTATAGAATGTCCATATCATCATGGAATAGGATCTTGCCAAGTTGTATAATAATATGATGTCCTATATAAGCTACTCTTGGTATTGCATAAGAAAGTTATTATTGAATTTGCATTGTGATGAGCATTTCAAAGCGATGGAACTACAGTTGAACTTGCAATAGCTCAACAACCTTTATTGGATACACAACAAACTTTGGTTGCAAAGAGAGTTACCTAAACATTTTTTGATTGTAGGAATTTTAATAATTTTGGAGTAAAATATATCGAAGCTTAAAAATTCTTACGAGTGTCCTACTGATAATTGATGGATGATAATTCTTTGGTCCAAAAGAGTGAAGAGTGTTTGTGTGAATTATTGTTATACTTATTTTTGTGGCACTTTATTGATACCATCAAACTTAACCCTTTCAATATTAGTATAATATTAGAAGAACTTTGTGGTACTATTTCTTCATCTGAACTTTGTTTTGCAATGTGCTTGCAGAAATATTGAGAATAGATAAATTTATTATAAGAAATAAGAAAAAAGAAAAAAGGTGGAATAAGATGGAATATTTGAGCATTTTATTGTAAGTTCAAGGTGTGTGTTATAAGCTTCAAGTTTGGAAAAAGAATGTTATTTGAAAGGCACACTCTTCTTCCATCCATTTGATTATCAGATTGTTCAAATTTGAAAATTAATTAATGACCATTACTCATTTTACCTACCCAATCTTACGTTAACACTTTGACATGTTCACATTGACGAAAGACATAGAACGACATGATCTTCTCTGTTATTCATGTTGGAATCAAATAAGAATATTTTGTATGTATACAAACAATCACCTAGAAAAAGATAAAATACTTGGGGGAGTATTCTAAGTAGGTGAACGCATTTTCTTAAAAGAGATTTTTTTTTTTTTTTGTATTCATCAGTTTATTGTAGAACACGTTCATGTGATAAATCTTTTCAAGTGGGAGTAGTGTATTCTTTGAAGATATGGAAACAATCAATCTGTTTTAGTGATTTGTACTATTAGTATGTAAGCCGAGCTTAAATCACCATAAATCACCATAAATCTAAAAAAATGATTATACAAGCTAGATCGAGTTTAAGATAATTCCATTTGAAAATTACGGATTAATATCTTAAACCACAAAGTGAAGAGGCTATCTCAATTTGATCCCTTTGTTTCCAAGTACTTATGCACCATAATCGCTGTTCATTAACGTATTTCGGTTTATTTTCAATAAAAATATAATATATTATGATTCGAACAGAAACTCAACACAGTCAACCAATACACTGAGGTGGACACTGACATGTCATGTCCATCTAAGCAAAAGTCAACCGGGCCCTTTTCTTTTTGTTTTATTAAGCCCTCGTCTCTCTCCTCCCTTCTTTTTCAAACTCAAAATGCACCAAATACTTCTGAAACCCGGCCTCATTCTCTCTCATCCCTTCTTTCTTCTAAACCCAATCCGAACCAAATTTGTTCTTCTCCATTAGCTGTGCCATTACTTTCACACCATTATATGAGGGTTTTTATTTATAAAAATTTTAAATGTAAGGTAACAAAATATTTTCCCTCCCTTTTTGTTTTCCCATGTATCATTTAAATTTAAATTTATTTTCTAAAGTTTGTTGCTAAAAATTCAAGTTTGTTTTGTTAACAAACAAACAAAAAATAGTTTTGAAGTACTATTCGAAATAGGTTGCACAACAAGGTTCTTAAAATATAATTTGTTGCTCAACACCTTAGTTATTATTGATTGGAATATACCAAAGTTTTAATTATTTGTAATTGTTTACTTCTTTCTTTCAGGAATGGAGCCAGAAATTTCTAAATTTGATGATATAAAGTATAGAAATGCATGAGAATGAGGACATGGTTCGATGGGTGCTTTTTGCATGTTCTCGATCAGGCAAGACAAAGAGCACTTCAAGAAATGCTTTCAAATTACATCCAGTTACCAAAACCTAATGCAATACAAAGCTTAGAGCTGCTTTAGATTCTGACAGAAAGTGGCGGGTGACATCCACAGTACTTGATCATAATCATGGTTTGAGTCTAGGAAAGTCACGATATTTCATAAGAAATTGTAAATTGAACCGACCAGTCAAAAGGAAACTTGAGACAAATGATAAAGCGTGTATTCGGCCAAACAAAAGCTATTCTTCTTTGGCGGTGGAGGCGGGTGGACTTGATAAACTGTCATATTTAGGTAAATATTGTCTTAATAATTATGTCGAGAAATCCAGATGGTTAAGGCTTAGCAATGGGGATGTTGCAGCTGTTCAGGATGACTTCGCAAAAATGCAAGCAGATAATTCTAACTTCTACTTCCTAATATATTTAGATGACAATGGTCGAATAAGGAATTTATTTTGGGCAGACGCAAGGAGTAGAGCAGCATATGAGGAGTTCGGTGATGTGATCATATTCGACATAACTTACTTAACTAATAAGTATGACATGCCGTTTGCTCCTTTTGTGGGTGTGAATCATCATGGTCAGTCAACCTTGTTGGGTTGTACTTTAATATGGCATGAAGACACCAAGACTTTTTTTTGGGTCAGACTTGGCTTGGTTGTATGGGTGGTTGTGCTAATAATGTAATAATTACAAACCAGGACAAAGCCGTGAAAAATGCTATAGAAATTGTGTTTCCGAATGCACGCCATAGGTGGTGTATATGGCACATCATGAAAAAGTTACCCAAAAAATTACAGATTCATAAGAAGTACGAGTCAATTAAGTTTGCAATGCAACAAGTTGTTTATAATTCCTTAACAACCATCGAATTCGAAGGAAGATGGAACACGTTTATTGAGAAGTATGATCTTAAGGAAAATAGATGGTTAGATGGTTTGTATAAGGAGAGTCGTCGTTGGGTTGCTGCGTTTGTAAAAGATATTTTTTGGGTGGGAATGTCAAATACTCAAAGAAGTGAGAGCATGAATACATTTTTTGATGGGTAAGTCAACTCAAAGACGTACTACGTTGAAACAATTTGTCAAGCAATATGAGAATGCATTACAGAGCAAGACAGAGAAAGAAAACCAAGAAGATTTTAATTCTTTCAACTCCCGGGTCCAATGTATTACTCGCTATAAAATTGAGAAACAATTTTCTGGATGCTTATACAACTGCAAAATTCAAGGAGTTTCAGAAGGAGTTAACGAGGAAGCTCTATTATGATGTGCAACTAATTTTGGGGGTTGGGGCGTATCCCTAACTAATTGCAACTAAGATCATTTCTCTAGTTCTCGCATGAGTACAAAGTTACGTAAACATAACAAATTTTGCTATTGAAACTTTAGTAATATCCACTTAACCAACTCAAGTTGTAGACTTCATTAAAAAGTATCTTCGCACACTCTATGACCATCCAATATAGTTTGGTATTTCACAAGAATATCAATTGGATTTTGGTGGATTCGAACCACCATCTCTTGAGATGTCGTGGAGATGCACTCCGAGTCTCAAGCGCTTTACCATTTAAGCTAAAAATCCACTCCGGTATACAAAAATGACATCTACACAAACCCAAGGATCATTATACAATATATTAAGGGCAAGAACAATCTTAACTGGGAAAGCACCACATACTATCATCACCATTTCTACTCAAACTAGTTAGTAGTTACAACCCAAACACACTTGCTCTAAACTAGTTTTCAATAACCTACAAAGTAACACCCTTGATTCGTCACCATTCGTAAGAACAATGCAAAACAAACTAGCAAAAATCGACTTGTTTCGTTTTGTCTGTGCGACCTTTTACAAAGTCAATTTAATGTAACCTGAAAAATCCAATTAAAGAAGAAAGAAAAGCCCAATCCTAATTTGTGTGTGTTAGTCCCTAATACATGAAATTTGAAAGACCAAATATGTCAATTTTATATATAATAAGACTAAATATTATAATAATTGAAGAGGGAAATAAATTTGAAAGTTTGTTGAATTGGGTATGGACCTGTTAAAGGAGACTGCTGAGGACTTGAAAGAGTTGTGTGTCTGTTGCACCACCACGTTTAGCTTCTGCCAATTTTTTTTTATTTATTTGTTCCCGTGTTGTTTGTGGATTTCATGTGCAGAGATACTCTAGTTCGGATTGAGTTCAAGAGAGAGACTCGGGTTTGAGAAGTTTGTTGCCATTTTTTTAGTTTGAGAAAGAGATGAGATACGAAGGGCTTAATTAATCAGAGAGAGAGAATAAAATTAAAAAAAGTGTTTGTGACTTTTGTTGATGTGGACATGACATGTCAGCGTCCACCCAGTCAATTGTGTCAAGTTTTTGTGTCAGTGTAGAATTACTATGTAGACTCCGATTAATACTACGCTGACACAGTCAACCAACACACTGAGGTGGCTGGTGACGTGTCATGTCCACATAAGCAAAAATCAAACCTACCATTTTACTTTTCTATTCTGCGATAAAAAACCCTTACCTTCTCACGCTCTCTCTCTCCCATCCCTTACCTTTCTTCACGTTCAGAACCATAACGTTTTTCGAAAGATGAGCATGAAGAACATATGCAAGTAAACCATCTGGCACCAATATTACTCTCAATATTACTTTTACCGTCTCTTATTAGAGGCTCCTCAAGCCGCATTGTTAATGTGAACTCTATTGTAAGTTCCTTATATACCATTCTTCATTATTGATAAAATTGTGTTATAAAGTTATTTACTTCATAACTTTATATGAAGAATTAATCTCCTATTACACTGACGTATCCAATCAATTGTTTTTTTTCTTATTTTTTTCCCAGATGCATACTATTGGCTTTGTCGATACTGAAGGCAAAAGGAAATTTTCTAGTTTGGTGGGATACACAAGTAGCAAACTTGCACAGGTAATTTTTTCTAATTTGGTTCGTGTGTGTTTTTCTCTATTGGCTTTCACTTCCACTAGCCAAATTGTTCTATAAACAGTCTAGTCATAAAATTCCTCATGAACTATTTAAAAAAATGTCTGAAATTTTTTGGACATTTCAAACTATTGTCAAATAAATGTGAAACTTCATTGTGAGCTCAGGTGCTCTGCACTAGCAGAAATATGCTCTTTTTGCTTCAGATGGTTGAAGTTTAACTTTATGTTTGACAATTTCTTTTCCTGTCAGATTGTTGTTTAGTCAACTGGTTTTCTACTATTGGACTTTTTATGATTGCAGGTTCTTTCTAATGATTTTGCTCGAATAGAAACCCCAGCTTGGAGATACATTGATTTGGGTCATTGGG